>NC_134858.1:28447249-29114333 GCF_049852395.1 Peromyscus maniculatus bairdii
AATGTGGACCCCAGTCCAAAAACACGTTTTGGTCTTGGCTCCAATCCCTGTCAGTGACACTGGGTCCTTACATCAGACATGTGTCAAATCTCACCATTAACATGGAGCTCTACTAACAGCCTCCTACTGCTCTGCTTCCTTCAAACCCTACCCAGTTCCCCACAAAGGGGACAGTGAATGTGGGAATGCATCCATGTCCAGAGTCAAATAGTCTCTTTCTTCCTTCTTGGCTGATCACTAGGAAAAAATGAAAAAGCCCACCATCCTTCCTGCCTATGCAACACTGCAAAGAAAACTTAGCCAAACTTTAGCACAGAAGGGCCACAGCTTCCATCCTCTTCTCAAAGAGAGTGTGGGTTCTGAGCCACACTGGGACTCCACAGAAAGTGGATATAACATTAGTAGATGGAATAGAAGGCAGAGAGGGAGGCAGGGAGTGCTCAATCTCACTCCCTTCAAGAGCTTCCTGGAGAGGGAAGAAAGCATGAAGAGCTCAGGGTCAAAGACATGAACTCCGCCATTCTCGAGGGAGAATGGGATATTTACCCAAGGCGGTGGCCTGCCCGGGATGTGCTGGCATCGTGAAAATCTCTGGAAATCTTAAACCAGAATCTTCTGGTGGCTTAAGAAACATGAAGGGAAGAAGCTGAGAAAAGAGTATTACTTTTGAGCCTGGTGGGCACCTGGAAATACTGGCTTGACAATAGGAGGTTATAGTGGTCAAAGTATAGAAATAAGGAGACTAGAGAGCCTGCTGATAAAACCTTCAAAACCAGAGGAATTGACACCATGGAGGAGTACGCCTTTTGGAGAGTATTCCGAATTGTAGTCCATGCTCTCCACCATTTGTGTGCCATGTGGCTTCAACTTCCTCATTTGAATTTGAGGGTTAAAATAAACACTTTGACAGAGTGTTGGAGAACAAAATGAAATAATGTACACAAAGCACTTGGCTCATAGCAGGTGCCCCCCAAATATTTGTTCTGTCTTCTAAGGCTTGAAGATTCCACCAGCCAGTGTTATGTTTAAAAACATATTTTAAACAATAGAAGCCTTTGTAAAATTGTCAGGAGTTTTCCCTTAGAAGCTGTGAGATGTGCAGAATGCAATTGGATATCATTTTAATAACTGCCTGAGCTGTGTGGTCCTACTGGTCAGGAAGAATGCGGAAAGAAGATACAATTCCATCAAGGTCAAGTGTCACTGCAGCTACACAGAAAAGAAATTAATACAGCCTAGGTAAAGGAAAGCAAAATCAAGTCACATAGCGGCCCCAGTCAGAGGCACAATTCCATGACCAGACTAAATAAGGCTAACTGAGTAGAAGTAAGCAGGAGGGATGCCCTGAGTTCCTAACCCTCTGCACACTGCAGGGCCTAGCAAACAGTGCAAGTGCCAGTGGTCCCCAGCTGTGAAGCCATACCAGGCTATGCAGACTGTATACAAGAACCAGCATTCACAACAGCATGAGTTCCTGGTGTAGACTATAAATAGGGATGACGAGAATTCTGGCTAGCATCACAAATTCTCTCCAAATTACACAAGATTGCAGTATGCTCGTCTTAACTCTGAGAATATTTAGAATTAATAATAAAATGCCTAGCAAGAAAAAAAACCTAGAGCATTACTGTGCATGCATCAATAATGAACCTATACATTCAGTAGTATGGATATTTATAATATTTAAGGGGACTTTGCATATAATAAAATATACCTGCATTGAAAATTCCTGTTAGAAACACATGGCTGATGGGCTGGCTGAGCTCAGTGGTATCAAGCATTTGCCTAGAAGCGCTTGGTTGAAATTTCAATGTCTACATTTAATGGGAATTTTCCTAAGTTTATATGCAATCTTATAACAGTTGCATATTTAATCATTACATATGTAAGTTTATTTTATTTTATTTATGAGTTGCTTAAGAAGTTGGAGGTTTGATTTTGCTAAAGCTTTAAAATAAGATAAATATTCAATTTACAAACACAGCTTTAAAAGTTTAGAGAAATTTAAGTCTATAAATGGCCCAAGTATTTACCCAACACAGAAGATTTGTATATTGAATGTCAGATGCAACTTTTAAAAACTGCATGTAAAATTTTCAAAACCAAAAGAAAAAAAAAAAACTCTGAATGGCACTATTACATTAACTAGAAGAAATCCTCTGTTTGGAAAGAGGAATGAAATCCTAAAGGGAAAATTTCAAGTAAATAAAGCAGAATTATCCATTTGCCACAAGGGTGGAGCCTGAATTCAGTTTGCTGGCCTACCTGTGGCTTCTCTTTCAATGAGGCGGTGATGCCAATGCCCCCAGTACAGTTCTCTGTCCATCATCCATACCCAGCTCACTCTACCCAGCAGGGAAGGGAGACAAGGTGAACAGCACCAGGGCAGGGCAAGGGGAAGATGCACCACATAATGGAACGATCCCCAGCTTTTGATTTGCACAGACTTGACTAGAAGTGATAGTCTATGAAAACTCAGAAAAACTATCTAACCGCTCTGTGATGCAGAAAAAAAAAAAAACTTTTCTTAATACCTATTCTGAGGGTGGTGAAAAATGTACGTGTAATTACATGCTTTCAATTTTTGCCAGGAGCCACCAGGGATAGGCTGGGAACAAGACGCAGCCCCACCCAGGTACATGCTAGTTGTGACTGCATATGTGATTCACGCTCAGCTGGGACCAGATGTGCCAGCAGTTCACAGTACAAAGGAATTGGAATGGGGTCTAGCTCTGCTCCATGCTAGCTCATAGAACTACAGGCCAAGGAACGAAGAACCACTAACCTACTGTAAAGAGTAGTCGAGGGCTGGTGTGGAAACATCTGGTACTGTGACCAGCATATGCAGAAGACCGTCCCCATAACACACACAGTCTACAAACATACAGCAGGTTCTCAGCCCTACTCTGCTAAAAACAGACAGATAACCCCAGGCCAACTTCCAGTCAATGCAGATAAGGAGAGTGTGGGGGACCAGCCCCCAAACTTATTTACTCCAGGAGCTCTTGAGGAATGAGGGATGAGAGACATAGTTAGAAGTAAAGAGGGGAGAGAAAACACAGGATAGACTCAGGTGGGCCTGGATCCTTATCCACCAGCCCAGAACTTTATTCCAAAGGTCTGTTTATAACAATGCCAAGAGGTGGAGCAAAAGACCTCCCTGTTGCTAGTTACAGTCAAGTGTAGACCCTTACAGTCACCTGATACTCAGGCCTGTGGTCCAATCAACCTCTCCATGCAGACCTGCTGGGTACAGCCACTAGAAAACCTAGTGGGCTCCCACAGGAGAGCATTGGAACAGCCACTGCACAGGAAGCCTGGCATTCTCTCCTTCACCCATGGCCCTGACTGACCCCGAGGAACCAGTCATGACTCTGGAACGGACAAAACACATCTGGTTCTATTCAAAGTTTCTCCCTTTCACCTCCTCAAAAGAGCATACAAAATACCACAGCAATACTTGCCCACAGCCAACCCGAGGTCTTTTGCTCTTCTTTCAGAATCTCCTAGTGGAGAGATCAGCCTGGGGCCCCTTGATTTGCACTTCATTTCTCTGGGCACTTTGTACTTTTGCAGACACTAGGTTTAAGGGCCTTCCCTTGGCCTGCAGATAAGACACCCTTAGAGAGGAGTGATGGCTGGTAAGACAAGAACTCAAACTGACTCCCCAGAAGCTATACCAGCAAAATACCCTCCAGAAAAGTCACTCCTTCTTAGAGCTCCCACACTTGGGGGCTTTATATCCAAATAGGATTCCCACATTTTGAATTCTGATACTTAAAATTCCCAGAAACACCTTACCAACCCCTCCTTGAATAAGGACCCCCAAGTCACGAAGCTGTTCAGAGTGTTGCTACCTTACTCACCCCACTTGGTTCTCCCCTCTTCTTCCTCCCTCGTGTGCACAGATGAACTATCTGCCTCGTTGAATTCCCATGAGGGCTTTGCTAACACCAGAGTCATCTATTCCAGGAAAGGCGTCTCTGTCTAGAGAAATATATGCATACATACTATAGCTTCCAGGTTAGTATTTTTGTGGGACTCCTGGGTATGTAGATGAATGGGTCTCTGATTCTTGTGCTTTCCCTTGGGGCTCTTTTCCTTCTGTTGGTTTGCCTTGCCCAACTTCAATGTAATGGTTTTTGTTTCGTCTTGTTTTTTTATTTTGTTGTGTTTGTTGTTATCTCTTAGCAGCCTGTGCTTTTCTGATGAGAAACTGCTCTGGATGGCAGGGGAGGTGGGGAGGAGTAGAGGGAAGGGAAACTGTCATCAGTATATACTGTATGAAAAATAGAATCAATTTTTAATAAAAGACAGGAGATCTTCCAGTGGATATTTGCTTCAATGCCAGCATCCCTGTGCTCTTCCAGTGACTAGAATTTCCTCAGAAGACTCAGTCCCTCCCACTCTCAGTTACAGGCACTTTGGGGAACAATGAGTCCATGTGGGCCACAAGCTTTGACAAGGAAAGCCACACACTGCTCTGGCCACTATGCCTGCTTCATAGAACGCCGTCTATTACAGGCAATGACCAAGCACCTCCGCCTTCACCGCTAATCTAAAACCCAGAAGGAAGAGGCCTCAGATGGAGACAGGCACCCTGACACCAAACAAAGGACAGAAATGCATAGAGAAGAAGGTCTTAAGGACATGTGGGCTTACGTCACACCTACCCCATCTTCCTACAAGCTTTAAACATTGTGACCCAAAAATAATCTCTCTTGACTTAGACCTGTTTTAGAGTGAACTCTTATTACTTGCAACGAAGAAGCCCTAACTTCTTGAGCTGGAGAGATGGCTCGGCGGCAGGTTGCCACCAAGCTTGATGACCTGAATTTTACCTGAAGCACCCATATGGTAGAAGAAGAGAACCAACTGGCCTCCACACACATGCCATCACACATGCACACTCACACACATGCATACATACACATATATACATACATACGTACATGCATGCATGTAATTTTATGTGCTGCCTTCTATTGGACTATTCTGATTACAGCAGTCTACTTCAAAGAGCTCTTGAAAAGCACTTGCTAAAAGCCAACTAACTATGCAAGCAATGTGTTAAATACAACTTTTTTTGATGAATAAATTCTATAAACCTTCAGTCACATAAATTACCAGTAGCCCAACTAAAGATATTTTTTGCTCCATAATGACATATGAAATCATATCCAGATAACCATTCTTTGAGATTTTTGTTTGTTTGTTTGTTTGTTTGTTTGGTTGGTTGGTTGGTTGGTTGGTTGGTTTCAGGGTTTTTTGTTTTGGGCTTGTTTGTTTGTTTTTGCTTTGGACAGGCAGTGGTAGCAAATTCCTTTAATCACAGCACTCAGGAGACAGAGGCAGGTGGATCTCTGAGTTTGAGGCTAGCCTGGTCTACAGAGCGAGTTCCAGGACAGCCGGGGCTATAAAATAACAAAACAGAGAGTGAGAGAAGCTTGGTGTTAGGTGCTTTGCTCTTGTAGGCTAATGGAAGTTTTCTGAGCGCATTCTTAGATGTAGGCTTTGCTAAATTGTGAAGATAGTTGGCAGTTTACGGACATTAAATATGTTATACTTTGTTCCCAATGATATTTTCTGCTAACGCATACTTTATCAGGATGTGGACAGTGGTATACTAAAAACAAAGGTAGTAAATACTCAAAACCTGGCACTTCATAACCAGGTTATAGTGACTTGTGCGGTGAGATTATTTATATCTATCCCATCAGCCTGGTAGAAACACTGCATACAGCTGAGACACTGCATCTCCCCCCCCAGCTCTGTATTGAGTGGCATCATGCTGATTATCAGCTCAGCAGAGGTGTCTACACCAGAGAAATTGGCAAACAGTACAAACTGGGGGCTGGTTTATGGCTTTGGGTGGCCTAGACTTAAGAAAGTGATGGAGAAAATTTAGTATACAGATTAAATTTTAAACTGTGCTGTGTCTGTTTATTACATTGTGACCAATCAATACCTTGAGGCAATGTTCTTCTGGTATTTCAAAATTATTATTTTTGAGAAAAGTTATTATTATTATTGCTTACCAATATATTATTATGATGAGGAGGATTACCACTGTAGCATGCACTGTTGTGCTAGTTCTGAGAACTAAGAATGAAGAGAACTCTGGCCCTGGGCTGAGGAGCTCAGTCATTTGCTCACAGTCAAGTGTCATTAGAAGATACAGCAGAAAACGATATTTGATGCTGTCATCAAGGAGGATTGATAGGCAGCTAATGATTGCTTGTGGAAGGAGAGAGATTTTCTTCAGTGGTTTAGGCTCTGGTAACTTACCCATGTTCTGTAAATAATGCCTCCCCCATGCTTCTATTGGCAACCCCAACAAAACCCATTGAGTCACAAAGGAAGAGAGAAAAAAGAAAAGATGTAAAAGTAGCAGGGGAGCTAGTTGCAAAGAGAAAAATGCTCAGCAGAAGTAGAAGTGGGACCAAAGAGTGTGTCTTAGTTAGGGTTTCTAGTGCTGGGATGAAACACCAGACCAAAAATCAAGTTAGGGTGGAAAAGATTTATTTGACTTACACTTCCATATCACTGTTCATCAGCTAAGAAATCAGGACAGGGCTCAATTAGGGCAGAACCTGGAGGCGGGAACTGATGCAGAGGCCATGGAGGGGTGCTGCTGGCTGGTTTGCTTCCCGTGGCTTGCTCAGCCCGCTTTCTTATAGAACCCAGGACCACCAGCCCAGAGATCGTACCACTCAAAATGGCCTGGGCCCTTCTCCAGCAATCATTATACTTATAATATAATAAAATAAATATATTATAATAAATATAATATAATAAAATGCCCTACAGGGTTGCCTAGAACCCAATCTTATGGAGGCATTTCCTCAATTGAGGCCCCCTCCTTTCAAATGACTCCAGCTTGTATCAAGTTAACATAAAACTATCCAGAACAATTGACTCCTTTTCAATTTGACACACACACACACACACACACACACACACATCACTGTTAAGCTACAACCTTTGCTTTCCCATTCATCCCCAAGATCCCATATTAAAGATATAAACAACTTTTAAAAACCCCAGTCTTTACTAATTCAAACATGTTAAAAGTTCAGTCTCTTTAAAATAGCCAATCTCCTTTAAAATTCAAAATCTCTCAACTGTGGGCTCCTCTAAACTCAAAAATAAATTAAATACTTTCTTACTTCAAGAGGAAAGAGCCAGGGCACAGTCACAATCAAATCCCAACAAAACCAAACTAACTATATCCAATGTCTGGGATTCATTCACAATTCTCTAGGCTCCTGCAAGGGCCTGCGTCACTTCTCCAGCTCCACCCTCTGCAGCACACACAGCTTGTCTTCTAGGTACCAGCCCACTCCACTCTGCCGCTGCTGCTGATCTTGGTAATCATTCCATGGTACTGGCATCCTCAAAATTCTGGGATCTTCTGCTGCAACTCAGCTGCACTTTCACCACTAGCCTCTCATTGGCTCTCTTCGGGGACTCCAGCCCTGCCACACAGTGCCAAGCCTCAGCTGCTCTCTGTGACCCCTTTGTGCCTTCAATAACTAATACCCCCTGGGTGACTCTTACACTACCAAGTTCAGCTGCCAGCACAAGGTGCCATGTCTGGAACACAGCTTCTATGTGATGACTCTCAGGACGCACTTTCCAGACAATTTCACCTCAGTGATGCTGGTCTCTTCTTGATCACTGTTAGTGTCTCAGCTCCAGCTGATCAGCATAGAGCATCCCAACAAAGCAAAGGTTTCACTTTAGTAGTTCTGGTATCTTACTAATCACAGCCCCACCTAACCAGAACCAGAGATTATTCACAGAAAGAAAGAGAGAGAGAGAGAGAGAGAGAGAGAGAGAGAGAGAGAGAGAGAGAGAGAGAAAGAAAGAAAGAAAGAAAGAAAGAAAGAAAGAAAGAAAGAAAGAAAGAAAGAAAGAAAGAAAGAAAGAAAGAAAGAAAGAAAGAGAGAAAGAAAAGCCCGGTAGAGTCTTTGCTTCCCTCTGAAGCAATCCAAGCCTCAATCATCTGCACTGTTCTTAACCTTCTTATCGTCCAAGCTCCTACAGAACAGTTCACCAAGCATCGCATACTCAATGGCTTTTCTTGCACAAAGTTCCGAAGTCCCTCCACAATCCTCCCCAAAACAATACAGTCGGGTCTGTCACAGAAAGACCCCACTTCTGGTACCATCTTGTCTTATGGAGGCATTTTCTTAATTGAAGTTCCCTCTTCTCAGATGATTCAGATGATTCCAGCTTGTATCAACTGACATAAAACTATCCAGTAAAGAGGGTAAAAGAGAGTGAATACAACTGTGAAAATAAGCCATATTGGTTGTCAATTTGGTAGGTTCTAGAAACATCTAGAAGGCAAACCTCTTGACATGCCTGAGAGGGATTATCGAGATTAGGTTCTTTGAGGTGTGAAGACTCACCCTAAGCATCATTCCATGGATGGGGTCCTGAACTGAACAAAAAGGACCAAACAAGCAGAGCTCTAGGATTCAATGCTCTCTGCTTCCCAACTGCTGTGTGACCAGCTGCCTCAAGTTCCTACATCATGACTTCCCCAACATGATGAACTGGACCCTGGAAGTATGAGCCAAAAGGAGCTCTTCCATCCTTAAGTTGCTCTCGTTAGATATTTTATCACAGACATTGAGACAAGTAACTAATACAATTACCAAAATACTGCACATGCAAGTATGAAAATGTCATGATGAAACTCCTTGTCTTGTGAATTAGCATGTGCTCATAAAACCTTTTCTATATAGAAGCACACAATTTAACTATAAAGGCACATTCAGCATGTGTCAGAAACGGCAGATAATGTAGAGTGGTAAACATTTCCTATGCACACCTCATCAACACCTGTCTGTCGAGATGTGCCTTAGTACTGGAGATCTCACATGAGAATGAAGTAGTTAGTGCTGTGGGATGGTCTGTATGTCAAATGTGTTGCTCTGATTGGTCAATAAATAAAACATTGATTGGCCAGTAGCCAGGCAGGATGTATAGGCGGGACTAACAGAGAATTGAGAGAACAGGAAGGAGGAGGGAGACACTGCCAGCCACCGCCATGACAAACAGCATGTGAAGATGCTGGTAAGCCACGAGCCATGTGGCAAGGTATAGATTTATAGAAATGGGTTAATTTAAGATATAAGGACAGTTAGCAAGAAGCCTGCCACAGCCATATAATTTAAATAATATAAGCATCTGCATGTTTATTTTATCAGTAGGCTGTCGAACTGCCAGGGCTTGGCAGGACCCGGAGAGAAAACTCTTCAGCTACAAGTTAGCATCCTGTCCAAAGCAGCACTCCAGACAGCCTCTGCTGAGATGCTCCATGGAAGTGCACACTGGTACTCTCCACCCTTGGGAAGCAAAGGCAGGGGGACTGTAAGACTGAGAACAGCCCAGGCTACATGACAAGACTATCTCAAATTCATAGCAAAAGGAAAACACTGGGCGGTCCCTGCTGGAGGTCAGAGGAGAAAGAGCTACAGTGCACTTTCATGGGTCTTAAAAGAAAATGCAGACTATACAAACAATAGGATATTACTGAAGTTCTAACGAGAGCCAAAGCCTGTGGTTCAGAACATCTGTGATCAAACCAGAGGACACTGTGCTGAGTGAAATAAGCCAAGATGGCAAATGCTATGTGATTCTAGTTATCAGAGGTCTCTAAAGTGACCAACCTCAAAGAAATTGAGAGGACAGTGGTTGACAGGGGCAGGAATGGGAAAACATGACTTTGATGCTCAACAAGCTTACACTTTATGCTGCAAGATGAATCATTACCAAAGATTTACTGTGTAGCAACATGCCCATGGACATAGCACAGCCCTGCTCACTCTGGGATATCTCAAGACACTGAGCCTTGGGCTAAGTGATCATTCCAACATACATGGGAAGGGATGCTTTTGTTACCACATTGGCTGTGGTGATATCATATCTATGTGCATAGACCCAAATCATCACATTAAGTATCTGCAGACTATTTTTGAATGTCAATTAAACCTCAATAAAGTCCAATGTCTTTAACTTTTAATTTTTTTTCAACCTTTACTTTTTTGTGTGTACATGTGCACACACATGAACACATGCCACAGCGTGTGTGTGTGTGTGTGTGTGTGTGTGTGTGTGTGTGTGTGTGAAGGTCAGAAGACAACATGTAGGAACTGGTCCTCTCAGACTATGTGAGTCCCAGGGATCAAACTCAGGCTGCATGTATACTGTGTAATGTTCAAATGAAGGGAAATGTATTTATCACCTCAAATAGGTATCATTTATCTATAGTAAAAACATTAAAAATCCTTTCATCTAGACCTGAAGTACACAATACATCATTATTTCCCTGCAGTCACTCTGCTTGCAGCAGAAATTCTTTCAGAGGTTTATTTAATGCAGCTTAATATTCGTAGTGCATCTACACCAGACCCACCCCCACCCCCCACCCCCACCCCACCCCCTCCCGATGAATTAGAAACTCCAAGGGTGGGCCCAGAAGTCGGTATTTCCAGAAGCCTGGGAATTTGGAGCTACACAGCAGACGAGCACTGGACTCGGCTCCGCTTCTTCAAGGGGGGGAAAGGTTGCTCTCAGGCAGCACTGAGCCAGCCCTTAATAACTGTGCCGTGAGGTAGTCGAGCCAGCAAGAGCATCACTCCCTCACACAGGTGAGAAGAGCCATTGTAAGGATTCTGGCTGGGGATGGGGAAGACATTCATCCAGTGCCACTTGAGAATGTGCAGCAGAGCCCGGGCTGCGACCAGCTTTCTTGTGCCAGAGAAGTGTTATTTCCATTAGATGCAGAGTAAGAGAGGCAGTGATGGCTCCCCCCAGCCTCCCCTTGCCCCCCACCCCCGCAGCCTCCCAATTTCCTCTCTCACCTTCCCAAGGAGCCGGCCAACCTCCTGACAACAGGCTAGGAAGAGAAGGCCTGGGGTGGGAGGTGGAGGTGATGACAGCTGACTGAGAGAAGGGAGGTGACTAGGTTTGGTGCTGAGCCCCTATCAGGCTCATCCCTGAAATGATGAAAACAACATTCCCTTGTGGACCGATACAAGAGCTGGAAAGTTGAAAGCATCATGGCCAGTGCTGCTCAGCCAGGCACGGAGATCAAAAGCACTCAGCTCATCAGATGCCCAGCCCGGAGCTGGCTGTGGGCAAGAATGTGGAAACTCAACCTCCAGTGACCCCCCCAGGAGCATAGCCATGGGATCAGGCCCAGGATCCAGCACCTGTGCCAAAGGCTTTTAGGCAGATGCGGGTGATGATACCCACAGGTGTGAGAACTAAGGGAACAGCACTTGCAAAAGTCCTGGCAGAGTACTTGACTCAGCATTGCTCAAGGCTCACTTCTCTCCTTCATTCTTCCCTTGGGAGTTGTCTTTCTCCATCTCCATGGATCCAAGAAAAAGGAGCCAAAGTGGCGAAAGGGAAATAACCCTGCCCAGGGCAGAAGACAGCTTCTAAAGCTACCTTCCCATCTTAAATCATAAATCTGCCTTGTGTTGAAACCACACTTGTGAGCTGTTTGCTCCATTAGGAATGTCTTACCGGCTCTGTCCAGCATTCATCACTCATTACATACAAGAATCAGCTGCCCCGTAACTTATGCAATGTTGGGCATTAAAGCAGTAAGCAGGAATTGTCCAGATTGCTGTCCTGTTCTCTGAAATTAACTGGTAATTATCAGGAATGAGTAACTGGCAAAATGCACCCAGGAGTCAAACCCAGAGCCATCTATTTTGGTCAACAGTTTTGCTGAAACACAGCCAAGTTCATCATTTGGGCATCACCTGTGGCCGCTCACACTGCAAAGGCAGAGCTGAACTACAGGGTCTAAAATATGTGCTCTCTGAGTCTTTACCAAAAAAAAAAAAAAAAAAGTAAATATTTCTGCTCTGAAAGAAAGCATACCATACCTAAATTCAACTGTTGCAACTCAAGTAGTTACATGAGTTATGGATTTTATGAATGCCAATTCTTAGAAAAGTAGACTTTGTGTTTGTGTTAGAATTACACTCTGATTTTTTTTTGATAGAGTGATTGGGGAGTTTTAAGATATGCAGTGTTTCTAAGATACAAAATATTTTAGAGAAATGATATAAAAAGAGATGTAAGATGCAAAATATTTCATTGCTGTGCAGTAGCAACAGCAAAGGATTTTGAGCTGGAAGATTTGATTCATGTCATTTTCTCAACCTTATAAACTACTTTGTCCTGTACAATGCTCTAAATGTCAGTGTTTACTGAAAATTTGTGTCAAACCCTAACCCATGAGATGGTTGGGTCAGGAGGGTGGAGCCCTCATGAATAGGAATACAGGCTTCTAAAAGATGCCCTTGGGAGCTGCCTGGCACCACGTGAGGACACAGAGAGAATATATCATCTGTGAATGAGGAAGAAAGCATTCACCAGACACTGAATGGCGTTGTCTACACCAGTGGTTCTAAACCTTCCTAAGGCTACGACCCTTGTTCTTCTTGTCGTGGTGACCCCAACCATAAAATTATTTTTGATGCTACTTTGTAACTGTAATTTTGCTACTTTTATGAATCATAATGTAAATATATGATATGCAGGATGGTCTTAGGCAAACCCTGTGAAGGGTCATTTGACCCCCCCCAAAAGGTTGCAACCCACAGGTTGAGAACCACTGGCTGAACTTTGGCTTCCATCTTTTCAAACAATGAGCTGTAAATATCCGTTGTTTAAGAGACAGTCCATCTACCCAGTTTTTGTTATAATAAGCCAAGCAGACTAACACATTCTCCCAGTCTGTATACTCCTCTGGACTTTGAAAATTCTGTCTATTTCATGAGGGTGTCACAGACACAAAATGATATCAGTGAAATAATGATGGAACCTACTGAGTGTTCAAAAACAGTGTTACTCCTTGTGTGCTCTATAAATACCTCCCTCATTGCTGTCTCTAACTCTACCCAAATGTTTAATATTTTCAGTCCTTTACTGTTACTATTATCAAGCACTTCATTTTGACATACAAAAATCAGATGTTTTTAATTTGTTCCTGATCTGTCTACCTATGCAAATATATACATATAAACATGCATGTGTCTGCCACGTTCGCTATTCACTCCCTGAGATAAAGATCCCAGGGCACAGACAGGAGATTGTTGACAAAGAAAGTCGTGGGAAAGACCTTAGCAGCCAAGTCCCACCTCCTCCCAGCCAGCCTTCTTACATCCCACAAGGACTCACCAGTCCCGAGAGCTACTGCCTGGCCTGTACTGCTGGGCTTCTGTCTCACCATACTTCCTGAGCTGTCCAACCAGGTGTGGCACTGTAAGAACACACAAGGGATAAGCGTCCCACTTCCTTGGTTCTTAGGTAATGCATCGCAAGAGAGCCAGGCCCACCAGAAGGTGGCTGTTTGAAAGGCTCCTTGTTCTGTTTGGATCTGTATTTTCCCCCTCTATTGTTTCAATGAAAACAAAAATCTCTTTTTTCTAAAAAAAATTGGAGGAAGAGGAGGAGAAAAGGAAGGAAGTGGAAGAGGGGGAGGAGGAGAGAAAACACAAAACATAACGTCCCAAATAAGCTGACAACACAGTAGAACAGAGTATCTGTTTTTCACCTTGGTGACCTTGGAACTGGTAAAAGCTATGGCGTCTTGCCCCTGCCCAGTGTCATGAGAGACTATCCTTCAATGTACTGCTAACCCAGGAGAAAATGTAAAATGCAAAATCTGAAGTGCAGATTCTACTGTTGAGTATTACTACTGCATTAACATAATGTCTAGAAGCCAGGTGGTGGTGGCGCATGCCTTTAATCCCAGCACTCGGGAGGCAGAGGCAGGCAGATCTCTGTGAGTTCGAGGCCAGCCTGGTCTAAAGAGCGAATTCCAGGAAAGGTGCAAAGCTACACAGAGAAACCCTGTCTTGAAAAACAAAAACAAAAAAAAAAAAAAACATGATGTCCAGAAATGATAAACTGAGCCACTATTGAGTACAGGGCCTTCTTTATATTTGGTATGTATATACAATAATGTGCATATTTTTATTCAAGTGTTATTAGTCTTCCCTGTACAGGGGACCAAACTAGGTCTCAGCATGATTCCATAACTTTCTCAGAGAGGGATCCCTGCCAATGGGAAGACTGGAAAGTTTTAATAAAAATATCATTTCAGCTAGCCCTTAAATGTTTGGTGGAATTTTAATTCACATTTGTAATTGGGGGTTATAAAAATGATATATGCTCATTGTGGAAATTTTAAACATGAAGAAAAGCACAAAGGGAGAAGTTTATTTTTTAAAGCCCATGAATCCCCCTGATCGAATGTTAAAAGGCCATTAACATTTTGTTGTGTGTCTTTACAGGCTTTTTCAACGACTCATCCCATCTTTTTTTTTTTTTTTAATGCTACTGCTCTGCTTGGTCACCAGTGCTTTTATGTCATTTGTTAAGTTTTTCACAACAGCCTACAGTGTAAGAAGTCTCATCAACTCATTTTAAAACAATACCTTGGGGCACAGAAATATTAGCTTGCCTGTGTCACAGGATAGGGCCAAGGAGTATTTAGGATGTCTCTAGAGTGTACACTCTAGTGCCAACACACACACACACACACACACACACACACACACACACACACACACACACACTTCCCAAATAGAGATAAGACCTTCAAGGCATAGCAAGGAAAATGATGACCGAGAAGCACTGTTTAGTTGGTTGTTTTGTGGTGCTGGGGTGGAACCCAGGGCTCTATGCATGGTAGGTCAATCTTCTGCTACTAAGCTGCATCCTGCCCCCTCGGCTTTCTGAAACCAAGTCCTGCCATGTAGCCCTGGCTGGCCTTAAGTCAAGAACCCTTCTCTAGCCCCTGCCTCCCCAGCACTGGGATTATAGGCATGGGCCACTATGCTATGCAGAATAGGGTTGTTCTTAATGTTAGACTTGGTGATTCCTTTGCTCAGGGAATAATGGTGGATTGGGTATATTTCTGTTGCTGTGATAAAACACCATGACCTAAATAACTTATAAAAGAAATTGTTTATTGGGCTTATGATGCCAGAGGCATGGAGTTCATAATGATGGAGATGAATGGCAGTTAGTGATAGATACAGCAACAGGAGCAGGAAGCTGAGGGTTCACATCCCAGAATGCAAGCATGAAGGAGAGGGAGCAACCGGAAATGAAGCCAGATTCTTTTTGAAAGAATCAAAGCCCACTTCCAGTGACATACTTCCTCTCCAATAAGGCCACATCTCCTAAATCTCCCCAAACATCAACAACAACCAAGAACCAAGTATTCAAATTCATAAGCCTATGGGAGATGTTCTCATTCTAACTACCTGTGTTGCTTAAATTTTATGTCAGCTTCACACAGCTAGAGTCATCTGAGAGAAGGGAACCTTAATGGAGAAAATGCCCCCATAAGATCAAGCTGTAGGTGAGCCTGTAGGACATTTCCTTAATTAGTGATTGATGGAGGAGGGCTTACTCCATTGTGGATGGTGCCATCCCTGGGCTGGTGGTCCTGAGTTCCATATGAAAGCAGACTGAGAACGTGATAAGGAGCAAGCTAGTCCAGTCTGTCTTGCTTATCTAGGCCCTAGACTAAAGCACTCTGCACTCTTCCACAATGGCGCTTCTGTCATCCATACAGTGTACAGAATGATGCTCACGTTGGTCAAGAACTGTCCCCTGTGACACCAAGTGGATTTTCTTTCTGCCTCAACAGGTATGGGAACAACAAGTGTTTGCCAAAAGAAAAGAAAAAAGAAAGAAAGAAATCAAAACATTGAGCATCCTTCTTCCCTGGCCTGTGTGTTCCTGGCTGGAATTATATCACTTACATAATGATGATGTGATTTATTACAGCATCCCAGGGAGGTTCAGGGAAGTCAGAAATGCCAGCCTGGAATTTGGGCTCCCTGAATCCAACACAGAAAGTGGAGAGGGCCAGCGGCAGGACCTCAGCATGGCTTCTGATTCGGGTGTCCAGTCCCAAACCACTCACCACCCTGTACCTAAGGATATGCAGTACGAGACAACAGAATAAAAGGAGCTGTGAGACCAGAAGAAACAGAGGCCACACTCCTCCTGGCACTCTTGGTATGCCCAGCTCTCTGAAGGTCAGCCTCTGGTGGGGGAAACAGTGATTCAGTGAAAAAATAACAACAGTTCCGTCATCCCCTGCCCAAAGTAATTTGCCACTTGCAGAAATTCACCCATAGGGAGCTAATTCTTACTTGACTCTCAATGTGCTCTGTTTCATCTTGGTCAAAGTTGCTGTCCTTCTGTCAGTAGACAGCATCTGGCTGGCCCTCTTTTACTCTGAAGCTTGGCAACACTGTCAAATTCTGTCTAGGTTTTGATGATGCGAAATTTATTGGCAATCTTTCCCCCAACATATCCTCCAAGTCACTCACATGGGAGCGTCAGCGCTTTGGCAAGAAGGCCTGGTCTTAGCACTAGCAGAGGCTTCTTCTGGACTCTTTCCTCCTGTCAATTTCTCTACTCTCATTGCCACTTCGCCTACATCTTATTTTGGATAGCCAACAACTGTGTCCTTTATCATGTAAAGAGGGGATAGATGGAATATCCAATTAACATTTGATAAGTGGGACCACTGTGGATGAATTTCTTCCCCATCCTCCCCCTTTTCATTCCTCTTTGCATCTTACCATCAACAATGACCTACTCTATGGGCCTCCCATTGAGATCTATCCCTGCTCCCTGAGACTAGACCCATATCTAGGTCCATCATCTCCTTGTCAGAAAGTTCTTAGAAAGGCCACCAAGATGGATCAGTAGGTAGAGATTCTTGCATGCTGTCCTGACACCCTGAGTTTAATCCCCAGTTCCCACAAAGTGACAGGAAATGACTGACTCCTGAAAGTTGTGTTCTGACCTCTACACACACACACACCATGACATATGCACATTTGTGTATGTACACACATGCATGCTCACCCACACAATTAAATAATTATTTAAAAATTCTTGGGGCTGGGGATATAACTCAACCAGTAGAGTGCTTGTCAAGCACGGAATGACTGGGTAGAGCAGCTCATGTCTGTAATTCCAGCACTTGAAAGGTGAAAGCAGAAGAATCAGAAATTCAAGGTCACCATCAGCTACGTGGGAGAGATTGGATTATATGAGACCTTGTCCAAAACAGAAAAAAAGTTCTTGAACAGAACAATCTCACTGCACCCACACCATAAAAATCTCATTACTGAGTTTTCACTCATACTATTTATTGAGTACCAACCATAATCGAGGCACCGTTTTTCACTAAATAAAGCCCTGCCCCAACAGAGGTTATGCCCTCAGCACAGGAGATCAACAGTAAAGAGAAATCAATAAAGATGTGAGAAGAAAACTAACACAGAGTGATGGAGCAGACTAATGGCTTAGATAAGCCCATCCCCGTGACCCATTGGTAGAAAGTCACTTGCCTTGACACAGCGTCCTATGCTCTGGGAAATGGTGTTGGTAACTGACCCATATCACCTGCTTCTGCCACCAACCCTTAAACAGGGACAATGGCAGTTCCCATGTCCTCACAATTAGACAAATGTGTAAGCCTTGTGATATGTCAGTTCATAAAACATACTAAACAAAATGGAAATCGGAGAGACCTACCCCTGCCTAAGGCCATCTCCTGTGCTCTATTTTAAGTTTGTACTTTTCTTCAGACAGCCTGGAGTTTAGTGAACAGCTGACCTTTGAACTCAGAAGCTATTCCAGATAAAGAACTTCACTACAAGTGACAGGATAAATCATTGACAGGGTCTGCCGGCGAATGCAGGCTTAGCCTGACAGTAGCTGGTATCTCTCACTCACTCAGGGCTTTTCCTCGCCCAACCAGCTCACTAGTCATCTGGCCTATAGGCCAGCCTGGCAATGATAAAGTTAAGATGCCATTAGGCGATCCTGACCCATAGGTCCTGCAGTCAACAGATAAGCACAGCATTCTTCTGGACTGAGGCAGAAGATTCTTGCACGTCCCACGGGCATCATCTGCAGGACTGAGCCTCAGCTCCCCCAGAGGTGATCGAGCTCCAGAGCACATCCCATCTATCTTTCCCTGTTCAGTTTCCCCTCTCAACTCCTATTCATTGGAATCACTCTCAAAATATATCTTCAAGTCCAGCTCTTGTTTTTTTCTTTTGGAATAACTGAGGCTAAGACAGCCATACTGTTTACAAATTAGGCTTTCCTTTTAGATCTTGCCCTAATATGACATATTTATATATGATTATGCCCACAATTATCCACAATCACTCCTCTTCATGTGCCCTTCAAGTTAGGAAGTTTCAATCATCAGAAATTTTTTTTTCACCAAGAAATCTCTGGAACTGCTCTTTCAGCACATACTCTGCATCAGCGTGGCCAAGGCCATCATGACTGTTTCTGTAAATACCAGCAAAGCCCAGGAATCGCATTACTTGCTAAAGAAATTCTCTTGGATTCAAAATGGCTGCAGTGTCTCCGCTACACTTAATAGAGCACCTGTTAGAGGTCAGACCACCAATGGTCTCAATTGGAAAACTGTCATTTGGAGGGTTACAATCAACTTGTGTTTAAAGGTACTGACCTTGACATGAGTAGAACTTGCAGAATTGTTGACCTAAAACATCATTGTCTTTCTTCCTGACTATTTTAGCTGTGGTATAACTGAACTTTTTTTGTTCTTGACAAAATGCAGGAAGGCAACAGCCTGGAGAAGTGACCAACAGGTGTCAGAGTGACCAAGAGTCTGGTAAATCAGCGGAGTTGCCCCTCTATCGTGGGAGTACTAAGCAGTTATGTACAGCAACTCTTGTCAACATAATGACAAAATGGGGGAAAGGTTGAGAGAGCTCACAGTTTGAGAGGGATTTGAGTTCACCGTGGGGGGCAAGGTGTGGTGCCAAGGGCTGCTCTGGCCTTCTGTGGCAGCAGGAGCGTGAAACGCTACCTTGTTCACAGCACGCAAAACAGGAAGGAGAGAACACGGGTCAGACTTGAGGTGGGGATGACCTTCTCACACCCTCACCTGGTGACCTACTTCCACTAGCCAGACCCCACCTCCTAAAGGGTGTACACCTTTCAAAACAGTGACACAACCTGATGCCATGACCCTGTGGAGGACATTGCAGATTCACAGTATAACAGCTTCCTTTGGAATTCCCAAAAAATTATATGAAAAGAAAACTCTAATAAAACACTGAACTGTAAACCAGTCATAGAATAGACATAGGTTGTTGTTAGGTGGGCATAAGTAACTTCCCAGAGCGGGAGAACCTGGGGATACAATCAGTCGTGATCCCTAATACTCCATACCTTTGCTCTGGTCTTTTCTCTTCCCTTCCTTATGAAGCCAAGAGTTAGTAAATGTCCCACTGTGCCTTAGTTTTACAGGCATTTGGTAAACACTTATTGAGATAGATGAAATAGACCAACCCCATCACCAACTTCCTAATCATCTGACTTCTGAACAGAATACATGGAAAGGGAAGGGGAACATAGTTCTTATTTCAAGGCAGTGCTTGATTTCCCTTCAATGTCCCCAGCAGGTTCTGCTTCCCCCACTCCTTGGTATGTAGATGAGGGGAGCCACGGCAGAAGAAGTGCTGGGGAAAGATCAGTGTGGAACACATCTGGAGACACTGGTTAGGTGGAGTTAATGAGAGTTCTGTTATTGCTAGGGTTTTTCTAATTATAGGAGTTCTTTAATTCCTATAATTTAATTGAAGGAATGTCTTTAATGTGTTCATGCACATCCTTAGACTATATGCCACATAATGCTTCCATCTCTATGAAATCGTGACCTTTTCAAAAAAGACTATCTTTCAGAATAGCCTTTCTTAGGCATCGGGGTTGCTAGAAGATGCTTTGAGAACCAGTTTTAGCCTTACTTGATTTCTTTCTGGAGAGTGTCTTAGTCCATTTCCTGTGCTATAATTGAGTATCGTAGGCAGCGCAATTTCTAAGGAAGGTTTACTTAGCTCACAGCACTGGGAACTGAAGGTTCAAGAGTGTGGTGCCAGCTACTGGTGAGGGCCTCCTTGCCACATCACAATATGGCAGAAGGCAGCACATGGTGAGAAGCAGGGGTGCCAAACAAGGCACTGACAGGTAGAGCTGGCGTGGTGACTGAGCAGTTGTTAAGTTAGCCGCTCTCGCAGAAGACCCAGATTTGGTTCCCAGCACCCACATGATGGCTCACAACCATCTTTAACTCCAGTTGCAAGGGATCCAATGCCCTCTTTTGACCTCTGCTGGCACCAGGCGCACACTCGATATCCTTGATGTAGGTAAAACATCCTTACACATAAAATGAAAAAGAATTTATAGACTCTAATGCTATTTGGGGACCCCACGTTTATGACCTCACCTAATCTTAATGACTTCCTAAGGGCCCCACCTCCAAACACCATTGACATGAATTTGAGGATTAACTTTCCAATACATGGGCTTCTGGGAACACATTCAAATTACATCAGCTATTAACTTACGCTGCCGCTTCAACTGGAAACAAGATGCCCCTAAGACAAAGAGCACCTGTGCTCAGTCCTCTTATGACGTTGCTTACACCAGTACAAACCAGTAGAAATATGCTCTCTCCCTCCTCCCTTTCATCTCTTTCTCCCTCTCTTATATATTATTATAGCATTATAGAGTATTATCATAGGTATCCCAGGCTGGCCTTAAATTCATGATCCTCCTGTATCAGCTGCCTGACTCAGCCTCTTGGCTTCTGCATACCAACTTGGAAATTTAACTTAGAATTAGGTGTTATGGAATATTAACTTTTTAAAACAGTGCTACTTTTGCTTATGCTCTGGAACATTGGTTTAATGATGGAAAGATGTGTTTGATTAAATAAAATTCCCCTGCAGTCAGGAGGCTGCATCAGCAACTAGCTAGCAGGAAGTAGTAGTGGGGAGCCAGGTGGAGAATGGTTTGTAAGGAGGGGTGAGGAGACGCATGAGGGCTTTTTGGAGGATGAGAGCAAGGAGAGGAGGTGGGCCTCTCTGAAGAGCAGAATTCCATCTTAAGCTTTGAATCTTGAGTTCTTTGGAGGGACAGAGGTTTAGTTAAGTTCCCTTCATAGTTTTGCAAGAGTCAGAGCCTGAGGGAACAGAATTCCCTCCGACTGTGGCCCTTGGGGCCTAACCTCTGGGAGCAGTGAGGTTGTAATCGCTGATTCAGACAGCCATGGCTTAAAAGGCAGCAACCATTAAATAAAAGGACAACAATTAGGCCTCTAAGACATTCTCATCCATGTTCTCTTCAGGGGCCATAATTACTTGCCAATAATGTTCCAAACTCTTGATTTTTTTAAAAGTCATAACCTATAAGACAGGACTTTGTTATTTACCTGATATCATTTATCAGAAAATATTACTAAGTACTTCTTATAATGCAAAGCACTATGTGGATAGATAATCAAAAGACACAGATGTTGCCTCAACAAATAGAGCAAGTGCTCTCTATCTGTGGGCTCTATACTCTAGTCTGTCAACACCGGTCAAAACCTGACACTGAACATATGAAGAGTCCTTGCTTTTGTCAGTATCCCCTGAGCAACACCATATAACAACTTAGAGCAACTCATCTACCACCAACTTTGTATTAGGTGTCGTCAGCAATCTAGAGATGCTGGGAAGCACATGGGAGGGTGTTTAGATAGACCTATGCCAAACCATTCCATAGGACAGACTCAGGACTGTGCAGATGTGGAAATCTGTGGAGGGTGCTGGAACCAACTCCTCCTAGAGAGAGAAGGCATGTAGTTTGACAGCATTAAGTCAAAGTTAATGGGCTTGTAGATAAAACTGAGTTTAAATCCTAAGTTCCATGTTTTTTTTAACTTTTTAAAACCCCTTTGTTGTTGTTGTTGTTGTTGTTGTTGTTGTTGTTACTTAACCTTTGGATTGGTTTCCACTTCTATAAAATGGAGATGATTATACCTATTTTCATCATCCACTTTCCTCATGTTGATTAAATAAGATAAAGTGTCTAGCACATTGAGAAACCAGAGCTAGAAGTAAGCACAGCATCAGGAGACTTTAAGGAACTGTGGACTGGTTCTACTCGAGGTCGGAGGTCGGCTTTAACCTCAGCCGATTCTCTGAAACTGACTAGAACTGCTGCTTTTGAACTAGCACTTGGGCACACACTTGTCCTTCTGTCCTCCATTTCCTTGTTGCTTGCAAGCTGAGGCAACCTCAGTGCAAAAAGGAAGTGGCCTTGGCCGAATCTGGCTCTGGTGTCACTCTAGGCCTCTACCCTGGTTTTTTTAGCCTCTGTGGTTTGGCCTGGTTCACACAGATATTTTCAACAAATTTGCAGACTATTAGTGGGGCGTTTTCTTCATCATTATCTACTTTTGACAAATAAATAAACTCAGGCTCTGAAAAGACAAATGCTTTGACCAGGGTTACCCTGCTAACACATAGAAAAGCTGCTTCAGGAGGCTGATAGAATACAGGTAACAAGAGGAAAGGTAGAAGATGGGACACTATTACATGGGTCCAGATGCAGGGTAAGAGGAGACACCAGTGAGGAGATAGACTAGAAAGCATGGACACGAAAGACATTGAGTGCAGTGGAGGGAACGTGCCTCCCAATCGTACATGCTAAACACCGAATCCCTTACGGAAGCGTGTGGAGAGACTTTTCCCTCTCCACCTCACTCCTCTCTTCTAACTCTCCTTCTCTCTTCTCTCCTCTCTCTTCTCTCCTTTCTCCTGTCCTTCCATCCTCTACCATGGGATGGTACAGGACAACAGTCCTCACTTGTCCTTGGATGTTCCAGCCTCTAGACATGTAAGAATAGGTCTGTTCTTTATAAATTATCTGGTCTCAAGGACTTCACAGTGGCACAAAATGGATGAATACAATTTATATGTGTCCCTTTGACAATGGAAGAAACTGAGAGTCCTGCTGTACCTGAAAATTTACAATCTTTCCCCAACTCTATCCACAAAGGGAAAAATGCATTTACACTAGGCGTACTGGATGATTTTATGTGCCAAGTTGACACAAGCTAGAGTCATCAGAGGAAGGACCCTCAGCTGAGGAATTGTGTCCTTGAGATCCAGCTGTAAGGCATTTTCTCATTTAGTGATCAATGAGAGAGGGCCCAGCCCATGGTGAGTGGAGCCATCCCTGGGCTGCCGGTCCTGAGTTCTATAAGAAGGTTACCTGAGAAAGCTATGGGAAGCAAGTGAATAAACAGCATGCTCCATGGCCTCTGCATCAGCTCCTGGTCCAGGATCCTGCCCTGTTTGAGTTCCTGTCCTTCAGTGATGAACAGTAATGCTGAAATGTAAGCCTAATAAATCCTTTCCTCTCCAACTTCCTTTTGGGTCATGGTGTTTCATCGAAATACCAGAAACTCTAAGACACTAGGAAATAGGTACACTCATACACATGGACATCCATCTTAATGCTAAATGACAATTCTAGTTATCTTTAATTTTATAGTCCTTTACCTTCAAAGAGTTCAAGATCTAGAAAAGATACTACAAATAGAAGATGAAGCCAAAAGTTCTCACATTCAGGTAACCCAGAGTCTAGGATTGGTTTTTCTAGTGAAGAGTCTGGTGATCATGAGCAAAACACAGGAATTCATTGAATCACTTCTTCATTCATCACTTATTCAACTGCCAACTCAGAAAATGTTTATCAGCTACTTATTCTATGGTGCTGAGCTTACAAATATTCCTGAGCCACAGGAGCTTACAGTCCAAAATGCAGACAACTTCACATCTATAGATGACTCCTCTTTCTCGTTGCCTATGACTGACCACTGACCCTGTCTAGTTTTTCTCCAACACGTGGCTTGCAGCGTTCACCCCTCAGAGCATTGCCACTGCCAATTTGGTCACAACTACAGCTCAAGGACATGAGCTACTCACAGGATGACTCCGGCTTTGTGAATACATCACTCATGCTAAATCAATGTAAGCATACATCTGCCACCATGTTGCCTCCAAGCAAGGCCTGCTGTAACAGCAGGAACTAGGATCCTTAGCAACAGGCATCTTCTGTGCACAGAGGCCCCAAAACTTAGGAAGAGTCATGTACAATAGTTAGGCATGATACATGCATTCCAAGGAAACCACAGATCATTAAAAAGCACGTTATGCACATAATTGTTTCAAGGGAGGGGAAGCTGAAGCCGGAGCCTGGAATATCACAATTACAAAGTTATGTTTCCTACAGGAATTTTAATAATAAAAGTGTTTTTAATACCTGTAAGTGTGTGCTCATAAAATCAGTATATTAGTTAGTAAAACCCAGCCTTTGGTAACTCTAGGTTTTAGGTCACAGAAGAATGATTGCTATCTCTCTGTCACCCCCTGATACTATCAGACCACAGCTTTTTATCATTCCTGTACATAGAAAACAAAACCCAAATTTCTCAAAGCAATGAAGTTCCATGTCACGCCCCCTACCCCATACAAACCCAGAGCCCCAGCACACAAGGTAATCTGCCTGTTTCATAGTCTGTAAAAGCAGGACATTAACAGTATCCACTTCAAAGAGCTATAAATGGGATTATATCAGCCAGTATGTGCAATGTGCCTAGCATTCATTTCTGCATATATGACAATGATTAAATGCATTAACATATAAGTCCTGTTACATCCCATCTCTGTTATGGCACAGGGACTCAAAAGCAAAGTAACAGGCAGAAGATGACTCTATCATGGTCAGTGAGGTGTAGAAAAAGAGGCGCTCAGTCCGAGCTACCCATCCTGTGTCTGGCTCTCTGGCTCTCAGGTATGCTGCATCAAATATGCACATTTCAGAATATATGTGTGCTTATATACATATATATGCTTGGATACACATACATAAATATGTGACACCTAACTGTCCTACTTAGAAACCAGAGTCGGAGGCAAAACCAAGAAATTCATTCATTATGCCCTACTTCTCTCTCCATAATAACACACAAGAGGTTACAAACCTCAAATTGGGTCCAGTCCCAGAATTCGGTCAGTAAATTGAAAACAATAAGAACATAAAATGTCTGAGCTTCCCCATCTGCAAAAATGAACCACTCAGGAGATGGTTGTAAATGTGCCATTGATGGGAGTGGGGTTACCCCCCCCCCATTTTCTGTCAAGGAGAACAGGATGCTGTACAAATTCAATTAAGGACACCAGAGTCTCCCCTAAGTCCAATCACGGTGACCCCAGGGTGCCTCTCCAGTAAAACACGTTGGAATGTGGTTTATGGTAACCTACTCCGTTGAATTGCAATGCATGTGAGGTAATGTTGTGTTGTCATAACAGAGGGTAGGGGTCCTCAGGAGTCTGGCAAGAGGAAGCCATGCAATAAGATTCTCAGAGTGTCCCTACCACCACCCAGGGCTCAACTTCTAGATCATCAGTCCTGTGGATGGAAGTGTCCCTTGAAGACAGCCAATTACCTTTGGTCAAATTCCAAGGAAAATTGTGTCTGTCCCTTGGTGTCTCCAATAGAGTCACTAAGCAAAAACACAGGCCTTGCAAAGATGAGAGTCCTCACTAAACTCTGTATCCAGAGTCCCTCCCACAGAAATTAGCATATTAGTTTTCTGCACTTGTGGAGGCCCAAATTACTCAGGGTCTGAGAATCTGAGCTTGCTTTACCCAGAAGGGCTGCATAAGGAGATGATTTGACCATGGGCATGGTTATCAGGTGTTTGGAAGGGTCTACACTTGGCTGTACAGTAAGCTTTGATCTAGCAAGGGGGAGGTCTTTTGGCCTGCCCCTTGGCATTGTAATAAAAATAAATAAAGACCTTTTGAATAAACAGAAAAGGCAATTAGGTATTGACCCAGTTCCTCCCGAAGCTATCCTATGTTTCTGTCTTTCTCCTCTTCACTATCTTTCTATCTAATATTTTCTTATTCCTCTCTCCTCCTCTGAAGAACCTTAGAAAAGGTAGGACAGGTAGGAGCTGGACTCCGATTGGCCTCCAAGCGGTAAATGAGCCCATTGTACAGAATCATTTAGGATTACCCTTAGGTACACCTAAGCTTTCCTGGCTAAAATATGGGAGAAATCATGTAAAATCTCTTGGTCACAGCCCTCATCATCAAAAGTATGTGGTGGTATTGTGTATGTGTATGTATCTCTTAGTCACAGCCCTCATCATCAAAAGTATGTGGTGGTATTATTAGTATTCACTTCAAGGGTGGTTGGAGAAGACTAAAATAGAATGATCTAGGTGGGAATGTTGTGCTTTTTATGTGTGCGGCTGGCATTTTGTTTTGCTGTTGACTCATCAACAACATTTTGTGAAAATTTGACCATGCACCTGTATCTCCAGTGACTCCATTAAAGTTCTTCCATCCCACCTTAAGCAGTCACTTCTTTAGAATTGTTAGCAGCAAAGCTAATGCTAAGAGTGACCATGCTTGAGAATAATAATTTCGAAATGTACATTACTATGTAATGTATGCTTGCTTGAGAAAAATAATTTCTAAATGTACATTACTATGTAAAATAAAAATGTTATAAAGATGTCTCAGTCTTGGGTTGCTAATACCAAAATAGCCTGTGAGATAATGTTAAGAGACAAGAGTGTAGCCGGGCGGTGGTGGCGCACGCCTTTAATCCCAGCACTCGGGAGGCAGAGGCAGGCGGATCTCTGTGAGTTCGAGGCCAGCCTGGGCTACCAAGTGAGATCCAGGAAAGGCGCAAAGCTACACAAGAGAAACCCTGTCTCGGAAAACCAAAAAAAGAAAAAAGAAAAAAAAAAAAAAAAGAGACAAGAGTGTTTGGGGAAATTAATTAGGACCCAAAGACTCGGTCCTCACAAATGGGATGAAATCTTTTGTAAAAGGGTGAAGGGAGCTGCTTAACCCTTCTATGATTAAGAACCCTGCTAAAAGGCATCATCCATGAAGCAGACAGCAACCCTTGCCAGACACTTAATCTTTGGGTGCCTTGATCTTGAATCACTCAGCTTCTAGAACTCTAATCAATAGATTTATATTGTTCATAATTTACCCCGTTTAAGATATGCAACATATGCTCTGTGAGATGATGCCAACACCTGACCCACAGCAAGACAATCCTCAGCCACCTCTTGGGAACTCGGCCCCAGTCTGTAAACATTTAACAGGGGGCAGTCGAACCAGTTTAAGACCAAAAAGGCAAACTCTTTCTTTATATTAATTTTGAGCTTTATTGGAGCAAAACTGACCAATAGGAATTTATAGGTTTCAGATATTCAACCTGATATTTTGATATATATGTTAGCATACCTAGTACCACCCATGGTTATCTATGTGTAGTTAAAAAACAAGATCTACTCTAGGCAAACTTCAAATGCAATTAACAGTCAGCTTTGCTGTGTGTTCTACTCTCTTAAGACCCTCTCTCCATTCCCCCACCCTCTCTCTGAGAAGACTGAGGCCAAAGCTTTCTATTCATGGTCATTCATCCCACTGAGACCTCTGTGCTCACACACTACTGTCAACACCACACCTATATAGAGAACTGCTGAGCCATGGATTTGAATTCAGAACACTCAGCCTTGAACCTGACTGGATGAACATAGTTAAGCTGTTACTTCTCACTGGGTCCATATTCCCATTCTTGTAAGTGAGAAACAGTTTGGTAACTCTGGCCATTTCTTCTGCTCAGGCTTATTATAAAGATGGATCAAAAATGAAACAAGATACTTTATAGACTGTGAAGTGCTATGTGAATAGGTCAGTTTCATTGCATATTTCAAAGCCAACTTTCCTTCTCATTATATGGAACTGAGAGGTACTCAGGTGGATGGCACAGGATGAATGGTGGACATCGGAACCAGGGACACAAAGGGGCGGTGAGTTTGGTCTAAGGATGCTTTCGAAAGGAACAACAAAATGTGTTCATTCTGTCTTCTTCCCTTGCCTCCTGGGTCCCCAGCCATTCTTTACACATTCAAGAGGGGGTCTGAGAACAAGAGCTCATGCTTTGCTTAGAACAACAGGTGATAAATCATAAAGCAATCGAACCTGTGGCAGGGAATGGGAAACACATGGCAGCTCGTTCTAATTAACTCTTCAATCTGTTGCCCTGGGTTGGGGTGTTGTTTCCAGTGTTTTACATTTGACTTGTCCCAGGCCACTCTTTCACCATGGCAACTCAAGTTTACTAGAAAGTAGGAAAGGCTGCGTTTGAGAGAGTTAACAGAGTCTAATACAGCTCAGCTGACCACAATCAGTTTAGGGGAGAAAAATGAGAAGAAAAAGCAGCCAAGTATTTCTTTCTCTGAGGACAACTGAGAGATGAGCTGTCCCTCTTTCCTCCTACACCTCATTTTCTCTCATGCTACCTCCCTAAAGCTCCTTTCTGCATATTTGTTCTCACATCTAAAGAGACAAAAAGAGCGAAGAGAACCAAGTCCTCGCATGCTCTCTGCAAGTACCTGGTTCTGTTAGCACCCTGAGACAAGGGAGAAACATCAGCCTTGTGGGTTGTTCTGCCCAAGGAGCACAAGAGAGTTTTTTTCCCCCTTTGGCACAAATGAGCGTCCTTTCTGCTTTCACTGAAGGACTGGGGATTTTAATTTGAAGCCCCTAATTCAGAGAGGCATCAAGACACAGCACAACAGACCATAAACTTATTGGCCTGAGAATCTGAAGGCCAGAGGTCAGCTCACCCTGCCCCTGCTGTGCTGTGGAGGCCTTGAGTTAATCAGTCACATCTGCCTTCTGTTCTGTATTTGCTTCCCTTGGAAACAGTGCATTGAACGAGCTTCTTCAATGCCTCTTCATGGCCCTAGCCTTCTTGAAGGCTTTCATTAGTGAGCCTGCAAAGAAATAACCATCTCCCTCTCTGCAGATTAATGAGCTAGGCTCAAGCTATTTGTCTTTGCTGACTAGAGGAGTGGAGTGAACTAGAAGAAAAAGTAAAGGGTGTGATTGTGTCTGCCTCTTTCCCAGCTTTGTGGATTGGGGAAGGTAGTGAAATCAGAAATAGACTCAACTGTCTGGACAAGTGTGAGGTCCAAGCTCTGGTACCAGGAAAGGAGGTGGCAAAGATCTGAAGAGAATGGGAGGAGTCATAGACTAATAGGACATATTTTATTTACTATCACACAGGCCACTAAACATGCAGTCATCAACAGGCACCAAAGCCCATACAGGCTGCACACAGATGGGCATAGATAAACATGCAGAGCAGCACACTGGCCACATTGAAGTAGGCTCACGGGGCTACAGACAGACATACACGAGCAGCCCGGCAAAAGCAAAGGCTCAAGCCTTTAACCTCAAGGCCACATTTATACAGAATTACACAAAAGTGGCACGCTGCCAAAAGAAGTTATATAAGGAATTACATCACTGTTTACTTTGGGGTTCTCCAGACATCCTGTGTATTAGTTACGTTGCTGTTGCTGTGATAAAAACACCATGACCAGAGACTTTCTAGAAAACACTTCTAGAAAGAAAAATTTACTTGAGCTTACAGTTCTGGGTGGGTAAAATGCCCATAATGGTGGGGAGGCACAGTAGCAAGAGGCAGGCATGGTGACAGCAACAGGAAGCCAAAGGCTCACATCTTCAAACATAAGCACCAAGCAGAGAGTGAACAGGAAGTGGGACAAGACTATAAACACTCAAATCCCACCCCCAGTGATGCACTTCCTCCAGTAAGGCCCACCTCCAAAGGTTCCACAACCTCTCAAACAGCACCACTAACTGAAGATCAAGTTTTCAAATACAGGAGCCTGAGGGACACATTGCTCACTCCATCCACCATATCTGGTGTCAGCCATTTGTGCTGGCTCATAGCAGATATCTGGTGTCACCCATGTTTCAGCTGACTCACACCAGATATCCATATCAGCACTGTGTTGTCTAAGCATAAACTGGCCCACATGGCCTTCTGTTCCCAACAACAAGATGAGGACCAGACCCTCACTTAGCTGTCTCACATAAGCAAACTGCTCACACTAACTGTGACAACTCCACAAATCTTCAGGCTTCTATGTTCTTACAGGCAAAACTGGAAACCGGAAGAGACCTGAGATTAAAGAATCCATCCAGACATCCTAAACACTAGGAAGAACTGAACTCAAATTATCCAGAGAGAAAATTGGCCCCTGTCCTTGAGTGTCATCAAAAACTGTTCGGTCACTTCTGTGGGCCAGGCACTCACTGTACCGTACAATATTCAGAAGCTGAAAGACAGCAGAGATTCTCCATGAAATATGTCCAGAAGCTGCATGAAGAAACCAAACCGTGTGTGCCTCCAATGCTCTGCAAACTGGCACATTTGCAAAGCACTTGTGCTTTTGCACTTCCCTGGGGCAGCAGCAGCTTCCAGATAGGCAAGGGACTTAACAATGTGGTTGGTTTTGAACTTCTTATTGATCAGTTCTTCCACTGCCGTTTCTAGATGAACTCACAGGGAAACTGGGAGACAGGTTGCAGGTGCACCAGCGGCTGAGGGTCCACCTAGACAAGTGCCGGGTAGGTGGGGATGACTTTTTCTATATCTGGCCTCCGCTCATGAACTCCCAAGTTTGGAAGGGTTGTTTTAAACTAGCCGAGTTAATGTTTTAAGAGCTAACTAAACAGGTAGTCTGTCAGCTTCCTTAAAGCCCTTCCAAAGAGGACATCGACTGACAGGTCATTAACACAAGGGAAGTGTGCGGGCTCTCCAACCCCCTTGCCTTCAATGCTTCTTTGTCCCCAGGGTTTCCGGTCACTCCACTTGACAACCTAAGCTCCTCTGAGGACAAATGCACGGCAGCTTGGGGCTTCTAATCCAGAAGCAGAGTTCTGGCAATCAGGGGAATGAGCTTGGACAAGCTCCTTCACTTCTCCACAGTCTTTATTTTCTCACTTGAAAGTGGTTAACGACCTGCAAACCTCCCTCATGGCCCAGAACTCTCCAAGAAGTGGCTGGGTAATACGGAAGGGACAAGCTGTAGAGTCAAATGCCACTAGTTGGGACTCTCGTTGGCTGGCTCGGGAAACTGACTTCTTTACTCCTTTTCCATGTCTGTGCAGAAACAGATTAATCCACGTGCCTGACCAGTCTATACAGAGGCAGAGCACAAACATTGCTTTGAGATCTGGGCAGGGGGTGGGGGGGGAATATTGCTGTTGTTTGTTAGTTTGTTTTAGCAAATTCTCTAAGCTCTGTGATATTCCTGCAGAAATATCTTGGTATCTCTCTGTTAAGGCTAAAGTCTCTGAGTTTCCAGGAAGTGGAAAGTTTGCCCAACTCGAAGGCATTCTTTCCTCACCCAGATGCTCCACAGCTTTTACAGGATACTAGTCCCATGACTCATTCTACAGGCAACACTCAGGGCTTGTCCTGGAGCCGTGATGGATTTCCAAACTACCATTATCTGAGGAGACAACACATGAGCACCAACACTAGATTCTCCTCTCTCTCTCATATATAATATAAATATGTTCATGTCAGTACACATGTGTATATGGGTGCATTTGGGTCATGGTGCTTTTAGCACAGCACAGGAAGCAAGCTAAGACATTCACCTAAGTCAGACTTAAAGGGTCAGGTAGGGACTGGAGAAAGGACTCAATAGTTAAAAGCACTTATACTCTTCTAGAGAATCCAAATTCCGTTCCTAGCATCCATACTGGGCAGCTTAGAACTGCCTCTAACTCCAGCTCCAATGGACCCAACAACCTCTTCTGGCCTCTAAGGGCACCCGCACACACATGACAGATGCACAGATATACACACACAAAAACATAAAAATAAAATAAAATAAACCCTTGTAAAAACGTAAGTTGGATACTCAGTTCCGTGGGCTGCTTGTGTTATTATTGCATATTCTTTTTCTTCTTTTTTGTTTGTTTCATTTTATTTATAAAGCTTTAAAACTTAAAAAAAAAAACCCACTCTTAGCCATAAGCTATAAAAACAAACAAGGTCCCAGACTGGATTTGGTCCAGGGGCTATAGTTTGCAGACCCTTAACCAATGACTTCATGTTAATAAACCTGGGAGTGGGAGCAGGAGTTTGGAAATACATTTCTGGGCACTAATGGAACCTCGGAGGTCCATCCCTAAGCTCCCAGTGACTATTCTAGGACGAGCATGCTGCTGACTACGGAGGCTGTCCTGACGGCAGACACAGCCCCTCTCCAGCTGGGGCTCTGCTTCCAACCCCCTGTGACTCTCCAGCCAGCTCTAATGATATCGTGGAGCAACTTCTGTCATGCTGTAGACCCATTTGCAGTGTGTTAGCTCACGCCCGTCACTGTACCTGAGAGGACACCTTGAAGACAGGGGAGCTTCAGGAATGCAGGAAATGAAAGGAGGGAGAGGGGGGGAGGGAGGGGGGGAGGGAAGGGAGGGAGGAATGGAGGGAAAGTATGTATTTGGACTCACAGTTTTGAAGGGTTCAGCCTGTGGTGCGTTGCTTTGGGGCCTGTGACAAGGCAGCACATGACAATGGGGATGTGTGGCAGAGGAGCTTGTCACCCTGTGGTTGCCAGGAAGCAAAGAAGAGCGAAAAGAGGAAGCCAGGGTCCCAAGATCCTTTCCAAGGACACTCTCCCAGTAACCTGACCTCCTCCCATGTTAAGCCATGTGTGTGTGTGTGTGTGTGTGTGTGTGTGTGTGTGTGTGTGTGTGTTTCAAGACAGGGTTTCTCTGTATAGTTTTGGTGCCTGTTCTGGATCTCTCTCCATAGACCAGGCTGGCCTCAAACTTACAGAGATCTGCCTGGCTCTGCCTCCCGAGTACTGGGACTAAAGGTGTGCGCCACCACTGCCCGGCTTTTTCTTTTTAATTTAGAAATTTTCTATTCATTTTACATACCAACCACAGATCCACCTCTCCTCCCTCCTCCCGCCCCTCAGCCTTCCTCCCCAACCCACCCCCTATCCCACCTCCTCCAAGGCAAGGTCTCCCCTGGGGAGTCAGGAGAGCCTGGTACATTCAGCTGAGGCAGGTCCAGTCCCCTCCTCACTGCACCAAGGCTGTGCAAGGTGTCCCACCATAGGCACTGGGCTCCAAAAAGCCCGCTAACACCAGGGACAGATCCCGATCCCACTGCCTGGGGGCCCCCTAAACAGTTCAAGCTAAACAACTGTCTCGCCTATCCAGAGGGCCTAGTCCAGTACCATGGGAACTCCACAGCTATTGGTCCACAGGTCACACGTTTCCACTAGTTTGTTAAGCCCTACCCCTTACAGGTTCCACCATCTCCCAGTAACACCACAGGATGATGACCAAGCCTTCAACACACAGGCCAGTGCAAAACACTTATCCAAACCATTGCCCTCCTTGTATCTATAGTTGCATCGATCTGCTCATAAACTAATGGCATGCCACTTATTATCTAATAACTCTTCCTAATAACACTTTACATCATTCTGTTAACAGCCACTTCCATATACAGCTTATTAGAGGGAGCCGTGTTGCCTCTGTCCAAAGAAAAACCACAGGCAAATTGAACTTAGCAAGATTTATCCTAGCAAAGAGCCACTTATGCACAGGCCGGCACTCAGAACTGGGGGAGGGCCTGGGAGCTCAGTTATAGTAGCACAGAGAATGCCTTCCATAGCAGAATGCAAAAGCCAAGCGATTGTTTCATTGGCTATCGCTGCACATTTGACCTGGTCTGTTCGTAATGGAGGTTAGATGGTGAACTCTGACCGGTAGACTCTCATCAGAGATTGGCAGTTTGGGAATTGGTAACATACTTATTTTGCTATTTCCTGTGACCAATGGGCTTCATTTTGTTTATACAGAAAACCACGGCTCTGATACCATCATGGCCTAGTGGCTTCCTGTAAAAAATGGGATTTTTGTTGCTTTTGTTGCTGCTGTTGTGTGGTGGTGGTGGTGGTGATGGTGGTGGTGGTGGTGGTGGTGGTGGTGGTGGTGGTGGTGGTGGTGGTGGTGGTGGTATGTGTATATGTACTCTGTATGCACATATGTGTATATAAGCCTGTGTATGCACATTCAGAGGACAGAGAACAATGTTAGGTTCCCTGCTTTTGAGACACGGTCTCTCATTGAAACTAGCTGGACTGGTGACCAGCAAGTCTCAACAATAATCCTGTGACTTCCCTCCATGGCACTGTGGTTTCACTCACACAACATGGCCACACCTGGCATGCTGGACTCCAAACTCAGGGTCTCTTCACCGCACAGCAAGTACCCCTGCCCACTGAGCCATCTCTCCAGCCTACACTGTTGTTGCTAACTGCTGTCTCCATGACCCCATCTTGGCTGGCACCACAGTTCTTCCTTAGCCCCATCCTTTAGGCTGAGCAGACAGCAGCCACAGCACACTGATAACTCTGGGCTGATGGGGACAGCACTTAGCAGATGGCTGGAGGATAAACGTCCTGTTTTTCAGGAGGTCTCTATGTCGCAATAATGGATTCCTGGCTCCTCGAGGTCATGGTACATAAAAAAGCAGCTAACCCACAATAACCAAAATTAAATCTTTGAGATCTTAAAAGGAAGTATCTAAAGTACAGCACATATCAAAAGCAAAGCCAAAAATAAGGGCAACTAGGAGTGAAAGCCAGATTCCCCGCGTGTATGAAGTCAGCTTAAGGTTTTGAAAGAAATTGGCCATCAGTCCCTAAATGCAAACTGGATCTGAATACTGCTAAGGTCACTGAGGCAGAACCTCCGTGTGGGTGCAGATGGGTCACAGAGTTTCACAAATCTGTTGTGTTCCGTTTCTTCACAGTGTCTCACTGGTACATAACATACCAGGAAAACAACAGCGGTCACTTCCAGAACTGTGTCAACATTGAAGTACTGGACAAGAAGTCTTGCCCAAAGAGGTTCCAACGGCAGTTCCATCTCAGTTTATCCTTCAGTCAGACAGAACAGGAGAGAAGCCAAGGGTAAGGCTGGGGGGGGGGGATGGACAGCAAGCACAGGGATACAGGGATACATCTACTGAAATACATCACTGAGGGAAAAAAATCAAGAAACCAGGACAGGCCTGCTGGCCTAGGTCTCCCAGGATCATCCAGCAGACTTGGAGTTAAATATTTTCCTTCCAGTTCTACTGACTAGAAGAACCTACCTGTGTTGCAAGCTGGATGTAACCTGTTTTCTTTCTTTCCCATGAGTGAGATGGGGTGTGAAAGAGGGGGTGAACTCGGACTGTAGTGTATACCTGTGATCCCAGCAATGTGGAAGCTGGAGGAGCAGGAAGATCAAAGCTAGCCTCAGCTACATAAGGAAATCTGTCTCAAAACAAAAGGGAGGAGTGAGCAGCTTAAAGGAGAGGATGTTCAGAAGAGAGTAGAGTGTTTGAGGAGCCACAGAAAGGTGTTGGAATTCGCTGACCAATACAAAACTCTAAAACTCCCAAGAGCTATCATAGAAAGAAAAACCTAGATATCCTGTGCATGCTGGGTGCTATACCACCGAGCTATGGTCCCAGCCCTGTCCACAGGTTTTATGATGAGTTTTTAAACACATTCAACAAAAGGAAAACTAACAACCCAATGTTAAATGGGGAAAAAAAAGCTAAACATGTACCTCACCAAAGAATGTAAGCCAATGATAAACAAGTGGATGAAAAGAAACTCAAAATCATGCCACTAGCGAGTAGCAAATTAAAATGAGAAACTATTATGCACATCTTAGAACAGCCAAAATTTCAGAACAACAAGCAAGGTGTGAAACAACAGGGACTCTCCTCCACAGAACCGTGGAAGACTCCTTAGCAGTTCCTGTAAAACTAAAACCTTTTGTCACACGACACACCACCTATACTTTAGTGTGAACTGAACTGACTTGAAAACTCTGTCTACACAGAAACCAGTACATAGATGTTAATAGAAGTTTTATTGACAATTTCCCAATTTTGAAACCACCAAGGTGATTTTCAGTAAACAAATGGATCTATATTGTCTTCAACAATGGAATAGTATTTAACATAAAACAAAATGAGCTACCAAGCCATGAAAAGACATGGAGAAACTTTCATGAACATGATAGAGAGGGAGAAGGAGGAGAAGATTCTGCCAACCTAGAAAATTTATGTGCTATCTGACTCTAACTCTGTTACAGCACTCTGGAAAAGACAAAACTATGGAGACACTGGTTTCCTGGAGTTGGGGAAGGAAGAGATGAAAAGGCAGCGCACAAAGGATTGTTAGATAAGTAGATACACTGTTGCAGGAGAATTGTCTGTACAGCCATTCCACTGTGCCAATAAAGCAACCTTGAATCTAGGATACAGTCAGAGATTGGATGACCAGGATTACCCATAAAGTTCTTGGAGGACTTTGATAGAGAGGACAAGAAGAGTCTCAGGAGGAGTTTGGTTGGAACTGCCTCGGCTGAAAGTTCCAGAGAACATGGAAAGAGGGTCGGCCAATCATTCCACTTTCCTTGGATTCTTCAGGTCTTTATTTCAATTGCTAACTCCCAAGTTTTTATCATACTAGAATAAATTATGTAATCACTTCATTTGGCAGCTACATCTGGTATCCCATGTTGGGTGCCATTTGTAGGCAGACTTTTCTTTCCCACCAACCAGTTCCTAAATAATCACACAGAGACTTAATATTAATTGTAAATGCTCAGCCAATAGCTTAGACTTGGTTTTAGCTAGCTCTTATAACTAAATTAACCCATTTCTATTAATCTATGAGCTGCCCTGAGGCTCAGTTACCTCATCTATGAACTTTCCTTATTGCTTCTTCCACATCTGGCTCGGAAGATTCCCCTGACTCTAATCTCCTTCTTCCCAGCATTCTCTCTGCCCTGAAAATCCCTCCTGGCTATTGACCAATCAGCTTTTTATTAACAATGAGAGCAACACATCTTCACAATGAACAAAGGGATTATTCCACAGCAATGCACATCATCAAGGGTTTGCTAGATACATGGAATGCCCAACACCCACCTCAAGGTAACCTATGGACTTTGGGTGATAATGAGGTACTGATATAGGCTGACTTGTGGTGCTGGGGAGATGGGCGGGTGGCTAGAGCACTTGCTGCACAAGTATGAGGACAGAAGTTTGTATCTCCAGCACCCAAGTAAAAGCCAGGCAGATATGGCAGTTAGCATATAATAATCCTAGCATGCAGTAGCTGGCTGACTAGACTGGCCAAATCGATGAGCTCTGAGTTCAGCTAGTCACCCTGCCATAGTAGATAATGTGGAAAGATATCAAAAAAGACCCACACTAACAACCTCTGGCCTCTATATCATATGCACAAATATACATATGCTCGAACACACATGCATACACACACACACACACACACACACACACATTTGAGGGGAAAAAAAGCACAATAGGGGAGACTGTTGATATGTGAAGGGGGAGGGTGCATATAGGAAATCTCTGTACCTTCTTAATTTTGCTGTGAGCCTAATATTGCTCTAAAAAGTAAAGTTTATTTAGAAGGTACTTATCAGTCTGCCTTTATGCTGTGGAACTGAATTTGATTTTTTTGAAATTTGTCCCCATATGAAACAGTCTGCATAAATAAAAGGCAAAATACCTCAAACATCAGTTACAACCATGCCATCATAGCAAATAGTGTGCAAAAATCCATAAAGTGAACGAACCTTTCACCCTGGGCCTGCCACCTGTATCGCCCTCATTTGAATCTGAAGCACCATTAGACAACCATTACACAGGCATGTGTCAATCAAGACAAGTCACTGAGGAAACAGAGACCTAGACTCAAGTTCAGACTGATCCTTGGTGGGGTAGGGGAGAGAGAAAGGGTTATGGCTTGAAAAAGAAATGTCCCCCAACTTAAGCTCATGTATTTAAACACTTGGTCCCCAGTTGGTGGTGGTATTTGGGAAGCTTCTGGAACCTTTAGGAGGTGGGCCTTGCTTGAGGAAGTAGGTCTCTGGAGGTGGGCTTTGGGGTTTATATCCTGTCCCTCTTCCTGTTTCATCTGCTTCCTGTATGTGCCTGAAAATGTCATCAGACAGCTTCCCCTCCTACAGCCATGATTTCCCTGACTGCTGCCACACCCCTCCCAGCAGTATGGACTCTAACCCTTTGTAACCATAAGCCAAAGGAAACCCTTTCTTCCTGAAGTTGCCTCTGTCGGGGTGTTTTACCACAGCAACAGAGAAGTGACCAACACCGGAAGAGAGGAGAGGGAGGAGGGGAAGAGAAAGGAGGAGCAGATGGGAGAGGAGGGGGCAGGGAGAGAACAGAGGGAAGGCTTTTCTGAAGTCATTGTTTGCCCCACATCCCTCCACACCTACCATTTGCACACCAGCCTAAAGGCTGTAAATGGCACAAAAGAAGTACAAAGTGTCCTCTTTGTCCCCAAGAATCTCACAGTCTTGTAATGAGAAAATGTACTAAACAGGATGGAGCAATAACAGAAACAATTCATTACACTGAGCAGAAACAATGGCAAACATGTGAGGGAGACAAGTATTGTGGGAACTAAACGGGAAGAGGCTACATGGGAAGCAAACACAGTTGTGGGCACTCACCTGTGGCATGCCCTGGTCCCACAGAACACACACATACATACGCCCAGAGGGTCAAGAAGCAGACTTTGCTCTCCTTGAGTGTCTACCCACCTCCTCGGGATGTCCTCTCACTCCCCCACACTCTCAACACTCTACCTTTCTTCTCTTCACCTACTTTGAATCTTTTCTCTCTCCCCAGCGGCGTCTCCTGCATCTTCTTGCCCCTTGTGATTTTTTTCTGAATTTTCCCGTGTAGGAGTTTGTGCTTACAGCTCACCTCCCTGCCCCATTTTTAATAACTGGGAAGTATCCCAGCCAAGAGCCTTCTATTCCAGAAAAGAAGTGCATTCCACAGTCTCCCTGCACCATCCATGCAGGCTGAAGGAGGCACCTAGTAAATCATCCCTCGGCATTCTCCTCAGCCAAACCTATCATGGTGGCCAGGCCAACACTGTCTGCTGGCCTCTCTCCACACTTCTGTGTTTCCTGCCCTCCCACCGCCCCTACTCATCAGCCTACTCGAGAAAGAATGGCGGGGGGGGGGGGGGGGGGGGGGCAAGTGCTAGAGACTGAACCCAGAGCTAGCGCTCTACTACTGAACTAGACATCCAGACCTCACGCAAGGGTTTTCATTCAGTTCCACTCCTGTGAAGAAAAGGCAATCGCAGATGTCCTGACATGGGAGGGAATGTGGTCCTGGCAATTATAGGAATGTCCCCAGTTTGGAGCAGGAGTTAACCATCCACAGTGGGCAGAAAGTTGGGTCTCACCATCCCAGACTCAAACAGAATGGAAACCAGCTTTCCCATAAGGGGATTCCCCGACTCCCACCTCCCTAAGTAAGTGTAGGAGAGGCCCCACGTATGTGGCCACCAAATGAGAGTGCCAGTAGGTGCCACAAGTACAGAAAGAGAGAAGGCACCCAGAGGTCTATGATGGGGGGGGGGCTGCAGGACTGACGGATAGAGGGGGAGGCAGGAAACATCACGACACATGAAACCCCTGTCGTCTGACTACGAGGCTGTCTGTGGGAAAGCAATGTACTTGTTGCCGAGACAGCTGGTTTTCATTACAGCCATAAGAAGTTTAAAAATAAATATACCCACCTCAAATTCAGCGCACATTCAACTCTAACAAAATGGACACCCAGGCTCAAATCAAACCATTGGAAGTCCCTAGGCAGGAAGAATCATTGCTATTGTTCTCGTTACGGCTCAAACGGTTTGTGCCTTCAGAGGCTGCTAGCTAAAACAATGGCAACTTTCATGTCAACTTCCAGAAACTGCATAGCCGATCACGAGAGGTCTGTCACTGGCTCTTCCTCCCACTCCCAAATACAAACAAATGAATTAGCGCTGGAGGGCTGAAGGGAAGCGGAACAAATTAGGCCCGAGGACTTCCACGGCCCCTTACCCCACTGAACAGCTCCTGGGTGCATTCTCTGGGGAGAGTTCAGAATTGGTCTAGAGGCAGGGGCAAGCATGCAACAAAAGACAGAGGCCCACCCAGAAGACATGGGAGCCCGCGATGGGGAGACAAACACTGGCGGAAGGCCAAGCCTGGCCCCTCCCTCAACAGTGGAGCTCAGACTAAAGAGCTAATGCAGACATCGTGGGCCAGTTCCTGCACACGTCGAACAACTTTTAATGCAAGGATAACGCCTGCCATTGTCCTCCTGAATTGACTTCCTAACCATCCTTTCTCTAAGTACTCATTTTTCAGACCCATCCTTTAGTACCAATCAGATCATCTCACTCCATTAGCTCACTGCCTGGTATGTCTACACACAGTAAATAAATTTGCCATTGAATAACTATGATAAAGTATCATTAACTAAGACCAAGATTCATTGCCTTACAAGCCTTTTGATTTCTCACAGAGAAAAAAAAAAATGCCTATACTTAAACCCCATCCAAAAGCAAGCATCTGAAAAGGTCACATGTGGGTTATAATGAGAGAGCCCCCACCTCACAGTCCTCCCAGGACACAGATGGCTCTGAGCAAATGGGTGCATGTGCTGAAGAATCTTAGGAAGGTTGAGATGGTTCCCATAGCCTGCTGTGCAGACACGGCCATGGCCAAGGTGTCCCAAGGCTTCCCTGGAGTAAAAGGCCACAATAGGATTATCCATGGAGCCTCTACAGGCAGTTTTAGGAAAACCAGTTATAGTTGGATTTTTTTAAGATGATAATCTCATTAATCATTAGTCCACAGCTAGAATGAACCCCCTTTTACATTTTCTCCTTCTGGAATGCCACCACTTTCTTGTAACTCTCTTCCTTGTGCCTAACTTCAGCTAATTTAGGACATCCTCACTTAGGCAAATGCATAGAATTGTTGAGCAAGGCCAAGAAAGCCAGTTGACCAGGATTGCTCCAGCAGTCCAGCTGTGGAGCTGAGGGATGGATGCTAGGCCTGCCTGCAAGGCTTGGGCAGCAGAGGAACAGTGGGAGAAGCCAGAGCAGAAGTCGGTGGTAAAATGAACAAATCATCAAACTTAGTGTTAGAAAAAGGACCTATGAAGGCATTCCAGTGATCTAAATCTTTTCACACCAGGCATGAACCGGGACTCCCTTCGCCAGGATTTGATCAAACCAATCCTAGATAGGGTTGAGACTATGTCTGGCTGGCTTCTTTTTTATTTTTTTTTTTAAGATTTATCTGTTTTTATTGTATATGTGTGGGTGTTTTGCCTGCATGTATGTTTGTGCACCATATGCATGAAAGGAATACGGAAGAGGGCGTCCGGTCCTTACAATCGGAGTTGCAGTTGTTAGAGGGCTGTTAGACATCCTGTAGTTAGTAACCGAACCTGGGTCCTCTGGAAGACTAGCCAGTGTCCTTAACTGCTGAGCCATCTCTCCAGCCACACCCTATTGGCTTCTTCGTCTTTCTGTTAGTACCCATCCCTCTAAATACGAGCATCATCATGGACAATTTCCTGTCATCTGAGCACCCCATCCACCTGTCCATCATCCCTGTTTGCTTCTCCAGAGGCTGCAGCTATTTTTGATTAGAAAATGGCTTCACAGTCTCCCTAAAATATCTCGAATGTCCCTCATCAAGAAGCTTAATTAGGCAGCTCTAACTTTGGTACCCAACATTCACATCTTAGCATCCTAAGAGATGTTCCTAAGAAAGGGAAGTGGAAACAAAGTCCTATCCTTAACCAAGAAGCTATTTGCAGTTGATACCTGCTGGAGAAGGGAAAATGAGGTGGTTAGTTTTTTTTGGGTTTTTTTGTTCTTGTTTTTTGTTTTTTGTTTTCCTAGTGACGTGTCCCTGGGTCTGTCAACCACACTCCAAAGAGAGCTCTATATCCAGGAGTAGTTGGCCAGCACAAAATGAACTCCACGTCTCTTTATGTGGGCTTTTTGTTCCACTTTGTTAGTTTTGTTTTGACTTTTTTTTGTCTTGAGGTTTTGATTGTTTGCTTGCTGTGTTGATTGCGTGTGTGTGTGTGTGTGTGTGTGTGTGTGTGTGTGTGTGTGTTGTTTTGAGAGAGAGAGAGAGAGAGAGAGAGAGAGAGAGAGAGAGAGAGAACATAACTTTGGGTGGGTAGAGAAGGGTGGTAAGGATCTAGGAGGTGGTGGGGAAGGGGGTAGAATACGATCGAAATATATGGTATGAAGAACTTTAAATTTAAAAAAAAAAAAGGATGTAAAAATGAACTTTATTCCATGCTCTATGCCCATGACAGTGTCAACAATCTCCTCTTATCCTTCTAATAAAAACCATTTGAATAAAATCTTTAGATTGTTTCCCTCTAGGTATGTGAAGCCTTTCCAATCCTTGTCTTAATAAATGGCACCTTCCCCCTTTGCTCCCTGGCTTATCTTGCTCACCTATAAAAACACAGAAGTCCCCAGCTGGTCAAAACTCAATATATAAAAGCCGCTCCAAGTGATGAAGCTTTCCCCAAACACTAGAAGCCCCTGTGTGCCAAGATTTTTTAAGAACCCTTCCCATATATAAAATTTCTACAATCCGACTGCACCTCCAGTACAGCTAAAATTGGGTAAGAAGAGGAAATAAATGTTCAAAGTGCTAAATGGAGAATCAAAAGACCACACTTTCTGCTGGTTAGAGAAGTCATTAAGTCTGCCTTCTGTCCTTGCAGACACGTGTTTCAGATCTGCAAAGTGGAAAAGGCAGAGGCCAGCAGGCATTTGAACAGCCATGACGCTGTGAAAGGTCCTTCTTTGGGAAGTCTTACTAAACCTCTCACAAAACGCCCTGGCCATACTATCCAATCAGGGCCCATTACACAGGCACACATGTACACATGTATGTACACACACGGTACATTAACGCCAGCCTGGAGACAGAAGAGCGCAGTGACTTGGAGACAGAATACAAGATGAGATAGAAACAAAAATCTCAGCGTTCGCTTGGCAAGACGCAATGGGGTGGCAGAAAGCCATGTGCCCAAGCCTCACACATGCCAGTTTGATTGGACACAGTTAAAAGGGAGGAAAGAGCGCGCTGATAGAACCCAAAAGAGAGAAGGAAGATAAAGGGCAGTTACTCCAAATGGGAGGGCAGGAATCTGGCCGCTTTGGCAGGACTACAGGCCAGTGGAGCAGAGACAGACCTCAGGGCCACCTACAGCCACTCCTGCCTGCTCCCACCTCTTCCCACAGGGCTTGGCTGTCTTCCTGTGTTCTGAACCACTTGAAGGACTTTTTTATTTAGGAAGTTTGGCAAATCACTGCATCAAAAGAACCAACCAAGAAAAGAAAAAGAAAAAAAAAACATTTCCTCAACGCTAAAAGAAAAACAAAGGTTTTATCCTTTTAATTTAGGCAAAGACTTTTCATGGAAGGCTGGAAATATAATTCAGTGGACAAAGCACTCACCGTGTCACCATAAGGACTAGAGTCCAGATCCCCAGAACCCACGTAAATACCAAGCAACGTGGTAGCCACCTGTGATCCCAGAACTCAGGCAAGAGGTTCCCAGGGCAAGCTGGCTGGCTAGAATAGAATTGGAGAACTCTTGGTTCAGTGAGAAATCCTGCTAAATAAAGTAAAGAATAATCAAGAAAGACACCCCACATCAATGTCAGGCCTACACATACATGTTTACACATGTACCTGCACACACAGACACCACATGTACAAATGGAAAACAACAAAAAGAGTTTTCAAACCCCCTTCAGCACAAAACCAGCCTCCCCATCACCTGCATTCTTGTTGCAGCCATTCTATGCCTCCAGCTCACTGCCACCCCCGTGGCACCCCCATCTGCCAACCCTCTCACCTCAAATCAAACATCCACATGAAACCAATGTGAAGATCCAGCAGTGCACACTTATTCTCTCCCTTAAATCTGTGTGCAGACACACACACACACACACACACACACACACACACACACCTCTATCCTTTATTAAATGTCATCTTATCTAACAGAATCGTCAGCTTTAATGTCCAGCTTGCCACACACCTGTGTACTGCCCTGTTTACAGAGTCACAGCCGGTGACCACCCAGTAACTCCACCTGAGTGACAGTAGATTCATCTGTAACAAATGACCCTGAGGAAGCCAGACATGTTTGTTTGCCAGACATGTTTGTTCTTCTCACAAACTGTAGGCGAGACGGCACCCGTTTTCTGCCCCCCCCCCCCCGCCCCCATGGGCTGAGTCTGTGTGTAGCTGGCTCCGCACACTTGGATTGCCTCTTTGCCCTCCTGCTGAAGTTTTTTTTTTATTTTGGAGGAACAAACGCCAGAAGATAAGCTTCTGAAACAAGTCAGGTTCCTTCTGGGAGTGCTGTTCCCACCAGCCTGGAGTGCTTTCTCACAGATCGTGTCAGTCCCTGGAAGGAAGTGTGATAGTGAAGGAATGCAGCTCCAGTCACTGTCCCCCAGGGAAGGGGAGCCAGGAGGAGAACTATGGGGCAGGAATACCGTACTACTCCTTGGAAATGCCTGCTGCCTGCGACATCAAAGTCACACACGCCAATGTGCTTTTGAATACTGTACTCCACAGAACCCAAACTCTGGAATGGAAGGTTAACAATGGTTCTTGGCTTCAGTGATGAGGGCTGGTCCTATAGAGCTAATATCCTAGAAATTAAGTGGCAAGGGCCATGGTCCTTGCAGCCTCCACAAATGCTACTCCTCCAGTTTACTTAGCCCTGGGACTAGGGTCTGTTAAAATGTAACTGCTCTCCCAGGCCCTCTGGGGTGAGGTTGATGTCTTTAAAAATGTGGGGGTAGAGTGTTCACTCTGACCTTTGCAGAAATGCGAGGCACAGAAGAGTTTTGCTTTCTGTCCGGGACGGCTATGCTTCTGTCCATGAAACCTCAGGACACCAGAGCCATGCTAGGCCTGTCAAGATTCCTGCCCACCGCTGTGAGATCAGACGGAGGGCAGCAGAAAAACATAGGCCACAAAGGATTGCAAGTTCATTTACTGTGTCCTTAGCCTCCCCTCAAAACCTTTGTCTGAGGAATTCTCAAACTGTTAAGGCAATAGAATGAATCTCTACTCTTCTTTATTCCATCCTCCAGCATTAGGATTCAGAAGCAAAACACTGGCCCAAGTCAGGAAGCGAGAAGAAGAATGGAGCAATGATCTGTTACCCACTCACGGATCTTTCCAGGACCTCTACTAGGTAAGAGCTAGTCCTTTTCCCATAAAGCTGAATTTTCAATGCAGGAACTTTTTGAATTTCAAAGAAGCTGAAGACAGTGTCTCCACACAGTATCATCTCCTCTGATTCCACAAGATAAACCCACAGGTAAGTGTGCCCAGTGGATGCATCAAAGAACCAGGGTATCCAGTAACAAATATATACATAAAGGAATGGTAGGAGGTCATTCCACCTTTAGAAAGAAGGAACTCCTAAAACTAGGCATAGTGACACACACCTACAATGCCAGCACTCAGGAAGTGAAGTCAGGAGGATCAGGGTACAAGGTCATCCTTGACTACATAGAGAGTTCAGAGGCCAGCCTGGGCTACCTGAGACCCTGCCTTAAAAAAAATAAAAAAACAGAGAAGGTAAGCCTACCATCTTTCAGTAGGAAGATGAACCTGGAGACTACAATGTTATTATGTTAAGTAAAATAAGCTAGTCCAAGAAAGACAAGTGTTCTATGATTCCATTTACACTGTGATATACAGCATGTATCCATATATACATGTATACATATAATCATACATGCTATCTAAAACAGTCAAATTTCTAGAAGCAAAGAGAGAGTGGCAGTTGCCAAGAACAAAGGGAAAGCAAAATGGAGAATCGTTGCCCGGTGAGCAACAACCGACAGGCATTGCATGAACTGGGGCGCAGAGCTGTTCCTCAGCACCGTACTCGCAGTCAAAATACTGAATTATGCACTTAGAATTTTGTTAGACTCTTCTGTTACGTGTACACATGTACACACCACACACACACACACACACACACACACACACACACACACACACTAAAGGAAATGGGAGACATGGAAAAAGTTGGGAGGCAGTGCACCTGACTCTTCCCTGACTGAGCTAAAGTGCCAAGGGTGCACACAGATCCGAGCACCCACATCCAACCGGACACATCAAGGGATTGGTTAACTGCTTAACCCGAGTGCGAGAACCTGACTTCGACTCCCAGAAGCCTAGTTTGTTGTTGTTGTTTGTCTCTTTCTTTTTTGTTGTTTGTTTGTTTGTTTGTTTAAAGCTGGGTGTAGTGGATCGTGCTTGGGGAAACAGAGACAGGTGGATCCCCAGTGCTTGGCCAGCCAAACCAGCCTGCTTGTTAAAATGCAGACAGTTAAAAGACCTTGTCTCGAGAAAAAAGGAATGGGTGTATAAATAAATAAATAAATAGGTGCCTGGCATCTGAAAAATGATACCTAAAGTTGTCCTTTGCTCTCCAAACGCACATGAACAGCACATACATACTCATGCCAAAATTTTGTTTAAATGGAGTTTTTAGACATCATTTTTTCTTCAACAAAACCAATTTGTTTTATTTTTTTAAGGCAGCATCTCTCACATAGCCCTGAATGGTCTAGAACTTACTATGTCATCAGGTTGGCCTCAAACTCATGATAATAATTCTCCTGCCTCGGCCTCCCAAGTGGTGGAATTATAAGCCTGTACAACCACTCCTGGCAATAAAGCTGTTTTTTTAAACGCAAAACAAAAAGGATGGTTTTAGTATCAGCAAATGTTTGAACTTGTGCCCTGATCATGGACAGAATATGACAGGCCATTTACTATAGGAGGAAACAGCTGAAAAGGTCACACTGTGTGGTACCCTTTCCCCTGACTCAGTTCACTGCATCCCATGCACAATACATGGAATAAGAAGAAGGCCAGACAGAAATTGCTCGGAGGAGGCAATGTTGACAACAGGCATTTAGACCTATTTTGCCTCAAAGGGAAATGGTGGCCAGTTGTCAGGAAAGGGTCGGTTAAGAGTGATTTTGGCTTTATAGATAATGAGCTGGAGCCATGGCTTAGCTGGGAAAATGCTTGGCTAGCATACATGAAGCCCTGGGTTCAACCCCTAGTACCAAATACACTAGGTGTGGTGGATGCCAGTAATCTTAGCACTTGGGTGGTAGCTGTAGGAGGATCAGAAGTTCCTCTCACTACATAATGACTTCAATGCCAACATGGGGTACACGAGACCCTGTACCCAATAAATAAATAAATAAATAAATAAATAAACAAACAAACAAACAAAACCAGAAGAATTATAGATGGTTTGTCCAGAAATAGTCAAGAAAACACCTTGGTCCTCAGACCTTGGAACTGCTATGAAGCAGATGGTGCATAAAATCTCTATGAGAGCCAGGCTGGAAAGTCAAGGGATGTGTGAGCAACTGCCCAGGGGCTGCTTAGCATTCACACAGTTCTAGTTATGGGAGATACCCCCAATACGCTGAGGGCTAGGAGTCCCAAGTCACAGGAACCAAAGGGGCACACAGTTTCTCTTCCCTTCCTCCTTGGCAGCTCAAGGACAGGCATGTGTGGCCTGAGCATGGCCAGCCAACCAGAGGCTTATGTGCACGAGGCATTTCATCCTGAGGCAGCAGAGCAGAGGATCGAGGAGAGAGAGAGCGATTACCAGGAGTCAGTTCTAACATTTACTGGCCCAGTTACAAGCCAACCACTCCCCAAAGCTGAGCGTGGAGGAGGGAAGGGGGCGTCAGCTAAGCTCTTCAAGCCTTTATCTGCAGGTTTGGGTGAGAGAAAGAGGAGCTCCTCATGCCTAGGTTGGCAAGGGATTCCCAGAGAGTTGGGTGAATGGACAAGTTGGCTGGGAAAAAGGAGACTTCCAAGGAAAGAGAGAAGGAAGGGGCCAGGCAAGCTGGGTGTGGTGTCCCTGAAAGAAGAGGCTTGAGGTCAAACTAGGGAAGAAATGAGAAGTGAGGGGTTGAGTCGCCCTGGGGATCCCCACAAAACCCCCAAAGCTGTTGGACTTCCTATTCTCATGCTACCAAAGGGATGACCAAGGTCAAATATGTCGAAGAACTCATCCAAGGACCTGCCAAAGGCAGGCAGTGTTCACAAATCCAGGTCTGTTCCATTGCTGAGCCCGACTCGTCCTCCACCCCCAAACGGTAAACTTCTGACTATACAGCAGTCCCCAAGGTCCTCCCAACCCCAGCAAATTCCTGGAACTATACCCAACAGCTTGCCTTGCTGAACAGGGTGGGCAGGGGATATAATAAACACAATCATACTCCAGCAAAGCACAGCTTGCTATTGCTGAGGGGACTTCCATGACCTTGTCTAAGCTGCCACAGCTAGGAATCCAGAGGCAGGGAAAGATCTGACACTTAGGAGTCCAAGGAGGCAGGACTCAGTTTACTCTGTGTTGGGTGGCAATCTCGGGGCTCCACAAACAGTGCATTAGACAATGCCATCGTGGATGGGCTGAGAGCCGTGAGCTTAATACACAGCCAGATATGGTCTGGCTTCAGATGTTAGTCTCTCTTAAGCACATCAACAGCTTTCAAAAAGGACAGCATGTCTCAACTAAGCCTAACACAACTTAGCCCTCTAAGACTTGCTGGCCTGTTTATTTGTTCTGCGCATCTGTTTGGCTAGGGAAACATGGCTAGACCTGGGAGAGCGGCATTCCTTGCTTGCAAACCTCCCCATCAGCCGGACAGATGGGCCAGAGAGCAGGGCTCACAGGAGGAGGGATGTTAAACAAGACCCAGATAGCAGCTGACCGGGGCCATCGGGCTCCACGTGCCGGAGCTTGAGCAACAGTGCAGACAGCTCCTCCGCCTCCCTCTCACCATGCCTGTGCTGACCCTGCTGGCAAGGAGCGGATGGCCGGGGTGGTATCACTGCTGGGAAACCGACTGGCTCCAAGCCCCCTCCCTCTCCCTGGTGGACTCCCTCCCTCCCCGCGCTGGCTACATCTGCACTGCTGTCATTATGAGGAGAGACTGGAGCCTGGATTGTAGTCAGCTGATAGGAGCCTTGCACGTGTTTGAGGCCTTGACCCTGCCTTCCGTGGTGTGGGCTGAGAGAGCCTGGGCTGCACCGACCTGCTCTTGGCTGGCCAGAAATGAGGTGCCTTATTTCTTTCACACTCTTGCCCTGGACAGTTCTGAATCCTCCTTCAGAACACCTGCCCCCTAGCACACCCACACACAGATGCAATCCAAGCTGGGAGCTCTAGTCTTTCCAACCTAATTCCTCCTCAAGGGAGGCTCTCTTGGGCCCCAGGAGCAGAGTTAAATGTCCTTATCGCAAATCTCCTCTTGGACCTCGGATCCACCTCTACTGATGGATTTATTAACAGAGACGCTGGAGGAAGGCTGCCTGAGTTCCAGTCATACCACTTGCTAGCAGGAGTTCCGGCAAGGAATATCTGATCTGGTAGAGCTGAGGTGGGGATGGCTAACTGCTTCGAGCTAATCCACAGCTTCAAGTGCCTGCAAACAGTCATGAACGACAAACTCGGTCTCATTCAGTGGCAAACATGTGCAGTGATGGTCCCATAAGGCTGCAAGGGCGCACAAACTTCTCCCTTGCCTAGTGACATTGTAGCCATTGTGATGTCATATGAAAACCAATTACTCACATGACTGTGGTGGTGTTGGTATAAACAAACGTACTGCACCACTGTTGTGTAAAGGCACAGAGCATATAATTCTATCAATCCACAGTACTTGCAATGATAAACACCTATGATATGTGGCTGGTTTGTGTATAACTATATTATGCTTTCAATTGTTGTTTTAGGGTGTACTCCTTTTGCTAAAAACTGGCTTAAGTTTACTATAAAACAGAGTGTGCCATGACATCAGCAGCCTCACATGTCTTAGGTTTATTGTGTCTTTTGATGGCACTGAGGCCTCATAGAGTAATCAATCCATATCACTTGGGCTGTTTGTGATGCTCAGCCCACAGCACACTTGCTTAACAGTGTACTTCTCAGAATAGATCTCAGTTATTAAGCAATACATGAGTTGGTGGGTGTAGGGGGGATAGACCTTTTTATAGATAGGTGATGGAACAGTAAATAGGTCTGCATCTATCTTTGTGGAAATCCTGTAATAGCATACACATGAGCAGCGCATGGCATACACACACACACACACACACACAACCCTCTCCAAGCACAACATATCAACAGAGCATGCATATTTACTATTGACATTCTCCAGCGTGAGTTATCACATCACCATCTGTTTATTTATCTGCATTCTCCATTGGACTGTGACTTCTATTTTACATATCCCTTAAGTCAAGGCCTAGGACTCCATGAGCACTCAAAATTAAAACAAATACCAAATGGCTGTGTTGCCCAAGCCAGCATGTATACTATCAACTGAGGCAGAAAAGCCAAACTCACAACCCGCTCCTCCTCCATCTTTTGAATTTCCCAGCAGAATCTCCAATGGAACGTTCCAGGAGAGGCCTGGCTTTAATTTTAAGAGATAACGACAGCCAAGTGCGAGGGAAATGCTTTATCCTGGCTTTCAAATCCTTTTCTCCTTATTCTCCAAAGACTCAGGCATCTACCTCCCTCCCCAACTCCTCCCAGTCTACACCCCTGCTGTCCTGGGCCCCACCCCAGGCAGCCCTCTTTTCCCACACAATTTGTGACACTAGTGTCCACTCCCAGAGACACAGAGGAAATCAGTCACCTCAGAGACCAGGCAGACTGGTGCCATTCCCACCGCCATCAGACAGTCCCTTCAACACCAACCATGCCTGCTGGAAGCAGCCCAAAAGCCTCCAACGCCCAGTGACTCCAAACCAGAGCCTCCTGGGGGCTTCAAGGCCAGAAGGACCACACACACAGGATGTGCACACCCCACCCGTGGCCTCCTCCCCACCCAGACCCCACACAGACACCCACACAGCCGTACCTCACACACCATGCTGCTATGAACAGCAGACCCTCTCAGAGTATCTGTTCCCTCCACCCCTCGGCAGAGACCATTTGAGTACACTGCCCACGGCACTCCCAGAGCCCTCAGAGCCTCCTGTCTGATCCACAATGTGGTCAAACACCCGGAACTACAGCCGAAGAGAGGTGCAGGGGCCTAAAACAAAAGCATCACCTTCGGGCTACATAACATCGTAGAAAAAAAGGACAGAGATTCAGACCCAAGCTCAGGGTCAGCTCCCACCCATTCAAGGCACTTTCCAAGTGTGAGCTATCGATGTTCAGCATGAAGCTTGCTTCTATAACACCAGCACTCACTCGGGAGCTAGGGCTAAGGGCAGGAGAATAGTGAGTTTGAGCCCAGCCTGAATATAGAGAGATTTAGGCCAGCCTAGGAATACAGAGTGAGACCATGGTTGGGGGTGAGAGAGAGAAAGAGAGAGAGAGAGAGAGAGAGAGAGAGAGAGAGAGAGAGAGAGAGAGAGAGAGAGATTAGTACTCCTTCTTTAGGTCAAGACAAGAAGAAAGAGGTCTAGAACCCCACATCTGACCATGCACCTTATGCAGAGTGCACAGGCCTCTCCCCCCTCCCTCCTGGCTTTCCTGTCTATGATATACAGACTTCCAGGAAGCTTTTGTTGGATGGGAAAATGTCACGGCTCAGTCCCAACGCTCCTCCAGCCTCCGCAGTTCCACATCCATCCACCTGCATGGTGTTTGCCCCACCTTCCTCCTTCCTTCCCCTCTGCCCCTCTCTGCATGCTTACAAACACCAGGCACACGTTCACGAACGTTGTCTCTCCTGGGCCACGGTTCTGTTGTACTTGGTCACAAGAGTGCCACTTTGGGATACAAAGCAAAGAGCAATGGCAGAGAATGCTGTGGGCCACCAGTCTTTCCTCTAAAGCCAACATTTTACCCAACAAGGCCATTTATGCTTTTAGTCTTAAGCTCCCAAAGGCTGAAATGCAGTTGCCACGGTTTCCTGAGACCTCTCACCTTTGGGTTTCTGCAACCCCTGACTCCATGTTGGGAAATACGGATAGAGAGCTGGACAGATGCAATCTGGAGGATGCTGCAGGAAAAGAAATGAATTCGTACTAAACTCTCAGCTCTCCTCCAATGTGTCTTGCCGTGGAACCTTGCTACTAGGAAGGAGGCTGTGTCTGACGTTCTGTAAGGTGCCATCAGCTACCACTGTATGGTACCACTCATGAGCTGAGTACCAGGAAGGAATTGATAAGAAAGATTCCCCATATATTAAGATCCAATCATGGCCGGGCGGTGGTGGCGCACACCTTTAATCCCAGCACTCGGGAGGCAGAGCCAGGCAGATCTCTGTGAGTTCGAGACCAGCCTGGTCTACAAAGTGAGATCCAGAACAGGCACCAAAACTACACAGAGAAACCCTGTTTAGAAAAACCAAAAAGGGAAGAGAGAGAGAGAGAGAGAGAGAGAGAGAGAGAGAGAGAGAGAGAGAGAGAGAGAGCCAATCCTCTCCTGGAGAGAGAAGATCGTATCTGTTCTCACAGGTGTGTATTAACTGTGAAGATGGTGAAGCAAGAACTCAAGAGCCCTCCTGGGGAGACGGGACTCCAGTGGGAACAGGCATGGACAGAAATGAGACCAGAGGACCAAAGAAACTAGAGAAGAACAGACTCAGAAATGAGCAAGAAGTGCTTAGGAAATGCTGAGACCCACAGAGCTCCACCTGGGTCATGGCCCAGAGCACGTGAGAGAGAGCCAGGAGCTGTCACTGAGTGGCTACTTAGGGTCAAGGCTCTCTTGACCTTGCCTTGTTTAGATGATGTCTCCATACTTAAAATCACTTTAGGAAGTGGGCAGTGTCATTTGCTAAGGCCCCATCCCCAGTGTTGTCCATCCAAGTAGACCTTCACTTCTTCCTTGATAATCTGGCTTTTATGGTAATTAGATGAATCTTTCTTGTGCTAAATCTGCAAGGTTCCCAGGGGCAGACTCATCTTGATTGCTTCCTCACAGCATACAAAGCCTTTAGCAAACAATGACATGGCATGACTGTAGCTGGAGAGTTTCTCCCCGGGTCCCGCCAAACCCTGGCAGTCCCGCAGCCCACTTATAAAATAAACACACAGACGCTTATTTTATTTAAACTGTTTGGCCTAATGGCTCAGGCTCCTTGCTATCTAGTTCTTCTATCTAAAATTAACCCATTTCTATTAATCTATATCTTGCCATGTGGGTACTTTACATCCTGCTCCTCATTGCGGCAGCTGGCAGCGTCTCTCTGCCTCAGCCTTCCATTTCCCAGAATTCTCCTCCCTCTTTGTCCCGACTATCCTTCCTGCCTGGCTACTGGCCAATCAGCGTTTTATTTATCAATCAGTCATCCACAGCATGTGACGTCTTCATGCATGGCGCCCAGAGTGAGAGAGGCAGGATGGTAAGAACAAGAGAGAAATCCGTAGGAGTCCTGGCTCCTCCTCCCTTAGTTTCCCTACCCTACCTCCAACTGCAAGTTCAGTGTGGAGCTGAGGGCCATGTGACTAGATGAAATTTGACATTCAAACTGGCAGACTCTCGAGACTGCAAGGAGACACTGATAATAACGACACTAAGACAACTGGTGATCATTAGCACTGGCCTGACCCAGGGCATTTGATCCCCTTGGTTGTGGGGCTCAGAACAACGTCTTTTCAGGGTTAGCTGTGGGAACTCTGCTATTTAAAGAAAAAAATCAGTTAATTTTCATTACAGAAAGAGTTCTTTCAGAGAACTTTCTGGAGCCCCCTGGGGCTTTCTCCCTCTCCTCTTTGGTTAGAGGCTTTATAAGCAAATGAAAACAGGCGGGAGAGGGAAACGCTATCAACCTAGAAATTCAAAGATTTGCTGTTGCTTTACGGGCACTGTTTCTCCGAGTGGATTTCAATTAGTTGCCTAGAAATGGAGCAAGCAGAAGTAAGGCAGAGGGCATGGATCTACCACCTCTGCCCAGATGGTCCCATGTGCTAACGAGGAATCTATGGTGTCCTCACCATCCTCATCCTCACCTATCTCTTCTGAGGACAGACCATCCCCTTCCCTTGATGGCCCTGGGACATCTTTATGGGTCTGGTGTCTCATCTTCATTCCCACCAGCTCCCATTTCCCCAAGCTGCTTCCACGATGTGCCTTGTCCAACTGACTACCCCCGACTCTGGCCGTCCTGCACAAGTTTCACTCCTAAAGGATCTCCCGTTCCATAACTCACAGTGGGTCTGCTTCTCTTGTTAACCTTAATAGCATGTGCAGCAAGCCACCTGTTTAAACACCAGGTGTAGGTGAGTTGTACACAAAAGTACAGCACCCTCCCTTACTCCCACTCACCCTGGGAACTGTAAGGAAGCCCGGGGCCGCTTGGGCGAGGTGCATCTGTGAGTGGGAGGAATGGAGTCCAGATTCCTAACACCAAATCTCAATTCTGCCAAGTCGCAGCTACCTTATGCAAATCAATAGAGTTCTTCCATATAGATCCTCTGCCTTCTCACTCTGTAACTGGCAGCTGTACCCCAGGAAAACACACAGGACAGCAATGTCATTCTCTCCCACCATGCAGCCCCATGCCAGCCACAAACTCTACCACCAGACCTCAGCATGCAAGGATGAAAGCAGAGAAGCCCCAGACAGAGCAAAGGAAGGCAGAGGCCGCTTCTACAAAGAGGTGTCCTTATGTGGCCTCCTCAGCTACCTGGCCAGCAAGCTTCCAAGGGTGTATTTCAGAACCGAGTGTCACTTTTCAAGATGGCCATCTCTCTCAGGGACAACCTTCCATATGCTTTCGTGGTGTCAGCAGTCTGACTCACTGTCCCTGACCAAGCCCACGCCCGCCCTGCTTCCACAGCTCTGCTGAAAGATTAGTAGCTGGCTCAGCCCAGATTTCCTCTACTCCCCTTCGCATGAGCACGGATGCTTCAAATCCCTGCTTCCTTCTCTCAGCCCCAGCCGGAGCTGCACCCTTCCCTGGGATAAGCATGTCTCCAGACAATGCCAGCCTTTTTAACGGTGATCAGCCTGAGACACATGTACAGCAGACAGACTTGCTTTGTCAAGCCCTCAGTCCCGTCCGGGAGCTTGGCCCTGGCTGGTTTCGGAAGTAGGCCCTTCACTGCAGAAGCAATGGAGAGGTGGTACTTCCCCTCATTCTGAGGATTGGGTGGGAGGAGGAGGAGGTGGAGAGAAGATATCCAACAGTTAAGTATCCTCAAAAGAGCACTGGGTGCCAATACTGGAGTCCCTCGACATCTCCAGAAGGCAGCCTGTGGATCAGAGGTTCGCCATCTGCAGTGTGGACTCATTCATGAAGCTGGCCGAGCAAGCACATTCATCCATGGAAACCCAGACAGCACAACATGCACGGCCATCTGCCCATAAGCCATGCTTGGCACTCTTGGGCCAGATTCTGCTGCTGCCTTCCTGGCCTGATCTGGGGCTGGTTTGTACTTAATAAGGCTAATTTACCCCCGGCACTCCCTGGATCTTGAGCAATCTATACTCCAGAACAGCTTGGAATTCGGCACTGTGAATCACTTCATCTCTGCTTATAAACCCTCTCAAAACTTCCCACCCAAGTCTACCTTCCCTCTGTCTAAGCCTGAAGTCAATCAATTCTCTACATCAGATGCAGCAACCTCTTACCTTTGCAAAGAGATGCCCAGTTCCAGGCTGCTCAAGACCCTGCTTCCCAAAGGGTAGTTCCCAGACCATCAGCACCACCAACACCTGGGAGCTTGTTAGAAATGCAGATGGTGCCCTGTACCCTAGGCATACCCAATCAGATACTCTAAGGATGGGACTCAGTAGTGTTCTCATACACCCTTCATATTTAAGAACCTCTGGTCTGGATTTATTATAGACCTTCCTTTCTTCCATCAGAAACAGATTAGGGGGAAGGTACAGACAGCAGGAGTGCCAGGCAGACCCCAGGGACCCTGCCTCACTGCAACACAGTCACTAGAGGTGAAAAATAAATGTCTGTTTGCAGTTGTTTGAGATGGAAGAGAGTGGCTGCCCCGGTTGCAGACCAACAGGGAAAGACTCTTGCAGGCAGGCCTCCCCACCAACACCTCCCACATCAGACCCTGCAATCTACATGACCCACTCCCTCCCCTAAATCCACCCATCCCCCTGCGACCTCAGTGGCTCCCTGAGACACAGAAGCCACCTTCTGATTGGACCAAGAGAGCCTTCATCCAGTAACTGATAGAAGCAGATGCCGAGATCCACAGCCAAGCACCAGGCCGAGCTCCAGGAGTCCAGTCGAAGAGAGGGAAGAGGGATTCTGTGAGGGGTGGGGAGGGTCAAGATCATGATGGGAAAATCTACAGAGACAGCTGAATCAAGCTAGTGGGCACTCATGAACTTTAGACCAACAGCTGTGGAGCCTGCATGGGACTGGACTAGGCCCTCTGCATAAGCGAGACAGTTGTGTAGCTTGGTCTGCTTAAGGGGCCCCCTGGCAGTGGGATCAGGATCCATCCCTGGTGCATGAGCTGGCTTTTTGGAGCCCATTATGTATGGTGGGACACCGCACAGTCTTGATGCAGGGGGAGGGGCTTGTACCTGTCTCAACTGAATGTACCAGGCTTTGCTGACTCCCCATGGGAGGCCTTATCTTTTCAGAGGAGGGAAGTGGGGGGTGGTTTGGGGGACAAGGATGAGTGGGGAGCAGGAGGAGGGAAGAGGGTAGGATCTGTGGTCGGTATGTAAAATGAATAAAAAATTTCGTAAGAAATAGATAAATAAAAGATGGAAGAGAGCATGGACTTCCCCACACATCTGTCCCTGCAGGAGCCTTGTCTGTGCTCAGGAAGAGTCTAACCACGTGTCCCTGCAAACATCACAGCTTGCCTACCACAGAGCAGATGTTCCTAAGAACTGGGCCATTTTAATAGAGTTAATGGGCAGCCATAAATTGTCAGCTGGAGCCATGCGGAGGCCGCAGGAGGGATGAGGCCACTTGGCCTGGGCCCCAGCATGAGAACTAGGTGTGTGCTCCATCTGAGCCAGCATGCAGGCACCAGCCCAGGTCAGGAAGGAGGCACGGGGCTCCTCCCGGGGCCTGCTCACAGCTCAGGCTACAGCCAACTTTCACCGGCAACCATGCCCTGAGCTAGGAGCAAGGCCCTGGCTTATCCAGAAAAGTCTGGAAAAGAACGTCCTGCCCATCTGTCCTCTCCAGTTCTGAAGTTCACCCCTTCGAGGTCTGTGTTTATGAAGAAAAGTGAACCAGGAGGGAAGCCCAGATCGAAAATCAGCTTGACTACCCCAGGGGATCCAGCCACCTGGAGAAGAGCCTTCTCTGGCATCTCGTCCTCCACCTCCCAGTGGCAGCCTCCTCTCCAGTTCTCACTTGGTCTGGACACCAGGTACCTCACCATTCTCTGTGGGTTGGAGCTCTGCCAGGGTCTCTTTCCTGGCCACTGGCCACCAGTCCTGCTGCTGGTTTCAAGCTGTGCCACCGAAGCGGCTCATGGGCACCTCCCTTCATACTTTAGCCTCCCAGCCACGCCCATCTGTCTCCACGCAGACGTCCATTCGAAGCTCTGTCTTGACCTCTAAGGAAGCTCCACTAAAGACCGATGCGTTTGTGAGGAGCCAGTTCTCCGAAACTTTTGACAACAAATCTCAGAAAATAACACGAGGGTGGGTTGGGGAGGGGATGACGGGTAGCCAAACCCAGCCTTTCAAGTAGGAAGGCAACGAGGAAGAAATTAGCCAGGATTTGGCAATGGGGTGGGGGGGACCTCTAACCAAAAAATTTTTTTAAAAATTCAAATGTTGATCTTATTAAACATTTAAAAGGACACAAGAATTAAAGTTTCAGCGGGAGAACTTGTTTGTATAATAAAAATCAATAGCACTGTGGATGAGAAACTGATTCCTGTCAGCAGACTTCACACAGTACATTTCCCAGAAGGAAAAAAAATTGCATCATTCTGGGACCTTTGAGCCAGCCAGGGATGTAGGGAGCCACAAGAGTTGTGAGGAAAGATTAGAAAGAGGGTTGTATGAAGGAGATGGGGCTGAAACAGAAGCCCTAGCACCACCACCCCCCCGGGGTTGGGGGGGACCCTTCTAAACACATTCTAGTGAGAGGGGGTATCTAGAGGATTTAGAAAACCTTAACTGGATGGGGATTCAGGGGGGTGGGGCCAATGAATGAAGGTAAAGCCCTGCAAGGCTCACAATGGGAGTCCTATCCCTAAATCCATGTAGAAGCAAAACGACCCTCCCAACACCCGAAGGTGAGATGGAAGGCAGAAAGAGAGCAGACAACCCGAAGCTCGTCAGCCTGCTAGCCTGAAGTTACTCCTTCTGGGGAGCAGTCACAAAAACAAGCAAGGTTCTAACTCAGTAAGGTGGAAGGCCAGAATCTACTCACTAATGCGCATTCCTGCACACACACACACACACACACACACACACACACACACACACACACACACGGCGGGGGGACATTCCTAAAGTAAACCTTTACTGGGGTTCTTAATATTGGGAGACAAAGAGACAGGGTACATAATTCTCTTGTGAGAAAGTAAAGATATGCATGGCCGTGGGGAGGCAGATGGATAGAAAGTAGACAAGAGTGCATAGAGTCCCCAGGTATTGAGTATTATCCTGGAAGGAAGCAGCAGAACTGGGCTTTCTTGTAACGTATCATTGGGGTTCACCTAAGGTTGAGGCACTATATAGACACAATAGGACAGAAAAGATACAGGACTACTGGAACCTGCAGCAGGAGCTAAAAGCAGTCACCATTTATGGACACAGGCAAAGAATCATGGCAAATATCGCCTCATAGTACACAGCATGTCCAATGATACTACACTACACCTGCCATGGGCTGCCCATCATTCATAATGCTCAAGCTGAAACCATGTGCCAAGTTTAACAGTGTGGTTTTTAAACATAACATTTTCCTATTCCATTCACCACGTTGTGGCGCTGATTTGCCTCTGGTTATTTGTGGTTTTGATTTCCACTGACTAGATCTGTGCTCTGAAATACATAATCAGAAAGAATGTGATGCTTAAAAAAATAGTATCATGCAGGAGTCCTTTATTAAGGTTCATGTCAATTAGAAATACAGCCACTGGCTCAAGGGATCTACAGAAAGGAAGCTAGTGGGAATCCCCAAAGAACTCACTGTCCACAGAGGAGAGAGCTCTGTGCACACAAAGCATGAAGCTACTTAGGACCCTTCCTATGTTCTCTCCCCATCTCCGCTTCTGGTTCTCCTCACCTCTGCCTCTGCCCCTGATGACTCTGGAGCATCCCTCCTAAGGCTCCAATCCCAACTAAAGGGAGATTAACATCAAATCTAGTTTAGAATTTTGATGAGTGTCTGTCTCTGGACATCGCGGTTTCTGGAGTGTTGACAGTATGCACCTTATGGTGTTTCCTTCAAGACAACAATGTTACACCCATAGGATAACCTTACAGTGATAGTGAGACACGGAAAATACTAAGTTGTATTTTGGTCATGCCGTGTACTAACACATGTCTAGTACAAACACTCTGATGGAGAATCTTATGTGCCAGTATAACTAGACTAAGGGGTGCCCAGATGGCTGATTACATGTTATTCCTGGGTATGTTCCTACAGATGTTTCTGGAAGAGATTAACAATTGAGTCAATAGACTGAGTAACATAGATATACTCTCCCCCATGTGAGCAGGCATCACCCAACCCATCAAGAGCTAAGGAAGAGCAACTTCATTCTCTCTTTTCTTTGACTGAAACAACTCTGCAAACATCACCCCCTCAAATATCACATCTACCCCCAACCAAGTTCTCAAACCTTCAGACTTGGACTGAATTGCCCTGCCAGCTTTCCAGTTCTCTGGCTCACACGTGGCAGATTATGGGACGTCTTGACCTCCATAATTGTATGGAGTAATTCTTACAATGAATCCTAGTATGTATCGGTGGATAAATGGATGTGGATCCCTCCTATCAGCTCTGTTGTCCTGGAGAACCCTAACGAACACAGAGGCTGTTACTGGAACCAAGTACCACTCTTCCATTGCCTAGCAGAAGCCTCGGGACAGCATCCCTGAGCCCCATGCTGCTGTCCTCACTTCACAGCTGAGGAAGCTGGAACTAAAAAGGTCAAAGAACCTTCCAGATGATAGGCAGATGGAAGAGCTGAGACTGAACCAGCATGGTCTGACACCAAAGCCTTTGTTTTGTCATCTCAAATTCAGCGTAATCTGTCATCAATGACTCCAACACACAAGGACCAGGAAGTCCTCCCCTGTTTGCTTGCACGTGACTGCCTTTCCTGGAAATGTATCAATTCAACTTCCCACCTGTGTTTTAGTGTAGGCCTCAGGTATGGCAATAAGAAGTAGAAATGGTCACTCAGCGTTCCCTACAGCCCAAGCCACCTTCTCAGAAGGGACAAGCTCCTCAAAGACAACTCAGAAGGGGGCTCTCAGTTACTACTAGGGACAAGGATATGAAGTCTGAAGGGCGCTCCTTTCTCCCTTTCCCACACACTTTAGAGTCATAACTGTGTTTCGAGGAGAACATCAGACTGGTGGAGTTGGTCAAGGTCCAAGACAAATGTTTGGTGTTTGTTTTTAAACCAGGCCTCCTGAGCTAGACTCCACACAGGGAAAGCAGCTTTCATAGGCATTCCTGGACACAGCCACAGAGTTCCTTGGATGAAAGAAGATTTTCTTCATCTGTTGTTTATGGACCCAAGCATAAGGACTAGGGATGGATCTCAGTTAGTAGAGAACTTGCCTAGCACATACAAAGCCCTGGGTTGGCTCTCCAGCACCACATAAAGCCACACACAGAGGCCCAAGCCTATGATCCCAGCACGCTGGAAATAGAGACAGGAGGATCAGAAGTTCAAGATCATTCTCGGCTACATGATGAGTTCAAGGATGCCTTGGGCTATGTAAGACCCTGTCTTAAAAGAAAAAAAAATCAAGATTCAGTCACAAGGCCCTGAGTTCAAACTCAGGAATGAGAAGTTGGGAGTTGGGAGACATACCCTCAGAGAACAAACTCGGTCTACTTTGAATAATAAGCTAGTACCAACTTTTAATCATCTCCAAGTCCTGCAAAACATAAGAGTAGAACAGACCTTCTCTAAGGGAAATGGCTCATTTAGGTTTGAAGACTGGAAACAAAGGAGAGATAGCCCTGGGGTCCTTGGCCTGACTCTGGCTCTCTACACAGAAGCCCTAAGTATCTTCCTGTTTCAGTGGGATCATGATTGGTGCCAGTGATCACAGAAAGTAAGACTCTTCCCAAAGCCCTTCAGATGTCAGCAGTCTGTCAGGTCTCCCAGACAGAAAACACTGTGGTCACTAGTACTTGTCAGGGTCCTAATGGCTCAGGAAGGTCCTTGGAGACAGCTTATAGAGAACAAGAGTTGTTCTCAGGATCTCAGGGTCCAGCCTTGCCCTTACTTTCTGAGGTCCAATTCCATATCTGTGGATTCAGCTAAAAGCAGTTGCCTACAAAAAGGATAATTGTGAGGGTTACATGGGACAACGATGATAAACCAGCTTACAACATTTGGGGCTATTAAATATCAATAATAAATATTAAATCCATGTACACTTCAAGTATAGCAATTAAATTTGAGGCTGGAAAGATGACTCAGTCGTTAAGAGCACTTGCTGTTCTTACAGACAACCTGGGTTTGGTTCCCACCACCCACATGGTGAGTCAGAGTCATCTGTAACTCCAGTCCCGGGGGGATCTGGTTCCATATCTGACCATGATGGTACCAGACACACATGTGGTGTACATACATGCATGCAGGCAAACACTCACATAAAATAAAAATACTTTTTAATTAAATTTAAAATGTATAAAGGCTGCCCTTCTCCAGGGTCTGAGGCACCAATTTAAACCATCATGATCATTTTTGTGAGGGTTTGAGAGGACCACTGATGGACTAGAGAGATGGGACCACCAGGAAAGGACTTGCCATGCATGGATGGAGATCTTAATTTGGATCCCCAGTATTTTTGTAAAAAGCTGTGCAGGGAAGCACACAGCTATAACCTCAGTGCTGGGAGGACAGAGGTAGACAGACCCCCAGAATTCTCTGGCCAGCCAGTCTATCAGAATCAGTGACACCCCCCCCCATGTTCAGTGAGAGACCCTAACTTAAAAAATGATGGAAAGTAGATGAGGAAGACACCCAATGTCAACTTCTGGCCTCTATGCACAAAAGCACACACATGTGCACCCAAACAAACACACACACACACACACACACACACACACACACACACACACACACACACACACACGTGCACTATACATATACACATGCACAAAAGAGGAATGCTGAATTTGCACTTCAGGGAAAGTGTACATAGACCTGTGGTCCCTAGTCCTTCCACTCAACTCAACTAAACATCCTAGATGGGGATGCTGATTTTGATGTCACCTTGCCACAAATTAGAGTCACCCAAGTAGGGAGCCTCACCTGAAGAATTGTCCAGATTGTCTTGATTGACTGATTGATTCGAGAAGACCCTACTTCAAGTGTGCACTGCACCTTCCAGTAGTAGCCTAGAATTTTCATTTTAAGAAGCATGGCAAAGGGAAGCTTATTCACCTTTTTCTGGCTTGGCATAGCCTCTTGCCTGCTCAGCCTTTCCTGTTGCTGCTGGTGATGCTCCTTCAGTGAAACAGAAACAGCATGGCCAGGCTTCCATCCCTGACAAAGGATCGGCAGCTCTCCAGGAAACTTCCAGGCTTCCTATGACAGACTGAGACAGCTGAGGCACCCAACCCTGTGGTGGACAGCGTTGTTGGCTTCTCTAGAGTGAGACAGCCACTGTAGGACTGCTCCAACTGCTGAGAGATGCAGCCTGGAGGACCAAGTGAGTCCTGCGTCCTCAGCATCTCAGGCATGAGACAACTGCTGTTACTATTTTAACAGAAGCTGATTTAGTAAATTCTCGATGCATTTTTTTTATCCTATCAGTTCTGTTCCTCTAGAGAACCCTGACTAATGTGTTTTCTATTTAGAATGCAATCCTCTGAGAGCTGGAGAGAAGACAGATAGCACCTAGTGGTCGTGTATTAGTTACTTTCTCCCTCACTGGGACAAAAACTTGACAGACGCAACTCCAGTTAGGGAGGATTTATTTTGGCTCAAGATTCCAGGGAATGCAGTCCACCATGATGGAAAGGCATGGCAGTGACAGCACGCAGTAAAGCTTGTTCACATTTTAGCCAATCAAGAAGCTGCAAGCTATGTCTTGTACCACAAGTGAGCATAACCTCCAAGGCCCACTCTCAATGACTCATCTCTCCTAGCTAGAGATCCCAAAGATTCCACAATCCACCCCCAAAAGAGCACTACCAGCTGTGAGCCCACTGTTCAAACACATGAACCTATGAGGGAAATTTCAGACTCTAACAGTTGCAGACATCAACACCAGTATCATGCAACACCAGTAGCATTATCTGACAAAGTAACCAGCATTAAAATGCTTCACCAAGCAATTCATGAGCATTCTTGAATGTCTAAAGAAATTGAAAGTCTAAGCAAGTAAAAAAAATAATAATAATAAGACACAAAGACTCAAACAACAAGACAAACACCAGTAAGTCTGAAGACAGGGCCACTTAAAAAATATCTATTGACAACAGAAAGAAAGTGGACTGAAAATGCACAAAGATACAAGGATATAAGAAATAGTAGCAAAGCAAACAAGAATGTCAGGGAACATTCATGCTACCAGAGTCCTGAGAGGAGAGAAAGAGAGCAGAGATGAGAAAGTCTTGAAGAAATATTGGCTAAAAATGTCCCAAATTTAGTAGAAGATGCAAATATAGATGTGAGAACCTGAGCAAGCTTAAAATGATCAACACAGAGCAACCTATGCCATGCCATATTGGAAGACAACTATAAACAAAGCAAGGCCCTGCTGGACACCAGGAAGGCCATCCGTAAGTGGGATAATAATTTTCAAATGTTGAAAGAAAATGAACTGTTGACTCCCAATTCTGTGGCTAACAGAAGCATCCTCTGGAAGAAGGGGATGGTCACGATGTTCCATGATAAGAGCCGAGAGCTTGTCATCGACATACCTTAGAGAACAGCCAATGGAAGTGCTCCAAACGGGAAAGAATAGTGAGGGGGAGAATCTGGGAAACACCAAGAAGGAAACACAGTGGGGGCGGGGGGACTAATGTCTATAGAGCAAATATTTAATGTAGCTTCCATTTAGAAATGGAAGAAAGATGAAGGGTAAAAACCCATTGACCAAAACTGGAAAAATGACCACAGCAGTAGATTCATAAATAGCCACATGTAGAGGCAGGCATCTGCAATCCCAGAATTTTGACTGCCAAGATGGGAGACAGCAGCTCCCTATAAGAGAAGGACCTGTAAACCTGAGAGTCAGGTGTTGTGGAATATTACTTTAACTAGGCAAAGATGTGTTACATTTGTTTATGTCACAGAATATTTCTTTAGCTGTATAAAGGTATGTTACATCTGTTTATGCTGCATTTGCTTAATTATGTAAAGATGTGTTGCATTTGTTTCACCTTGCCTGCCTAAGGCACCTGACTGGTCTGATAAAAAGCTGAACAGCCAATAGCTAGGCAGGAGAAAGGACATGTGGGGCTGGTGGGCAAAGAATAAATAGGCTCAGAGAGGAGGAAGGAGAGAAGAGAACAAGGGACACAAAGAAGCCAGGCAGCCACCAGCCAGCAAGACATATGGAGCAGTGAAAGGAAGATGTACAGAAGGAAAGAACAGTAAAAAGCCCTAAGGCAAAAGGTAGATAAAGAGAAACAGGTTCTTTTAAGTTAAAAGAGCTAGCCAGAAACGAGCCTAAGCTAGGCTGAGCCCTCAAAACGAATTAGTCTCTGTGTCATGATTTGGGAGCTGGTTGGTGGCCTGAAAGAAAAAGCCTGGTACAATTAGCCCTTCTGGAGCATTCATGTGGCCATACAAGAGAGACCTTGCCTCCTGAGGTGGAAAGAGGAAAACAACTCCTTAGTGTTATCTCTGAGCTCCACACGTGCACTGTGGCACACCCATGTCATGGCAAAGGTATGCCCACACTCACTATAATAAATTAATAAATAAATAATGTTGTAGACAGAAGAAAAATGATTGAAAAAAAGAAAAAATATAGAACAATTCAATACCATCATAACAGAGCCTGATTGACATTTATGGAACATCCCACTCACACTAGAGAATGCATGTTCTCTTCAGTACCCACAGAGCATTTGGCCACAAGATAGACTATGTTCTGGGCTGTAAAACAAGCCTCAAAAACCCTTCACTGAAATCACACAGACTGGATTCTTCAGCAACAATGGAATCAAACTAGAAATCAATAGCAGAAAGAAGATGTGGGAAAACAAACAACACATCTACAAATAATCTGTATTCAAACAGGAAGTTCTAAAGACAAAAAAAATGCTGTACTGAATGAAAATATGGATTTGTTGGGCCTTTAAAGCAGTGCTCCAAGGGAAATGTATAAAACTAAATGATACATTTTTTTAATGTCTCTTCTTCAGGGATGTGGCATACATTTATAACTGCAACACTTGAGAGACTGAAAAAGGAAGATTAAAAGTTCAAGATGAGCCTGGGCTACACAGTGAGGCTGTGTGTGTGTGCATGTGCATGGGGGGCGGGGGGCAGTGTCTGTGTTTGAATTGATCATCTAGGCTCTTACTTTAAAAAAACCTTTAAAAAAAGAAAAAGAAAACAAAATGAAGTAAAAGGAATATGTGAGTTTGTCTTTCATTACTGTAACAAAATACCTAAGACAATAACCTTATAAGCAAAAAAAAAAAGGTTGATTTGGTTCATGGCTTAGAGGTGGTTGTCATGACCCCTTTGACAAACCTCAATCTCCAAAAGGTATTTACATTACAATTCATAACAGTAGCAAAATTACAGCTATGACATAGCAACAAAAATACTTTTATGGTTGGGAGTCACCACAACATAAGGAAGGTATTAAATTAAAGAATCACAGCATTAGGAATGTTGAGAACCTCTCTGATTAGAGGTTATGGCGGATCGATTAATTGCTTTGAGCCTATGGTAAGGCAGCCCATGGAGACAGGGGGCACATGGCAAAGAAAACCACTCATTCAATAACAGTGTGTGGGAAAGTACAGCGAAAACAGACTGGTATCCCATAATACCTTTGAAGGGCACACTCTTTACATGACCTGGAATCTCCAAAGAGACCACGTTTAAAGTCTCACCACTTCTCAATAGCACCAAGCTGAAAATTGCTTCAACAATGAGGGCCTCTTGAGAACATTTCAGATCCAAGCTATAAAAAAGAGAAAATAAGGACAAGAGCATAAAATAGTGAAATTGATAAAATGAATGAAGCAAAAAGCCAGTTCTTTGCAGTGGAATAATCCTTTCCTACACCATGAATATGTATTACTCTCATTGGTTAATAAAGCTGGTAGGCTAGTAGCTGGGCAGAAGGTTAGGTGGGAAAGCCAAACTGAGAACAATGGGAAGGAGGGCAGAGTCAGGGAGATGAAAGCCAACCTCCAAGCAAGCAGGACATGTAGAAAATGAGGTAACAAGCCATGAGCCAATAGAAATGTGGGTTAATTTAAAGGTAAGAATTAGCTAGTACCGGGCGGTGGTGGCGCACGCCTTTAATCCCAGCACTCGGGAGGCAGAGGCAGGCGGATCTCTGTGAGTTCGAGGCCAGCCTGGGCTACCAAGTGAGTCCCAGGAAAGGCGCAAAGCTACACAGAGAAACCCTGTCTCGAAAAACCAAAAAAAAAAAAAAAAAAAGAATTAGCTAGTAACAAGCCTGAGATATTGGCCAAGCATTTATAATTTATATTATAAATTTATATTAAGCCTCTGAGTGATTATTTGGGAGCAGGCAGTTGGAACAAGAAACATTTACAGTTCTTCAGCAAATCAACAAAGCTGGCAAACCTTCAAGACTGACCCATAATTGGAGCTACCACATGTGACCAAGTAGGTACCCAAGGACCATGCCACAGCAGGAATTCTCCTGGTCTGATTGGCCTGGGCTGTTGCCCAAGGCCATGGAGTCATTTGGGCTTGATCTGTAGCCAGAGGCCATGTGTAAATCTGTGGCCCTACTACAGCCAGGGCCTATGTTAATGTCCATGGTTCCTGTCACCATCAGGAATCATGTGGATGCTTAGAATCTGGGCCACCTTGAGCCATGTTGGGCTCTAAGGGCTGCCCTGCAGCCAGGGTGATGCCAACCTAAGTGGCTTGCTCTACACCCAGGACCCTGGTGTCATCCCTGTCAGGGTTGTTTCCCAGGACCGTGTCTGTGTCCATGTTCCAACAGCAGCTGGGGTCTGTGATGATGTCCATGGCCCAAGTTGCCACCAAGGGCCACACTAATGCCCAGATTGTGGGTCACCAACTGTGGCCAATGGTAGTAACTAAGGGGGGTGCTGTGGCTAGGGCCATGACGATCTAAGTGGACAGTGCTGCCACCAGGGATCATGTTGTGGACCAACTGAGCTGCTGCCAGAGGCCATGTCTGGGTCTGTGACCCTACCACAGCCAGGGTCTGTGTTGATGCCGATGGTGCCTCTTACCTTCAGGGTCATGTGGATGCCCTGGATCAGGTCCCTCACCTGGAGTTTGGTTGGGGCCCAAAGGCTACCCTGCAGCTGGGGTCATACCAACCTGAGTGGCCTGTGCTGCTGCTACCTGGGCCATGATGACCTCCAAACCTGAGCTGCCCATGAGGGCTATGTCTGGGTCCATGGTCCTCCCACAGCCAGTGTCTATGTTGATGTCTGTGGCCTGTGGTGCCGCCAAAGGCCACACAGATGCCCAGGGTCTAGGCTACAACCTGTGGCCACATTGGTGCCATAGGGCTTTGCTACCACCATGGCCATGCTGACCCAGGTATCCTACACTGCCACACAGATCCATGTTGTTGTCTGGACCAGGGCTGCTGCCTAGGGCCATGTCTGGGTCCATAGCCCAGCAGCAGCCAGGGTCTGGGTTGATATCTGTAAGTCCTATTGCCGTCCATGGCTGTGTAGATACCCAGGGTCTGGACAGCCACCTGAGACCACGTTGGTGTCCAAGGGCCTTGCTGCCTCCAGGGCCATACTGGTCTGCGTAGCCTGTACTGCCGCTGCAGCCATGGTAACATCTGGGCCTGAACTGGTGCTGAAGGTCATGTCTGGATCTGTGCTTCCTGCCACAGCTGGCTCATGTTGCTGCAGGGGATGGCGGGGGGGGGGGGGGGGGGGGTCACATGAACCATGCATGTTGAAATCTGAGGGCCGTGCTGAGCCAACCCTCACCATCCCTGAGATGGCTAGCCCTGCCTCTCGTTGGACACTGCAGCAGGAGAGCTGGCCCCACCCTCATAGGAGAGCTGACCTCCACACTCTGGAGAGATGGCCCCACCCTACACCAATGGGCCTAGAAGAGCTAGCTCTAGACCTCATCCGAGGGGGGCCATCCCAGTGGCCCAAACTGACCAGCTCAGCTACCACCCAGCCCCACATCCTGGGCCTTGGGTTGGCCCACCCTAACATCTACCCCATCTATGACCTGCTGGAGTAAATGAAGGGACTGTTCCAGCAAAATAATAACCACAGGATCTCCATGACAAGCAACAGCAGAATGTCCGAAAGGAATTTCGGTGAGGTTCCAGGGATGATGGTGTGCCAGAGGCCTTGAACCAGACCAAAGACTCATTGCAATGAACATTTTGTGGGTGGGGCTGATTGGACAAAAGGGTCTAGTACTGTGTGGCACATTGCAGCTCCCAGTGCCACTAGGCTGAATGAAGAGGTGCTGGAAAGACAGAGGAACAAGGTGGGTTTTGTGTATGTGCACCATTTGGTTTCTAATTAATTGGGGGGAGGGGTGCTGCAGGGGGGAGGGGAGGATATGGGGGGACTGAGAGGTAAGCAGGATTGGGGTTCATGATATGAAATTCCCAAAGAATAACAAAGAATTATGTTTGAAAAAAAGACTGACCAATAAAAATGAGGAAAAATATTACAAATCATAAAATAATGAGAAAAAAACACAAATTAGTGACATAAGGAGTATGACTCAGAGTGTCACAGCCCTCACAGACACAGGACAGTCAAGGCAGCTGCTGCATACAGTTCCACCAGCACACATCTGACAACTTAGATGAAGAGGCCCAGTTCCTGGAAAGACCAAAGCAGTCATAACTCCCTCAATACAAAATTCAATTTGAATAATTCTATTACTATTAAGGAAATTTAATTTGTGATTTTTAAATTCCAGAAAGACAAATTTCCATACCTAGATGATGTCACTGGAGATTTCTACCAGCTAGTTAAAGAAGAGTTCACACTGAGTACATCCACTCTGGTCCAGAAAGTATTGAGACATCAGAACTGCTGCTCAGCCCGTTTCCTGATGCTAGCCTCCCCTTCAAACCAAAACCAGAGATGAGCGTGGTCGCTCACACTGATAATCTCAGCCCTCGGGATGCAGAGACAGAAGGGTCAGATCCAGGTCGGTGGGTGAGGGGACAGGAGCCTTCACTTGTCATTTCACCATCCCTAAAAATAATAAACAGACAAAAAATCAAAACTATACACTAATATACTTTATGAATATAAATGTCAAAGTACTTAGTGAAATATTAGCAAATAGAATTAAGCAACATACAGGCCGAGGATGGTGGAAATTTTCTGTGATTGCAGCACTGAGGAGGTGAAGGCAGAAAGAGAACAAGTTTGAGGCCAGCCCAGGTAACATGCTAACATCCTAGGTCAAAAAAAAAAACCAGAAACAAAAGGATTTCAGCAATATTTTAAGACCAGACAAGGTTTGTTCCAAATACACAAGGCTTACCCAATTGCTGCCAATGTCACCCAGCATACTTTACAATGAAAATTAATTCTGTGTTCTCTCCTGCCCTTGCCAAATTCAGGAACAAGGGCCACAGTGTCTGCTTTTGTTACCTGGTTTTTCTCCTCTGATTTTGAGACAGGTTCTCATGTAACCCAGGCTGGCCTGGAACTCACCATATAGCAGAAATGGCATTGAACTTCTGAGTGTTGGGATTATAGGCGTGCGCCACCATGCCCAGTTTTTGCAGGACTCCCTACACACCAGGCAAGTATTTTACCAAGTGCCCACACCACCAGCCCTGCTTTTGCTGCTTTGGTTTACATAACTCTGGAAGTTCCCACCAGTATAAGGAATGAAAAAGCATGTAGATTCAAAATGAAGAAAGACAATCCCTATTTGCAAAGGACATTACAATGCATGTTGAAAATCACTATTTTAAAAAGGTTAGAATTAATGATTCATAATCAAACAGGTCAAAGATATTTTACCCAAGAAGATATAAGGTGACAAAGGAGCGTGTCAACAGTATGTTAAACATAAGCACGTGAGACATCACTGCGCATCAATGGGAACTGTAACGGACATTTAGAAGTCGATTTGCCAAGGTCACCACGACCAGGATGAGAGCCTGGCATCTCTGCTGTTATTTCGTGTCTGTCTCCTTTACTTTTGGGTCCGATTCCTGGCTGGTTTTTCATTGGCAGAATAGGCACTAAGAAGAGTCTGCGTGAGACCCGGCTATGCCTAACATATCTCCTCACTTTTCAAGGCTAAAAGCACAAAGTTAGGCCATTGACCCAAACCTTTCAGTCACCTTGAATTCCAGGAAACTTAACCCTACAAAACAGACCCCAACAGAAGAACAATTATCTGTGATGGAGAAGCTGTACTCAGGAATCTATCAGACCCAAGTTCTAAACAAGTGTCTGTGATGGAAAGGCTTCACCCAGAACTCTATCAATCCTAAATGGAGAACAATTATCTGTGATGAAGCGGTAGACCCAGAAGCCTATCACCCCCAACAAAGAGGCTGCAGCAGTGACACAAGATCACTAAAGGACTGGGAATTTCCCTCACCCTCACTTTCTGAAAGTAGTAAAGCCTACAGGTTCTTTCCACAAGTACATCAGGGCTGACTGTCAAGAAAACTCAGAGGTCTGGCGGTGCACGCCTGTAACCATAGCACTTCAGGAGCAGAGACAGGAAGATCTTGATATGTACCCGAGGCTTCATATCAAAACACTGTTTCCAAAGGAGGGAAGGGGTGAAAGGAATTACAGAGCACAGTAAAAGGCAAAAGAAAAACGTTAAGCATCAGAATCAAACTTATTTGGCAAGGATGCTGCAATTATTGAACAAAGAATTTGAAGTAACTACAATTAATACAGCAAAGCCTCCAACACACACAGCAGACAATATGCAACACCAACCAAATGGGTGGTGTAAACAGAGCTATTGAAATGCTAAGAGAGAACCAAAAGGAAATGTGAGGGGACAGAGATAGGGCTCAGCGGGAGAGTGCTTGTCTGGTTCATGAGTGGATACAGTCCAGGTAAGGTCTGTAAACTTGAAAACACTGCAAAAAAAAGTCAAAATGGAAAAGAAAACAAAAAACACACAAAGGAAAAGTACTGAAAAAAAATAACAGAGTACCAATAATTATGAGATCACAAGATGAAATGGAACATCAGGAGAATCTATACTTCTTACTATTTAAAGTGATCATAACTGAGAATTTCTCTAAATCAGTGTCACCAAACTATGGGCAGAACCAGGAAGCTCAAAGACTACCAATCAGGATTTAAAAAAACAAACAAACAAAAAACAAAACTGCTTCTAGATAAATTATTTTCAAACTAAAGAAAATCAAAGACTAGAAAAGTATGTTCAGAGAAGCCACGAGAGGAAAAACACCTTATCTATGTGAAGCCAAGGTAAGAGTTATATCCAACAGCTTAGCAACCACTGGGGTAACAGAACCGGTCTACAGAATAAAGAAGACAAAAAAAAAAAAAAATGTACTGGAATTCTGTGGTAATTTGAATGAGAATTGTTTCCCACAGGCTCCATTGGTGATACTGTTTGGGGAAGCCTAGAAGGTGTGGCCTCGATGGAGGAAGTATGTCATGGAGGCCAACTTTCACGGTGTATAGCCTCACTCTACTTCCAGTTCACAGTCTCTGTTCTGTTTGTGGGTGAGGATGTGAGCTCTTGGCTTCATGTTCTGGCCACCATGCCTAACCGCGCCATGTGTCCCCATCGTGATGGTCTCTTATCCCTCCAGAAGCTTAAGCCAAAATAAACTCTATCTTCCCTGCATTGCTTTTTGGTCATGGTGTTTTATCACAGCAAAAGAAAAGTAACTTTAATAACAAGTTCTTTAAACAATTTCTGTGAAATTATCTTCCAAAAGTGAAGGAATAATAAAGAGTTCCTCAGAGAGACAAAAATTGAAAAAATCTCTTCCCAACAGACATGCTTGCAAGGAATGTTTTCAAAAATTTCTCAGAAGAAAAATTAAAAAGTCAGAAACTCAGATCAGTGTGAAGAAAGGAAAAGGAGAAAAATACTTCTCTCTTACGTGGCATTATTAATATAGCATATAAATTAGCTCAAAATAATAATATAACAATGTGTTGGATTATTTATTCTCATGTGTACATTTTAATGCATTATAAGTAACATTTGTGTGTAAGTACAATGGATAAGAGCAATGATACAAGGGGAGGGAGGGTGTTGTCCTACTTCTAGAGTAATACAGAGTTATTTGAAGGTGAATTTGAATTGATTGTGATGTATATTACAAATTGTGGCATAACTACTGAAAGAGTTTTATAAAGAAGAGTAATTCTGTGAAGAAAGAAGAGAAAAAATAATATAAAATGTTCATTTAAAACCACAAAAGAAGAAACAAGAAAAAACACAAACGGGATCTGGATACATAGTTCAGAGGTTAAAAGTGGGCACTGCTCTTGCAGAGGGCCAAAGTTCCATTCCCAACACCCATGTCAGGAGGCTCCCAATAACCTGTAACTCCAGCTCCAAGGGATCTGATGCCCTCTCCTCCACAGGTACCTGCACACTCACACACACACGCACACACACACACACCACTTAAAAATAAGTCTTGAAAAAAAACCCACAAAAGGCAAAAAAAAAAAAAATGAATGAAAGACAAAAAAATACAACAACAACAACAAAAAAAAAACTAAGGGCAGTATGTACAAAACAGTAGAAACTATAGTAGATTTAAATCCAACTATACCAAGAATTATTTTACTCATCAATGAATGGCTTCCAAAAACCAATTAAAAGACAAAGATTGCCATTAAAGACCCAACTATATATTGCTCACAAGAAGCCCACTTGAAAAATAATGATTCATGTGTGTTAAAAACAAACGAATGAATAGATTAGGCATGTAACTCAGTTGTAAAGCTTAGCATGTATAAGGCCCTGGGTTCAATCCTCAGTACTGTGGGAGCCCACAGAGGCTTCCTAAGTGAGAAGCTTACTCAGGGTCAGAGAATGTGGGCTTGCTTTACCCAGCAGGGCTGTGTTAGGAGATGATTTGGCCACGAGTGTGTTTACCAGGTGCTTGGAAGGGTCTACACTTGACTGTACAGTGTGCTTTGATCTAGCAAGGGGGCATATTATAAAAAAGCCCTTTTGTTTTTTTCTTTTTTTTTCTTCTTTTTTTTAATTAAGAATTTTTTTATTCATTTTACATACCAATCACAGATCCCCTTCTTTCCTCCTCCCATCCCTCCAGCCTTCCCCCTCAACTGACCCCCCATTCCCTCCTATAAAAAGGTAAGGCCTCCCATGGGGAGTCAGCAGAGCCTGGTACATTCAATAGAGGCAGGTCCAAGCCCCTCCCCCTGCCTCAAGGCTTTGCAATGTGTCCCACCATAGGTAGTGGGTTCCAAAAAGCCAGTAAAAAGCCCTTTTCAATAAAGGACAAGGCTGGTGGGTATTGACCCAGGTCCTCCTAAAGCTGTCTTGTATTTCTGTCTTTCTTCTTGTCATGTAGGGCTATCATTCTATCTGATATTTCCTCATTCCTCTCTTCCACCTAAGAACCCTTCAAAAGGTGGGAGCTGGACGCCCACACAGTACCACCAAGAAAATGAAAATAAAGAGTAAAAAAGGTGAAGTAATAAGTAAAAAGATGAAGAAATATATATCATGCTAACATCCATCAGTGTCCTAATATATTCAAATATGTCAAATATATGAGGCAAAATCTGATAGAATTAAGTAATAAATAATTAATCAATCTTGTTATTAAAGACTTGAATATCTCTCTATCAGAAACAGGCAAATCTAGGACACAGATAAACAGCAGGACACAGTTGACTTCAGTAGCCCCAATAGTCAATGGATATAACTGTCATCTGTGGGCTATATTACCCAGCAACAATAAAACACAAATTCTTCAAATATGGAGCATTCAGCAAGGTGGATCACTTTCTGAGTCATAAAACAAGCCTTTAAAATTTAAAAGAATGGTCTTCACAAGTCTAAAAGAAGAGAGCTTACAGTGTGCTTTCAGTCCACAGTGGAATTAGAAAGAGAGATGGCAAATCCCCAAATACTTAGAGATTGAATAATACACTTCATAGTAGCACATAGGCCAAAGGAAAACACCTCAAAAGAACGTTTAAAAGATTTCGAAATAAATGAAAATGCAATTTATCAAATTTGTGGAAGTTGGTGAAAGAAGTTCTTGGGAGGGACTTTACAGCATTTAACAAAAGACTGGAAGGGTCAAAGGGGATGGGTGATGCCAAGGAAATGTGTCTCCCAGACACAACAGGACTGATGCACACGTGAGCTCACAGAGACTGTGGCAGCATGCACAGGGTCTGCACAGGTCCCAACACTGAGAGAGGAAGTGAACACAAGTTCCCACCCCTAACCAAGAAGCTATCTTCAACTGACGACTGCAAAGGGGAAATTAGTTTTCTCTAATGGAGAAACTCAAGGGCAGTCCCCATACCCAGCAGCAGATGGCCAACATGAAATGAACTCAATGGCATTTTATTTGGCTTTTTTTTTTTTTTTTTTTTTTTTTGGTTTTTCAAGACAGGGTTTCTCTGTGTAGCTTTGTGCCTTTCCTGGATCTTGCTCTATAGCCCAGGCTGGCCTCAAACTCACAAAGATCCGCCTGCCTCTGCTGAGTGCTGGTATTAAAGGCATGTGCCGCCGCCACCACCCTGCTGGCTTTTTTTTTTTTTAATGCTACTTGTCTTTTGCTTGTATATGATGATTTCTGATTTTGTGTTTTTATGGGGATTTGTTTTGGGCTTTTTCGTTGCTTGTTGTTTGCTTGTGTATTTGTGTGTTTCTCAATTTTTTTTCTGTTATTTTTTTTAAGTCTAGGTGTTTTGTTTTGTTTTATTAATTTGCCTGTTTTTTTTCTGAAGACAGAGAGAAAGAAGGCATGGAGTTGTATGGGTGGGAAGATGGGGAAGATCTGGGAGGAAATGAGGGAGGGAAAACCATGACCAGAATATATTGTATGAAAAAAAATTATTTTAATAAATAAATAAGTGTATAAGAATAAAAGTATAATAAATTCAGTAATGTAAGTTCATGCCTGGGAGACCTGAAAAAAATAAGGGCAAACAGAGAAATAATAAAAATTAGAGACAAAAATAAATGCAACCGAAAACCTAAAATTAGTAAAGACTTTTTTTTAGAAAGGGCTAGTTCTCAGAAAAAGCCAAGAAATTCAATAATTACAGTTAGAATTCCTGAGGAAAAAAGAGAGATGACACACTTAACAGTATCAAGATTGACAAAAGAGACATCACTACAGATCCCATGAACATTCAAAGGATAATAATCCTCTGCTGAGACAGCAGGTAACTGTTATCCCTGACAATGACCTTGAAGTACATGCCCCTGCGGCATGGCCGCTTAGGGCCCTTAAGACCTGGGATGGCTTTGGATGCTGGAGCTAAATCAGGCAAAAGAACAGCGTGGGACTATGCCTCAGCCTTCCAGGACCTTGCAATAACTCCTCTGTTCTGTATAGTGAGTTTTCTTTCTCTAATAAATTCCTTTGTCCTTTAAGCAGACTCCATGGATTGCTAGCAATATCTGTACCCATTGTCTGGCACCCAATGTGGGGCATCCAAAAAACACGAGGGAGCCAAGAGAGTACCACGTACATGCATCCCAGATCCTAAGGGTCCCAAATTGCCACACCTCAGGGGCATGTACTTCAAGATCATAGGCAGGGGTAACAATTACCTGCTACCTCACTGGGGCAGTGCTTCAGGGTCATAGCTAGAACAGCTGCCCACTACACTGACCCAGGCATGATGGTGCACATCTGTAACATGTGCACATCCATCACTCAGGATGCTGAGGCAGATAGATCTTGAGTTCAAGGCCAGCATGAAGCATATAACAAAACTTTGGCCTCAAAAGAAAAAATTACTTAGTTTTTAAAGATTTATCTATTTTCATTTTATGTATATGAGTATTTGTCTGCATTTGTGTATGTGTACTGCTTGTGTGCCTGGTGCCCACAGAGGCCAGAAGAAGGTATTGGATTCCCTGAGAATTATAGTTACAGATAATTGTGAGCCACCCTGTCGGCACTGGGAATCAAATCTGGGTACTCTGGAAGAGTAAAATTCTCTTAAACACTGAAATACCTCTTTAGCCTCCTCAAAACATTAACTCTTTTAAAACAGTAATACATCCAACTCTATGCCCATGTGTTCCCTCAATGAAGTGAACCAACTCCTTTAAAGGCATGCAATCTACCCAAACTTATATAGAAAGAAACAAACAATTTTAATATATCTGTATTTGTTAAATAAATGGGATTAATAGTGAATAACCTTTCAAAACATGAAGTAAATCCCCTGAGTTCATTGATGAGTTTTATCAAACATTTAACAAAAAAATTATGCAAATTCTGTAACAACTTTTCTAGGAGACATAAGCAAATGGAAGGAATATTTCCTAATTTATTTATGATGCCAGAAAAACACTGAAAGAAGAGACAATTATAGATCAATACTGATAAAAATACATGCAAAAATTGTCAACAAAATCCAATCCAACATTGTATTTAAAAAAAAAGATTATATACCACAACCAAGTGGGAGTTACCTGAGCTATACAAGAGTGGTTCAGATATTTTTACTTCATCGTTCATTAAATCCAGAGGCATGGAACCTACAAATTTGAGTGACCAACTGCACTTGTCACTTATGAACAAATGAACCCAACCTTCCGATGCTGTGGAATCATCCTTCCACACAGGCATGGCTATAATATATAGTTAGAATATAATAACTTCTAACTGGCTAGTGTGGAAAGTGTTCTTTCTCTGAACTGATTTTATCCTCTGTAGAATGAAGAAAATAGTAGAGAAAGTGGTCCATATATCTATATCTTCCCTCTCCTTTAAGATTGCCTGTTATCTCTTGGAGGGCTGTTATTTTCTGAAGAAGAAATGGAGGGGGAGTAGATCTAGGGGAGACAGGAGGTCGGAGGGAGCTGGAAGGCATGGAGGGAGATAAAACTGTGGCTTGGATATATTGTGTGAGAGAAGAATCCATTTTTCAATAAAATAAATAAATATACAAAAATAAACCAGCTTACATGCTAGCCATCTATATAAAACCCATTCTCATTTCTCATTTCCAAATACTGTAAGTTCTTTCTCCTCTCAATAAATGTTATCTAAAACACTCCCACACTTCTTATCTTGTGTTATAATCAGAGGAACATGTCTGGTATTCAACAGCAAACTATAAATTCTCTACAGATAAATGTTTGTTTATCTTTATTGGTTCACCTATAGCACCTAGTATATAAAGTGGAAGTGAGTGTATGTTGAAATAATAAATCAAGAACAAATTGAATCAGGGCTCAAGGAAGCACTTTTAAAGGCTCAAATCATACATGATAAAGCACGAATGCTCTCCACGCTTGAGAGCTCTGATAATCCCACATTTACCCACCATTAATCTTGGACAAGTACTTTAGACCCTTTGAGTTTCCAGCAAACAAGACTCTCTGGACAGCATTTGCAGGAAAGACACAGTCCAATTCTGTTTGCTTTTATTTTTATTTTCTACCACTCCTAATTTTAAAGAGATGAGAAATGAAGCCCAGATACAATAAAACCTCTGTGCCCTAGGCTTATAAAGATAAGAGGGAATCGGAAATCATATAGAGGAAATGTGCTAAGTTCACTGCAGTCATAGGTGAAATAGTCACTCTAATTGAGCCCTAAATTCAGCAGAAAACTTCCTGGTAGTCAAGGCAAGAAGCAAAACACAACTTTGTTATTAAAAAACAAAAAACCATGCCAGTTATCAAGGAAGACAAGGCTTTCCTGGTGCTGCCTTCTAGGAGGAATTGTGATGTCGTGTCTTTAAAAAGGCCAATGGGTGACTTGTGGACAGCATCCTTAGATAAACCCATTGGCAAATTACCAAGGCTGGGTACGGGCTCCTAATCTACAGGGGCTTTGCTTTGGTGGAGGACTGGAGAGAGCTGGCAGTAATGAACTGGTCCTCAGCTGATATCCAACACCAAGCAGCTGCCTCAACTGGCCAGTCACATCATTGTTTGTTGTTGTCTGATTGGATGTAGGAAAAACTCTGGGTGGAACAGCCCTTCTCAAGAACTCAGCATTAGGTGGGGCTGTTCTTCCTGACAATGACTGGCCAATGGATTCCGATCCTTAGTAAAACAGAGACTGTGACTCCTGAGTGTAAAAAATGAGCCAACATAATGAACCATAAGAATAGCATTGGCTTCCTGTTTACTGTGGCAAAAAGGGATGTGCCAAATTCATCCAAAAACTCCTAACTCTTTGCAAGTTAAGAAGACACTATTGCTCAGAGCTGAGACGGGATCGGTAAGCAGGGAGAGTAAGCTCATGACTCTGAATCCTGGTAGTAAGTACTTAAACTCCTGTTACAGCGCCTCTGTTTTTGTATATTTTTAAATACCCATAATAGAAAAAAAATATTTTTTTGAGACAAGATCACATTATGCAGCCCAGGCTGACCTCAAATTCATGACTGTACTAACTCCATCACCCAGGGCCTAAGATTACAGGATATTCACCATATTCAACAATAAAAATATTTTATGCAACTCAAATCTACAATGAGATACCATCTAACTCCAGTTAAAATGGCAATTATCAAAAAAGCAAAACTAACCAAATCTGGCAGGATGGAGAGGTGGGGGAGGACTCTTAAACTCCATGGTTTGGAATGTAAATCAGCATAGCCATTATGGAGAGCAGTAAGGGGTTTCTCAGAAAAGCTAAAAGCAGATCTACCATATATATATGATCCAGATATCCTTCTTTGAGGGATATACCCAAAGGAAATGAATTCAGCATCCAAGGAGAAACCTGCATCCCCAACTTTACTGCAACACTACTCTCACCAGCTAAACACAGAACCGCTAGGTAGCAGTCATCAGATGAATGAATAATGAAAGGATGGCAATATACACAGAGCATTATCTGTCAATAAAGAATAAAATCCTGCCATTTGCAGAAAAGTGGATGGGACTGGGGGACATTATGTTAAACGAAATAAGCTGGACACCAATAGTCAGAAGTATCATGTTCTCTCTGTGTGTGTGGAAGAAAGGTGTGGGGAAGGAGGAGAAGGGAAGAGAAAAGTCAAGCAGGAAATATAATAGGGAATTAAAATTATAAGAGATTAGAAAAGGTGAGGGTGGGGGTAGAATGGTGGTTAGATTTGATCAATACAAGCCATGTGCATATATAGAAATATCACACTGGGTCCAATTAATGGATACAACTAATACATGAAATAAAAATGAATTAAAACATTTTAAACATTTCCTAAGCAATGTTCTAGATGTGGAAAAAAAAATAAAACGTGAGTACCATAAAGCACCATCCAGGGGATAATACATGTTCACTGATGCTCTGATCCAACAGATCACAGCACTCAGCATAGCTTCCCAGAGTTCACACATAAGCCTTGCCCTACTCAGTTCACGGCTGAGGCCACCCAGGAACCTAGTAGTGCCTAAGTGCTCCTAGAAGCATCTCAATGAACAGATTGTTCCCTTCACAATGGCTGGACTTTGCTCTCGCAAATCCCTGATGAAAAGGAAAATAGTGAAACAAATAAATAACCTGACTCTCAGTAGAGACAGAAGAATGGGGAGGGAGACCCAAAATAGCTTGACCACACAGCAGCCATGACAGGTTTAGGGGCCTAGACACAGCTTCTGTGACAGACTTACTGGCATGCAACACCCAGATAAAGAAAAGTCTTACGCTGATACCACCCAGGAATCCACCCAGGGGTGAGGAAGTACCTGACATCCCAAACATTCTAACCATTAGATAAGGTGCCCAGATGCCCTTGAGTCTAGCACACACCTATTTTTGTTTTATAGATACCCCTAGACAATTGGCAGCCAATTAGGGTCCTGGACCCTGGAAATCCCTTTACCCCACCTCTGCTATGATAAAAACTCTGCCCCACCTGAACTCAGGGCTCTCTGTTCTCACTGCCGTGTTGGACAGACAGAGAGACCAAGCTCTGGAGCTTGAAATAAAGGCTCTTTGCTTTTACATGCAGGATTTGGTCTCCATGGTGGTCTTTTGGGGGTCCCCAAGATCTGGGCATAAAAAAGAAGACAAGAGTTTAGGATCAGGACCTGCCCTAGAGGGGAGATGGACAAATGTGGTACTGGCCCCAGGTATGGGAAGAGGGACAAGGAAGAGAGAAGGCATAGATGGGCAGACATGGAAAGTGGCATTCCAGGAGGGCCAAGGCTTGTCCCTTGCAAACACTATTGAACAGAAGTGGCAGCCAGCCAAAGGGGTCTGAAAGGCCTCACAGTTTGGGCCCTGGAATGCTGACTAGGGTTGTCATTGGAATGAGGAAAGGACTGTTGTGGAATATTATTGTAAATAATATTCTTTATTTTAAATACATGTAAAGATGTTTACATTTGTTTGTGCTGCATTTGTAACTATGTAAAGATGTGTTGCTGTTTCACCTTGCCTGCCTAAGGCACCTGATTGGTCTAATAAAATGCTGAACAGCCAGTAGCTAGGCAGGAGAGGGATAGGCAGGGCTGGCAGGCAGAGAGAATAAGTAGGAGGAGAAATCCGGGAAAAGAGAAGAGAGGAGAGAAAGAGAGAGAAAAAGAGGGAGATGCCAGGCCAGGCAGACAGCTGACAGCCCAGCAGACACAGAGTAGGACATACAGAAAGAAAGGTTAAAAAGCCCCAAGGCAAAATGTAGATAAAGAGAAGCAGGTGAAGTTATAAGAGCTAGCAAGAAACGAGCATAAGATAAGGCCGAGCATTCATAACTAATAATAAATCTCCATGTCATGATTTGGAGGCTGGTTGGTGGCCTGAAAGAAAAGCCTGCTACAAAGGACAGATATTCAGACACACATACAGGAAATCTGGGATCGGGTAGGATCAGCTACTCTGAACTCCGAGTGTTTATTAAGCATAGGGGAGGGGTTAGCAAGTCTTGATGGGAGGTCTCTGAATGCATGCAGTCTCCGTCTGTAAGCATCCAGCAAGAGGAAGCTGCAGTTGCTAGTCTTTGCGCACAATGGTCATTCATTCATAAACACTCATACTGGGACCCCCAAGGAAAGCCTTGCCACGCCTCTTGAGCCTGGCCTACATGGGTAAGAACTTTACCAATTTCTCATGTGTCCGAGGCCCTGGAGTCCCTGACATGGTCAGCATGCCCTTGTCAACATAATACATTCCTTCAGGACTTTACTCACTTGGAGCTTCCTCTGCTCCCTACACTTCAGGGGTGTTAGAGGAGAAGGGTGGTGAGCCGGGAGTGAGGGGAGCCATAGAAGTAGGTGAACTCCAGGCAAGATGACTGTTCAAAGCTGAATCCAGAGGCTGCACCATGCAGAGCCTTGATTAGGGCCACTAATGCAGTCTAATAATTCCATGAAGATAGCCCGAGGAAGAGATAAGACTTGACCAGAAGCAAAGAGGCTGAGAAGGAAGCTCTGACGTGACCACTCCACCCTCAACTCACAGTCTCCTCTCCTCTTGCAGTGGCCAGCATCAGTCTCTTCTTTCCTTTGAAGAAAGCAGAAAAAGAGTATGCTTTGATTTTCTTAAAACAAACACTGGGCTGAGCAGAGAGATAAGGTCAGCTCGGGCTGGCTCAGGCTTCGCTGAGCAAGGGAAGTCACACTTCATCTTTCCAACATGAATATCCAAAAGGGGCCAGATTTGTTCATCTCTGGAAGCTGGAGGGGCTGCGGGCCTTCTGTTCCAGGAAGCAGCCTGCCCCGGGACAGCCACAGCTGCCTCACAGTCCTCTGCCCTCTGTGCCTGCATCTCCAGGGCTGAAGAAACCGACCAGGAAAGAATCCGCTCTGTACAGAAGGGACCACGTGGCTGACGGTCAGGGAGGTGCTACCTCCCTAGCTAAAGCTTTGAGAAAGTGACCTTCCCGGGAGGTGGACCTTTTCCTTAAAGAATCTTCCCACATAACACGAGACCTGGACGGCAGGAAGGGAGAGGCTTGGGGGCCACAGGAGGTCTCTCCCTGTTTTGCCTCCCTGCTGGTGCCCTGCTCAGGACCACAGAGCTGAGCTGTGCTGAGTGACGGGCGCGGGCCACAGTAGTACAGCCAGGTACTCAGTGTGCTGAGTACCTTTCCTAGGTTATCACATTTAATCCCCTCCGCAAGCCTAAGAGGTGGGTACAACCTTTAACTCTGTTTACAGATAAGGAAACCAAACACAGGGCGGAGCGAGGTTCACCCAAGGTCACCTGAAGTTCACAGCAAGGGAGCCCGGACTGAGTCCCTGTGCCTCCACCCTCTCCTTTGCAGGTGCCTACCTTCCCACAGACCCACCACACACCCATCCAGGTGTCTCACTGGCCCCAGGCTCTCACCTGAGTTCCCTTTCACCATACTCTGCCCAACCCCAATACCTGTAAGTACAGTCATTTTCCATACAAGGGAGAATTCAGCCAATAGCTGCAGCAGAGATCCCATAAGATTAAAACGGTGCTGAAAACTTTTCATCACCCAGTGAGGTCATGGCTAGCCTAACACCACAGCACCACACGTTAGTCACACCTTCGTGGTACTACAACCCCAGAGGAACAAATATATAGACAGCACCTACGATTCTGTAAAGTACTTGAGACTCAGTATCGATAATAAAGGGCTTATGATTCACTATCGCAGTTCTGTAGTTTTATCATTATTTTAGAGCATTTCCGCCATGTTTTTTTTAAGTTTACTATAAAGCAGTGCACAGCGCTACAGGAGGAGCCTATCCTGTCCACCCGGCATCTTCTTTTCCCAAGCTGTGCTCACACTGCTTGGCTCACCATGGCTTTAGAGGTGACAGGCTGCAGCACCATGGATACACAGCATACAGCCCAGGTGTGTAGGAGGCTAAGCATGTAGGCTTGTGTAAGTGTTAATATTCTGATCCACTCCTTGAAATCCCACCCCTTGGCACCACCCTGCGTCTTGACATAAAAGCCTCATTCTAAGGAAAAATTCCTCCCCTTCCTCTCTCTCTTCCACTTTTCCTCCCAAGAGGTGCACGCCCTTGAACTCTCTCTCTCTCTCTCTCTCTCTCTCTCTCTCTCTCTCTCTCTCTCTCCTCTTCTCTGTCTTTCTCTCTATCTCTCTCTTTCCTATCTTTCTCTTCATCTCTCTATTATAATAAACTCTCCATGTGGATGCAGCATCTGGGTTGTGAATTACTGGCCACCTCTGCCTTGCCCTCATGGCACTCATCTGCCCAGTCCACATCATGTGCATCTGCCCAGCATGTTTCCCTGCACTCTCAGGATACTCTCGGGGGCCTACCCATGCAATATTCCATAACATTGATGCCCAATGCAATCCCTCTGCTTTCTCCTGCACACTGGCAATCTGAGGAGCCCTGGGATCCTGTACCACCTGCCATTTTTCAGGCTGGAGCACTGCTGGGGACTCTTCCCTCTTCCCTTCTGGCCATTTTCCCACAAGTGAGGATTCATCTCCTTTCCCTCGCTGGTACCACGTGTCTTTTGAGCTCTAAGCCCCTCAGCCCCGGTACCGATGCGATGGCATATGGATACAACCTGTGCCCATTCGATTCCATAGCCCATAGCCTTTGTTAGACAGTCCTATGGCTATCTTGCACTGTTCATTACTCCTTGCTGACTCTCTGGGATGCTGGAGGTCAGATTCATCTCATTCCGCTTGCTGGTACCATGTGTCTTTCGGGCTCATAGCCCTTCAGACCCGTCCCTATGCGACAGCATATGGAGATGGCCTGTGCCCTCTCAATTCCAAGGCACATAGCCTTTGTGATGACGGACAGTCCATTGGCTATCTTGAGCCATTATTTTTGGCCCTCGATGACCCTCTGGGACACCAGAGGTCAGTCCGCTGGGCCTTATGCCTGATTGTAGAAAAATGTGCCAATGGTCCCCACCCCACCCCCACCACTGCCATCAACCCATGGCTTGAGTTCATTCCCCTGCAGCTGCTGGCACCATGCCGCATCCCGGGGTGTCTCTCTCTCCCGCCCAGAGACACCTGGGGTGTCTCTCTCTCCCACACTGCTACTTCTCCATCTTCCTTTCACAAAGTCCTATGTGTGAATGGAAATATATGATTGATAGGGCCATCTATATTTCCTTCTGACTGAGTTTTAAATGCTTCAATTTATCAGTTCCTTATCTGCTCAGTTTATTTTGGAAAAAAAAAAACCCACATGAATACATGGTCAGGCACCATATTTGATAGGGGCAATCATGTGATCAGGCCGTGCCATCTTAAATAAGGGCAACCACATGGTCTACCTGTCATCTTGGCTAAGGTCGAAACAGGCAGGTCATAGGACCTCACCGCCATCTTTACTAAGGGCATGTGGCCAGGGCACTCAGTGCTCAGGCCATCAGTATGGAGGGAGATTAGGGAATCGCCTCCCCGTGTGCATTGTTTCACCATTATTTTACTGGCGGCGGCGGCGGCGGCGGCGGCGGCGGCGGCGGCGGCGGCGGCGGCGGAGAAGTCCTCCGGCCTTGGCCTGGCATTCCTCAGCTGCCTCTCTCAGGCTCCAGTCATCTGAGCAGGGCGCAAGGGCAGTCACAGCCTGCCATTCTTCCTCCACAGCCGTTCATATGGGCAGGGCCCGGAGATGTATGCGCTCCCTTCCAGGGCATCAGCTGAACCACATGCAAGGCAATATCATTATATTAAGACTTTAAATTTCAGATTTTAACATTCATACAATTCTGATACACTTTAAATTTTCCTTGGCACTCATTACTTGCTTTTCCACGATTTGGATTTCAGTACTGACTGACATACTAATTCATCTACAACTTTTTTTTTTTTTTTTCCTCACTTGTCTGTTCCTAAAGATGTTATTTTTTTCTCTCTCCTGCTTGGGACTCCTGCTCTTCTCAATTACTAAGACCATAGGCCAAAAGGCTCCAAATAAATTTGTAAACTTTAACTCTCATCTCTAGTTTTCTACCCCCCAACAACCACGAAGAGACTTGGGATTGCTGCCTGGGTAGCTGGAAAACTGTCTCACTTCTTCTTAAATTTATCCTTCTCAGATCTGATGCTGTTTGATGACTAGGGTATCAGTTCAACAGCACCAATCCCAAGATTTTATATATATATAAAATATGCTTTTCTCCTTTTTTTTTTCTTTTTGGTTTTTCCAGACAGGGTTTCTCTGCTTAGCTTTTCGCCTTTCCTGGAGCTCACTTGGTAGCCCAGGCTGGCCTCGAACTCACAGAGATCCGCCTGGCTCTGCCTCCCGAGTGCTGGGATTAAAGGAGTGCGCCACCACTGCCCAGCTAAAATATGCTTTTCAATTACACACAGGTATGCCTCATTCACATGGTACAGAATAGACTGGTTTCAGATATAAGTCCAGAGGTTCAAAACTTTAATATTGATAAATGCAGCTTTGATAAATTAATAGAATATTGACTACAAAGAGTTCTTAAGAATCCTAAATGGATTTTTTAACCCTTTTGCCATGATGTAAGTCCATTCCATCTGTCTTACAGATACCTACAGGTTCCTGGGAAAAGTTCTGCTACTGTGTCAAGAAATCTGGTCTGATGAAAACTAACACTCTCCAGAGCCCATTTCTGACCCCACCTATTTTTCAAGCATATTTTGCAGATTCATTGTTCCCACTTGACCTCCAGAGAAATAGCAGATGCTGTGGCTTGTGGTGGTATTTTATTTGTGCTGAAATGTGGTGATATTTTATTTGTGCTTTAATAAATAAAGCTTGCCTGGAGATTAGAGGGATAGGAAGAGCCATTATAAGTAAACAGAGAAGTCAGGCAATGGTAGCACACACCTTTAATCTTGACAGGCAGGAATCTGTCTGAATATCTGTGAGTTCAAGACCACACTGGAAACAGCCAGGTGTGGTGGCACATGCCTTAAATTCCAACACTAGTTAACCATGGACATATACCTTGGTGATACTTTTCATAATATTCCTAAACCTACATTCTTTTTTAGTGGTGAGGAATATTCGATCCCACTGTGAACTCTGAATTTGCATTTATGTTAATTAAATAAAATGAACCTTGGGGCAGGAGGCTGCATTAGCAACTACTTGACAGAAAGTAATCATAGAGTCTCAAAGGGCATCTGGTAGAGATAGAGAGACACAGGAAGTAGGAGGGTGGAGTTTGGAGTGGTGCAGCTTTTTCTGCTATGTCAGAGTGGAAGCATGGGTCTTTTAGAGACACCAGCAAGGAGGGAAGGTTAGCTAATTGCGACCCAACATCTCTGAGCTAGCAGGTTTTACTCCAGCCTTTGAATCTTATTTATAAGTAGAACAATATAGATTTAGTTAAAGCTGCCTTTAGTGGCAGCTACAGGGCCAGTGCCTGCAGGAGCAGAATTCCTGCCAGGCTGTGGTCTGAGCAACCAGGTTGCTGCTAGAGAAGAAGGCCAGTAACTATGGAGCTGCAATTACTGACTGAGATAGCACCAGGTTACGGGCAGCCACTGAGCTGAAGTTAAAACAATATTTGAGCTTCCTTCTAAATTTACTTTCTAGGTATGTTTTACTAGAAAAGATAAACAAATGAACAAAAATCAATTATTATTGCTGTGTATTGAATTCTAAGTGATTTATTTCCTCATTAAACTGTCATAATACTGCTGTGAACATAGATGTGATTGATTGTATAGATGAACTCATAGCTGGCTATTGTCAAGCTATGGATAAGCATGCTTTGGCCTAATACTGTTGTTCTGCTGCAGATTTTAGCAGGGTGCATTGAATGGATGGTAGGCTCTCCACTGTTTGATCAGTTAAACTTCAGAGTATTTCATTGACAACACCCTGGGATTAAGAACACCATACCTGTTGCCCCAACCTTGCAAGTGAGAATTTTTCTCCTTTACTATCATAGTAATAAAAATAGTTACCAGTTGTTAGTCTTACCAGGTGCTGTCTTAGGGTTACTTTGCTATGACAGAACACTAGGACCAAATCAATTTAGGGAAGAAAGGGTTTACTTGGCTTACACTTCCACAATACAGGTCATCATCAAAGGAAGTCATGACAGGAACTCAAACAGGGCAGGAACCTAGAAGCAGGACCTGATACAGAAGTCATGGAGGATGCTGTTTACTGGTTTGTTTCTCATGGTTTGCTCAGCCTACTTTCTTATAGAACCCAGGATCACCAGCCCAGGATGGCACCACCCATGATGGGCTGGGCCCTTCCCCATCAATCACTCAATCATTAATTAAGAAAATGCCTACAGGCTTGCCTACAGCTGGGTCTTTGGGAGACATCTTCTCTATTGAGGCTTTCTCTTCTGAGGACTCTAGCTTGTGTCAAGTTGACATAAAACCGGCTGGTACAGGTGCCAAGCATTGTTCCTAATGTATTGCTTTCATTGTCTAATTGACTGTCACAAAAAGTCTTATTCTTTTCCCAATTGCAAGTGTGACACAGATGTTTAGAGAAGCCATTGCCAAGGGGAGTGGTTTGTTTTGTTTTGTTTTGTTTTGTTTTGTTTTGTTTTGTTTTGTTTGTGTGTGTGTCCTCTGGTCTCTCTCTCCTTATACAGGAATTGAGATTCAATAATATGCTCTACTCTGGTAAATTTATCTAACCAAATTGCCTCCCAATGGCCCCTACCTCTAAACATTATAGTCAGCTTAAGTTTCTGAGGAGACAAACATAATCAAGCCATTGCAGCACATAACCATCCAGGAGAAGCGGGGCAATGAGAGAGGGAGAAGAAAATAATAAAATAGAGACACACAGAGAGAAGACCAGGCCAAGTGCGGCTCAGAAGAAACCAAACCTGCTGACCCCTTGCGCTTGGACTTGAGGCCTCCAGAACTTTAAGAAACCCAGTCCCTGGTGTTCAGCTTCCTGTCAGCTCCAATAAACCTATGCACAGCTCTACTGTATTTCTTTTTAACTGCTGCATAGAATTCTGTTTTATGAATGGACCATTATGGTGGTATTTTATTTGGGGTCAGAGCTATTAGAGCATGGCGGTGGTGGTGCACACCTTTAATCCCAGCACTTGGTAGGCAGAACTAGGTAAGTCGCTGTGTATTCAGGGATACAGTCAGCATTGGAGACACACGCCTTTAAGACCTAGAGGGCTGTACTTACAGGCGGTGATGAAGCAGTCATGTGTTTGGGTTTACAACCAATGAGAAGGCAGAACAGAAAGACTATATCAAGACAAACACACAGGAAGTAGGTCTTTTTCGGAGAGGTAGGACCACCGCAGGAGGAAGGGTATGGTTTTAGCTCTGAGCTCTGACCTCTTGGCTTTCTCTTTTACATTGGTTCTGTGTTTCTTATTTAATAAGACAGTTGGTTACATCTACAGACCATAATTGATTAAAATAATTCTTGTTTTTGTTAGATATCTGATCTCTCTCTTCCTTTTCAATTATAAAAATTACTTTTAAAAAGTGATTGTTTTTCTGAATATTTCTGTAGTTCAGGTTCAGCAGCAAAGAGGTCTATGCTGAATAAGAAACCTATCTTATATTTCCTGGAATCTTTGGATTTTGTTTGCATAGTCTGCTAAATAATCCATCACAGTTCTTTCCCAGTAGTTAAGTATCTTCCTACTTTCCTTTTTAGGTGGCCTATTTTATTTCTTAGACTGAATTTGACCTTCCTAGAGAGAGGCAGTTTTCATAAAGGAAGGTGGAAAAAGTCATTCACATACTTAACCCCAGAAAATGACAGAACTTTCAACTCTGTGGTCACCAAGGAGTGTGTTCTAGAGGTTAGAGTGCATCTCTAGATTCAGGATGGGGAGTTATCATCTCATCAGGACCTGGAGAAACTCCTTAAACTTGTGGAGACCACTTTAAAGACCCTAGGAAGCAATGGGACCCTAGCAGTCAATATAGCTGCCAGTGCTAAATATATCACTGTTGAATGCCTCCAGAAATAGTTCTGGGTGGAGACAGGCAGTGGGGTGACAGTGTGGGGGAGTTCTCCAAAGTTGGTTTCAAAGAGTTCAACACATTTAACACAGACTTGTTTTTGGCACAAAGCATATTCCTCTCTCCTCCCCTAATTTCTCTTACCTAAAAAAAGTCACTGCCACATAGTTTCAGAATGCTATTCCCTTGTTTAGAAACCAGACTCTCTGTGGCTATGGTTCAGCATCAAGACTGAATTTGGGGCATCTCACAATCTAGCTCTGCTCCCCTCCCACCCCAAAGCCTGTCAGGCACATGGCCTTCTGATGGACAGCTTCCTTATCACCCACAAAGAGGCTTCAGAAAACACCTGTCTCCTACTTCTGCACATGGTCCCACCATTGGACTGTCTTGATTCCATACTCCTGGAATACAATGAGGAAGTAACAAACATTGAACAGGAGGAGGAGAAGAGGAACAGGGAAGGACACAGCCCCTCCCTCAAGATCATCCTTATGAGTCCCCCCGGCCACCAGCCATCTCCCATCTCATCTGAAGCCTCCAAACTTGACCTATAATTGTCTCTCCCTCTTCCTCCATGAAACTGCTGGATAGTCCTGTATTATATATTTATTTTCTAGTAAACATGAGTACAACTCCCTGGTCTGGATCACACACCTTTTAAGGATGAGGACCGTGCTTTGACTCTGAGTACAAACTGCCACAGGCAGTTATAAACTGAACTGAAAATACTGTCTACCACTGAGTCCACCCAAGCAACTGGACCAGAAACTCAGCTGTTGAGGATTTCAATGGGATCTGAAGTCCAGGAGCAACCAGCCCACTGTCCCCAGCCCTAAGCCAAACCAAGCTTTCGTCACTGATCAACTCTTACAAAAGTCAGTTTTCTTATATGCAAAATGGGGTTGATAATACAACGTACTTTCTCAAGTTGATATGAAGGCAAACCATGTGTAGTCTACACAAATTTGCAATCTATAAACACAGTTCACTAATGTGCATATAGAAAACCCTCTGTTAGCTGAGACAACAACCGTATTATACAACCTTCCTAAAGGAGTCTAGATGTCCCTCCTCAAGGCCTGAAACAGCGAGAGCTACCCACTGGGTCACAACACAGAGTTCAAAGTGGATGCCTTTGCTAAGTATGTCGGGAAGAGCAGAGTAAATAAATTAGCACAAGAACATTCCAGTATCATTTTCCTGGTCCCTTACATCAAAAACTTCTTTTAGCACTGAGTGAACTAAGAAAATCCCAGAGACAGTTGCAAACCTCTCTGCCTGGATTTCCCAATGATCTGTTCTCCCACGGAAGGACAGCCTACAGATGGAAAACAGGTAGACATGCCTTGGGCAAGGAACTTCCAAAGAGGAGTGGAGAGACACGGAAGTTTCCAAAGTACAAAATCAAAATGACACATCTCCCTTTGTTTGAGAAGCAGCAGACTGAAGCTCTTAAAACCCCCCTCGGAGGTGGTGTTTTGAATGCCCGGAATCAATAAGTCTGCAGTTGGAAGGGAGACTGAGGACGAGCAAAGCCTGAGCCTCATCTAGTAACTGAAGAAGGAACCCTCAAAGAACAAGTCTTTTCCACAAGGTCACTGGCTGCCAGAGCTGTGGTTTTTACCCCTGGGAAAACATGCCCAAGAGAGTCCATTTAAAGGACAGGGGATCTGTTGGGGCACATAGTTCCAAAGGTTTTCATCCATGGTCAGCTGGCTCTTTGTTTCTGGGTCTTGAGGAAACAAAACATGATGGTAGGCATTTGAGAGGACATTATTCACTTCATGGCAGCCCAGAAAAAAGGAGGGGGAGAGAAAGACACAAAACCACAGAGACAGACAGACAGACAGAAAGAGAGGGAAACACAAACAGTGGGGCTTTCCGCTTCTCTTTTGTATTCCATCCAGGCCCCTCGAGGTGTGTCTTCACACACACACACACACACACACACACACACACACTCATACACACACACACCGTTACTTCTCTGAAATACCTTCACAGATGCACCCAGGACTGTGCTCTCCTGATCTCTTGGGCATCCCTTAATCCAATCTAGTCAATAATCAAGATTAACCATCAGAGTAGTTGTTCAGGCCATTGGACCCATCTCCAAATAGGTAAGTTATGAAGAAATAAGAATAAAACAAACAGAGTACCCCAGACTCATGGGAACTAAGAGAAATTTCCACTCAGAAATCAAGTATTTATCTAACAATCTCCAAGGCAATGTATGTGGTTCAAGTTTTCTAAAGATGGTGGAACAAAAGAGCAGTGTCCTGAACCAATGGGAATCTCCATTTCAGATAGAGGCTGGGCAGCAGGGAGATCCAGCTAGGTTGCATAAGGAAGATTTTCTGACCCAAGTATAATATGTAGCACTTCTCATTTTGAAGATCTTCATTTTTTTTCAGCCTGCCTCCAATCCACTTACCAGTCCAGTCTGGACTATATTCCACATTAAATCCCAGGGTTCCTTATGGGTAACATATGTTAGTGGAACATGTAGCCATAATATCTCGTAACTCAGTGATATTGTCTCTAGAGTTAATAGAACTCAGCTAACATATGCTTCTGCTATTCCCATCCCGAGATACAAGCATCGAAATATATTATGTACAACATATAGTTAATTGAAAGAAACAGGGGGTATATTAAAAAATAAATATGTTTATATGACCGGTGCTGAAATACATTTGAAATACCATCCAGTTGCCTTTGCAATAATATATGTAAACACTCTCTGACATCTTCTCTGATCTCTCTATCCTCCTTCATTTCAGTCTCCCATGACTTCTTGTACATTTTCCCAGAGCCAAGTTAACCACAGAATACTAAGACTAGAGCTCTGGGAGGTGTGATAGAGGAAATTAAGACAATGTGTAAAGAAGAATGGTGGGAGTCGGGAACAGCAGAAAAGTCAGTCGTTCCCTCCCTCTGAATTCTGGCAGCACTGGGTTTTAGAATTTAATCCCAAGAGGTTATTAAGCATGTCTGCTATTCTCCCCTCATTGCACAGTCATGTTCACATTTGAGGAATCACAGGGACTGTGTAGCTCTTTCATAAAGCAGAGAAGTTATTGAGATGGGAAAAAAGAATCTGCAGTGCTGTTTTGTAACAGTTTCCTCAGAGATTGGAACTTTCCATCCTGCAGAGAAGCTCCTTAAAGCTGCAAGGTAAACAACTCAAACTAGCTTCAGGAAGTCCCTGAAACTGACCAGATTCTTTAGGCTGCTCCCTGCCATGGTAAAGAAGCCAAATTGCAAGGAAGATTCTGAGACCAGCCAAGCTTCTAGGAAGATGCAGAAATCACCTGAGCTGCCTGGAAGAGGTTTATGCCAACTGAGTAACTTGGAAAGGACACTTTCCAACCCATGGAGCTGCCTGCAGGCTGTGCAGTGTGCTCCAGATTTTCCAGCTTTCATGAACTGTCACCAGTCCTGGGTGGGCTTTGGTGATGCAGCTGTCTTTGAGTCATTTCTGCTCCTGTGAGTAACCTCTCACCTATACTCCTGTAATAACCCCAATAAAACTCATTGGTTCACCAAGTTGGACACTGGTGCTCTCTGTACTTCGGTCTGTCATGGGATCCCTGTCTTGGGGGGGGTAAATGTGTGTGTTGTGTCTCCCCAGGGAAAGTTTTGTCACACACAAGTGTTAACTCAGGCTTGGGTCTCTTACTTGGTCTTTCTACTCCATCTTTTCTTATTCCAAACCAGGCTCACGCCAGCTCACCAGTTGTGGGCTGATTAAAATCTGATCTGATTTGAAGAAGAGATAGAAAATCCTTTCATGGGTCTCTGTTGCATACCAGACAAAGCAAGACCTCCCAGCGTGGCACGTGCAATCTTCCGGATCAGACTCCAGCCCAGCCCGCAAGCCGTCCATCCACCTGCCTCTTCTGTTGCATTTGCCCATCCACAGCAAGTTCTTTGAAAACCAGCTTTCCCATGACGTTCAGCAATCTGAGGAGCCTCCTAATCCTCACAACGACTTCTCTTCACTCTTCCAGGCTCACCTTAAGCACAATTTCCTCTGTGAAGTCTTTCAAAATCACCTCAAGAGTCCTGCAGTGGCTCCTGCTGGTGTTGTATACTCAACACACAAACCTCTACTCTAGACCCCATCACACTGACTCCTAGGCCTCGTGTGTACCTGCCTTCTCTGGCATTAGAGTCTACTTCTTCAGGATTCCGGCAGGTACTGAAGGCCAGCTGAGACATCCAGACTTGTGGGCTAACCAACTTCTGGCTTCTTGTACTTTCTGTTGTTGGACAGCCACTGTTGGACTAGCAAGACCACAGCATGTAGGCCACTCTAATAAAGCCCCTTTAGATAGATAGATAGATAGATAGATAGATAGATAGATAGATAGATAGATACATAGATACATAGATAGATACATAGATAGATAGATAGATAGATAGATAGATAGATAGATAGATAGATAGATAGATAGATAGATTCATTCCAAGAGCTCTGCTCCTTTAGAGAACCCTAATATAATTATTATATTACTACTGTGTGTCAAACACTCACTTAGTACAGGGACAATCAAGCCTCAGCTCCTTAGAGTATAAGCTAAGACAAGCAATGCATGTAATATCAGTGACAGAGGATGGAGAGGGAACCAGGAGAGCTCAGGCTGGAACTCCTACTGCTGAGGCTGTAAGTCCTTGGGGGGCGGCGTGGGAGGGGGGGGGGTTGAAAGGGGAGAGAACTAGAAACAAAGGAGGCTGTGGTGGTTTGAAAGAAATGGCCCCCAAGGGGAATGGCACTATTAGGAGGTGTGGACTTCTTGGAGTAGGTGTTCTCTTGTTGGAAGAAATGTGTCACTGTGGAGGCAGGTTCTGAGATCTCATATATGCTCAAGATACCACCAGATGTCTTGGTTCACTTCCTGTTGCCTTTGGATCAAGATGTAGAATTATCCAGCACCGTATCTGTAGGCAGGCTGCCATGTGTCCTGACGCCATGCTCCCCACCATGACGATAATGGACTAAACCTCTGAACTGTAAGCTGCCACCTCTATTAAATGGTTTCCTTTATAAGAGGTGCCATGGGCTTCTTCAGGAAAACACCAAATGGTGGATGACACTGGTGCAGCAGGAGGGCCCAGAGGACACGGGGGCCCAGGATTAGGAGGCCCCAGCAACTTCTGCAGAGGATTCAGCAGCAGTCTTAAGGGCAGAGGTCGTGGTCGAGGCTGTGGCTGTGGTCCAGGCCGCGGGGCTTGTAGAGGTACAGCTAAAGACAAGGAGTGGATCCCTGTCACCAAGCTGGGCCGCCTGGTTAAGGACATGAAGATCAAGTCCCTGGAGGAGATCTACCTGTTCTCCCTTCCCATCTCAGCACTGGGGAGGCAGAGGCAGGCAGATCTCCGTGAGTTCAAGGCCAGGCTGGTCTACAAAGCGAGTTCCAGGAAAGGCACAAAGCTACACAGAGAAACCCTGTCTCAAAAAACAAAAGCAAGAAATCCGAGATCATTGACTTTTTCCTGGGTGCATCCCTAAAGGATGAGGTTCTAAAAATCATGCCAGTGCAGACTTGGACTGGCCACCAGACCAAGTTCAAGGCTTTTGTCACTATTGGGAACTACAATGGTCATGTTGGTCTTGGTGTTAAGTATTCCAAGGAAGTAGCCACTGCCATCAAGGGGCCATCATCTTGGCCAAGCCTTCCATTGTCCCTGTGTGGAGAGGCTACTGGGGGAACAAGACTGGCAAGCCCCACACTGTCCCGTGCAAAGTGACAGGCCGCTGTGGCTCTGTGTTGGTGCGTCTCATCCCTGACCCCAGACGCACTGGCATCGTCTCTGCTCCTGTGCCCAAGAAGTTACTGATGATGCCCGGTGTGGATGACTGCTACACGTCAGCTAGGGTTGCACTGCCACCCTGGGCAACTTCGCCAAGGCCACCTTTAATGCCATCTCTAAGACCTACAGGTACCTGACCTCTGACCTCTGGAAAGAGACAGTGTTCACCAAGTCTCCTTATCAGGAATTCACTGACCATCTTGTGAAAACCCATACCAGCGTCTCTGTTCAGAGGAACCAGGCTCCAGCTGTGGCCATTATATAAGGGTTTTTATACAAGAAAAATAAAGTGAATTAAATCTGTTTAAAAAAAAATTTTTTTAAAAGCTGCCATGGTCATGGTGTCTCTTCACAGTAACAGAAACCCTAACTAAGACAGAGGCAAATGTGATATATCCAGATAAGGTCTACTGGCCTGCATTGCAGTAGCAGTGGAGGAAAGGAATGGACCAAGTTTAAAGACACTCTGTAGAAAGGGTCGTGTTGTGAGGACAGATGTGGTGTTCCCCACCATAATGCCATGATGTAATGTAGTCAGGGGTACCATCACCAGAGCCAGTACAGGCGGTTTCAATGTGCAGTCCCTCAAACTATGAGTGTCTCTAACTCTGTCCTCGTAACCATTTATCCCTTCAACCTCCAGATCCCCCGCCCCTCACACACACACACACACACACACACACACACACACACACACACACACACACGCAGCTAATAGCCTGGGGAGCCAACCATGGGAATCTGAAGGGAGTTAAGTATGCAGATTTCAGGAGCTGTTAATAATCTGGTTTTACCTCAAGCAATGACTGAGCATGGTAACTCTCTAGGAAAGTGTGTGAAGCAAGCTAAGTTTAATTCTGATGCAGGTCAGAAAAATATTTTTTTTCTTTTGCCTTGTACTATGCTTTGTAATTCCTTTTCACCCCTCCCCCCTTTTTGAAACAGTAATTTGCTGTGTAGCCCAGGGTACATATCAGGATCTTCCTGTATCTGCTCCTAAAGTGCACATGGTCCACAGAACACTGACAAGTAAAGGCCAGTAGAGAAAGAAGAGCTCATGGGGAATACTGAACTAAAAAAAATCCACAGAAATGATAACTCCAGCTCAGAAACTCCAAGGAAGCAAGAGGAACAGTCTTCATATTCTTTGTGCTTGGCACCTGGGAGATGCACAGATGATATATATATATACATATATATATGTATATATATATATGTGTATATATATATATATGTGTGTGTGTGTGTGTGTGTGTGTGTGTGTGTGTGTGTGTGTGTGTGTGTGTATTGTTTTTTCGAGACAGGGTTTCTCTGTGTAGCATTGCACCTTTCCTGGAACTCACTTTGGAGACCAGGTTGACCTCGAACTCACAGAGATCTGCCTGCCTCTGCCTCCGGAGTGCTGGGATTAAAGGCGTGCACCACCGCCGCCGCCCAGCCACACAGATGATATTTATAGGATACATGAAGAAGTAGCTTTTTTCGTCTTTTGATGCTAGAGATTAAACTCAGGGCTTCATGTGCTCTCCCACTGAGATGCATTAAAAATATCTGGATTAGAAGCCAGCAAATGACTCAACAGGTAAAAGTGCTTACCACTAAGCATAACAACCTGAGTCTGAGTCCCAGTACCCACAAGGTAGTAGGAGAAAACCACTCCTATAACCTCAGGCCTCCACATACAAAGGAACATCACACATACATACACACACTCATCCAAGATCAACAAAGATGCAATCTTAAAAATGTCCAAAGCCGGGCGGTGGTGGCCCACGCCTTTAATCCCAGCACTCCGGAGGCAGAGGCAGGCGGATCTCTGTGAGTTTGAGGCCAGCCTGGTCTACAGAGCGAGATCCAGGAAAGGCGCAAACCTACACAGAGAAACCCTGTCTCCAAAAAAAAAAAAAAAAAAAACAAATGTCCAAAGGTGTCCCAAAGGCCCTTCCCTGCAGCAGGATGTACTTTTTTTTTTTTACCTTGCTTGTCTTTGACTCTTCAGCATCAAGGAGAGACAGGCCTTGATCTTCTACATCTCAAACACCACGTGCTCAGGAAATACAAGCTAAATGCAATGTCAGCCCACAACCTTCCAGCTTATCTAAATAAAGTCTCTCTGTGAAAGGGATGCATCAGATATGATAAAATAATAATTACAAGCTATAAGAGAGAGACATGTGACTATCCACTATTCCTTCAAGATTATTCTTTAGAGACTGTTCTTGCAATTTAGGAAATCTGATATTTTTCCTAATTAAACACTTGAGGAAAGAGTGAGAAATTTAGTCTCCAGAACCTTGTAGAGTCACCTCCCCAAATCAGATCAGCAATGTCCAGGAGGCAGGCTTCCTACTGACTCCTAAGAGCCAGGAACCTGAGCAGGCAGAACCCCAGATGGATTAGGGAAATATCTATAAGAATAACCTTCAGTGATGGTCTTATTGGTTGGTTGGTTGGTTGGTTGGTTGGTTGGTTGGTTGGTTGGTTTTTTTTTTTTTTTCAGACAGGGTTTTTCTGTGTAGCCCTGGCTGTCTTGGAATTCACTCTGTAGTTTGAGGCTGGTCTCAAACTCAGGGATACACCTGTCTGTGCTCTCCCCCCCCCCCCCCCCCCCCCCGAGTGCTAGGACTAAAGGTGTGTGCCCTGTGCCTGCCTTTATCTACTGATTTAACAAAGAACACAGGCTGAAAGTAGCAACTATGGCAATTCTTTCCCTGGGAACTTCTCTCTGTGTGGAGTAGTGTCTAGTTGGGGCAAATTGAATGCTCACTTTATGCCAACCCCACATTGAATCTCTAATCCCATTGGCTTCACGCAGTAGCTGTTTGAGGTTTCCTGAAGCTATGTCTCCTAACCCAAAGCCTTACTTGCTGCTATGGCTTGAGCATGTTCTCCAAGGTCCCTGGGTAGGAAGCATGGGCTCTAATGTCGTTATGTGAAAAATGGTGAGGCCTATAAGAGGTGGAGCCTAGTGGGAGGTCCTTGGGGACATCACCCTCAAAAAAGTTGGCATAATTCTCCTGAGACCCTGGTTAGTCTTCAGTGGTCCCTCTCCACTATCCTGTGTCCTGTCTTGTCTTGCTATGTGAACCTTCTCACGTCTTCACCACCATGATATCATCTGTCATAATGTAATGTAGCCAGGGGCACCATCACCAGAGCTAGTACAGGCGGTTCCAATGCTCAGCCTCCAAAACTATGAGCCAAATAAGCTTGTTTTCTTCATAAACGGTCCACACTCCAGTATTTTGTTCCAATAGTGTAAGCAGGCCCAATACAGCTCCTATCTGGGAGTCCTATCTACAGAAACCTCTCTAACTCTGTCCTCATAACCACCTATCCCTTCACAATCCTGGGCCACTCCGTTACCAGCCTAGGGTGCTACTCTTGATTCATAAAATTTCTTATCCCCTGCCTGCATTTTACATTTTTTTACAATTGTTTTCTCTTTTTCTCTGTCTCTGTCTCTGTCTCCGTGTGTGTGTGTGTGTGTGTGTGTGTGTGTGTGTGTGTGTGTGTGTGTGTGTGTTTATATGTATGTCAGTGTATGTTTGTGTTGGTGTACATATGTGTGCATGTGTGTGTACAGGCCAGAGGTCAACCTCAGCTGTCATTCCTCAGGAGATACCACTCTGTTTTGGGAGAGACGGTCTTTCAATATCCAGAAAGTCACAATGCTCACTAGCCAGCAAGCCCCAGGGATCATCGACCTCTCTCTGCTTCCTCAGCTCTGGGATTGCAAGTATGTGTTACCAAGCCCCACTTAAAAAAAAAAAAAAAAAAAAACTATAGGTCTTGAAGATTAGACTCAATTCATCATGTTGTACAGTCAGCACTTTACTGACTACACTACCTGCCCAGGCCCCATAAATTGTTCTTTATTCAACTCTCTCCTGACCCTACTCCTAAATGAGTGTACTGCATATGTCCTGGAAGCCTGGCTGACAGTAGAAGGTGGGGGAGGGGCGAAGAAGAAAAGAAGGAGGAGAAAGAAGAGGAGGAAGAGGGGGAATGGGAGGAGGAGGTGGAGGAGGAGAGGAAGGGGAAAAGGAGGAGGAGGGGGAAGAGGAGGAGGTGGGGGAGAAGGAGGAAAAGAAAAGAGGAGACAGAAAGATAGGTTGGCAGGCCCTGAAAAAAAAAACTATGGTCAAACACTTGGTGGTTTTTTTGGTGTTTTTTGTTTGTTTGTTTTGTTGTGGGTTTTTTTTTTTACCTTTGAAGAACAATTGGAAATAGCAAACAATAAAGTTAAAGGTACACACACTCCATGGTCCAGAAACACCATTCCTACAAACTCACGTAGTCCATATACTGGAGAGAATATATGAGAATGCTCACAGCAGATTTAACGCAGTAAAGTACTGCAGACAAACTACACATCCAGCATTCATATCTACACACTGAAATAGATATATATATCAGACTATAAGGTAAAGTGCTATAACTAACAATGTCTTTACAAATGGCTCCTACAAGCACAGCTTTAGTTAAGAACATAGCTGGGAGGTGGTTGTACATGCCTTTAATCCCTGCACTCGGGAGGCAGAAGCAGGTGGATCTCTGTCAATACAAGGCCAGCCTAGAATGAGTTCCAGGACAGCCAGGACTACACAGAGAAACCCAAAAGAAAAAATGAGAGGGGAGGGAGAAAGACAGTAGAGAGGAGCAGCACGCACCCACTAACCAACTCAGCTGCCATCTGGGCCCAGATAGAGTGATTTGAGTCAGTCCACTGCAACATCTACTCTGTCTACGAGCTGCTGGAATGAGGTCCTGTAGAATCACATGTCATTAATGAATAAGGCAGGTCCTGGGCCCATAGGCCAGCCTCCAGCATGGAGTCACTGTGGCTACAGCCCACATTGCTTGCCCTGCTGGGAGACAGAGAGCACAGGGCAGTGGTGATGCCTGCAGGCTACAAGAACAAAGGTCAAGCTCTGCAAGCCTAGGGTGGCCAACATCGAGGGTCGGGAGGTGTGCGGCAGCCTGGAGCTGGCACGGTACCTAACCTAAGATACCCTGCCAAGATACAAGATCACCCTAACTCTGGGCAACAGCAGGATATCGAAGATGAGTCTCGGTGAAGGTCCAGTTATCATGGTGTGTCAGAAACCAGAAACCTTGAACCAGAACAACAACTCATTGCATTAAATATTTGCATGTAAAGCTGCTTGGACAATATATATATACTGTGTGACACGCTGCAGTTTCCAATGCCACTCTGACAAAGGACTATGAGATGGGAACATGAGAAAGATGGAGGAACGGAGTGGTTCATGTGCAGTGGTGAGCAGCTGAACTAGAGATGAGATGGTGGTGGCGAGTGTGACAGAAGGCTGCGCATTAGCTAGAGAACGGCCATTGTGGAGTAGGGTCAGCAAGGTGGTGTGCAGTAGACTGGACCTTGTGCAATCTCAGCCCGCCAACACTTTGCCTGGCCACAGGATCATCCTGGCTCTGAGAAGCGGCAGGATGTCCAAGATGAAGAACAATTCATTTTCTGGATTGGACCCTCTGGTCTGTGCTGGCCCTGGAGGCCATGTTGGTATCCATGGTCTGATGCCCTAGGCCGTGTTGAAGCCCAAGGTTCATGTGGATGTCCGAGGTCTGGGCTGCCACTGGAGGCCATGTGGATGTCTGACGCCCATGCTACTGGCAGAGCCCAGGGGGAAGTCCGTAGTCTGTGCTACTTCGGGAGGCCATATTGGTGTCTGCGGTCCATGTTGCCGCTGGGAGCCACGTTGATGTGAGTAGCATGTACTGCTGCCTAAGTCCATGTTGATGTCTGTGATCCATGCTGCCCCACAGGGCCATTGTGGTGTCCATGGTCCAGTGGCAGCTGGGGATCGTGTTGATGTCTCTGACCCCTGTTACCACCAAAGGCCATGCATATGTTCGTGGTCTGTGCTGCCATCTGAAGCCATGTTGATGTCCATGAGCCCAGCTGCACCAGGAACCATATTGGTGTCTGTAGCCCCTGTTGTCCCATGCCACCTCCGAAGGCTATGATGGTATTTGGGGCCCATGCTGAAGCAAAGAGCTGTGTTGATGTCCATCATCGCCCATGGTCTGTACCGCCACTGGAGACCATGCTGAGGTCTGTGGCATGTGCTGAGGCTGTAGATCATGTGGATATCCATGGTCTGTGCTGTTGCCAGAAACCATGTGGAAGTCCATGATCCATGTTCCCATGGACTGTAAACAGCAAGGAAGCTACTTTTACAGTGGTACTGATGACTACAGACTCACAGTTGAGAAAGAGGGACATAACAGGCTTCTGTGACAACCCCTACCCCCAACCCACCCCATCCCCAAAAAGTAACAACCTAGACAGAAAGCCACCAAAGAGAACCCTTAAAATTTGTAATAAGGATGCTGAAGTGTAGATCTCCACAGTTGATGGCCTCTGGTGGAGGTGAGTGTGGGAAAGGACTCAGTTTTATTTAAGGGACTGGCCACTGGGAGTTTGACCATGCTCCAGTGAGTATATGGGCAACACAAATCGGACATGATGGGTTTTCTCCTTCTTTTTGGGAAGGGGCAGTGAAGTGGGGGTGACTTGGGAGGGCTGGGAAGTGAGTGTGATCAGGGTGCATGATGTGAAATTCACAAATAATCAATAACCAATAAAAATATTATGTTGGGAAAAAAACTAAAAAATACTGGCAAGGGTAATTATAAAAGATGGTAGATGAGGTAGTTTGGATGAGAATGGCCCTTGTAGGCTCATGCATTTGAATGCTTGGTCCCCGGTTGGTAGAATTGTGAAAGATTAAAAGGTGTGGCTTTGTCAGAGGAAGCGTGTCACTGTGGGTGGGTTTTGAGGCTCCAAAAGACTGGGACCATTCTCAGTCTGTCTCTTTCTCTCTCTGCCTCCAGCTTGTGGATTAAAACGTGAACTCTCAGCTGTTCCTACTGCCATACCTTTGCTCTGCCATCATAAACACTAACCCTCTAAAACCATAAGCCCAATTAAACGCTTTCTTTTCTTAGAAGAGGGAGGAGGAAGAGGAAAAGAAGAAAGTAATTTGGAAGAAAGAGCATGTAACCTGCTGTTTTGTCTATCCGCGGGCTAGAAGCATGCAAAGCATGTCTATCTACTGCTTAGGAATGCATATGTGCAGCAGAAGGCTGTAAGAATGACTGGGAGAGACCAACACCAAACTGGGGATGATATTTACCACCAGGGCAGAACTCAAGAGGCATCGATGCGGGTCTTAACTATTCACTGAATCCGACTGAGTGAGTGAGTGATGTTTTGTTTGTTTGGTTGGTTGGTTGGTTTGGTTTTGGTTTGGTTGAGACAGGATCTCACCACGCAGCACTGGCTAGTGTCCAACTCACGCTCCTCCCACGTGCTAGGGTTAGAGGTGCCCTACCCCACAGCCGGTAGTGCTTTTACGTTTTGTACCATGTGATTGGTACCTAAGCTTTATTTTCTCATCCTTTGTACCTTCTGTATATTTCAAATATTTCATAATTGTTTCAAAGAAATCAGTAATTTCTTAACAGTTCTCTGGATGTTTCAGAGAAAATAAGGGGCCCCGTGCCCAGAATTTGTTCACTTCTTACACTTCTCTCCTCCTCTGTCACTCAAAGTAGCTCAGACTCTCCCAGTTGTCTGGGCTTCTCTGAAGTTAAGGTTCCTTTGGTGGCAAAGTGGTTTCCACGTGTCAGTTCCCAACCCTGAGACGTCAGAAGCTCCGCTGGGAATTGTGCCAAGAAAGCAATTAAGAGAATAGGTTTCCTAGTAGGAGATATTACAGGACTCTCGGGCAAGTTCAGGGTGTGTTGATGGGCCCTTCAGGGGCCCCAAAGGCTTATGTCAGGAACATGCTCCATACAAGAAATGCTTCAGGGCAAAACAAAGGGTCAGACAGCTGGCTCCCTGCCTCTCGACGACAAGTGCTCCTAAAGAGCACGGGGAACATCTGGAAGGAGGCTCAGCACACCTCACCAAAAAACGGGCACTCCAAGAGTTCAGCTTCCTGGCCTCATTTCCCTAGAATGCCCAAAGGCTGTGTGCGCTCTCATGATCCTCCTCCCAACAGCTAACCCTGCCTTGTTTGCTCACTCTCTAGCTTTGAGAGAGGTCTCCCTGCCATCAGAACACTTGGTCAGAGTCAAAGACGGAGTGTCCAAGGCCCTGTATTTTGTCTGCGACTACAGCAGGGTGGGGGAGGGGACAGGGAAGCAAAAGCAGGATTTGAGGTGCAACTTTGACCTCACCAGCCTCCAGCCATTTACCGGGACTATGTTCTCTCCATTTTTTTCCCAAAATACAGTTGTTGTTGTTTTTCCAGATGTCCTTATCTCACCATCTCCCTGTTTTGTCCTTTCTCCCCAAACTGCTCCCTTTAGGAGGCAAACAGTTCTGTTTCTTCCTTTGGAATGCCTCCTATCTTCTTAACCACATTCCTGTCAATTCTTGGAACCTGGTTTGCGTTACTGACCATCGCCCAGACAAGACAATAGACGGCTTCCCAATAGAGCTCCAAGAGCAGATCGGGTGGGGTGAGTCCTCCAAGGCCTGGGATGGGCAGAGGAGGATGAGAAATGGGTTTGCTCTATGCAGCGCTCTGCTTAGCAGTGCTTGAGAGCAGTGAGCATTTCATTGCAACCTTCTCAGAGCTGTGTGGGTTGGGAGGTGACACGGTGGCGTCTGAAGGGCCCGAAGGGAGACTCGTTCTTCTGGGATTTGTTGCCAGCATTGCAGCCTGAGGACTGACTCACCCAGGGAGGGCTGGGTACAAGCCAAGGATCAATGGAAAGACTCTGGGGTCATACACGCTGCCCTTGCCTCTGCCAGCTCAGCCTGCTGGGGACCTGCCAGGACTCACTAGGCAGGCAGAGTTTAGCTCAGGGACTCAAGACTATTTTGCAAAGTTATGCAGGTTTTTTTTTTCCTACTGGGACAAGAATGCATTTTCTTCCTACAGATACATCGCAAAGCAAACTATTCTTGCCCCTCATCAAAAGCCAGAAAAGTTAGGAAATTGCTCTTTCCTTCTCTAAAAAGCTTATAAACATACACAGGCAGGTTTGTCTGCTCTGGAAGGCAGCTTGCATGGGCACTGGCCTCTGTGTTACCTTGGCTGTTCTCCTGAGGCTCCAGGCCTGGTTTCCCAGTGGAACCCAGCCTCCTTCTGTTCCCTCCATTTGCTGACATCCCCTTGCCTGAAACCAGCCCACAGGACCTTTACCTTAGATAAGTCCTACCAGCAACTGCTGCGATGGAAACCAGGGGGCAAACAAAAATGACGCCCAAGAAGATAACCATGTCATAGGCAATTTTACAAAGTTGTTACAGTGATCCATTGATCTTGGGCATGGACCCAAGCCCCTCAATGTCCTTTCCAGGCCTCTGGTACTCCATAGAGTCCTGTAGATACTTCTGGCTGGTTCTGCCCTTCCCCAGACCCCCAAAGAGCTGAAGCTCTGGGCAAACCTCCTCTCTGTCCTCCTCACCAGCAAATCTGAAGGGGCTGCCAAGCATATGGAGAAATTATGCTATGGGATGGTCTGTATGTCAAATTGCTCTGATTGGTCAATAAATAAAACACTGATTGGCCAGTGGCCAGACAGGAAGTATAGGCAGGACTAATAGAGAGGTGAACAGAGAAAACAAGAAGACGGAGGGAGACACTGCCAGCCGCCACCATGACAAGCAGCATGTGAAGACGCCAGTAAGCCACGAGCCATGTGGCAAGGTATAGATTTATGGAAATGGATTAATTTAAGATATAAGAACAGTTAGCAAGAAGCCTGCCATGGCCATACAGTTTGTAAGCAATATAAGTCTCTGTGTTTACTTGGTTGGGTCTGAGTGGCTGTGGGACTGGCGGGTGATAGAGATTTGTCCTGACTGTGGGCAAGGCAGGAAAACTCTAACTACATTGTTGTTCTCAGCCAGAAAGTCAAAAAAGCCATCTATTTCTGAACCCAAACTAAAATTAGGTCGCCACCAACATCTCAACCATCGCTGTGCCTAGAAGCCAAAAGGATGAAGCACAAGGCATCATAAATGATGCTTCAATCTACCCTTCTCACTCTGTAGATAGAAAACGAGATTCTGAGAGATGACCTTGGATTCTGGGCCAACTAGGTTTCTGGATTTTTTTTTTTAAGTGGTTGGATTTCTTCTTTACACTCACTGCAGCCCTTCATAACATAGTCCCTTTGTTCTACCTCCTGATCAACTGAGACTTCGAAGGGTTGGGTGGGGCTGCCATTGAGGCCATTGTCCCCATCACCCCCACCATAGCATGAAGAATGTATCCACGGATGAGATACAGTGACAGAAACAAGATGCAAGTTTTAAATACATCCAACTTTATTAGGAGTAGGCTGCTGTCACCTCAGCAGCCACCTCCCATGTATACACAGTATACACGCTCAGCCAGTCCCCAGACCCTCTCATCCTTCTGCAGTACACAAAATGCAAAAGAAGCAAGCCTAGACGGGGAAGGGGCTCTACCAACAACAGTGTCTAGAGTCTCCAGCAGCTGACTTCCAAGCTGGGCTCCTTCCAGCCCCTCCCCCAACATGGCCAAGTCCATAAGAGGGTGTTTGGGTATAAATCCTCCAATCAGTGCACACAATAGGTAAAGGAGGGTAGGGGATCCCGAACCCGAAGTCATACTGGTCCATATTCCAGTGAAGAAGTTCCTGGAGCCACCAGAGTGTTCTTCTCCACAGTCATGGGACATCACTTGGACTTCTTATTCCATCACAAGAAACCTGTGCCTTGACCTCATCTCTGCTCAGCACAGGTTGACAGAAAATGTTCAAAGGCAAGACGAACTTCCCAAGTTGTCTCCGTCATACTTCTTTTAAAAAAGAAGAAATTTATAAATCAAAAATAAAAACTATTGTGACAGGGAAAAAAAAAGAGTGTGGACACCTGGCATGTGTCAGGAACAAGAGTGGCCATCCTTCCTTGAAAGATTTTGTAAAATAGCTGACAGCAATACTGCTCCGTTCGAGGCCGGTCACCTTGCTTCCCACCTGCCCCTACCCCTAACCCTGTCTGCACAGCCCAGCACCACCTCTACTTGTAGACATAGAATGCACCAAGCACGGGGCGCCACGCTGTCATCAGCTGGCCTCAGGCCCTGGGGTCCTTTTGTTGTTAGAGCTCTGCAGTGCTCCCTGCTTCCCCCTCACACTCTCCTTCGATGGTGACTGCAGCCCAGCCTCAGAGGGTTGCATGCCCTTCACCTGCTGTAGGAGCTCTATCCAAGGTCTCCAGCCCAGAGATCAACCAGCGTTAGAATAACACCCTAGAGTAGTGATTCTCCACCTTCCTAATGCTGTGACCCTTTAATACAGTTCCTTATGTTGTAACCTCCCCCTAACCATAAAATTATTTTCATTGTTACTTCAAAGCTGTAATTTTGCTACTATTATGAATCATAATGTAAATATCTGATATGCGAGATATCTGATATGTAACCGCTGTGAAAAGGTCACTCTACCCTCAAAGGGGTTGCAACCTGCAGGTTGAGAACCACTGTCCTAGAGGCTAAACTGGCCTCTGGCCAGTATGTAGATTTTGACTACCAGGGGACATGTAAAAGAACTGACATTGGTTCCTCTCCCCCACAGTGAAGATAAGGGTTTTGGTCTTCTCTCCATCAAGTCCTCCATTGAGACCCTGGACACGATGCCTATTCTTTGAAGATACCCTATATACACTGGAGCTTCTGGGTCTTCAAGAGATACCCTACTGTAAGAAATACCTGGATTCCTATTTCCCTGACACGTCTACAAGAATGACAGATGGGTCTCCAGTAGTTCTGATGGTGGCTTCCAAGAGTCCCTAGGTCAGAGCATTGATTCTTGGTGTTTCCTAAAACCTGGTCCCAAGGAACCTGAAGAAAAAGACACTCCACCCTATTCTGTCTTCATATTTTGAGCTCCAGCAGAGCAGATAGCCAGGCTGTGAGAAACAGGAATCCACGCACACACTCAGCTCTGTGGCTGGGCAGCTCCAGCTACGATGATGATAACTGAGTATGGTGGAAGCATCACGTTACTTCTGTCCTAGAGAGCATGATCTGAGGTAGCAAACAATGAACCCCATTTACCTACAAGAAAGGTGAAGACTTGGAGATGTGATGTAGCATGCCCACAGGAGACAGCAGGAGGTGCCAGGGAAGAAGACTGACTTGTCAGCAGGTGGTGTTCAGCATCTCACCCTCCCAGGCACACCCACTCTTCCCTCTGTGGGTACAGGGCTATGGTCACTGTGGAAGTTCCCTGGGGCCATGCAGTGTCTTCATCATGAGAACTCCTTTTCCCCCAGCCCAGAGTGACATCCCTAAAGTCAGATCCCACAGCTCAGCACCTACCCATCCTCACCCCAGTGAGAGCAGAACCTTCTAGATCTCTCGTGTTCCCTGCTTCAGTCATCAAATCATCTCCCCTTTTAAGTGGCAGCCTCTGTTTGCCATAGTTGCTCTCTTGACCAAGAAGAGGTCCCTGCAGTTTCCCTGGCTGCCTACAAAGCCTCAGGGGCCACATCAGTGCTGCCTCCACAGATCTAATGCCCTGGCCATCCGGGTTCCAAGGTGCTGGTTGTTCAAGGGGGGCCACGATGGAAGAAGAGCAAACATGGAACTCCCTGTACATATCCACCTTTTCCCAGACAGGGAAGTTGCACCCAAATGAACCCCATCTCCTTGTCCCTTTGGCTTCTAGTGACACCTGAACAATTTTACTGTTAGGTCCACATCAGTCAGAAAGAAAGAGGGTTGAAAGCACCGTGAGAACCCTGCCTTGTTCAGGGATATGTCAAAGCTCCTGGGATCACCTGAGGGTGCCAAGCTGCAGGCCATGGCTCTTCCAGCAGCCTGTGGCCTCCGTTAGGGGGGCCAAGGTCCCTGATGTTCTGCCTGGAAGGCACCCAACTTCCAGGTTCCTGGAAGCTGGGCTTCAGCACCTTCTGCCCAGCACCCATCTGTTGAAGCCTCTCCCCACAACTGGGCCCCGAGGAGCAGGGCATGAGGTAGACTGTGCATTAGTTAGCTTCCCCCTGCCCAGTCCAAGGAGGAAGGAACCTCTCGCCCAGACCCATGGTCCTTGTTCTGGATTTGAGTGACACTGTGACACAGGCCACTGACCGCCATCCTCTGCTCCAGCTGACCGCAGCACCAGCACAACAGTGGGTGGAGAATAAAGGAGTGGAAGAGATAGTCCCCCTCAGCAGGGCCGCAAGACACAGAAGTCTAATTCCTGGGGCTTGCGCCGTAGGTCACACTGGTCCCGAGCCAGCAGCCTCCCTCCGTGACCTACACACTTGAGCGGACGCCTTTTAAATCCTCGGCCACAGCTCTTAGAACAGGGCGACCAGTTGCCGAGCTCCCAGGTTGGACAGGGTTCCCCACAGGCTCGTTTCTCCACTGGCCGATGCGCGGCTTCGCAAGCAGAGGTTCCTCGCTGCTCCAGGGAGCCCCGACAGTCCACTGCTCGCTTCTGTAGGCCACTGCCACAGCTTACCGAGCAAGGCCCCCAGCTGCCTACCACCCAGCGTGCAGGTGGCCTGTTGTCTGGCTGCTCTACTTGGTTGGAAAGGCTGAGAACACTGTTGCGCAGCACTGGGGAACCCCGGGGGTCCTTGGGGCGAGGGGACTTGTCCTCCCGAGGCTCTTTGGGCAGATAGAAGGAGTAACGCACCCGGGGTGGCGTCATCTTCCCCACCGACAGGACCTCCACGGTCAGCGGCTCCAGGATGGGACGAGATGCCTGTAGGCTCTCTACTGCAGTGCCAGTACCACTATACCGGAGCAGGCTGCCCTTTACCACCAGGTCCCGCTCTACAGCAGATACCACAAAGTGTCCGTTGAGCAGGTATTTGCCTTGGCTATTCTTCAGGGCCAGGTAGTTGTCATCCCCAATGAGCCCCTTGTAGCCACGCTGGCGGATGTCAATGCTGGAGGCCCCTGCAGGGATGGCCACTACAAAATTGTAACCGTGCCTAGAGTAAAGAGATTATACATTATACAGATGCTTAAGGCAACATCCTTTATCCTCTTCAAAGTAAGAACTGATTATGGGTTTGGGATACATCACAAAAAAAAAAATGGCAGCAGAGGGTAATGCTGTGGGATGTCCTGTATGCTGTGAATATATGTTGCTATGATTGATTGATAAATAAAATGCTGATTGGCCAGTAGCCAGGCAGGAAGGATAGTGTGGGCAGGACAAGGAGAGAAGAGAATGCTGGGCGGAAGAAGGCTGAGGCAGAGAGTTGCTGCCAGCAACCACCATGGGGAGCAGGAGGTAAAGTACTGGTAAGCCACGAGCCACGTGGCAGGGCATAGATTTATAGAAATGGGTTAATTTAAGATATAAGAGCTAGATAGCAAGAAGCCTGAGCCATTAGGCCAAACAGTTTAAATAATATAAGCATCTATGTGTTTATTTGAGTCTGAGTGGCTTCTGGGCAGGACTGGAGATAACTCCAGCTACAGAGTAAGGCTGCTTAATGACCACCATCCAGAGCTCAAGGAGTCAGAAAGCTGAAAGTCAGACTCAGTTAAGCTGAATGCCTAGGCTGTAGGACATGGTGATCTTTTGGTCCTTCAGTAAATTTGTCTTTTGGGTGAATCCAGAGAATAATAAAAAGGCAAGTTTGAGGCTTAGAAAGAAGCACTCCCCCTTATGTGGCTGTTGATCTTGGATACGTCTCAGCATCTCTAAGTCTGTTTCCTCACCCATGAAAAATGGAGCTCATAACTTCACACACCACAGAACTGTCCCGGGGTAAGGAAGCCCACAGAACATCAATCACAGAGCAGAGCACCTGACACCGAAGACTCAAAAGGCATAAGGTATTATGAGGAGAGTGGAGAGGATGTAAGTATACAGTGATCAAGTCCAAGGTTGGTTATTGGATGCGGTCAGAGTAATGACCTTGGAGTCAGGGTCAGGAATTAGGCCTTGACTCAGATATCAACTCCCTTTAAGTAAGTCAGCTCGTTGCTCTGGGTTCCTGCATCCTCATCCACACAGGCTAAGTTAAGGCAGATGCTTCCTCAGGCTCCACTCAGTTCCTCTAAACACCTCATGTAACCACCCTGTTGCATGTCCTTCAGAAAGACAGCTTCAAAAACTCTGTATCAGCAACAACTGAGCTCGGAGAAAAGGAGCTGGGGTCTTCCCTGTGCACCCCTAGGGGCTCAATAGAGGATGTCATGTCCAGAGGGGGCAGTCCAACTCCAGGAAGACCATCTGGTCTTTCTCTCTTCTGCACTTGGTCCCATGAATTTTTGGTTAACCATACACCGGGCTCCCAACTGAGATCTCTCATGCTCTGTTCACCCTGCTTCTTCCAGAACATAGGTTAGGACTTCCAACGGAGGGTGTGGTCAGCCTCATAAAGCTCCAGCTGCTAAGCTGCAGACACTGGAGTTTGGACTAAAAGAAGCTAATTATGGGGCACATTTCCCTGGCTGCTGAGACTTCATTCATTCTCTTCTCAATGTGATCCCAGGGCCAGGACCTCAAGGCCCACAAAAGCCTGGTGACTGTCTCATGCCACCTCTTTTCCCTCATGAGCATGTATTAAGCATTTGTCACACACCGGGTGCTGTACTAACTTTTTAAAATTAAGTTCCTTCCTCTTCATGAGACTAAATATGAAATCCATCTACAACTAAGTGTCTAGAAGTCTGAAGACTAAAGCACTTGCCCGAGGTCATGCAGAAATCAGAGACCTGAGATCTGACAACAGCTCCATCCTTGTCTGCGTTAGGGTTACTATTGCTGTGACAAAACACCCTGAGCAAAAGCAGCTGGAGAGGTCAGGGGGTTTTAGCTTAGGCTTCCACACCACTGCTCATCACTGAAGGAAGTCAGGGCAGGAACTCAAATGAGGCAGAAACCTGGAGGCAGGAGCTGATGCAGAGGTCATGGAGGAATGCTGCTTACTGGTTTGCTCAGCTTGCTTTCTTAGAAGCCAGGACCATCAGCCACTATGGGCTGGGCTCTCCCCTATCGATCATTAATTAAGAAAATGTCCTAGAGGCTTGCCTATAGCCTCATCTTATGGAGGCATTTTCTCAGCTGAGGCTCCCTCCTCTCTGATAACTCTAACGTGAGTCAGGTTGACATCAAACTAGCCAACACAGTCCAGCTCTAGAATACTAGACAGATCCTAGCAACATTTCCATCTCCCCAAATCTCATCTCCCATTGGGGTGTGTCTTCATCTTTGTTTACTGGCTGAATGGATGGATACATGAACACATGGATGGATACATGAACACATGGATGGATACATAGATGGATTATCAGCCCAAAAAGAGTACGGGTGGCCTTGACACCAACAATACAACAATACACCCACACTAACATTCACTCCACTCTAAGCCAAGCTTTCGATGCCTAGGAGTAATTCCACCTCCACCACCACCACTCCCATCCCCCTAGCCTGTACCCTCCAGGGCCCAGAACTTACATAGGCTTGGTGAAAAGCCCTGTGACCCTCTTGCAGCTCTTGTTGTCTCCGCCACACACCCCACATTTGTCAAACTTCTTCTTGGAGCCCAGGTTCCCGTCGCAGCCAGCCTTGATGCACTTGCCTTGGACACAGACCGAGGTGGAGTCGGGAGTACACAGCGTACCATCCACCACCTACGGCATTCCCCAGAGAAAAGAGAGAGGGGCGGCTCAGTGAGGTGTGCCTCTGAAGAAGACTAGTCTCTGGCCCTGTCTCTTGTCCCTGCACACTCACCTTAGGTGCTAGCACATAGAAGTAGCCAGTGCCATTGGCTCGGCAGATGAGCTTGCATTTGTCCCGGGGTGATACGCCTGAGTACTTGGGTACCCATGCTACAGCTAAGGTGAGCCGGTTGGTGCTGTGATTGTAGCCATTGAAAGCCTCACATTGCTCCTCCCGGAAGCTCTTGCCAGAGGCTGGACAGGAAGGAAGCACATAAAGGAAGCTAAAAAAGAGCCAAGGAAGATACAAAAGACAGCGTCCCTCCCAGCTCTAAAAGCCCCTCTGCCATATGATAGTCATCCCTACCTCCAAATATTAAAGCTGTCTGGAACCAAAAGATACCATGTACACAATAAGACATCCCACAACCACCTTCTCCAATACCTAGCCTCAATTTTCCTCTATAATGGGCGTCCTAAACATTTTTTGTATGATGAAACCCTTCAGCACCCTATTAATTAAATCTCTTCTCATTACGTTGTTAAATGCATTACACAAATTATATCATTTACAAGAATACCAATTCTATTGATAAGCAACTATTGATATACTTTGAAACTTCTGACGTATGTGCTCTTGGTAATGCATTAAAAAAGCAATACTCAATGATGACTCATATAACCGCCATAATTTTGAGGTTAGGATGAACAGAAAGGCATTGTGAGACTTCCTCAACAATTGAAGTACCATGTAAAGATAGTCATAGTTTCAGCTGATGACAAAGTCACAGGAATTTATACTGCTATTGTCCTTTGTTGCCCAAGTGAAGAAAATATTGAATTTTAGGTGGAAAGGTAAATTTAAAAGCACTGAGCTGGGCAGGGTGGTGCATGCCTTTGATCTCAGATCTCTTTAGGCAGATCTTTGTGAGTTCAAGACCAGCCAAGGATACACAGTGAGACCTGTCCTCAAAAAAAAAAAAAAAAAAAAAAAAAAAAGTGCTAAATTTCTAATTTGAGAAGAGTCTAAGTTTTAGGATAGAAGCATCATTGGAAATTAAAACATAAATTTTTCCCACCAAGTTTATGGACCCTGGATTCCTGCTTACAAGGTAGGCTTGTGAGTAATAAACAAACAGTCTAAAGTGAAGACTTCTAGAGGCCCATCCCTTGATCCAGTCAGCCTCCCGCTCTAAGCAGCAAGGAGAAAACACTCTTGCCAAAGCTGAACGGCTAAAGGGATGGTGCCAAGGAGAGTTTACACTTGTAAACTTGTGCTGGGCTCTTTCCTGAGAACGCAGATATCGATGGCAAGGTTTGTGAGCAAGAGTGACCTCCAGGCACACAGCCCGGAGGGAGGCCCAGGCTCCCGCTGTCCTGTCTCCTCACCTGAGCTGGGGCAGGGCTCCAGGTTGCAGGATCGGTATTTCACTCTCACTCCCTCGCAGTACTTCCCGCCGTTGGCAGGGGTAGGGTTGCTGCACTGCCTCCGGGCCAACTGCACGCCCCCACCGCAGGTGCGAGAGCAGGGGCCGTATGCTTCCCACTTGGCCCAAGAGCCGTCCACCTGTGTGGAAGAGCAGATTATTCTCCAGCAGGCCCAGGTGCCACACCCAGCCCCTCACCTACGGAAGCTCCCAGTGAAAGCTCTCAGTTCCCAGCCCTCCTCTCTAGAATGAAGTCCACTTTGTATCATGAGATTTTACAAAAATGATAAGCAAACAGTCTGTGTGTTCAAGACCCACCCAACACTTAAACTGATTCATCAGCAAACACCCACTGTTCCCTGTTGGAAATGAGAGTTCTGGGAAGAGGCATCTTGGGCTGTGAAGCTGGTGGACTGACTATTACACCTGCCTCTGCCTGCTCCACAGGAGTGGGTTTAGCTGGTAGCCAAACCTCCCTAGGTTTCACACTTCACCTGCACGAAATGAGACCAGAAACACTCAGATCTGAGGTTGCATGGAAGATTCCAATTGGGTGGCACGTATGAAAGCCCCTGGCCTGCCTCCATGACGGATTTCCAAGTCTTCCCTGCATGCAGCTAGTGTATCAATAGTTGGCTCCAAACCTTGGGCCAGTGTAACCAACAGCCAACGTCCTGACTTTCTACCAAACCAGAATGATTTTGACCTCCATCAGGACTGCCTTTGAGAAAGTTCAAGGCATCACATGCATCAGCAATGCTAACATTTGTGCCGAGAGAGCATGAAGCAACCCTCAGCCACTATCCAGCTTTGGGATAAATTACGGTGAGTTTGATGTCATCATCTGCTCATTTGTTTAAGAGGATGAAAGATTTATCATCTTAATTGTGTTTTTTGTAGGATGATAGTAGGCTGGCTTCTCACTCCCGGAACACGTGTCAGTTGGGCACAGAGATACGGCTGAGCTGGAAGTATAGCTGTCACTCATGGAGCATCCATAGATGCTCGACCACATGGCCCTATGCAGGAACTACTTGCACAAAGCATTAACATTCCTTCCTTCGTGTTCTAAGAGTCAACTATGTGTCTGTTCTTCCCTTATCTGAGCTTCTCTGAAGCCTGCATGTTGTAGCCTCCCACATGTGGGTAGCCCCTCATGAAGGTGCCCTCTCTAAAGTCAGCAGTGTCACCTAAAGAATGAGTGACTGTACCCAGGCCTTCACATCTCAGCTTCTCTTCAGTATTCAGCACCGTAGACAAAATCTATTTGATAGAATCTTTTCCACCTATTTGTACAAAAACTTTCATTGTGTGCCTGCCATTCATCCATTCATTCACTAATATTTGCTCACTTCCTACTGTATACCTGGCACTAGGTGCAGTAAGCCCCTCCCCTAAAAGCCACCACAGCCCAATGAGGGGAAGACAGACAGTAAAATCGAGCTGGAGTTTGTGTGTATCTGATGGGGTTAAAAGTAGGAGGCAGTAGGGCTAACAGGAGCCTTTGTGAGGTAGACTGCTCTGTGTAAGAGACTTCTGGGTTCTCAGATATGCACCTGCCTTGAAGAATTATGGGTATGAGCCAGGTAGGTATTATGGAAAGAGTAGTCCAAGCAGGGGAAGCAAGAGACATGGCCAAGAAAGGATGCATGGAGGGTTCAACGTTATCACAGCAGTGTTAGCAGGAAACCAGAAGTAGGCCATGGAGGCAGAGACTACGCTGTCTCCTTCCAAGCTAAGTATGAAGAAGGCCCTGTAGGTGTAGGCAGTGGCCTAGCCTAACTCCTATTTTCAAAGGATCCCACTGGCTGCTGGTCTGTTCACGACAGTCTGTGAGAATCAGAAATGCAGAGAGCAGATGTGGAAAAACTGCCAAATTCCAGGGAAGAGGGAATGTGGCCTGGAACGATTTGACAGCAAGGAAGCAGTGAGAAATGAGGTTCTGGGTCGATTCTGAACACAGGGTCAATGGGAATGGCTGAGCTATCAGATGTTACGTGTATGAGCAAATGGTTTTGGCATAAACAACTGGAAGGTGCGGTTGCCAAAGCAGGTTTAGGGGATGTGGTGAGGAGCCCAGTTTTATGGCTGCCATGTTTAAAATGTTTATCAGGTGTCCAAACGGACTTGCCAAGATTCACTTAAACACAGAAGTAGTTCAGGGCTGGAGACGAGGCTCAGTGGCACACAGCTCCTCCAGTGTACACAGGGAAGGACATCCAAGGTTGACCTCCGTCCTCCACACACTGTATCGGTCCATTTGAGTTCCCAGGGTTTTTATGTAAACTGAGACCAGCGAGCACAGTGGTACATTTTACTCCAGCCACATCCACCTATGCGGGCACCTATGAGAAAGAGGGTGAGCTGGACTGAACCAAGGTGGTGACTAATCTAAGAGATCGTGACACAGAGGGATGGGGTGAGGGGGCAGTCTCTCAGCGCAACAGGGAAGAAGCAGGGCATGAGAAGGCAGCAGAGAAACAGGCAGTGGTATGAACGACTACAGGTCCAGACTGAAGAATTTCTGGAATCCCAAACCTAGATAGAAATAAGTGGGAAGAGAGGACACTGTGGTCGGACAGATGTTATGAACAGGAAAGCTGAAGGACTCCCTCAAGGCTGCAGTCATGTATAGGATAAGCCCTTGGGCTCTGACCGACTAAGGTAATGCCCCCGTGAAGGGGCAGGTTTCAGCTCACAGGATGGTGAAGCAGCTGTTCAGAAAAGACATTGAGAGTGTAGTGGAAAGACTGTGTGTCCTGGCAATGTTGCCTGTGTCCAACATCCTCTGGACTCCTCTGTCCTCAGAACCTTCTAGTCTGAACTCATCAGCGTGACCATCAAGCCAAATACAACCTTCCTCCCAAACTGCCTACCTAATATTGCATAGCCAAGGAGCCTGCTTCCACATGCTTCACTCGGACCACTTCTGGCCTTGCTCCCCCTCGGCCCACTGATATCCTGCTACCCCTCACGGCTTTCCTCCTCCTCAAAGGATTTGGCCTAGTAAGTAGCTGAAGGTTTAGTTAAGGACATATTCTCAGGTCACAGAAAAGGATTTTAAGAAAATAATTCTGCACCACACCCATTCCCAGACACTTTTTTGTAATGTTGCTTCTTTGAAACTCTGTAGTGTATCCTCTCCGGACTATGAACAAGGGTAGGAGAGGGGTAGTCATCTCCAGGGTCAAGGACAGACTTCTTGTTCCTGCCTGGAAAAGTACAGATTCTGTTGCTTCCCTAACATGAGCCCTAAAGACTATAAATTCTGAATTCCATTCAGAGAATATTTTGGTGCTATTGGTCCAGCTTAACTGACAATGTTGTTTATCTGGGGGAAACTTCTGTTCAATTATATTTCAGCTAAAAAAAAAAAAAAAAAAAAAAAGATAAGCACAACAGTAGCTGAGCTCACGATGTGTCCAGTTACTGCAGCATGCCCGGGGTTTTGCTTCATTTCATTCCTACACCTGGTTCATCTGTGTGATCCCACATCCCTGGATACAGAAATGGTTGATGAGGGAAGAAACACAGAGCTGGAGAATTAAAACTCACGTTAAGACTTTCAGCTCTATCCCAGAGCGCCACCCTACACAGGAAAGCCCAGGGCTTGGAGCTGAGAGTCCCCAGTACCGCCAAAGACTTTATCTCATGTATCAAAGCCTCATGACATTATCTGGCTTGTTATAGTGTTTCTCCAGTCTTAGTGTCAAAACAAGAACAGGGGACTGAGGGGGTGGCTCAGTGGATAAAGCGCTTGCTAGGCAAGTACGGGACCTCAGTTCAGACCTCCAGCACCTACATAGAGTTAGATGTAGTGGGTGGCTGTGACCTCAGTGATACAGAGCAGAGGTTGGTGTAACCTATGGGCTCACTAGACAGTTCTAGAGTCAGTGAGAGACCCTCTCTCGAAGAAAAAAAAGTGGAACATCAATTGAGCAAAACAACCTGACATAAATCTCCGGCAAATGCGTATATGCACACACACACACACACACACACACACACACACACACACACACACACACACTGGTGTGCTCACATGAGAGAGACAGAGACAGAGACAAAGACAGAGAGGAGACCACAGACAGAAATGGAGGCACAGTAATGCAATGTGGCACAGTCGTAACGTGACCAACAGCTTCCATTGAAGACCAAGGCAGTGGAGATCCAGGCTCGTCCCTCTCCCAGCATTCCCTGACATAAGAGCTTACCCGGTACTTGTTTGGGTTGTGTCTCTCCACGCAGGCCCCCTTGAGGCAGAACTTGCCCTCACCACAGCTGGTGCCATCTGCCCAAGGGAAGTGGCGGGTCTGGCACACCATCTGGCCCTTGGCCTTGCCTGTGCACCACAGCTTTGTACAGTACTGCATATAAGGGCAGGGCTTAGAGCCCACCCCAAAGGCCAGCTCGCACTGTTGGCTCAAACTGTAGCTTGTGCCTGGCAGGTCCTCGGGCAGGGAGATGGGCTTGCTGGGCTGGTCCAGGAGGCAGTCACCTGCACAGATCCAAGGACATGTGTTAGGACAAGCTGGGGAAATCGAGGCCTGGCTGGCTTAGAATCTAAATGGTAAGGGGAAGTGAAGTAAGGGATGACTAGAGTAGAGCCATGTCAGAGCCCAATTCTTTGTCATCTTTCAGGTACAGAGGACTTGTAGAGAGAGGGTAAACACCGCCATCGAGGACAAACAGTGAGGGTCTTCCCGCTCAGCCCTGCTCCTCTCCGTCTCCCGGGTTACCGTGCCCACTGTCCAGGAAGTCAGTGATGATAGCAGCGCTGCAGGCTGACCAGGGGTTGGCACGATCAATTTGGATGAGTGTCGGAGACATCATGTGGTTGGCTCTGAGCTTCCCAAACACCTCCTCGCACACTTTCACGTTGTCGTGAGGCATGTTGAACACATGGCCTGTGGGATGAGACAAGAGGATTCAGGAGGCAGGAGCAGAGGGCTGAGAACAGGCAGGAGGGGCTGCAAGAGGAGATGGAGAAGCAAGAAAACCCGGTGATGGTTTTCAAGCTGGTCCCTGGCACCTGTCCACTGTCTTCTGTGTAGATGTCCTACAGACTAACTTGTGTCTTGAAGGACACAAGCTTGTGTCTCCCCTCTCCTTCATCAGGCTGTGAGCCAGGGAAGGACAGCAGTGTGTCACCTTGTCTTTAAGGTGTTCTCCCCAAAGTGCCCAGGTGTCAACTGGGCTTCCGAAATTAGAAAAAAATTAAAGCCAATGCCAAGGCAGATGCTGGCCCCAAGAATGGATGCCTACAGTGCCAAAATATGAGAAATCAAATATAAATGTTTCCTCTCCCTCCAAAGCACCCATCACAAATCCAGATCAACCCCAGAGGTCAACATCCCTCCCCTCCAGCCTTACCCAGCTCATGGGCAGTGGTGAAGGCCGACGGAAGCCCATCGTCCTCGATGACAGAGCAGCTTCTCTTGGGATCACACATGGTACCCACATCAGCCATGCCCAAGGTGTCACAGGTGGTAGCCCCACAGAGGTCCTGCCAGATGGAGGAGAAGAGGAGCCAGATGAAAGTTAGAGATGGGAACAGAAGGGGCCGGGCGAAAACAAAGGGCATTCTATGAGTCTTGCTGCTGCCGTCTAGCCCCAGTGTCTTTCAGCCAGATCTTTCTCGCTAAAGGTTGGTGGAGCCTTATTCAAGGAATCAGCCCAGGCTGAAGGAAGTGGCCCCAAGAAGAAAGCTCCATGGCTCACTGAGAAGACTGTGCCCTACCCAGGAAAGTCCTGTGGGAGGAAATTAGGAGGTACAGAATTAGACTACAAGGACCACAGCTTTATATAGAGAAGGTCAGGAAAAGAGTGACTCCCACAGTAGGGCGGGGTTCTGATCACAGCTCCCTGAGGCATGTCAGGGGTAGAAAGCAACCATGTTCCCCATCCACGGGCAGCTCCGAGCAGTCCCTGTCTTTGCTGAGTGACTGCCTTTTGGACAACTATGAATCAAGTTCAGATTCTCAGCCATAGGCTGGCCAGCCAAGGATCTACCCCAGCCAGAGACTTGGCTTCCCTGAGCTGACAGGAAGCAGAGAAGAGTGAACCTGAGCCACTGTCTACACAAAGTTTATTGAGCTACCAGAGCTCAAGGGGAGCACAGACTGAAGGGTCGCTAGGAATAAAAGACAGAGATCATCACCTAAGTGGGAGGGTCCCCCTTTCTTATCTAGAAGCCTGCTGGTGCAGAAGCTAGGCCTCCCAGCAGCACACTGTATTAGGAACTATTTCCAGAGGATGCTAAATGAAAAATGGGACTCCACCAATGGAAATCCCAAAAGCCTTGCTCAGTATTATAGGCCATGGATGCATCTAGAAACCCTGAGAACCCAGAAGTTGGAAATGGGACAATACTCGTGTACAATTTGTTCCTCTCAGAAGGTGGATGTTAAATCAGTCACACCAACGTACTCTCCTTTATGTCATTGTTTTTTTAAATATATGGAGATTTGGCCCTCACAACAGTCTTAGAAGGTAGATATATCATCACAGCTATTTTTGAAAGGTGGAAAGTAAGCCCATGATCATAATTAATCATGACCATGGTTCACTAAGAGCCAACACCAGGCACGAATTCCACATGTATGACTCTATCTAATCCTCACTACTGTCCACTGAAGTATTGGCTAGTTATCCCCTCCCACAAAGAAGCTTATGCTTGGGGAGGCTCAAGTCACACAGAAGAGTCACAATCTAAGGGTCTGTGTGACTGGGGATTTGGATGTCACAGCCTATGGCTCAGCAATGCTTAAGAATAAGCTGCCATGTTCTCCTGTGAAAACCGGGAGGTCAAGGTAAGCATATCTGCAGAGCTCTACTCAATTTTGTTTCCTTTGTGTATCTTTCTGTGTGTGTGTGTGTGTGTGTGTGTGTGTGTGTGTGTGTGTATGCTGATCTTGGGGATGGTAGGAAGCAACAGGGTTCGTGGGGCCAGAAGGCATGAGATGAAAGTGGTCATAGTACAGAGAGAATCAGCAAAAACTTAATCCAAAGCACTCAGAAGTTTACCACCTGAGCAGTCAAACTTGCCTTCCCACGGTCAGGTGATAATCACAACTAATGAGTTAACAGTTTTTCTGGCCAGAGAACCATGAGGGTGACCAGCCTGAACCCGAGGTGCCAGAGTCAGTGACAGGTGCTCTGCATGCCCTACCTCTGTGCTACAGCCTGTGTGAACAGTGTAACACCTCCAGGAACTTCACAAGAGACCTCCAACTCCTTTCCCTTCCTGACCTGGTGCCCTTCCCTTTCCAAAGACCTCACCTCCCAGAAAGTTCTCCCGAGAGCCCTAAAAACCTAAGAAACAGCCCCTGTCAAAAGATCACAGACGAGCTTGGGACAGGAGGGAAAGAGGAAGATATGAAAGAAATACACAGTAATTCATGTATTTCTTAATACAGAACTTAACCCTTAAGACAAGGCTAGGCCAAAGCATCATGTGCCCACGGACACTAAAGCACAGACCTCTGTTGCTGGAGGTGGTGATCTGGAGATTCCAGACCTACAGCTTAAGCCTCCAGCCTCCAGGACAAGAACAGTCTGTGGCTTGCAGGCCACCCACACACTCAGGCTGACCTCAGGCAAGAGAGACGGGACACAGGAACAAGAACCAAGAGATCTAGGTCCCGTTACTTAAGCGGCTATGTGTCTTGGGCCAAGTGCCTCTTTTCCTTAAAGCCTCAGTTTGCTACTCAAGGGAAGAGCCAGTTCTCAACTAGAACTCGAACCCTCCCATGACTTAAACCTCTTCTCCTTCCTTCTCCAGTCCGAAGGGCTCAGCCCCTTCTGGCCCTGCTGGTTTTGACAGGAACACACAGCATGACCTACTTTTAGAACAGAAAGAACCATAGGGGCCTCTAATCTACTGATGCACGCTGAGCAATACAACTCACAGGAAAAGGCAGGCTCCTCTGCCCCTGCTCATTCCCACACTGCCCGAAAGTGACCAGACCAGAGCAAGAGCTGGCATGGGATCCTGACTTCCCTGTAGCAGCCTCTGCAGCTGGGAGGTCTCTGTAGCAAGGCCTTTCCTCTTTAGAGAGTAGATCTTCCCTCGCACAGATGAGCAACTGAAGGCCCTTCCTGGGCAGGAGCAACCTGTTCTTTCTATCAAGAAACCTTAGCTTCATGGATTAAATAAAGGGAATAAGCAAAGTCCCTGTGGGGAGGGATGTTGCAGGGGACAGATAGCCCCCAGTCATCAGCATCTTCAGGATGGGAAGACATGCTGCTAGGGTCAGAAGTTCTGTCCCCCTTCACCCAGTCAAGGAAGCAAATGGTGATCCTGGGATTTTGAGCTGAGAATGCCCACGGGTGTTTGCACAGGGCCCAGATGTACCTCATAAATGGGCACAGAATGAATGTCTCCACCCTGTTTGAATGAACTCGGAGCCACTCGGTTTGCTCTAACCTCTTTTAGCTCAGGCACTGGTCTCTAAAGTATAGACATTGCCCTGTTTCTTTCTACCCGGAAGACGCAGGCATCTTTCAGCCCAGTCTCTACCTGATTCACTGTTTCTGGCAATTTGCCATTTCTCTTACAATCACAGCTGCTTTTCCAGAGGATCCAAGAATCATCAGAGCCAAGAACTTGATCCTCGTGGACTCTGCTTTCCTAACTTTTCCTGGTGAGGTTTGGAGGTCTAAATAAGACTGGCACTTTGTGGTGGCCAGATACATCTTCACCAATACTGCTCCCCACATACATCCGCTGCCCAAATCCCTGACTCTCTGCCTTCCTTGTGGACCTCTCCCTTATCTCTTCTGGTGCACATGCAGATACTGAGACACTGTTTCCCAGTAGCACAAGGGGAAAGGGAAGGGGAACCACAACAATCCAGCCCATAAATTTTTTATTTTGGCAGGGAGGGGAAAAAAATCTATGTGTTCTTATGTAACCAGGTTCCTGAGCCAGGGCTCCTTGTAAATGACATTCCAGTGTCCATAGCCATCCAGAACTTCAGAACCAACTTGTCAGTTTGCAGATGAGCTGAAGTTACACACCCAAGGCCATGTACTATTAAGTGAAGCTCGGGGTCTTACATCCTACTACAAAGGATACAACGATCACCAACAGAAAGTGTTAACTGGGCCCCTGGCTTGTTTCCCACATGAATTTGTACTGTGTGTCATCATGATTTCGTCTGTCACAAAATCTATTTGTTTATGATTTCTAATAATGGCTTTGCTTTTCCAGAAGTGAAATCTGACAATTCGGAGCTTATGCAACTAAGAAAAAAACTAAGAAAAAAGGTACAGTGAAGCCTGGAAGGTGGGCTATTCCTATTAACAAATGTGGTATCACCATCATATAAATCCTTCCAAAGGTATGAAGTGGAATTAGCACAAGAGACTAGAATAGTCCAAAGGACAGTAACTGCCTGGCTGAGGAAGAACAGAAGCCAACACATCTGCAGGAAGGTTGAACCTCTCTAGAAACCAGCACTTCAAGAGAGGGTACTTGTCAACTATGTGAGGACAGCTGGCAGTTAGTGGGTTGCCACAGTGTTCCAGATGCTGCAGCAAGAGTTCTACCTGGATTACTCAATGAATCCCCCTTCAGAAGAGATGCCATTACTAAGCTCTGTTTTACAGAAGAGAGCCACATAGAGTAGGTCATTGTCCCAGGGTTGCAGAGAACTCCAAGTTAGGCAGAGTAGAGGTTGAAAGGTAAGAGTGTAGCCCCTGGGCTGAGTTCTAGCAGGATTCCTTCTGCAGTGCATTATCTACTCCAAGAATGAAGGTGCAGAAGACACTCAAGAGGGAAATGATCACACACACACACACACCCAGACCACTAGGTCAAGGCAGTGCTGGTGACCACAGGTGAGGAGAATCCCAGGGAGAGGGAACCGGCTAGAATAAATGATCGCAGCAGCATCTGCTGAGGCCACGCTGGTTGAGCAAGCTGCTGGCTCCTCGCCCCACACCTGCACTGACACACTGACCCTGTCCCTGCTGTGCACCCTGTCTACTGACTCCAGGGTGGATTAACATGCTCCTCCATGGGGCCCCACCTTTCTCTAGGGCAAAGCCTGGTGGCAGAGAGCCAAGAAGAAACGCCAGAAGAAATCAACCCTGCAGCCTGACAGCCTGAACGCTGGATTAATGGTCCCCAGGCAGAGGCAAAGTACTCAAGCACCCAACAGCTTCAGGCAGCCAGCACTTTGCCCTGAACCTTCCTTCCATGCACCTGATGAACTACCAGATGCATGGGCCCGGGCAGGGGCTACAAAGGCATGATGTGATGCCTGCCTTAAAGGAACTGCCAAGTACTGATGTACAATCCTCACACAAACACAAGAGTATTAATAATCAGGCAAGTATGACATACTTGCAAGTGCAATGCTACAAAATGCTTTAAATCAGGGCTATCCCAAATTTACATTTTTGGCAAAGGACCCGTGTGTACTTATTCAAGAACAAGAGACATCGGCAAAGCAACCGCTAAAGTAGTGAAAAGGGCAGCTGCCACCATTGGAAGCCTCTGCTAGATGATTAGGCAGCTCATCCTCAAAGTAGCTGCCCAAGTTGAATATGATGCTCTGCCTTCTAAAGATGAGGGTAGTGGAGTTCAAATAGCTGACCGCTGGTAGGAAATCCAAGTGCTGAGATTCTCGCTCAGCTCTGCTTGACTCCAAGCCAAGTATTCATTTCCATTGTACCATGTGTCCAAGTTAAGGGATCAAGACAGGCCGGGAAGAGCATGGAGGTGTGGAGGGGATGAGATAACCACAGTGAGGTTCAAAGGAAGGTAGGCAGCAATACCTAAGGCAGGAGATATCATCTTTGTTAACTAACCCAGTAGTTAGAGAGAAGGAATGGAGCTGGAGAGATGGCTCGGTGGTTATTGCTCTTACTTATTGCGCTTGCAGATGACCATGGTTCAGTTCCCAGCACCCACATGGTGGCTCACAGCCACCCACAATTCCAGTTTTGGGGGATTCAAAGCCTTCCTCTGACCTACGAGGGGATGAAGCACACATGTGATGCACATGCACACATGCGGGCAAAACACTTCTACACATAAAATAAATTGAAGAATAAATCATTGTTTTTCTTTAGTAAAAGGGGGTGGGTGAGAGGAAGCCCTCACTCTGGTGGCTGAGGCAGGACGAGCAGGAGCCTTGAGGCCAACCTGAACTGTACAGTAGAATAGATCAAAAAGGGGAGGGGGGAGAAAGGAAAGAAGGAAAGGAAAGAAGGGCGATAGGAAGGAGGGGAGGGAGAAAAGAGGGAGGAGGGAGGAAGGGAGGAAAAGGGCAGGCTAAAGCTGAGACAGTAGTAGAAAGAAGCCCATGAGCCCATGCACTCAAACTAGCCTCGGATACTTAGAAGATGCCACACAGAAGGAAGGATTCTCCCTACCTCCACCCCATCTTCTGCCGTCAATATTAGGCTTACTTATTTGGAGTAGGAAAAAATGGGGAGTACTCACTCTATGAGACACAGAACAACTATATTCCACTGTTCCTCTCTTTCCCCACCTCCCTTTTCTCATTTCAAAAGCAGTGGTGCACTGCCATGTTGTGACCAAGAAATGGCAATACCAAATCCTCAAATGTCTCCTCTCTCCCAATATCTTCCAAAGTCTGACTTCAAACCAGAGCCTGATGGAATAAAAATTCCTTCTCACCATGCTGGGAGGTGGATATAAAACACAAATCATCTTACTATTCATAGCCTTTAATCTGAACACATAATGCACTACCTTGCTGCAAGTATTTGATTTATAGAAAACATTAGGCTCTGTTTCCTGAAAGATTCTGCTTTGCACAGTATAGAAAACACCCCATTCCATGCCCCGACACAGGGTGTGGAAAGATGGCTTAACAGTTAAGAGCACATACTGCTTTTGCAGAAGATCTGAAGTTCAGTTCCCAGCCTCCAAGTCAAACAGCTCAAAACCACTTTGCGACTCCAGTTCTAGGAGGAATCTTACATGTCTGACCTCCACGGGTACCTACACTCACTTGGGTGCACACACACAAGACGTGGTACTGCTCAAGACGAAGAACACAAAATCAGCACCAAACTTTAGGGTTGGGAGAGGGGAAAGCTCCGAGTATGGATGGAAAAAAAAAAAAAGACAGTTGAGTCCCCCGGATAACCCCCAAAGTGGAAGAAAGGAAAGGTTAAAGAAGCGAAAGAGAATTCCATGAAATGACTCTAAGCAAAGAAAAATAAAATGAGTGAGAGCAGGAGGAAAACATAAACTGCAAGTCATAAAAATGAAAATGAAGTCATGTCAAGAGAGGAAATGTCACAAATAGTGAAGCAGATGGTGGAAGGATTGAAGGTCACTTACAACACAGAAGCAGACTTCTGTCCTCACTCAGTGCTGCCAGGAGCCCTTTCTGCACCCAGGCTCTTAGAGAGCATCCTCAGCTCCTGGGAAGAGAGCACACACACACACACACACACACACACACACACACACACACACACACACACACAAACACACACACACAGCTCTTTGCCACACTGATCATTCCTGGTGGGACGGGAGTGCTGGGCCACACCTTATTCAAATGTTCAGCTCCAGCCAGAATAGTACATGGAAGTCATAGATGCTCAAGAAGTACCAAGAGAATGGATGAGTGAATGGACAAAAGCCATTTACCGCAAAGGGTTACTGAAACAACAGAGGCACTGGACCTGAAATCAAGGAGGACTCAGGAAATCGGGGTCTATTGAGTCACAGCAGGAAATACCTGGCATCTGCAGCTGGTGCAACAAGAAGCCAGAGTTGTTGTGCTCCTCATAGAAATAAGTGAGAATGATTCTGGCTCTGATCCTCGGCAGCTCCTCGTTCCTTTCCTGGGCTGACCTCACCCTGCTGTTATGAGCCTGGAGGCTGGCTGCTTTGCAAAATCAGATGTGCTCTCTTTGTCCGTGAACTTATTCTGAATCTTTACAGAAACTCTTCCAATTGTCAAAACACTTGTTGTATGATCAATGTATTCCCTCTTCCGGACAGCTAAGGTTCCTGGAGATCCCATTTGTCTTGGTCTAGAAAGAACAGCTGTTTGCCCGTGTTCTCATCCAACACTCTACCTTCCCCAGGGAGACTAGGGGTGAGGGAGGGGGGGCTGCCTCAGGAATGAGAAGTTCCTAAGACTCTGAGAGTACAGCAGGCCCCAAAATCTGTGCTGGCGAGGAGGTGGGGGAGGAGCTGTTTATACAAGCATGACACACATACCTTGATGATGGGCCTGCCAACAGACTCCCTGCTCTCTGGCTCTGCCCTCTAAATGCCTAAGAGGAGAACAGCTTCTAAGCCACATCTTGCACATCACCACTTCTGACCCAAGTGGTCATGCAGCTTGTACCCATTATGCACAGATGACACGGGGGACCCCTGGGGGTCTAGCACACCACTGAGAAACAGAAGCTGCCCCGCTCCGTGCTGTGCGCTTGCTGCTTCTTCAAAAAGGCCATCTCCTTCTGACGACATGGCCTACTTCCCCAGCGGGGGCTCTTCTTCTCGAGGTCGGTTCCAAAACTCAAGCCTTCACAACTGCACTGAGGTCTGTTATTCTAGAGCCAGGGAGCGACCTCCGCAGGGGCATCTCAGGTAGCAGATGGGACAGCAGCTGCTTTACCCATTAAGAGATCCTGTTCTTGGCCTTTGCTTTTTTTTTTTTTTTCTCCCAGAAATCTGACTGCAGAGCTGGTCTGGGTGCAGAAGTCGAAGGCTCTTCTGCAGTTTCCCCATGACTCAAGCAGGGCTTGCCGGGCTGGGCTGCGGCCGCTCCACAAACCTCAGTTGGAAGAATGAGTACAAGGAAACAAGACTCAGGCCAAAGACCTCCCTAGAGAAACCAGGTGGTGGGAGGAGAAGAGGCTGGGAAAGGAGGAAGTTCCATTGCAGGAAGGGACTAGCTGTGCCAAATGGGTTACTGTGGAAGACTCCGGCTCCAGCTCTTGGGCGCCAGACCAACTCTAAGTGGCCATTTAGTAACAATGAGAGTTAGCGGCATGGAGGTAACCAAGAACTCTGGGCTGTGGCTGTAGTGCTGTGGTAATGAGGACGAAAATACAAGCGCACTACAGGGATTCGAGTCACGGCCCCCCAAAGCAGAGAAAGCGGGGCGCTTGGGTGACTCTATTCCTCCAGTGTTTAAAGAATTTCAGGAATCCAGATCGTCACAGTGCCCAACTTTTAAGTCAACGCTTAGGGTTCTAAATGTTCACCAGTTCTTGAGATAGAAGGTCGAGTAAAGACATGAGGAAGGCAAGGCTATCTCCCCCCATCTGGGTTCATCTCTTTAGTCCCAACTTAGTGTCTTTTCAGCCCTGCGGCTGGAATGTCCAAATGCTCTTGACTACGCTCACACCACCTTGCACAGCAAGGGAGGATCTTAGGACTGGAACATGAGCGGTCTTGTCTGCTCTGCGGCTTAGAATGCAGCTGCTCAAACGGGTCGTCATCTACTAACAAGGATGGGAGAAAATCGGGAGATAGTTTCCCCGGCTCAATTCTTAGTGACACTCCGAGTGAAATAGTTCCAGTTCCAAACAGGTGCCCTTACTACACTGCATGCTCAGAACAGTATGGAAGTCACTGGACAAGGCCCGACAGAGAAGGGTGGAGGGAGAAGCAGCAATGGAGACTATGCTTAAGTCTGGTCTTTCACAGCAACCCACAAACTATTGTAGCGGTCCCCTCCATCTCAGTCCAGGATTCCCAGACCCAACACAGAGAAAGGACGACATGCTGCCCACTAGAAATGTAGCAGGGATTGACCTTGAATCACCTTCCAGTACTACATTCAGCAAAAGTAAGCCTGCTAGAGATGTCAGAGAAAACTTAGCCACCCTCATAGGGGAGGCGGAGGTTCCCATTCCCACCATCTATAACACTATCCTCATAGCGCCTCCTATCAGCCTTGAAGACAAACTGCAGCTCAGGGGCGGCAACTTCCCGGGTTCCAGCCCCTCCGCGCCTGATCCAGAAGGTGCTGATTGGCTGCGTCAAGACAACACCTTCGAAAGAAGCAGACTCTCCTCCAACCTCCCAGAAGCACGTGAGGTGGAGCTCTGCTGAGCTTAGGAGAAGGCTGGCTCTAATTAGAACTTCCAACGCTAGAATTCGGAAGAAACCAATTTAAAGGAGGCATTGAGTGGCACAAAGGAGCTTTGGAGAGCTAAACGCAATGACACTAAGAAAATGGGGTTGAGTCCTAAGAGGTGACAGATCAACTCACCTGTCTGGTGAAGAGGATGGCTGTGTCCCAGTACTCAGGGTGCTTGTCGCTCACTTTGTTCAGCTTTTTCTGCCAGGCACAGAAGTTGCGCAGAGTCAGGGCAGCGTTGCCAGTGACCTTGGGCCCGGTGTCGCGGTCTCCTAGGAGTAACACCTTGACCACAACGATGTTGATGGGGTTGAGGATGCTGGGGTGGCGGTAGAGTCGCGCCGCCGTGGCCAGCAGCGTCAGCAGATAATGTTCCAAGTCCGCGCCGTGAAACTTGACCATTGACTCGTCCGCCACCACCAGTGTCTCCACGTACCGTGGGATAGACACGAAGCGCTTGGCGCGCCCAGACCTGCGCCGACTGTGGCTCTCCCCCACGCCCGTCCGCCGTGGCTTGTAAGGGTCCAGGGCCCTCAGAATGGCGGGGTTCCAGCCCCAGGCCACCCCGCAGCGAGAGGTAGGGTCTCCGGAAGGCCCTACCGGAGCACCCCGGCGCTGGAGAAGGTGTGCGCCCTGGCTGTGACGCTGCGCCGCCTGCGCGCTGGCGTTGGGCAAAGGGCTAATGACATACTCCGCGCCTCGGTAGCCGAAGGCTCCGCGGAGACCCCCGCACAGGCTCACAGCAGCAAAGGAGTCTGGCTCCGCGTTCACGTACCCGGAATAGAAGCAGTGTCGCAGGTCTAGAGAGCTGCCGGTGAGCCTCTGGAAGGGGACACCTAGATACTCAGTAGCGAAGGCAGGAGCCAGGAACTGGGCATCCGGCGTCAGGTGTAGGTAAAAGTCCTGCTGGAAAGCTGTGATCTGAAAAATGAGACCCTGATCCCCGGAGTCCTCCGTACCCCTCCTGTAGTAGTGGCGGCCATTGATGTCCGGGTCCCGTCGGATTGGAACGACCACCTCCCACTCCGGCTCGGAGCTGCCAGCAGGTCGCCAGGCAAGAGCCAAGATTGAGATGCCCAGCAGAAGCATGGCGCCGGGCTGCGCACAGCCGCGCACAGCCGCGCTCTGAGATGGGACTTAGCCCGGCTCCCACGGCAGGCACTGTCCCCTTGTAGCCCACAAACCAACGCCCGGGACAACAGGCAGCTACCAGAAAGGACAGCCAACCAAGTCGTGGAGACTCCTTCCAGAGCTGCAAGCGTGCACGGGGCAGCCCGCGCCTCCTACCTGTTCCTCCCTAAGCAAAACGCGCTCTGGGAGCTTTTAGTACGATCGCTGTCAAGTGCACAGGCGAAAATTTGTCGTGGCGAAGTGGCGCGAGGTAGCGGGCTGCTTCGCTAACCGCAGCCACTCGCGGTGCAGCAAACCAGGCGCTGGGCGAGCCTATAAAAGGCCCCCTCCTCTTTGGACTGCCCAGTCAGCGCCTCTCCCCTCACTCCCCTCCCAGCCTCCCAGAGCTCGCAGCCTGGAGCCTCCAGGGGCCACCGGAGAACTCGGTCCCGCCTCCTGAACAAGAGCCACTTGGCGGGGAGGGAGTGGCGTTCTGCTGAGGCAGGAGGCGTGGGCTGACCTAAGAAACCAACGCTGGAGTCTATTCGCGTTTTGCCCTAGGTACCCCAGTACTGAGATGCATCAGTCAGTACTGCCTGGCTGGGCATCTGTGAGTTCCCTAAGTCTTAGCCTTCCGGTTAGGGGAGTCAGGAACTAAGACAGTACTGACTCCCTTTTCCAGGTCCACCTCTTTCCTCCGGTTGCAGCAGCCCCACCCGCTGCTTCTTAACCATTAAGTCTCCTAAAAGACCTCAAGCCAAAGAGACCCCCTTTAAACATCTTAGTGTTGGGAGAGCAACCTCCAAGAAACAGAGCCAGCTTCTTCTTGAACCCAGAGCCACCCGGGTCCACGGACTGCCCGGTGGGGTTAGTGCTGTGCTGTCTGGGCCCAGCCAGGCTGTCAGATTTGCAGGAATTCTGCCAGGCAGCTGTTCAACGCAGTCATTATTTAAAATTAAATTCTATAAACTTATAATTAAATAAATTGTATTTCCAAACAAAGATGACAAACTCTCAAAACCCGCATCACTTCCTAATTATCTGATTGTTCTCTCTGGTCTTAAGCCACTGAAATCTTCAACTCCTCCTCCCACAGCCCGGATCTCCCAGAGAAGAGAGCAGGCGAAGGTGGGAATCCAAATGCCCTGCCACGTAGTGTCTCCATCTCCCCATGCATACATAGCAAAGGGCCCTCAAAATAGGTCATGCTGGAGGTATAGCTCATGCTAGCCCTTACTTAACATTTACCGGTTTCCTAGTGCCTAAAGGAGACAGACAAGCAAATGCTGCTTCTCTTCTACCCAGGACAGCCAAGGGACTGGTGGGCAGGAGCAAAAGTAGACCATGCATCTTCTATATGCCATTTGATCCTTTTCAAGTATAGGGCAGGGCACTGGGATGGGAGAGTATGGATCAGATGGAGGAAGCACAATCATGCTGTAAAGTTCCCATCCAGCTTGGAGATAAGCCTGGGGAACTGAGTGTGGCACTAGACTTCAAGCTTCTCATGTTTTTGCATAATTTGGGACTGGAGAGGTGGCTCAGGGGCTAAGAGCACCATCTTGCAGAGGACCCAGGTTCAGTTCCTAGCATCCACATAATGACTCACTGCCATCCATAACTCCAGGGCAAGGGGGTCCAATGCATTCTAACCTCTTCAGGCACAGGCATGCATGCAGGCAAAACACTCATATACATAAAATAAGATAAACAAATCTGGGCAGAATCTCTTTTTTTCACCAACAAGAAAGAAATCATATAGAGGAAGGAGGCTTTCCTACCTAGTATCTCTTGTAAGCAGAAAGTCTTTCAAGAAACAAATGCTCTGGGTTGCATTCGGAAGAGAACACTAGAGGGGGAGTGTGACAGGTTTAAGGATGAAGAAGGTGGTGAGAAAGGGTTGGGGAACTGTGTTAGAGATGTGCTACTCCAGCAAACGGGTTCCATCGTCAAAGAAAGAGAAAACTGGGCCAGGTCCCTAAACGAAGAGTTCTTTCTGCCCATTATCTTCTCCCCATAAAGAACCTTAGAAGAGCCCTCTAGGGCCTTGGAACAGGAAGACTGACAGATGCCCATAATTCTACTGAGGCCCCTCCTTAACTGAGACAAAGGATCTGAAATTCATTATGTGAATGAGTAAGAGATGGGTGTTTATACTCTATAAATGAAAGGGAAAGTGGGCATATGGGAGGAATGTGTGTAAGAGGGAGTTACAGTGTACAAAGGCCTTGTGTTTGAGTGTTCAAAGAAGGCCTATAATTAAAGAGCAACTCAGGAATGAAAAGCCATGTATTTAGACAAGCAGCTCCTCTCCTGCACCCGACAGTTTTGATGGTGGCTTACAAGACTTCCAACCGCATTTTACTTTCATTATGATGGGTTTGAACAAGGTCTTGCTGCCTGTCAATCAACATGGCAAGCCCAGGAAGAGGAAACCTCCTCCCCACCCAAGAACTTCCAATCTCCCTTCCCCAGTCACAGTCCAAAGAGTGCACCCCTGAGCACGGAACCTGACCGTGTGGACTTACACAAAGGCACAGGCGTGTGTTGCACACTCACTGCGGACCAAGCACTGCACCGAAAGTTTTGTGTGCATTATCTTACTTGGTCCTTGTCTCTCCCCTCTTGGGAAGACAATTCTATTCAGTCACTTTTGCCAGGGGTTTCCAGTGAGGAAATGAGGCGGAGGGGGGCGGGTTATGATGGTGTAAAGCACAGGCGAGTGGAAGTGAGAACTCAGAATCCATGCTGCTTTGTTATGATCTGATTCTCAGCCTCTGAGTCTCCTTGTCTGTCCAGTGAGCAGGGTCTTTGTGAGGACCACATTGGAAATCTCTGGTCTCTAAAGACACTTCTACACCAGATATTTGTGACTATTTGACTGAGTCCTACAAGAGGCAGTGTAGCGTAAGGATCAGTGTGATGACACATACCTAAATAGATATAGAGAGAGGAAAATTTGATGATGGAACCCTTACATGTGTAACTAAAAGAGGAAAGAGACAGACAGACACAGAGACAGGCACATACACAGACACACAGAGATAGAAACAGAGATAGAAACAGAGACCAGAATCACACATCCTTCATCAGATACCAGCTACACAGTTTTGGGTCCATGACAGTATTCCCCTAAACTTCAGTTTTCCCGCTGTTAAAATGGGGAAAGGGTAAGGATAACACCTTAGCTCCAATAGTTGTGAAGATTAAATAACTAATACTTCCAAAGAGTGCAACAGTGTTTGGAACACAAAAATTGTTTCTTAAAATAGTATCTACTAATACTAGATATATTGCCTGCTGTCATATTAATCGTCAACATCATTATCATCGTCAACATCATCATCACCACCACCACTACTAGGCTTTACTAAGCACTCCAATTGGCATCACAGCCTTCTGAAGTTTTCCATATTCTCAACAGATAAGGGAAAAAAGCTTGTGGAAACATCCTCCCCAGCTCTGGCAAGGGACTCATTGATGGTTTCAGCTGCCCACTTTCCATGCTAGAACCCCACGGCTACCACCCTCTTGCTTTTCTATGTCTTCTACGATGTAATTATCCTTGTAAAAAGTGCCACTTTCTACCTAGAGAAAGATTGGAAGCCTAACCATGTTGTCACTTCTAAACATCTGTTTGGTCCTCAACACCCTTGAAGTCTCAGCCGACAGGCGGCTTCTCCATGGGCTGTCTCCAAGCCACCCAATGTCACAATGTAATTATGATGTAATTAATTAATTAATCACAATGTAATTTATAATTATTTCTTTAGATCTTAGCTTTTATCTCTATTTTTAAAAAACTAATTTTCTTATTACATTTATTTGTGAGTGTTTACATGTGTATTTGTATGTGTATCTGCTACAGCATACATATGGAGGTCACGAAACACCTCTCAGGAATCTGTTCTCTCCTGCCACCTTGTGGGGTCTGAGGATGGAACTCGGGTCATCAGGCCTGTGCAGAAACACCTCTACCCACTGAGCCATCTCTTCGGCCCTGGGTCTTTACTTCTTTATGTATTGATTCCCTGTGCCCCTGATAGGGTAAGAGTGGGACCTCATGTGTCTTCTTCACTGTTCTATCCCTCAGGACCCAGCATAGTGCTGGGCATACTGGACTCTCCATACATATTGAATGAGTGATTGGACCTATTCTATGCTCAGCTTACTTACCCTAGTCTGTAAAATACTTGACCAACAGTTTCACCTCCAAAATTGATAAACTTGCCTCATGAAGGAGACTCCCCCGTGTGCTGCGATTCTCCGTGCCCCCCACCTCTCTGGCACAAGCCGGAGCCCACTAACTACCTCATCACCGAACCCAGCACTTTCATTTCAGGGTTGAGACATCTCAAATTCAAATGAGTAAATTGGTTTGAGCTGAGTAAGCTAGCTGCCTTACTCAGCTCATGAACTCATGCTACTTGAACACTGAACACCTGCTCTAACCTCATCAACTAGCTTAGCTGCTTCATGTAGCTCTTACCACAAGAGTAGCTCTATGGAAGCATTGGATATTGTCTTAATCCCGCCTATGCCTGTCTAAAGATGACGGAAGCCCCTCACTTATTGCGCTCACACAGAGAGGTTCCATTGGCTTGCCCTTTTCTAACTATGCTGTCATATCCTGAGACAGAGCTACAGCCATCAAGCCTCGGAGTCTCATCGGAATCGGGGCTCCCCTTCCCCCCCCCCCACCCTCACCCCCATGTCAATCTCCGTGACAGTCTCCAGCACAGGTGTTGACTGCATGACTAGGCCAGGTCTGTTCCAGGCAGAAGATCAGCTCAATAAGGAACGCGCTGAGGCCAGAGCTATCGGCCATAATCAGGTTAGATCTTGCTTCCTTCAGAGGCGAGGCTGGTGATTTTCTAACCAAAGATGACTCTTTTGGCCTGGGGCATGCCGGGAGTTCTTCCCAAAATACCAAGATGAGCCCTGTGGAGACTAGGAGAAGAAGCACTGTGCTGGTTAGGCGAGATTTCTCTGGGAAGGAAAGTGATCAGAAGCACTTTTAGATTAGATTAGAGATTATAAATCATTAGTTCACCAGGTTGGGATTTAATTCATGTTTTTTATACCGCAACATGAAAATAAATTTATGAACTTACCAACTCAGCCCTTGTCTCCCTATGTCTTTATCGTTCTTTGTCAAAGATCCCTAAAAGCCACGTGCATCTCATCCACTCATCATGGACTCTACACCAGAGAAAGAAAAGTAAACAGAATGTCAATGGGTGCAGCCTTGGAGAGCGCCCTGGGGGACCAAGGAAATGATAAACCATAGTGTTGAGATCCTTCACTGGTTTCCACTACTACTTGAGGCCTCCACTACTCTCCTTCCAGATGTGGGGACAGCTGGGGCAGCTGGAGGTTCATCTAAGGCCCTATGAATTATAGCTCTGGGCCCGGGTCCATTCTTTATTGCTCGAGGAAATGTTTAACTCTATTTTTCCTCTGAACCACCCACTCTTGTTCTCTTCTCTGGGTTTAAGAGCTTAAGTAGAAGTTCTCCTGACACTTCCAGTGCTAATTCCTTTGGATCCTAGAACAGAACCAAGGGTCTTGATTTGGCTGAAGCAAACTCAACAAGTGATTCCAGATTGTGTCCTTCTTCTGACCTGAATTCTACTCGTGTAGTCTTAAATACCAGCCACCACCCCCAAAGCTCGGGCACCCCGATTCAGTCATTTATTTTATAGCTTTGCATGTACACACCTCAATGTCAATTACTTTGGACTTCTTGGCTCTTCCCTACATAGCCACACCTTTGCTTTCTGTTGGATGGATGCCTCCTTCAGTGGAGACAAACTCAAATATAACTTCTCAACTCCTACCCACAGACTTTGAAAACAATTCAGTTGTCCAGCCAAACAAGCTTCCGTCTCCTCTGCTCATCCACTATGCTCCTTCCCCAACCTGCATCCATGATAGAACCTTCGAGACTGGACTTGACCTGGAGCCTCCAGCTCCACCATGATAGGGATAAAAGACAACCTCTAGACATCAGATGAAGCTCCAGGATGAACTCCACCATTCCAGAGGACAAGATGGTGGGAAAGAGACATACTAGGGAGTGGGAGTCAGGAGTGGGAAGTCGGAGTGGATACAATCAAAATATATTGCATTCATATATGAAAATGTTAAACATTAAAAGACAATCTTTTAAGCCGGGCGTGGTAGCGCACGCCTTTAATCCCAGCACTCGGGAGGCTGAGCCAGGCAGATCTTTGTGAGTTCGAGGCCAGCCTGGGCTACCAAGTGAGCTCCAGGAAAGGCGCAAAGCTACACAGAGAAACCCTGCCTCGAAAAAACCAAAAAACCAAAAAAAAAAAAAAAAAAAAAAAAAAAAAAAAAAGACAATCTTTTTAATTGTTTTCATCAGTCTCCAGAAATAAATTAGTTACTTCCACCAACCTATCCTTCTTTCTAATAAAACACTAGGAATATACAAAATCCTATATAATTCAGAATTCATACGTATTCTCTCACTTTAGCCTTATAAATAACTTTGGGGAGAAGACTTACAGGGGTCATTAATAGCTCTACTTTGGGTAAGATAAACTTAGCCTTGGGCTAGCAAGATAGCTCAGTGGATAAAGAAGTTTATAAGCAAGTCTAATGCATCCTGGAACCCACAGTGGAAGAAGAGAATCACTCCTGAAAGGTGTCCTTTGACCTCCACAGGCATTCCACAGCACACAGGGCACACATGTGCGCTCACGCTCTCTCTCTCTCTCTCTCTCTCTCTCTCTCACACACACACACACACACACACACACACACATTTCAGATACACACATCACATGCACACTCATTCACTAATAATAAGCAAGAATAATAAAATTTTAAATAATAATTTAAGCAAAAAGGAAATAAGACTCACAGAATTTGAATGACTGACAAAAATCTCCTTGTTGAGGAGTAGCAGAATTAAGACCAAGGCACCTATTTTACATTAAGTTCTACTGCAGGGCCTCCTCAGCCTTCAGTGTTTCCGTGTTCACTATCTTCAGTATTCATCATAGGCAGCTCTAGGTCTTCCTCCCTCGGATACTCCTTCTCACACTCCTTAAACACATACAAATTGGCTTAAATGGAATTCTTAAGAATCCATGAGTTGCCTGGGTCAACAATTAAGACTAAAGCCCTAAAGTGGTCTAGTCTACCTTCTCTGGAACTTCTTCAAACTTCTACAATGAACCCTCAGAATAGAATGGCACTGTTCAAGTTGGAATCCAAGAGTGTATTTTGCATGGTATTCATTTTCACTTCCCTCCCTGCACAGTGCCGCTGAGAGGACTTAGCTTACTGGAAATCACCATGGATCACCAGGGCAATGCTGCAAAGATTCTTAATGATTTGGGGACCTCAGAGATCATAAACAGTGAGGCACTTCCCCCTAGAAAGAACACCCAAACAGAGAGAGAGAGAGAGAGAGAGAGAGAGAGAGAGAGAGAGAGAGAGAGAGAGAGAGAGAGAGATTACCCATAGCTTTGGAAATATGCAGCCCCTCAGAAGCCCAGTCTGACTTCTAGAAGGAGAGCCAATCCTGTCCTTGCCCAAAAAATAGAAAAAACTCTCCTCCCACAGCAGGTAAATTGATAAGATGCTGGAAAAATCAGAAGGGTTTGTGCTTGGCCTAAATTCAATGAGCCAGCCCATCCATGATGGAGAGAGAAGAGCACAGAGCATAGAACAGGCCAACTCATAATCCAACTGTAGTTTGGCAAGACAGGGAGGGCCCAGACAACTGTTTGATGCTCCTTCATTTGGAGGCACCTAGCTCCATGCTCCCATCTCCTGGTGTTTTCAATTCCTTATTCTGTCCTTTAGAGACAACATTCTTATTATCACAAGCACAGACACATGGGATCCACAGAGTGATTCTTATTATCACAGCACCATTTGGGACTCATAATTAGCAAGTATGATAGATACAGTTCTCACTTCAGGAGTTTGAATTTTATTTGTTCTGCCAAGAAAAACAGAGAAGAGTAGTGGATTCTTGCTCACTTCACTTAGGTAAATTAGAGGGTAAGGCATACAGCCTGTGCACACCAGAGGCGACAAACACTTACTTGCTCCTCCACTCCTGTCCCCTCAGAGAAGGCCTGCCTCCCCTCTGTGCACGCATTCCCTGATTGGCCCCTCCACCACTGTGTTTTCTGCGGCTCTCCCACACTTCCCACACATCTTCGCTCCTTTTTCTCAAAACTGTGTGGCCAGCATTTCATTCCCACTGGTGTGAAAGTCATCACAACAGCTTGAAAATGGTTCCCGTTAGTGTACATTTATTTACAGCTTAAGAGAATCAAATTGTCTTTCCAAGCCAAGTTCGGACGGTGGGACTTCAGATTGTACCCAGTAAGGACGGAGTCCTTAGGAGGGGAGGAGAAAGAAAGGCCCTCAGGAAGAGCTGCTGTCAGCAGATCCACAGACTGTACACAACTCTAGGGGCCACGATTCACATCAACAAAGGCCAGCAGAAGCAAACGCATATAGCAGCAGCTGAGCCCACTTGCTAACCACGTTCCATCCCTCCAGCATTTTCCCGAGACCAGCAGGGCTATGATAGGGAGGCCTCCAGTAAGTAAGTTACTGCCCTCAAGTTGTTGTGGTTTATTTTTAATGGTATAAATTTTTTTATTAATTTTTTTTCATTTATTTTATATCCCTATCACAGCTTCCCCTCCCTCCTCTCCTCTGGTCCCTCCCCTCCCCCATCCTCCCCCCCACTTCCCCTCTATCCCACCCCCATCCACTCCTCCTCTGTTTGTCCATCTCCACCTCTGGTCTCTGTTCAGAAAGGGGCAGGCCTCCCATGGGCCTCAACAAAGCATGGCACATCAAGTTGAGGCAGGACCAAGCTCCTCCCCCTGCATCACGGCGGGGTGAGGCAATCCAGCATGGGGAATAGGCTCCCAAAAGCCAGCTTAGGAGCAGGGGACAGGTCCTGATCCCACTGCTAGGAGCCCCACAAACAGATCAAGCTCCACAGCTGCCACACACATGCAGGCCCTCGAGTCTTTTGTCTGGCAGCTCATTTCAAACTGTATGGTAGGATGCTTATCTCTCAGGCATCTCTTTTTGGTACTAACCTAATTGATGCATGTTGCTTTCCTCTAGGCTCCACACCTCTCCATTTCACTCAGGAAGTGGAAATGTGAGTGAACCAAAGAAACAAGCCTCATGCACGGCCAAGGTGAAAGCATAGCCCAAAGTGGAGATAAAATTTACTACTGAGCACCCACAACTCAATATGGATGAGCCCTGTAGGTATCAATTCTCTCATCTTCAAAGACATTGGGAATCAAAGGGCTGAAAACTGGGACTGAGAGATGGTTCGGCAGTTAAGAGCACTGGCTGCCCTTCCAGAGAACCCAGATTTGATTTCCAGCATCCACACAGCTCACAACCATCTGTAACTCCAGTTCCAAGGGATCAGATGCCCTCTTCTGGCCTCTACAAGCACCAGGTACACAAACTGGGTACAGACATACATGCAGGCAAACATCCATGCTGACCTCCCTCTCCATGCTGGGATTTGTTCTGGCTTGAGCTTGTATGGGACTTGTACATCATTTTACAATTGCCAAGGGTTCATGTGCTCGTATTGTACTGTGTGGAGGACACTTTTCTTGCAGTCACCCAGAACCTCTGATTCTTACAGTCTTTCCATCCATTTTTCCACCACGATCATGGAGCCTCGGGAGGAGGTGATGGGATACAGATGCCTCATTTAGGGCTGAGAATTCTGCCGTCTCCTATTCTCTGTGCCTTGGCCAGTTGAGGTCTTCCTGTTAGTCACCAGCTCCTGTAATGCCATCATGGCCTTTCCCTGCTCAGAAACCCCTAGTACATCTATGTTGCCATCTGGAAGAGAGTACACAGTACCCAGAGCAAGAAATACATCTTTTCCCACACTGCCCCCGCCCCGGCTGGCTCCTCCAGCAGTCCCTGTCCTGCAGGCCTGTGAGGCTGCTTTCTTTTTCTAGTGCTGCAGGTTTAACTCAGGGCTTTGCGGGCGCGCGACAGGCGAGTGCTCTAGCACAGTACTACATTCCCAGCCCTTCGTTTATAATCCGGATCTTCCTACGCAGTCCAGCCTAACCTCAAACTTGCAACCCTCCTGCCTCTGACTCCTCTCTCAGCACTGGGATTACAGGCTTGCTACACTACATCCAGCTAGTTCCTTATTTTATCAGACACACCAGACACTTTAGTGTCCTTGTGTGAGAGAGCATGTACATGCATGCACGCATCTACACCTTCCTAAGAGAGTTTTCTCCTGCTCGTGCCCAGGAAAATCCTATTGGTTTCACTGAAGTTAAGAAGAAGGAAAAAAACATTCGGGTGAATCTTTCACAACCTTCCCTCTGCCCACCAAAGCACACCTATCTCTGTGATCAAATAAGTTATCGATTAAGTGTGCCTGCAAGTGTTTACTGGACTCCCACTCTCTGCACTGGGCCTTTCATTCGGCTTTAGTATTGCACCTGTAATACCAACTGTAATAGGACAGTTACTTGACTATGTCAAGGCAGACCATGGGCAGTCTTGATGAAAGAGATATTCAGAACACCAGAAATGTCATTTGCGTTTCTTTGTCCCAGTGTCCAGGACCAGTTCTGGCACACAGCCGATATGTGAAAGGACTGAAAGTGAAGATGATGAGCAGCTGGGTGATGAAAGGCAGAGAGGAAGACAACTTAGAAAGAAGGAAAAAATGAGCAAAGTCAAGGAGAAGAGAGAAGACTGGGGTAGAAGGCAGGGGTGGAGCAAGAGAAGAAAAGCAAGAAAGGAGAAACAGAAGAGTGAGCTTTGTCTCCTATCACCACTCAAATGTGTGTGCGTGTGTCCACCTGTGCATGTGCGTGCAAGTGTGTGCACATGCATGTGAATAGATGGGTGCCTATGTGGGCTGAGTGTAAGTGAGCATGTATACACCCACATAATGTAATATTCCAAGAAAAACCTTCAACATTTGAAGCTTCAATACTATTTAAATATTTGTATTGACTGCACCAGAAGCCACATCTGTCCATACCTCCCCTGCTTCACTGAGACGGTAAACCCTCTTCCTGTGTCTTCAGGCCTGGCTTCTTTCCCAATCACCTTTAATGCAAGCAAAAGGTAGTTTCACAGTCTCGATGAGTTCATAGAAACTAAAGCACTGCTTGGAGGTGCTTCAGAAAATCAGAAGATCTCAGATTGTTCCATTTGGAAGATTCTTTTAATGAGACAAACATAAAGGCCTAGAGAGATGGCTCCACGGTTAAAAACACTTACAGCTCTCATAGAAGAGCCAGGTTCATTTACCAGCACAGTATCAAAAGGTTCACAGCTACCCATAACTCTAGTTCCAGGGGATCCAGCACCCTATGGCCTCTACAAGAACTTACATGCATGTGATGCACATAAATGCATGGAGGCACACACACATACAAGCAAAAGTAGGGAATAAGTCTCTCCTTTAAAAGGCCATCATAAAAGAAAGAGGTCAGAATGAAGGCACGCAATCACTGTGACAGGGAGGATGTGGAAATACATCAGTACAACCCCTGCACTCTGATGAGCCACTTCTGCTGGTGGCCCCATCGACACACAGATATGGGCTCTGGGTTACACTGTGCCCAGATGTGACATGGAAACAACCTGCATTGAGAACCCAAGGTTCAGCCCTTAATCTCCTGTCAATCACCCGTGTGATTCTGTTCAGATAAATGCCTCATAAGTCTCATTCCCTATCTGTCAGAAAAGGGATCTCGTAGGTCCTATCTCCCTAGACTGATTATGCCTCTCTTTGAAATTCTATAATGACAACAAGCAGGATGAGACCCAAACAGACTAAGCTCTCTGGAAGAACATTTGGGGGGAAAATAATCCTTGTAATGTAAGGAGGTAAGACTGGTGGACAGGTGAAGAATTTCCCATAAGTATAGATGTCTTAAGACACAACAAACAGTAGAAACTAGATTTTCCTATCCAGACTCGAAAGAATGTTGCACTGTTCAATAATCCTTGACAATTCCAACAGGTGCGTCTTACAATATCGTCTCCCATCCTCTTCCGAAGTCCTGCTTTTTGAAAACTCTTACATGTGTCTCTTGTTATTGTTTGACTGCTTCCACTGACCTATTAAAATGACAGTTCCGCCTAGATGCAAGCTGCAGTAGGCCACACAGCTGCTGGGGACACGGCATGTGGCCCCGGCCTCTCCCAAGCTGCAGGGACAGTGCCTGCAAGCCTGTCCGTTGTTTGTTTCTCTTGGCTCTCTTTCCTCCGCTCTCTCACAATGCGAATATTCCTGGCAGTGGTTACTCTTGAGCGCAAGTGTTCCCGACTTACTGGATTCTCTGCTGGTCCTCAAAGCAGAAGGTCAGATGAGAGCTCCAGGCAACTCTGGAGTTGACAGCTGGGTGGAAAGGTGGTAAGAGTTATTCCAGATGTTTTACAGCTGCTCCCCCAGGCCAGATGGGAGAACAGATGATGACCATGGTGATGGCGGTGGTGGTGGTAATGGTGGTGGTGGTGGAATGATGGTAGTGATGGTGGTGGTGGTGGCGGCAGGCAGGGATGTTGCTGGTAATTTAAACATGCTTACATACGTCATTGCACTTCACATTCTAACTTACTGAAAATATATTCACACACACACACACACACACACACACACACACACACACACACACATATATATATATATATATATATATATATATATATTCATAATCTTGACTAAGCACCTTGCCATACCTAAAAAATTATTCTCTATCCTGAAGTGCCTAGCTCCTTTCATTCATCTCCCTTTTCCTTTCAAAACAAAGCTAAATGGGTGCAAAGTAGGTGTGTGTGTGTGTGTGTGTGTGTGTGTGTGTGTGTGTGTGTAAAATGGTTACATGGAGATGAGACCATTGTTTAAGGAGGTTTCAGACCCTCTAATAGCAGCTACAAAAGGTAAATGTAACAAGACTCCCATCTGGTGGTTGTAATAAATAGTGACAATTTAGGGAAATGTATTGCTTACTTTGGTAACTAACTGGGTATGCAGGAGCCAAGGCATTCTTGAGATCCAAGTGGTCTTGGACCTGAGAACACCTCAGCTATTTCTGCCCTCCTAGACTCCCTTTTGAATTGAGAGACACTGGTCTTAATGAAGACCATAGATGGAAGTGAAGAAAGGCTAATAAGAAAGAGGGCACATCGGTTACATTAACTAAGATAGGCAACTTGGGCTGGAGAGATGGCTCAGAGGTTAAGAGCACTGCTTGTTCTTCCAAAGGTCCTGAGTTCAATTCCCAGCAACCACATGGTGGCTCACAACCATCTGTAATGAGATCTGGTGCCCTCTTCTGGCCTGCAGGGATATGTGCAGGCAGAACACTGTATACATAATAAATAAATAAATAAATCTTTAAAAAAAAAAAAAGATAGGCAACTTACCTCCCTCAATGAATGGCTGTCAGGAATCAGTTGAGCACTCAGCTCCCCGTTCTGTAGAAGTAGAAAGGACTGCTCCTTCTACTCATTCACGCCATGATAGTTACTTCTAGAAACACCAAGTTCCACCACTGCCACCTTCTGGCCATATGCAGTCCCAAGGCTATTCTCATTGTGGCCATAGTTATTACCTATATTGCTCAAATGTCCAAGTTACTCTTTTAAGTCAATTACATAGTAATCACAGATTATAACCATGGATGTATTCTTTCTGGAATCCCGGGTATCTTTTGTGCATGTATGCTACCCAAACACTCCTTCATTAGGCTAACTTGGAGGGCAGGGACCACCTCTTAAGCAATTTGATGCACACATTAGCAGACACTGAGAACTTAAACAGCAAGGTTATTGGTCTTTGTTTCTTGGTGTATTTAAATCAATAAAACTCTTGTTAGGAAGAGAATGTCAATATCACCATAAGGTTGTTTGTGCTAGTCTGATTCTCGCGATGCTGATAACACAGTTGGCTGCATGCCCATGGACACTGTCTGAGAATACCACAGCAGCCAGGTGAAAGCAGAAACTGATCAGAATAACTGCTTCTTTGCCAGGGTAGCCTTGAGAATATGAATGACTGGTTTTGTAAATACTGAACTCTATTCCAGAGGTTTCACTTAGGACTAAGAAAGAATTGAGCAGATAGAGGTTTGCATGGAGCCTCTCTTACACATGAGTGACAGCACCAAAGCCTGAGTGATGAAGAAAACAGGTGTGAATCAATATAAAATTGGTGTCGGAAATGGAATATGGCATGCCTGGGATGTGTGTTCAATGGTAGGACAGAGAGGGACTGGGAAGTCCTTTCTCTGGTGACTGTTAGGTGAAGTTGTGGCCATCATCTGATAGCTAAAATGACAGGAAATGGGCATAACTTGCAGCACAGAACGATTTGGAAGGAATGAACTTTGCTTATGTTTAAGAGCTGTAGCTGGACTTTGAGAGAAGCCATTTTATTTCTTTCTTTGAAACCTTGAAAGAGCCAGGGTCCAGAAAGAGAGACTAAGCATCCTCCCAAAGAAGGACACTGGCCCAACACTCCTCTCTAGCCCTTTAATACCGTGGTTAACACTGTGTGAGATGTTCTTCCACCAAAATGTTCTATTTCATTAGCATTTGACTTTGGTGAGGAAGCCTGTGTCTATCACCTGTCAGCCAAGTAACCCTAGGCACATCACTTAAGTGCTCCAAACCTGCTTCTCCCCTGTCTGATCCCCTCTTCAGCTGAGTGGTTAGCACGAAGCAAGCATTCACAGGATGACAGCTATCACTACTGTGGAGCAAATGTGACCGAGGCAAGGGAAATGAGCAAAAAGACAATGCCTCGCCCACGGTTTGCAGTCAGTGGTGATGAAACAATACGAATTGCAGAGGAAACTCTGGAGCAAAGCAGCCTTTGCCTCTCTGCAGAAGGCGCCAGAGAACTTAGGGTAGCAAAGCCGTCACGGTTCACACAGCTTTGGGTCCGTCACTGAAACCTGCGTTTGCCCTCCTCTCCAAAATGCCAACAGAAGTGGATTAGTTGACCACTAATGTTTCTCCCAGTTTTGAAAGAATCTGGAAGCCTAGAGCCTACCAGAATTCAGTACACACTACAAAGTTATGAGGCAAGCCGTGTATAAAACTCTAGTGATTAACTGAGAAATAGTATGAATTAATTAAAAACCGAAAGTTCAGGACCACGAAGATGGCTCCCTAATAAAGAGAGCTTGCGGCATAGTCAGGAGCACCCACACAAGCCTAACATCCCTCATAACCAGTCCCAAGGGAAATGGAGACAGGGAAATCTCTGGGGCGTGCTGGCTTCCAACCTAGCCAAGGAAAGGGAAGTCCCAGGCCGAGGAAGGGACCCTGCCTCAAAAGAGCAGGTAGAGAGTGGTAAGGCAGGATACCCAGTGGCCTCTTCTGGACTCCACACATGTCAGAATATGCACACATGCATATACACTCATGCAAACATGCACATAAATAAATGAATATTTTTAGAAAACTAAAGAGGCTAGAGAGAGAGAGATCTGGATCTCCAGCTGCTCTTCCAGAGCACCTCAGTGTGGTTCCCAGCACCCAAACGGCAGCTCGCAACTGTCCGTAACTCCAGTTCCAGGGGATTTGATGCCCTCTTCTGACTTCCATGGGCACACATGTGGTCCATATACATACAAGTGGGCAGAACATTCATACATATAAAATAAATAAATCTAAACAGATCTTAAGAAAACCAAAAACAACTTGAAGTTTACAATGGGCCTATAATATGTGCCAGCATGCTAATTAAATACTGAATGACTGCTAAATATAGATTTAAAGACAAAACAAAGACATCTTAACTTTTCATAGTTCCCATTCATATTCCAAGCAAAAAATTATTTTGAGTCTTCTTACTTTCTAAGAATCACATGTGTGGCACCTACATTTCACACTTCAAATTTAATGAATTCAAACTAACACCTTTTTACATTCAGTCAACAACCTTTTTGTAGAAAGAGATAATACACACACACACACACACACACACACACACACACACACACACACACACACACATTGGTATTTAGAGAAAGGATTTCTCTGTGTAGTCCTGACTGTCCTGGAACACACTCTGTAAACCAGACTGGCCTCGAACTCACAGAGATCAGCTGCCCTCCATCTCCCTAGTGCTGGGATTAAAGGCGTGTGCCACCACTGCCCGGCTCAAGTAGTAAACATTTCAAGGTCATCCAGCCATACTCTTTACAGCTCAAATGCAGCCAAAGTATCCATGAATGTCTGTTGCCAGTGAACTTTCTTATAAACACTGAAATTTGAATTTCATGGCATTTTCAGGTGTTGTGAAATATTAATAGTCAGTTTTTTAAATTTACCACTTAAGATATGTAAAACACTTTTATTTAGCATGTAGGATGTATAAAAAACAGTCTTAGGCTTGGAGAGATGGCCCAGCTGTTAAGAGCACTGGCTGCTCTTCCAGAGGTCCTGAGTTCAATTCCCAGAAACCACAGGGTGACTCACAATCATCTGTAATGAGATCTGGCGCCCTCTTCTGGCTCACAGGCATACATGCAGGCAGAACACTGTATACATAATAAATAAATAAATCTTAAAAAAAAAAAAAAGTCTTAGCACATACACCACAGTTTGCCAACCCTTTCAGTAGTTATGTTCTTTGAGGGGACAAAAATTATAATATAGGAACTCATAATTGGCCCATTTGGGATTTTCAGTGGTGGGATGCGATAGTGTTTGTTTTTGCTGTGCGGATTTCATCCACCGTGTTTAAGGGCTTCCTCCCCAGCGATCCACCATCCCTGCAAGCTGTGGATTAAGCATAGCTGAGGTTCGGGTGACACCTTGTGGTTGCACTGCAAACGTCAGGCACTTCCCTGGAAGTTCCCATGGAAGTGCATGCAACCTCCTAGAAGGATGAACCAAGCAGCCCGGCTGGCTCCTGGGATAGTTTGCCAGCCCACAATTGTTGTGTAATTATAGTTGTGGTTGTTGATAAAATGGGGCTAGATAAAGCCCGAAGTTCATCAGCTGCCTCCTAAGGGGACATCCAAAGGTGGTTCTTCTTCCTATTTTAAAACAGTAGCAGCTGCAGTTTCCAAAGGCTTCCCGATTGAAAGCACCAACAACATTTAGTTCCCCTAGCTTGGTTATAGCCATTAATGTCTAAGGAGAAAAGGGGAGCTGGGTACTCTTCTCATATAGTCACAAAGGAGAAAGAAGGCATGGTGAAGAAGGGCCTATCTATTACTGAAAGCCAGGCATGAGGTCCCAGCACATCCCTGTGACTTCAGTGCTGAGGAGGCTAAGGCGGGAGACTAAGGAGTCTGAGGCCAGCCTGGGCTATGTAGTTGAGACCTTGTCTCAAGAAGGGACGGGGAAGGAGCTCCACACTGGAAAATGGTGAACAAGGGACTTAATGGCAAAGTCCAGTCATAGAAATGTCACCACAGCCCTGAGACGAATGAGATTACTCCTTTATCCGTGCCGGTCACACTGTCCCAGGGGTATTAAACTGTTGTGGGATAAGCATTTTGTTCATTTTTGAAAAAGGGTTGAAGCCGTGATGCTTTCTGTTCCCCTGCCTCTAGGAATGTTTCACCCAAACTTCCAGTTCTCTGTGCAGGAAACCAAGGAGATTCTGCACCTTGAAGGTTCTCGGTCACCTGTTTGAATTGCTATAAAAGCAGAGAGAATTAAGGTGTCAGGGCTTCTCTCAGCTGTGGGCACCCTCAGCATGAGGAAAACACTGCGTCTGTTGGGGTAGGTGAGCTGGCAAATGGTATGTCCTCCATGCTGGCCGTTCAGGAAGGGTGTGGGGCTAAGTCTTGGACTGGTACTGAGAGAACAGGATTCCGAATCCAATCTCGACCTGCACCCTTAAGACTGGAGCAGATACGAACGTTGGGTTTTGTGGTCTTAAGACTGGCAGCACTCTTCCTGGGTCCCACTCTTCTACAGGAAGATGGGGTGTGTGGCAGGGTGAATTAGCTTCCCACCTATTTATGTGTATTTAGAGCTGTGGACGATGCAGTAAAAAGGGACCTGACCACCTTTCCTCGTGTCACCAAGGCAACTGGCAGAAGTGTGTGACAGAAGACAGACTGGAGAAGTGCTTCCTCCCAAGTGAAATGGGAACTTCATGGTATTGAATCCGCATTGCCTTGCCGATGGTTACCTCTCACTGTCCCACTGTCCTCCAAGCCATTAAGAGTCCTTCCTAGTGCCAGGCGGTGGTGGCACACGCCTTTAATCCCAGCACTTGGGAGGCAGAGCCAGGCGGATCTCTGTGAGTTTGAGGCAGGTCTGGTCTACAGAGAGAGAGCCCAAAAAAACCAAGAACCAAAGAGTCCTTGCTAGCCTTGACCAGGGTGGTGGTGGTTGTTGTTGTTGTTGTTGTTGTTGTTGTTGTTATTGTTGTTATTGTTGTTGTTTTAACTTCTGCAATGGTCTTCATGATCAGCGTGATTTCAGTGTGACTTTCTACCTCTCCTTGTGTTTTACCATTAAAGGCTCTGGAATCGTCTCCAAAAACCTCTTTTAACACTGCCAGGTCTGTTCAGGAATCTGAATACTGTCACTGAGACCAATGCACTGGGCCTCTTTCCAGAGAGAGTGTCTGTCCCCAGCACCTGGCTCGAGCACAGGAAGAGGCTAGCGTCTCCTCCCTCCCCGTCCCCCGCCCCCTCCCCCCCCCCCCATACACACACCTCGAGGACTTGTCTTCAAGGGCTGTCCAGCGTTAGAGGAATTGACTTGGGTCTTCACGTAGAAACAAAGAAAAAACGCTGAAGTTGACGCTTAACTACTTAACTATGGGGAGGGGCTCACTGACTCCTGATTGGTTTTACATTTCAACCTTTTTTTTTCCCCTCCTCTCCCTCTTTTCTGTTTCTGTCTCTGACCCCAGGGGAGGGGAAACGGGAATAGTGAGAGATCAAAAATAAACCTCTTATGTCAAAGCCGGGAAGGAAGTATAAATACGAAAGGCTCGGCAGCCCACTCGGTGCTTCCCGAGGAAGGAGGCGGCTGCACGGGAGAGCGCGGAGGAGAGCGCTCGCTCGCAGTCCCGGGCGCCAGCTGCTCGAGCTCTGCTAAGTTGGCTGGCGGGCGCAGGAGGAGCGGGCTGCGCGAACCAGAGGGGCCGCCAGGGGACCGCCGCGCCTGCTGCCGCCGACCGCGTCGGCCTCCCCATCCGACTGATCACTTTTCCTGGAGAGAGCGGCCCGGCCGCCTTGGGCCACCAGCACCTGCCTGCGCGCGGCGGCCTTCTTGCCTCTCCCGCGCTCCGCAGCCCTCTGCCCCCATGCTCCGCGACCCCACCGCCGCCCGGTGGCCGCCCCTCCTGCTGCTGCTCTTGCAGCTGCCGCCGCCGCCGCTCGTCTGCGGCGCCCCGGCAGAGCCGAGAACCACCGGGTCGCAGGCCTCGGAGCTCCTGGTGCCCACGCGGTTGCCGGGCAGCACGAGCGAGCTCGCCTTCCACCTGTCCGCCTTCGGCCAGGGCTTCGTGCTGCGCCTGGCGCCCGACGCCAGCTTTCTGGCGCCCGAGTTCAAGATCGAGCGTCTCGGGGGCTCGGGCGCTGCGGCCGGGGGCGAGCCGGGGCTGCGCGGTTGCTTCTTCTCGGGCACGGTGAATGGGGAGCGAGAGTCACTGGCGGCGGTGAGCCTGTGTCGCGGGCTGAGCGGCTCATTCTTGCTGGCAGGCGAGGAGTTCACCATCCAGCCGCAAGGCGCTGGGGACTCCCTGGACCAGCCTCACCGCCTGCAGCGCTGGGGGCCGGGGCAGCGCCGGGAGGACCCCGGGCTCGCCGCCGCCGAAGTCTTCCCAATCCCTCAAGGACTCGAGTGGGAGGTGGAGATGGGTGAGGGGCAGGGACCGGAGAGAAGTGACGACGAAGAAGGCAGGGAGCAGGACAAAGAGGGGCTGCGCAAAGAGACAGAAGACTCCAGAGAACTGCCACTACCCTTAAGATCCAAAACAAGGAGCAAACGGTTTGTGTCCGAGGCTCGCTTCGTGGAAACACTACTGGTGGCTGACGCGTCCATGGCTGCCTTCTATGGGACCGACCTGCAGGTAGGACTCAAGAGCCTTCCGCGGACCCTAACAATCCATAACATCCATCTCTTCCCAAATGACTTTCAATTCCCTTCCAACTGGGGGCGGTGGGGGGGGGGGAATCTTGAAACTCCCAAGCCCAATCCCAAAGGAGACTTTCTCCTTTCTGAGAAAGAGTAGTAGTTCCATTAACTTCTGCTATCCTGGCTTCCTACTTCCCAGCCCCTAAGTCCCTTCCAATTGACAGTAGGCTTGCTGCCTCTGACTCTTCCAAGCCGGCATCCTGAGTCTCGTCCCGCAGTCCCCAGGCACCTGCTTCTCCCAAAGGAGATGAAAACTGCACTTTTTTTAAGAGCCCTGCTCCTCCTGGGCCTGCTTTCCGCAACTCTCTACTGTCGGTCATTCTCTGGTGCTCCCTAGGACAGGAAGCTGGGCTGGGACGAGGTGGCTGGGACTGTCTTTGGGGACAGAACTGAGGTTCCTGTAAGTAAAAGACGTTAGCGGAACCTGGAAGGAAGCTGTCCAACTTCTGTAAGCCCAGCTGGTTCTGATCAAGGGGCATGCACTACCTTGCCAACCTGGCGCTCAGCCTCGGCAGAACTTGGCAATGCCAGCATCCAGCACAAGAAGGGAGGAGAACAGAATTTCTGCCCTGGGGGCTCAGCCTGGAAAACTGAAGTTTCAGTGAAAGGGGAGCGAGCTGGGCTAAAGGATGAACTTTTTCAGTTACTGTGTCTAAAGGAACCAGAGCCACGCTCAGCCCAGAATCAGCTTTCAAATGACCTGGGCAGAAAAACTGAGTCCAAGACATTGCTAGTAGCTGAGCATTCCTAACGACTTGCAGTTAGTGCTGACTCAGCAAGAAGTGTCCCCAATACCTCCCTCTAGAGACAGGACAAAGATCTTACCAGAAGGAGAAGAGATAAGGGTCCTGTCTTCTGGAACATATAGAACCAGAAATGTTGGCTCAGCTAGAGGAAACTGACCTGCCCAGAGATCATAGTTCCCCGGGTCTGAGATCCCAGCACCACAACAGCCCTGTTACCACTCTGGCAGTGGTGATGTCCTTAATTAGGGTCCCCGTCCTAGACTTAGCCTAGCCTAACTGTTGTGGGTGCTAAGGACATAGGCATTACCTTTGTAGAATGGCCAGGCAAGGGCGCAGCCAGCCTTCTACTTCTCATCTGGTCTTTCCCACTTTTCTGTGATGAAGATGTGCTTGGTAAGAAAGTTCCAGTGAAAACCAAGTAGAGAGGACAAGGAAAGGCGGTGGGTGGGAAGTCCGAGTGATTGCTGTTCTATCTACTGCACAAACCGGTTAAACCTGGGGCAGTCTCCCTGCATGCTCTTGTGGTATTGGCTCTGCTCAGGGCACTGCAAGACAGCTCTGAGCCATCGGACCCTTGAGGTTTAATCTGTACTGATGTCATATTTGATTGTCTGCCTACCCTAAAAGGAGGTACCAGCCACTTCTTCTGACTCCTTTCCCCCAGTAAGTATTGGAGATGTAGAAAAGGGTGAAGAGAGTCTCCCCAATTCACTAAGACCACTACACCTGGCTCCAGGTTCCTTCAGGAACAAACTCAGAGCTAAAACTTACATCTACCCCCAAATTAGACCAGTCTGTGACATCTGCTTGACAGCCAAAATACAGAAAGACTAAGAAGAACATGGAGAAACTGCAGGGAAGTCAGTTTGTCAGAACTCAGAGCCAAAATATCCTCCCTAGCACCTCTCTCAGCTCCTCATTTAAACAGAGATATTAAACATTTCCTTCAAGGATGTACTTGGCATCTCCAAAACTCATAGTTGCCTGGATTCTTGAGCTACTGAAACAGGACATCTGGTTCTGCCCCAGGTTATACTGACTTCTGCTTGATGTCCAGGTGTGTTGCTCATACAAGTTGACTTTCTCTGTGAAAACCACCAAGTCCCGCTATTTTAAGACCCGGCTTATTCAAACCCACCCCTCTATACAGAAGCCAGTCCTTAACATGGAACCTGCAGGGATGCTCTGAGCAATTCACTCACACAGAGAGAAGGCACTTGGGGTGTCTTTGGGTAATAGAGTGGGCGATGGTGATGACCAGAGCCCCTGATCATCTAAGGAACAAGACACTTGGACAAGGTAATGGATTCTGGTCTATGCATCTGTGAGACTGCTTCACGATGAGCCCTTAACTCTGAAGCCAGATAAGAAGGTGGGAGGCAGGGGCCCTTCTTGTGAAGGGATTAAGTGAACTCACTTACAGAGTTCTGGCAAATGCCCTTGTTGCTGGCAGTGACACCAATCTGGATCATAGCCAATTTCTTCTTGCACCTTGAAGACAAAGGTGGTTTCTTCTCAGAATGGGGCTTGGCGCTTTGGTGGGGCATCTTGAGACTGCTGGCTTTAAGGAGCCATGCCACAAAGTAGACAGCTGTGAGAGTGTGGAAAGAACCACAGATCCTCCTCAGGAGAAGAGGTAGTATGGTACAACAGCAAAGAGTGCTAGACTTAGGTTCAGGCAATCTGGGGTGTGTGGCAAGCTAGATTTGCCACACTTACCAGTGTGACCTTAGGAAAGTCACATGTCCTCTTTGAGCTGTCTGGTCTTCCTCTGCCTCTCTCACAGCATTTCCACTGAGGTCGTGCATGTAAAAACCATTCTGTAAATGGAGGATGTTCAGGGAATGGCTGAACCTTCCAGAAGTTGGGCTAATCATGAAACAGTCTCACAGATGCATAGACCAAAATCCATTACCTTGTCCAAGTGTCTTGTTACTCCTTAGAGGATCAGGGACTCTGGTCATCACCATTGCCCACCCCATTACCCAAAGACTCCCCAAAGTGCCTTCTATCTGTGTGAATGAATTGCTCAGAGCATCCCTGCAGGTCCCATGTTAAGGACTGGCTTCTGTATGGAGGGTGTGGGTTTGAATAAGCCAGTCTTAAAGTATCAAGACTTGGTTTTCTCAGAAAAAGGCAACTTGTATGAGCAACACACCTGGACCTCAAGCAGAAGTCAGCATAACCTGGGGCAGAACCAGATGTCCTGATTCAATAGTTCAGGAATTCTGGAGTCTGGACAGCTGTGATTTCTGTCAGAAATGGGACAAAGAAAACTTTCTGGAAAGAGGGACCACCTCAGGAGAGTCCATGAATTTTGTCTACATCTCAGATGCTACTAAGTGTCCCCTGGGAGACCTTGGAGCAGAACAAAGTCTCAGCACTAAGCAGACCTCTTGAGCCGCCTTTCTCAGCAGGGAGTGTCTACGAGAGGTGCTCTTCTTCCCCAAAGCAGACTGGAGCATTCTCAGATGTCAGGGTCCTGGGAGAGGATTCCAGGAGGAGGCTGTCGCAGCCATCTCATTTACATCTACCTTCTGGAGTGAGTGCTTCATACAAGCCCTAGTACTATAGTTATTCTATACGCTGGTTTGCCCAGAGGAATCTCTGCCTGGTAGCATAAACAAAAAATAGTGTCATCTCTTGACGTCAGTCACGTGATAGTTTGAGTGATGCATGGGTGTAGCTCCATGAGCTCTGCAGCTGTGCTAGTCTTCATGGGTGGCAGACTGTTATGTTACATTAATTATGTTCAGCCCACCTTCCCAACAGGGAGTCCTTTCCATCTCTTGCCTCTGCTGCAGTCAGAATGACCAAAGACACTGTTTCCCAAAGAAAATGTCCAAATATCAAGTGTGTGGGGAGGGGAGCGTAGATCACAGCAGGGTAGCCTGGCTTGTTTATTTGCTTGCAAACTTCAGGTCTGGTTTCCCATGTAGCAGCCAAGATTGAAGGTAGTGTGGTGGCTAGGTATCTAGACTTAGGAAAATAGAAGTAACTGGGGGTTTCTAGGCAGGCATCTATCTCTCTGTACCTTGATTTCCTCACTAAGGAAATGGGGGCAGTCATACCCAAGCCCTGAGACTGTCTCGAGAATGTAACAAAGCATCTGAGCCAGGACCTGGTAGATAGTTGGTATTCACCAAGGCACAGCTATTCCTAGAGTTGCCTTTGGTGATAAAAAGCATTTGTCAGAGTCGGCCTAATGGTCTGGCTACACATCACTGGAACACTAACCTCTGCTTTCCAGCTTTGCTGTCCCGTGTGGCAGAGAGACCATCTCTGCAGATTGCCCCCGCTCTGAGAGTTTAAGGTTGGTTTCAGGCAGTCCTGAATAAGGTAGCTTTTGCAACAACACCTTTTGCTGTTTGGGGAACAAGGTGAGATGAAGGATGGCTCTGTGAGTCTCACTCTTACCTCTCCCTTTGCCTCTCCCTTTCCTCCTTACAGCGCTATCCTAGGGCCTAGAGTCACACGTGGAAATAAGAGTAAGGATGTCACATGTGGGCATACATTGCCACTCTTCTGGCATCCCCAGACATGCCACACAGGATTTCGTTCAGTACCCACCATGTGAGAGCAAATAAACAAACTACTACAGGTAATGTTGTAGCCAGGATGAGAACTTGCACTTTGCCAAGGCTCAGCCTCTACAAGGATCCCAAAGGCAGGCTTTGATTGCCATCGGAGCATCCAAGAACCTGGGGAAGGAATGTTCTTACTTGTAGCTCAAAGAATTCTGGGGGTACTGATAGAGAAGACCCCCACAGAAGTGCCACCTTTACCTAAGGAAAATGAAGTTGTTGGACTCACCCTGACTGTGGTCATCATGGGTTTCCATCACTTTGGGATAGTTCTAGAGTTGCCTGCCAAACAGCAGGAGTCTCTGTCAGTAGGGGGAAGAATCTCATTCCCGCCTGTTAGCTCACAGTTCATACTTGTGTGGTAAGCAGGGAGGTATAAATAGACACCAGGTGGCAGAGCAGGCAAGCCATCTGACCTTTGCCTGGACTGGCACCTGGGCCAGCTCCCCGTATCCATAAGTCAGGTCTGTCCTTCAAGACCTGGAAAACAGGTGGAGAATCGGAAGCTTGCAGATGGCAGGTAACATGCCTAGCCTTAGCTACGTAGTCCTTGTCCCTGGAGTCACTATGACATGAACTATGATTCAAAGCTCCTGCCACTGTATCTAGAAGATCCAGCTGGACGTGGGGGGTAGTGGAGATGACCTGCTTCTCAGTGAGACAAGGACTGAAGGTCCTCAAAGGAGCACTGGACCACGGAGTCTTTGTGGCCCTCCACTATGCAGTTTATCTTCTGAGATAGTCAGGGACAAGGAAGAACTTCAGATGTCTTCATAGCCAGCTGCTGTCCGGAGGCAGTGATTTCCCAGCCATCTCAGGCTGACAGATGTTCAGTATCTGGAGAAAAGGATCTCATGAATGTCCTCTACTATACTCCCTGCACGTAGCCATTCACCTCTTCCCTAAGGAACTAGTACATCGTCTGTCATTCTAAATCTGGTTTGGTCCGGTCAGCTTTCATATACGAACCATTCTTGAACCCCCAAATCTTCCAATTCCTCATATTAGACCTCCTTGGTTGAATACCTAGAAACCAGCATCTTGGCCTCACACTGTTTTGAAAAGACCTCACCCTCCCTAGATTTTAGATTTGGAACTGGGACTCAACAGGAAGAAATCCTGGAAGGATAGTTGTAGACTGCTCTAGAAGAGATTCCCAGGGATTGGTCCAGTCAGATCCTAGCCTCACTAGGCAGACCAGGAGACTGTCCTCTCTCAAGAAGCAGTGAAGATCTGGCCAGGAACTTGTCTCACAAGCTACCATTCCTCAGGAGTCACCCCCAGTTGCATAATGATGTGATTGCATTTTTCCCCTCAGCAATCCAACTTAGGGAACAAAGGCCAAGTTGCAGCTTTGCTGATAAGATGTTTACATCAGCCTAAACAAGCCAGAGTGTGTGGCATGCCAGCAACCTGAGCTCAGAAACCCGTCAACCTGTTGTAGGACTCATGAAACATCTGGTCTATTGCCTGTAGGATGAACAGACAGCTCCTATTCACAGATAATGGAATGCATCTGGAACTCCCACACATGGCCTTCCTCGATGGAATGTCCCCTCCACAGCCTTTCCTCTCCTACTCCCACCTTTTAGACCACAGGAGAACAGAGAGAGGGGAGCTGAGGGAGGTGAAGCTCCAGGGAGCCAAAAAAAAAAAAGGCAAAGCATGCAAGCAACTGCTCAGCTGGTCACACCAGGGGCTCAAGGCATGCCAGCTTGTCACCCTTTGTCTCTGCCTCCAAAAAATTATCCACGAGGTCCCCTAGGCAGGACAATAAGCTCCCATCTGGCCTCCCCTCAAAGCCTCGGAATCCTGCAAGGAAGCAGTTGGCAGCTCCAGGATAGGCCAGAGGCCAACTAATGACATAGGACCACAGGCCCTTCAGTTGGCCTGGGCGGGACTGAAAGCAGGTGGGATCCCCAGCATGTGGGTCTCATTAGGTCCTCTAGCTTCTTCTCTCAAGCCCCAAATAGAAATGAATAAATACTGAAGCCGGGCGGGGGATGGGGAGAGCTATCCAGGCAGAAACCAGAAATCTGAACTCCAGGGACCTCTAGGGAGGAGTGTGGACCTCAGACACACACCCAGGCTGGTCTCTCAACGTTAAGAGTAGTGTGATCTGCAAGAACTTTTTGAACTAGAATGACACTCTCTCATTCACAAGCAGAATGGCAATGCCTGGTCTGTAGGCACTGTGAGAAGTTAATGAGGTGATGTGTCAACCGTGGCCAGGGACTACTGCAGAGTAGCTGTTGCTAAGGGTTACTGTTAGGGCAGAGTTTTCAGGGTTAATAGTTCCCATGCTAAAAAGTCGACGTTATCCCAATGAACACCAGGAAAATGCTCAGACAGATGCTAAGAGGGAAATTCCACTGACTGTGAGTTTTTAGACTATTGCTTCTGGAGTGAAGCCAGGGAAGACGGGGGTGCTTGGCAAGGAACGAGTTGGTGTCCCGGACAGTCAGAATAAACCATCTAACCCAAGAGAACTTTTTATTTACAGTTCCGATGTAACATCGATGCTCCATGGAGAGCTGTGGATGTACTCGAAATGTTGCTGGTGCAATGGAAGAACTGGCTGCATTGAATTTTCATTGATTACTAGGAAGTAGGTCACCTCAGGAGCTGGTCCGGATGTTAAATGCTTAAATTTTGTGATCCAACAGATCTGGGTTCAGATGATGGTTCATTAGCTTTGTGATCTTGGACTAGCCACTGAGGTTTGTTCTTCTTCTCTGGGGAGATAACACCGAGTTCTCGAATGTCTTCCTCATCCTCAGGAGGTGCTGCATATCTAAGGCTCAGCCCAGAGTCTGACTGGTGTGAGTGAGATAGATAAGTGTCTCCCAATCAGAGGCGGTAGGTAGCACCGAGCAGCCAAGGACATGAAAGTGATTAGCATTCTCCCACTCTTCCCCCTTCCTGGTAGAACCACATCCTCACAGTGATGGCAATGGCGGCCCGAATCTACAAGCACCCAAGCATCAGGAACTCCATCAACCTTGTGGTGGTCAAGGTGCTGATCGTGGAAGAGGAGGGCTGGGGCCCAGAGGTGTCAGACAACGGTGGACTCACGCTTCGCAGCTTCTGCACCTGGCAGCGGCGCTTCAACAAGCCCAGTGACCGCCACCCAGAGCACTATGACACTGCCATTTTGTTCACCAGACAGGTGTGTGGGCGGGCTCTGAAAGCCGGGGAAGATGGGAGATGGGATGGGCAGATCAAAGGGAGAGCTTTGAGGCCTGCCCAAACATGGGAACTGCCTCCCTGCTGGCCCCAGCTGGACTTGGGAGGCCTCTTGCTGGAACGATGAGAAGGAGGTCATGAGGACAAGTGTGAGGCCATTGCAAGGGGAGAAGAATCTTAGAGGGGCTCTTTTCCAAAAGTTTATGACCAGCTGTCTGCTGAGGTCATACCAAGAGGAAACAGACTCAAGCTGCCCTAGGAGAGGTCTGGCAATAGAAATGGGAAAGGGGTTCTGTCTTCAGTCTAGTGAGGCATTGGGATGATAACCTAGGGACCCCAGGGTTTTCATACAGGATGGCTGTGGTGACTTAATTAAACAGCTTTCCTGAAGGCCACAGTCAGGTATGACAGGCCTTCCTCCTACTTCATCAGTCCTCACAAGAGTCACAGATAGAAGTGAAGTAGTGTTATACCCATTTTGCAGCTGAAGTAACTGAGGCACCAAGAGGCCATATATCGGTAGTACCCAGAGTTAAGCCCAAGCAGTCTCACTGCAGGGGCAGACTCAGAGTAATTGTGCAGCTCTACCTCTGAAAGCAAGTCTTTAAAGTCCCAGACAAGACAAATGTCACTCAGTGCCCCCTCCTGCTGGGGTGTGTGTGTGTGTGTGTGTGTGTGTGTGTGTGTGTGTGTGTGTGTGTGTGTGTGGTGTTGGTATTGATGTTGGTGTTGTTTTAACAATAATGTGTTTCTTAGGTCCTTCTTCAGGTAAGAAAAACAAGGGTAGGTGAACTAACTGTCACAACCAAGACAGAAAAATGAAAAATCAAGAATGCAGGACAGCTAGGTGGGATGTCCAGAAGCTGAGCTCTACAGATTATCCTGTTGTTTTTTTAAAAAGCTTTAGAAGGCTCAGTAATGTTTGCACCATCAGGTGGTGTCTCTTGGAAAGCTGAGTGGGACGCTGGGCACTTACCTCTGGTCTCCAAGCCTATCTCTACAACCTAACGTGCTCTCTTCACCAAACAGAACTTCTGTGGAAAGGGGGAGCAATGTGACACCCTGGGGATGGCGGACGTCGGCACCATCTGTGACCCCAACAAGAGCTGCTCGGTGATCAAGGATGAGGGGCTGCAGGCAGCCTACACTCTGGCCCACGAGCTAGGTGAGACTTGTCCTACCAGAGCTTGCTCTACACATCAGAGGAAGCTGCCTCTTTCAGGTCCGCAGGGGCCTGGATTCGGAGAAGGAAGCAGCCTCACATGTAGCCATTGACAAAGTGGTTCTATGTAGATAGATGTTATGCATGATTATCAGGGACTCCACTCCTACCCTGAGCATAAGACCAAAGTGCCAAAGTGGTGTCCTGGGCCATCAGCAGCATTACCCAGAGAAGGCCCAAAAGTGGAAGTGTTAGGTTACCGTGACGACGTAAGGAAGCTAAGTAGTTAGGCTTCACGGGGAGATGGGTTATGAAGAGAGAGCCGTGTAAGCCAACAGTAAAAGCGAACATGAGATCCAGAGAGATCTGCCAAAAAAATAAAAGGGTCTCAATGGTTCTCCGTCATCTGAAAAGGCTTCCTGGAAGAAGGCCCTGCAAGTAAGACCCAAAACAGAAGTGTTCAGGAAGTCCGGGTGGCCATGCCTCTGGGGAGGTGGTAACAAGAAAGGGCAGTTGAGACCATCAACACTGCTGGCCACATAGGGAACATGCAGGCAGGACAGGGCACCTGGAGGTGTGGGCAGCTGGAATGGACCACAGTTCTCTGCTCTCTTCCCCCACCCCCCTCCCCACCCAGGGCACGTTCTCAGCATGCCCCATGATGATTCTAAGCCCTGTGCCAGGCTGTTTGGGCCCATGGGCAAGTACCACATGATGGCGCCATTCTTCATCCACGTGAACAAGACGCTGCCCTGGTCCCCCTGCAGTGCGGTATACCTCACAGAGCTCCTGGATGATGGTCATGGTATGCCCCAGTCGGCTCCCCTCGGCTTCTCCCCACCCATCTGCTGTAGAACCTCTTTCCTGACTGCTGGCACCTGCTCTCCCTGGGGACTCCCTGCAGCTGTGCTTTCTCACGGAGCCCATCGGGTGGGGAGAGACTTCAGAGGCATGTCATTCTAGAAAGGCATGCTAAGCATCCTCTCAGAATGCTCTTCCTTGCCCCCATCTTCCCATAGCCCGAGCTCTGGGCTAACTCAGATTGATTCATTCCAAAGCAGAAGGAATTAGTCTAGGGAGGCTGTCTGGAAGCGGTGAGTTTAAGCAGAACGTAAAGGAATGGAAGACTGTTTGTAGTTTGAAAGAGCAGAGAAGAGAATGTTCCAGGCTAGAGTGGTAGACTGTATGGCAGCTGAGGAATGGCAGAAAGACTGTGGGCGGGTCGTACGGGAGCAAGGGTCTAGGGCAGGGGCACCTAGTTAAAGAAGTTTGGATTGTCGAGCAAAACAGTGAAGCAAGAATTCTAGATTCTTCTGAAGGAGGCAGGGATAAAAGCTGACGTAAAAATAGTAGAATGAGCAAATACCAATACTCAGGCTTTATTTGCATGTCAGTGTCCTTAAGTGGATGTGGTTTAATAGTGCAAGTGGCTGGCAGTCACTAGACACATGAGCGTCACAGGGAATGTGCCTGGCATTTCTGGACAGTAAAAGAAAACTCGTCCTACAGAAGCCTTTGCTACAGTTGCCCAGGATTAGATGAGCTCTATGTACATGGCTGGATGTTGGTGATGTTTAGATCAAGGATGAAGAATCTAGGATGCCTAGACACTGAAGTACATCGTTCAGAATTGGAGCTTGGCGCAGGGGTGCATGGGGAGCTGAGAGCAAGGCCCTGCCCTTGTCCTGACTCATCTCTTTCCTCTGTTCTCAGGAGACTGTCTCCTGGATGCTCCCACCTCGGTCCTGCCCCTCCCCACAGGCCTCCCAGGCCACAGCACCCTCTATGAGCTGGACCAGCAGTGCAAGCAGATCTTCGGGCCTGATTTCCGCCACTGCCCCAACACCTCTGTAGAGGACATCTGTGTCCAGCTCTGGTGCCGCCATCAGGACAGTGACGAGCCCATTTGCCACACAAAGAATGGCAGCCTGCTCTGGGCTGATGGTACACCCTGTGGCCCCGAGCACCTATGCCTGTCTGGCAGCTGTGTGCTCAGAGAGGAAGTGGAGAATCCCAAGGTGAGGAGGTGGAGAAATAAAGGGCAGAGAGGAAAGCCGGAGGTGGGGGGGGGGGGCAAGGGCACCATATTTGAAAGTCAGTCTAAGACACTTCAGCCCAAGCTGCTTATCAGAAAAATCACTCATCTTTGAACAAAACAAACTGTAATTATCCCCCATGTGTGAGGCGCTTTGAAGCTTGCTCACAGTCAATGGGATGTTGCCATCCCTGCCCATGCTTTAGCATCTCCTCCTTGGTAACTGTTTTGTAGCTAATGTGAGAGCCTATGAAGATTGGTGATGGCCGGGCGGTGGTGGCGCACGCCTTTAATCCCAGCACTTGGGAGGCAGAGGCAGGTGGATCTCTGTGAGTTCGAGGCCAGCCTGGTCTCCAAAGTGAGTTCCAGGAAAGGCGCAAAGCTACACAGAGAAACCCTGTCTCGAAAAACCAAAAAAAAAAAAAAGTAAGATTGGTGATGGTGTGAAGACCAGAGAGTGGGCACTAAGCAAATGAGAGCCTGGAGGAATCCACTATAAATAGAGAGTGACATGGGATAGGAACATTTCATCAAGGTCTGAGTATTCAGAGCCTGCCATGTTTAAGCTGAGTTCCTTAGCAGAAATCAGAGAATAACTGTAATAGTAAGAATGTCATACTCGCAGAGGAGGAGAGAAGGGATCCGAGTGGCCTGTGTCCAGAAAGAGAAATCTTGGCCCAGTACAGAGGAAACTTGCATGAAAAACCAAGGCAATGCCAGTGAGGGTTTTAAGTGGTTCACTTCTTCGCCCTGCTCTTAATACATCCAAACAGCAAGGCTGATCACATTTCTCCTACTGCAAGTCATGGAGCCTTCATGATGAAATACCATCCGATGAGTTTCACAGCCTGGGCCCTGCCCAGCGCTGAATCGCCACGGTGGCCCCAGCACGTTCCAAGGGCTGTCCTCAGTGACATGCTCTTGTGCTGAGCTTGGGAGCCTTCCTGGGCTGTGGAAGCCACATACTCTCATCCAAAGCCTGGGCTGGCGCCACATTCATGGATTCCAACTCAGCCACCTCCCCATTCATTCTCTTCTCGTGGTGTTGAGAGACGAGGAGGAGAGTCCAACCACCCATCTCAGAGGCAGGGTGACATTAAACAGTTACAGGATCGTCTATCCTGAAAGCGAAAAGGCAGGATTGGAAATGAACTTTTGTATGCAGTGTCATGTCTGTCAAATGAAAACTCCATGGCTGTAGGATTTTATATCCAGGGCATAAGAATGGAAGGACACTATGAAAGTCATGGAGGTGGTTCCTTTGGGGGCAGTGGTGCATTGTGAAAGCTTGTTTGCTTTCTCTCTCTTCCTTTATTTGTTTATTTTTTTAAGTCTTCTGTTTCCATTTTTATATGAGCAAAGCATTGATTTAGTAATAGAAAAAAACTGATTTAGAACTCTCTATGGCGCTATCAAAGAAAAGGCTTTGTCCTCATAAGTCTGTTGTAAACTTGGAAGTGATTCTGTGTGTTGCCCAGCACTGTCCTAGCCCTGGAACCAGTAGCTGATAGAATCATGGCAAGACCTCTCAGTGGTCATTTCTTTACACCAAGGGTTCTCAGCCTTGCCACCAGTGACATGTGGAGCTGGGAAAGGCTTGGGGGGGGCGGCAATTGTGCACTGTTGGCTATTTAGAAGAATCATTGAATTTACTAGGTGCTAGTGGTATATTATCCTCCCTAGGTGAGGCAACCACGGTGACTCCATACTCCTCCCATGGAAACCTATTGTACCAGACCCAAACTTAACCATAAAAGACTCTCCCTCATACTCATTCAGCAGCTACTGTGTTGAGCACTTGGCTAGCATAAGGTGCTGGGTTCATGTACACTGGGCAATCACAGCAAACAAACCCAGCCCATCCTCTGTGCTCATTAAGTTACATCCAAGCAAGCCACACTATCATTAAATAAGCAATTGAAATCATCTATAGAACTCCATACACTCGGATGAGAATAACTAGATGAAGAGATCAGGTCCATAGCCACCAAGTGACCTAGATGATTGAAGTCTGCTCCCCTTTGGTCCTGATTCAGTGGCATTGTGTGTTGCAGGCTGTGGTAGATGGAGACTGGGGTCCATGGGGACCCTGGGGAGAATGTTCTCGTACCTGTGGAGGAGGAATACAGTTTTCCAACCGTGAGTGTGATAATCCAGTGCCTCAGAATGGAGGAAGATTTTGCCTGGGTGAGAGAGTCAAGTACCAATCATGCAACACAGAGGAATGTCCGCCAAATGGTAATTACCTGCCAGAATAGTTGATGGTGTAAGTGTAACAGATCCCAAGAGGAAGGGAAGGGAAGTCTTCCCGGGTGTAGAGTTGAGTCCTGATCCACATTTACATGGACTCTGCAAGACACCATGCTTGGGACCAGTCCTCAAGCACCCAGGGTAGTGCTAACTTTAGGGAAAGGCTGGGAATGTCGAAGAAGGGAGATTACCCTTGCCCTGGTCTCTGAGCTGTAAAAAGACAAAGCATGTCACTCCCAACCAAATCTGCCTAGAAGAGACCTTTGAAGAGAGGTTGTATGGAGGGAGGGGAATAATCATCTTGGAGGCATCTGAGCCCTTCTCTATGTGCAGATGGAAGCCTTTTCCAAAGCTAAGGTCTGAGCCAAACCTCCAAGGTCTCTCCAGCCAACTTTCAGCTCAGGCAGGAGAGAGGATCTCTGAGTGTGATGCCTGGGCACATTCCTTCTGAGAAGAGCTGCCCATCTTCCCTTGCGGCCATGGCAACCGCCTGACAGAGCCTTCCCAACAAGGAGCACCACCTCTGCCTCCCCTTGCCCATTCCTACCCCCTAAGTCATGCTAGAAAGCACAGATATGAACTCAGAGGTGGAAAGGGGCAGTCAGCAACTCAGCAAAGGGAGTTAGATATTGTTTCTCCACCAACCCTTCCAGCACCAGTTTGGGCAGCTCCAGGAAGTATTGACAGTGTGAAAAGACAAGGGGTACTTTAGGATACATTCTCCCAAGTGCCAAGATGCTCTGGCATTGGGCTGGGTGTCTAACAGTGAAATGTGTAAGCTTTGTAGTTTTGCTAAACAAGGAGGATCAGCAACGATATGAGGCTTCAGAAATTTCTCTCCGGTACTGAGACTTTGAAAGGTAGGCATGGATGATACGTGACAGTACCACTGTGATTTCACAGGCACTGAGATCAGCCAGTGCCTTTGTGTCCATAATTATAATAGATGTAGAAGCTAGACATATACAGGGCATGGTCTCTGCCCTCAAGGACTTTGCAATGTGATTAGTGGTAAAAATCTTTTACATAGTAATTATGGTTTCCTCTGTGAGGCAGCAACCCTGGGCTTATGAGGAATTCAGGGAAAGAAGCTAGGAGAGTTTAGGCCAAGGAAGGCCCAGAAGATGATATATTGGTGAGCAGGAGGGATGTGCCAGGATGAGGCAGGTATGGCATGCACTACCATTTACTCACGTGGAGCCCAGCAGGAGGTAGCAGCGTGGAGCCAGACCACAAAGGGCCTTAAAGCCTGAAACAGCGTATGTGGATCGTTCATGACAACTGTCCTATCAGGTCACTCTGAAAGTTTTGCGATTACAGCCAGGACCCCTTCAGCAGTATGGACTCCCACACTCAGCACTGTGCATCTGTGTTTAGAAGTCTCCATCGGCCATTTGGATGCACAGCCAGGGTGGAGATGCATGGTAGGAAGAGCAGGCTTGTTTCAGGACTGAGCAAGGGAGCACACATGAGTACCCCTGAAGGTAGTGCACATATGCCTTCATGTATAAGCACCAAGGAGGCTCACTAGAGCCTGAGCACTGGGTCCCCAGAGGATGGCGGGAGGCCTGGGCCTGAGATTATGAGAGTCATAGGCATGCATTTGAAATCACAGATTTTCCTGAATTTGGCAGAGGATGGCATGGTAGATTAGAAATAGCACAGAGAGATGCTTGCATGTTCAGAATGCTGGGGTGCCAGTCTCATCCTGGAGTATAATAGTGCCAAACCAAACCAATTATCAGAAGAGTAAGACAATGGTGATTGGGGGGTAATTATAGTACCTGCAGATGGAGCTCTCCCATAGATATTCAGAATTACAGAAAATGAGATGTAGAGGCAAGACCAGAAATGTCAGTGAACCTTTGCCACATGTCCATTGTTACTAGGGAAATCAACAACGTATAATTAGCAGAGTCCTGGAAATATAGCTCTGTACCAATCATACGTGCCCAGATGGGAAGGATATTTGTACCAGGGAGCCCAGTGTGAAGCTGGATGGCTCCTCCCCTTGGATCTCTGAGGAAGGGTCACGCACCAGCACGCAGGTGTGTCTAGAAATAATAGGTTCTGCCTGTGTCCTTGGGTTGAGTCCAAAGCCTAGAGAAAGAAAGGGTCCCTGGATCCAGATCTTTCTCTGCCAGGGTCCTCCAGCAGGTATGCTACTTCCATGTCATTCCTTGCTCTTCTCAGGCAAAAGCTTCAGGGAGCAGCAGTGTGAGAAATACAATGCCTACAACCATACTGATCTGGATGGGAATCTCCTGCAGTGGGTCCCCAAGTATTCAGGAGTGTCCCCCCGGGACCGATGCAAGCTGTTCTGCAGAGCCCGGGGGAGGAGTGAGTTCAAAGTGTTTGAACCCAAGGTAAGAATCTCCTGGCTTGAGACAGGGTGGGAGGACAGGCACCCCCACCACCCCCGCCACCCCCACCACCCCCGACACCCCCGACACCCCCACCACCCCCACCTACAGACTGCTTCTATGTGCTCCATGTCCTCTCTTACCTTCCCTTTCCCAGGTGATCGATGGCACTCTGTGTGGGCCGGACACTCTGTCCATCTGCGTCCGGGGGCAGTGTGTTAAGGCTGGCTGTGACCATGTGGTGAACTCACCTAAGAAGCTGGACAAATGTGGGGTGTGTGGGGGCAGAGGCACTACCTGTAGAAAGGTCTCCGGTTCTTTCACCCCCTTCAGGTAGGTCTCCTAGTGGTTGAACCTAGGCAGAGTTCTTGCCTCTACATCTCATAAAGGGCTTTGGGCACTGATGGCCTCAAGTATAAATTACAGCTGCTAGTTAATAGTTGTGTAGAGGGAGTGGGGGGCAGGGGGCCTTATAAGTACTTCAAGTCTCCATTTCTCTACAGTGGTCACCTCTTTTTACAGTCACTGTCAGGATTTCCTGAGGTGGGAAGTATAGAGCACATGGCATGGGATCTGGCCGTGGAGAGGATGGGACCAGGGCAGCCGTTACTTTATTAGTGCTGGAGACCACACGGACAGAAATGTGTCAGCTCTGAGTCAATCAGCAGGAGAGCAACACTGAGTAACACAGGACTCAGGCACAAAAGAGCTCCCCTGGGCCAGTTACGGAAAGGACATCTAACCCTCAGGCCGGCGACCTTCTATGACTAGATCTTCATCAGAGAAGAGAGCACAAACCAGCGCTCAGCACCCTTGGGAATCTAAGCATTCAGAGAGCGTCTCACATCCAAGCACCCCACGTGCATTAGCGTTCCTGTGGTGTTCCAAAGTGCTTTCATTCTGCTGGGCAAGGCCAACCCTGTCATTCCCTACCTTAGGGCTGAGGAACTGAAACATGAAAAGATCAGTTGACTTTTCTAAGGTCACACTGAGAGCTGGTGAGAGACAGAAAGAACACGTGGGTTTCTTCTTTTCTTCCTCCTGCTGGGCTAGAGATTAAACCTAGGGCATCTCTGCATGCCAGGCCAGGTTCCTGAAGTACCTGGTGATTGTTGTCTGCTGTCCCTTGCACTTCCTGGAGAGTCCCGGAAGGTAGGGTCAAGGTCAAGTGTTTCCTTTGTCACTCTGGGGTCAAGTACATTCATGACTTTGTATCTTTCAAGCCTCCGGTCCAGCCCCAGTACCTCGGAGTTTTTGTCTCTCTTTTTGTTTTGTTTTGTTTTGTTTTGTTTGTTTTGTTTTGTTTTGTTTTGTTTTGTTTTGTTTTGTTTTGTTTTGTTTTGTTTTTCGAGACAGGGTTTCTCTGTGTAGCTTTGCGCCTTTCCTGGAGCTCACTTGGTAGCCCAGGCTGGCCTCAAACTCACAGAGATCCGCCTGGCTCTGCCTCCCGAGTGCTGGGACTAAAGGCGTGCGCCACCAACGCCCGGCGAGTTTTTGTCTCTTTACTAACTAGTTTTCTGCCTAGTGAAGCCTGCTCCATCCTTCTCTATACCCACTTCTCTCCTTTCCCTCCCTTCTCCTCCACCCCTCCCTCCCTCCTCTTCTCTCTTCTCTTTCTCATGTACATATGTTATAGTAGTGCAGATCTCAAAAAATAGAACCAGTTCCCAGCAGTCAACTTGGAAGTATTTTCAAATTTAAGCTCAAAATAAGTAGGGGAAAAAAAAAAAAAGCATGAGCTATTCAGATCGTGGGTCGCTTTCGCCACTTCCTCCTAGGTCCTAGACATATGGCCTTGGACACTTTCCCTAGCCTTCGACTGGCCCCAGCTGGACATAAAGAATAGCAAAGAATCCACCGGATGGCCCTCCTCAATGGTTTATCTCAACCCTGTGCCACCCACATTCCTACAGGAGGACAAGGAACTAAGTTCTGGCGTCCTGCATAAAGTCCCATGTCTACAATGGACTGGAAGCATTTTTCCCAACAGTATCCCATCACCAAAAACCATGGTGCTCACAGTGTCTGGGCACACTCAAGAGGTGGTAAAGAAGCAAGCGTTATCCTCCATCTTTGCCAAGTCCATAGTCATCACATATTATATGAGAGTTTACTCAAAGAGGCAGTGTTAATCCTCTATCCTGGTTGGGTTCTGGCATGAGTGAAGGGTTCATATTTTTCCACATGAGTTTGAGCTCTGGGTCTGGAGGTAGCCGTGCCCACTTTTACCGCTGCAAGGAAGCAAATGTATTTGAATTCTCACTTGAACCAAGGCGGGGCCAGCCTGCCGGCACTTTTCTGCCAGGCTCTCCTGCATGTCTAACTGCCTCAATAGCCACAGCAAATTCGCCAGATGAAGCAAAACCCATGGAGAGCCCAATACCCAAGACAATTCTATCTGCCTTAGCAACTAATTTATTTAGAACTTTGAGGCAATCGCTTTATGATTTGCGAGCTGTTTGTCTGTGCACCTGGGGGAACCCATTTTAATTCCCAGGCTAGGGAGCCACCAGCCCTAACAGTTGTTCTATCTCTATCGTAGTTATGGCTACAATGATATTGTCACCATCCCAGCTGGTGCCACGAACATTGATGTGAAACAGCGGAGCCACCCAGGGGTCCGGAATGATGGCAGCTACCTGGCACTGAAGACAGCCAGTGGGCAGTACCTACTCAATGGCAACCTGGCCATCTCCGCCATAGAGCAGGACATCTTGATGAAGGGGACGGTCCTAAAGTACAGTGGCTCCATGGCTACCCTGGAGAGGCTGCAGAGCTTCCAGGCCCTACCTGAGCCTCTCACAGTACAGCTCCTGACTGTGTCTGGTGAGGTCTTTCCCCCAAAACTCAGGTACACCTTCTTTGTCCCCAATGACATGGACTTCAGCACACAGAATAGCAAAGAAAGAGCGACCACCAACATCATCCAGTCACTGCCCCATGCAGAGTGGGTGCTGGGGGACTGGTCTGAGTGTCCTAGCACTTGTGGAGGAAGCTGGCTTCGGCGGACTGTGGAATGCAGAGACCCCTCGGGTCAGGCCTCTGACACCTGTGATGAGGCTCTGAAACCTGAAGATGTCAAGCCCTGTGGAAGCCAGCCATGTCCCCTCTGATCCCCTTGGTGGAAATGTCTTAGGCTCATGGACTTGGGCTACTGGGGTATATAGACAAGGGTCCCCTCTGAGGTGATATTATCAAGATGGCTTGGCCCTTCCAGGCCTCCTGTTACTACAGCCCTTTGGGTACTGCCTAATTCATAAGGAAGAGGAGAAGAGGGTACGAGGGTAACGGATCCTGAAGCTGACTGTCCAGTGGACTGGACCTTGCTTAGGTTCAAGTAGAGGGTATAAGTTAAAAGATAAAAGTGCACTTATTGATCCAAATGGGAGACTTCAGAGCCAACCTTTTTGCAAAGGACTTGGCAAAGTTAAGTGAAAAAGAAGAATTTTTTTTTCTATTTGGTTTCCCCAATAATCAATCTACCTCACAGTGAGGGGGAAGTCAGTATATGAGAGGTATGAGGCCAGGCGTTATTGGTGATGTCAAAGCAAGCTCCGAGTTATCTTCAGAAATGAATATCTTCAGTGTTAAAAGCCAGTGTCTAAAGGGTGGTGGTGTCCATACAGGGTTCAAGAGAGCCACTTGTTCTCAGGCTGCCGCCTGCTGGGGTGGACCCCATTTCAAATATTTATGCAGATATGTCTCTGAACTAAAGTGGGATCTTATGCCAATGAAACTGTCTAGTCTGGTTCATTACTTCTTTGGAAAGGGCAGAGACCCAGCATCCAAAAACAAAGGCTAAAACAAGCTTACTCAGAGTACACATAGGGCAGCTGCCACCTTCCCTGGGTATCTTCAGCTTTCAGTAAGAAAGCGACCGCCCTAGGTTCTCACAAGCCTACAAAGTCCAACTCATGCAAGCACCTGCTCATCTGTGTGAGCGCCACCAATGACTCTCAAACCCCAGTGCCTTTAGAGGACTCAGCCCAGCATGCTAGTGTCTGCGGTTCTACAACCACCCAGGTAATATGAAGGCTGCTGTTTTAGAGACCGCATTTCAAGAACCCTGCATTAGAGAAAATTCCTACCCGAGGTCATGGTAGTTTTCAATACTTTTGGAATACTTTTTTTTTTCATTGTTGTTCATTTTGGTTTTTTATTTTGAGAAAAGGTCTCATGTAGTGCTGACTGACCTCAAACTTTCTATGTAGTCAAAGGTGGTCTTGAACTTCTGATCCTATCTTCACCTCCCCAGTGCTCAAATTGCAGGGGTGTGCCACTGTGCCTGTCTTTACATTTTTTTATTTATTTTGAGTCAGGGCCTTGTTATTCTTGAGAAAGGGTATCCTTCTACTCAGCAGGCTGCTCCATCAGCCTTCTTACATGCTGGCCTGCCTCATTTAAACAACAACAACAACACAAGAGCCTCTCCCACCTTCTGCCTAGGGAACAAACATCACTCCAGTGACAAGAGCACCTGCTCAGCACCTGACCCCCACCATGTTTCATCCGTATTTCACAACTCTTTTAGTCCAACTCCCTCGTGAGCACTATTAACCTGGAGTAACGGTCCCTATCTGTTACCCACGGGAAACCCCGAGAGCCCCTAAAATCCTGTCTACAGAGCTCATCTCCCTCAAGGCTCAGAAGAGCTCTCTGGCTCAATCTTCCATATAAGGAACTCAGTCCTTGGTCATAAATGGGTGAGAAGAAATGGACATTTAAAAAAATGGCATCCTAGGAGCCAAAGAGCTGATCCAGTGGATAAAGTGCTTGATGTCCAGGTGTGAAGCCAGGGGTCCAGATCTCCTGTACCCATGTAACAAGCCAAGTAGCACTGGCAGCTGCCTGTAATTCCAAAGCTCAGGAGGCAGTGACAAGGGAACTACAGGCCAACTGAGTAGAGTAAGTAGAGAAGCTAGATTACCTTAGATTAGTGGGAGATTAGCTAGAGTTAACCAACCATCAAGGTCCAGGTACAGCAAGACACCTTACCTCAATAAAGAAAGTGGAAGGCAATCAAGAAAGACAACTGATATCAACCTCTGACCTCCACATGCACCACACACATGAATACACACACACACCACAAAAACATATACATGCAAAAAAAGGAACAAAGAAAGAAAGAGAGAAAAAAGAAGAAAGAAATGCATTCTAGCAATAGAGGGGATATACCTCAATTTACATCTTCCTGTTTTTCATTACCCTTTTTTCTTGCTTCCAAGTTTCTCTCAAGACATGAGACATGAGCAGACAGACACTCTGCTAAATGCAGCCTTGGACCCCAGCCTTTAGGGGGGCCAGTGGTTAGTGGCACATGCCTTTAATCCCAGCACTTGGGAGGGATTAAATCTCTGTGAGTTTGAGGCCAGCCTGGTCTACAGAGCTAGTTCCAGGACAGCCAGGGCTGCACAGAGAAACCCTGTCTTGAAAAACAAACAAACATAGCTGGGCAATGGTGGCACACGCCTTTAATCCTAGCACTTGGGAAGCAGAGGCAGGTGGATCTCTGTGAGTTCGAGGCCAGCCTGGGCTACAGAGTAAGTTCCAGGAAAGGTGCCAAAGCTACACAGAGAAACCCTGTCTCAAAAAACCAAACAAACAAAAATGGAGCCCTGGTATAAATAAGGACTTAGACCTTTGGAGCACAAAGTAAGGCCAGTAGGATTGCAGCCACTACTGCCCTCCCTAACTGGTCTCTAGACGGTGGCAATTGACATCTACTTTTTCATGTCTGTCTAGTTTTTCAGTGAGTAGGAGGCCGGGCTTACCTAAATATAAACAAGAGAGTAGGAGGCCGGGCTTACCTAAATATAAACAAGCGTGCACACACAGGCATGTTGTTGATGGGTGATCAACACTGTTTCTCCCCACTTTGGTGTACCCCAGTTTGCTGAGACTGGTGTGTGTTTCTGCAAGTCTTCACGCCCTTCCGTTTCTCACTGTCCCCCAAATAATCAAAGCCGAGTGTGCCGTCCTCACCAGCTCCCCTGTGGGGCCAGCTGTGCCATCCCGACTGCCTGTATCATTACCAGACACAGCTTTTGCCCTGGAGTTCAGCTGGCAGCAGAGCTGCTGATGTGCAAAGCAGAATGGAATCCGGCTTGGCTCTCCCTTGCTGTGTGGGCTCAGCAAGGCTCACAGAATACATACTTGTTTGTGTCTGAAAATTCAACAGCTGCAGCTCAGTACTCAGCAAACAGAGCTGCAGAGGGAGACCACACCATGGTCGGCCCTGGCCAGCCGCGGCCACCCCTTTAGCTCAGAGAGGGAAAGACAGGATTTCCTCTGCTGAGAGTTTGCATTTTCTAGCCATTGCCCCGGAAACTGGTACCAGTGCTTTCTCGTTGGAGACCCTAACTCAGCAGGTAACTCGGCCATTAATCTGGATACTCCAAGCAGCTGCCCCAAATATCCCAAAGGTAATGCATTAGCATCAAGTTGGGTTTTCCCCCAACTTTTCATCCTTAAAATAAGTGAATCCAAAATTAGGCATAGTGGCACACCTATGCAATCCCAGCACTCAGGAAGCTGAGGCTAGAAGCTCTTAAGTTCAATGCCAGTCTGAGCTACTTAATGAGACCCTGTCACAAAAATACAAAATAAGTGAATCCTTGCCTGGGGTTTCTTCTCTGTGCTTTATTCCCAAGTAGCCAAACAGAGACTGCAAATTTGGGGAGGGAATTCCCCAAGTGAGAAGGAGTGTGTCCCTGCCAGCCAGCCACACCCCTAATGCCATCCTCATTCAGATCATTGGGCACCTCAAGGTCATTTAAAATGAGAGGACAAAAGGGAGAGGAAGTGGGAACCAGCTTTGCTGTGGTCGAGGAAGATAAACGGGTTTACTGTCCTTTGGTGGCCTATGGCAGGAGACAACGTGTCTTTATGAGGAAATCTCTGTGCGCAGAACATAAAAGGGAAGAACTCACCTATGGAAGCCGACATTTTTGCTGGCTCATTGTGGGCAATCATTAAAGGAACAGATACTATGGCCTTATCTGCTTTGCACAGGGAAATATTGTAGGGGCCCTGGAGTGTAGCTCTGTGGTTGAATGTGTGGCTAGCACGAGTGAAAACCTGAGTTTTGATCCGGAGCACAGGGGGTAAAAAAAAAAAAAAGAGGGGAGGGTGAGAAATGTAGGCTGGATAAAACAGATATAATATCCTAAACAGTATCAGCTAACACACCGAGGAACTAACAGATGGATTTCCATGTAAGCTGTGAGTGAGCTGAGACTCCCAGTCTTCCTCGGTAGGATTGAGACCCCCTCCCAGGCACCTGTCTGTTTTTTAGACCAACAAAAACAAGAACGGCCTTGTCAGACATAGCAAGATAGGTGTGCCTCGTTATAATCTGTGACATGTTTCCCTGGTTTGTTCTTCAAATGGGAAGGTTCACTGACGTCTCACTAAAGAAGTAACCATACTTGCTTAACATTGCCGACCAACCCAGAAACCCCATGGAAGAGAGAAAGGGGTTCCTCTGGGAAAACTATTGGGAAGAGAGAGAAAATACCAATATGGGAATGCATTCTGAAACTCCAAGCTAAGACAGGGACGGGGAAAGACACCTGTCCCGTTTGGAACATTTTCCTTCTGGGCTTGGACTCAGTAGAGGGAGACCAAAACATTCTAGTATTCCCTGGCAGGTGATGTCCAATTGTCCCAGCAAAGAAGAAAGTAAAGAAGCCTTCCCCAGACCTCACCGTTCCTCATTCCAAACATCTTCCAAGTCTCAGGAGCACTGAAAAGAGTTGCCTCAGCCAAACACAACTTCCTGTTTCTAAGAAAGGGAAGGGAAAAAATAGTTGAAAGGGTATTTGGACACTAGAGATTTCAAGTTTCTGTAAATGCAAGTGAATCAGACACATGTGGAATGAATTTCCCCGGAAATAAGAAAAGATGCTGTGAGTTCCTCTTGCTGGACCAGAAAGAGGAGAAAGGGGAGTTGGGAAGGGACGTGCATCAGATGCCGAAAGGAGCGAGAGAAGCCATGTGAGTGTCAGATCAAAGAGGTGGTCCCAGTGATGACAAGGGTCAACAGTGCCCCTCCCAAGACCACTTCCTGACTTATGGATTACTCAGAGCTTCTCCACCTCTGAAGTCATAAATCCAAATATCCTGCTCCCTGACCACAACTTGCCATCTTTCCAGATCTTTCACTAGCCCCACCACACATCCTTCATCCTCAGGGTTCCCACGTCCTTGATCATTCCCATGTATGTACTTTCTTCATCTGCCTTTACTTCTGCAATGTTGCTGCTTCTTTTCCTGGGTCATTTAAACTCCATGTTCGAGCACCTCAAGGACGTTGAACATCTCCACATACTTGCCCCATTGACTTTCTTCTCAATACCCTGGACCCAGATTGGTGGGTCCTGCCCCTCCCAAAGTTGCCAACTCCCTTTCCCTATACTCTTCTAATATGCAGGAGGCTTTTCACTTTGGAGACCTGCCACAGATACATGGACAACCCAGGGTGAGATCTATACCTACTCCATATCATCAAACGCCAACAAGAGCATGCCAGATCTGACTGGAAGCCCAATGCTTTCCAAGGTACAGGTCCCTCTCTCAGGGTACTTGCTTCATTGACTTTCCCTTGTCCTCCACAGCAGAGGCCCACTCTGGACTGATCCAGCTCTCTTCTCACTCTCATTATACAGTTTAGCAGAACGCACACAACTGGAGAAATTACATGATGGAGCGCTTATGTGCCAATATAAAGCTACGGGGTCCACTGGAAACTGTCCAGCAACCCAAGCAGATGGCTCTAGCTCCAGGTCTGCAGGGAAATCATTCGGGCTTTCTCCATTCTCCTGGAGTTCATGATGCTGCCACATTTCACTGTGATAAGAAGCATTAGACTCCACTACTCAGTAGAACCCAACAGTGCGTCTCTTTTCACAGTAGACAGGGAGGGAACGGCCACTGACAACAGATCTGTCAGGGACAAATCTAGAACATTACAATCCTACATTCTTCTGGAATAAAGAAGAGAAGCATATTACAATTTCTGTCAACCCTTGTAAACAAACATCAGATCTAAAAATCTTGTCTGATCTGAAAATCTTTTTTTTTTTTTTTGCCTCTGTTCTTGTTATATAGGTTAGCATATATTTTCCTCCTGTCAAAATTTGTCCCATCTTGTCCCATCTGGATACCCAGCTCTCAACCACCTCAAGGTCCTCAGCCAATCATCTACCCCTCCTTCCCGCCCCTGATCACTCCAGCCATCTCTTCCCACCCTACAGTGCTCTGTAGCACATACTCGGTCTCCTTCCGGACATTTACCTATGTTCTTCCCTCTTCTAGAATGCTGCTTTTCTACACTCCTGTGCATTCCTGCTCATTATCCAAGTCCCAAAATAAAGGTCAGTGCCATCCTCAGGGTGGGCTAAACACTTTATAGTGTGTGCACATGGCTTTCCAGATACCCAGCACATTGGATTCCTCCCTGCCCTTGGGGCTGGACCACGTACTCTGTGAGCCACACGGTGCGTCCCACATTAATTTATATTACTAAATCTAGCTCCGTACCTGTCCTTTATCTTCCATCTCTCAAAATGTGTCCACTTCCCTCACATGCCTCTGCCCCTCCTATACTTGGGAGGATGGCTTCCTCTCACGACCCCTAATGAGCTAATTCTCCCTACAACTGCCCACAGGGACTGTCTGGCCAAAGTCGTTAATGATCTTGGGCTACATCCAGCCGACATTCCTCAGTGAGATGCCTGAGTTCTGGCCCCCTTGTGTATGTGGTCTCCTGTTTATCCCTCGGTTGTGGAATTCCTCGGGCTTCTACCTCACCCTGCCTGGCTGACGTCATCTGTTCCTCTGCTTTTTGGTTTCTTCTGTGTTGTGATTCACTTGTAAATGTAAATCCTGAAGTTTTGTGTCAAGGGCCCCCCCCCCCCCCCAGCTCTTGGAGGTTCTCCAGGACTCAGGACCCAGCCTGTAGCTGAACTCTAAGGTTTGTTACAGTAGGGCAGCAAGGATGCCCAGCTGGATCATAAGGGCAATTCACAGACATACAGGCAGACTCTGGGGAACTCCACATGCAGCCTGCCTAGGCCAGCCCCATTCCGAGAAGGCTAGATTACATTCACTCTCCCCTGGCCTCAAAATCCCAGCAGCACAGGGGCGATGTTTCTAGCGGACAGAAGAAAGTCCGTTAGAGACTTGATGACATAAGGATTGACTGAGGGTGAACATCCATGTTGGCCCCTTCTGCTTTATACTGTCAAAATTCTAGTGAACCTTCAGTGTAAATCCTGTTGCTTGTACAGTCCAACCGCCTTATCAGTTAACTACTTGGGAGCCACTCTGAGAGCCAAGTTCCCAAATGTTGGCCTAAGAACACCCTTGCAGCCAGGTGATGTGGAGGACAGCAGGCAGGCCTGCTCCATTCGATGCCCTTCTACAATGACTAAGCATGTCTCCTTGCCCAGACTCAATGCTCTCTTCCGCCCAGCTCTTGCACCTATGGCCTCTCTTCTATTTCCCCCTCCTTTCTCAGCCACCCGGTCCACTGGTCCTCAAGTACCAATACCTCTACATTTCTTGTCACTGCCACCTTCTTGGAAGCTCTGGATCCCTCCCCACATCATGGCTCCCTCCTGGTTCACGTGACTGCCCTCTAACCCTATCTTCGATTTATTCACAGTGATTGTCTAGACATGAAGAGCAGACCATTTCACGTCTCTGCTGAAAGCCTTCAGTCGCTTCCCAGTACACTAAGAATAAAATTCCCGCTCCTTGACAGTTCCCATGGACCTCTTGTCTGCTAGCTGCCAGTCTCAGTTTCCATGACTCTCTGCCTCTGGTGACAGTTTCTCCAGTCTGCTTCTTGCCAAAACCTGTCTCACCTCAGAGCTTTATGCATGGTCACCCCCTTGGGGGATGTCCCCGGAGGACTTCCCCCAAGCCCTATGAGGCACCTGTTAATCTCTTTCATAAGTAATCACTCTACCTCTTGCCTCAACTGTTTATTTAGTGCCCCCCCCTTTCCTTCACAGATTACAAGCTCTGTGAGAGCAGGACACTTAGTTCACCCCTATTTTGTTTAAAACCAACCTAATGATGGTCATATGGCCATGCACTCTACTAGAGCTCTGGCTAATAAGCATGACAACATAATCAGCCTAAACAACAGAAACTCATTTCTCACTGCTCTGAAGGCTGAAAGTTCAAGATCAAAATGCCTACAGGGGTCTGGGGGTTTTGTTGTTGTTGTTGTTGATTTTCTTTTACTTTTCTTCCCACCCCCCACCCCCCACAGGGTTTCTCTGTGTAGTTTTGGTGCCTATCCTGGATCTCACTCTGTAGACCAGGCTGGCCTTGAACTCACAGAGATCCACCTGGCCCTGCCTCCTGAGTGCTGGGATTAAAGGCATGCGCCACCACTGCACGGCTGGTTTTCTTTTTCTTCTTCAACATTTTCATTCTCTTGATTTTAAAATTAAACCTTTTTTACTTTAGCATACTTTCATCTTATTATTTTGTTAGCATACAAAGTAGTAGTTTTCATTGTGATATTTTCATACATATCAATCCTTATACTTTGCTCTTATTTGCTTCCCCACACTCCTCTCCTTCATGCCTCCTCCCCATCTCTTACTGGATAGTTCCCCCTCTGCAGGGAACCATGGAATTGGCCTGTTCTAGCTGCCTTGAGAGGCAGGCATCACAGGTTTTTCAGGTTAGAGTCCATGGTTCCTGGGGCATGATGTGCCTTTCCGTCCCTGAGAGATCTACACACTCCCTCAGGCAGTGGCATGTTCAGGCCATTTTGCATTTCTCTGCATATTCCCACAGAAGTCAAGTAAATATTGAAGCATGACAGGACAATTGGTCTTAGACATTAATCTTGAGAACCCTGTAAAGTTTGCAAACATCATTGTATCCTGGTAACTAGGACTGTATTGATCCTGGCAACTGACACTATATTCTATTTCTGATAAGAGTATGAAAAGTCTGGTTGTCCTCAATAAAATTGCCACAGCTTAAGTTTTGCAGTGGACCCTCCTAGTTTAATTCCTCTCGGCTGTATCGGGTGATCTTGGCCCGGTAAGAAAGCCCGGGTGCTTACACCCATCCCCTCAAACAATCCCTTCACTCCCTTCATGTCACACATATTCCATTAGGGCCACTGCCTCACCTGCTCAGACGGGACGGGAGAGAGAACGCTCTGGGGGCTTCTTATAATGGTAGTGATCTAGTCATCACCAGCCCTACCTCACCATCTCACCAGTCCCAAACTGTGCCATGTTATGGAAGGAGTTTCAACATCAGATTTCACTCTCTGTGGGAAGAAGGTAGAGGGGGTCCTGGAACCAACCACCTGCAAATACCAAGGAGCAACTCTGACGTTCCACTGGGATCTAATGATTCACCATTGAACTGGGGCGGGGGCACAATTCTGTTCTTCAGACTGTGTTACCAGTGTTCAGAGAACAAGTGTATTAACTACAGATAAGGGACAAGGGGGCTGGGGAGATGACATCATTTAAGAGCACTGGCTGCCCTTGCAGAGGATCCAGGTTCAATTCCCCATATGGTGACTCACAATTGTCTGTAACTCCAGTCCCAAGGGGATCAAACACCCTCTTCTGGCCTCCTCAGTCGCCAGGCATAAAAGTGGCATACAGATATGCATGCAGGCGAAACATCCATATGCATAAAACAAAAAAAAAACTTGAAACCCCCCCCCCACCAAATCCAATAAATAAACAAACAAGAAAATGAAGCAAGATTTTGTCACACCTTTCCACAAAGTTCCTCGGTAGATCCCACTTCCTCCTAAAGTCTTCAGCTCAGTTGTGAAGCCCATAATCACCCAGCCACTGCCTCTTCTCTTCAGGGTCCCTCAGCAGTACCCCCTAAAAAATGCAGCTTTCTTCTGTAAGCACGTGCCCTCTGGTCTCCTTAGCAGCACATGCAGCAGAGCAGTGCTTCTGAGCATGCGCATCAAACACAAGTGGCAAAACTGCCAGAAACTTGGGCTCCAGTAGCTTTGAAGCTGCTGAAGAGGAACCCCATCCTTAGGGAATGAAGAGTCACACACACTGAGCTTGACTTACGTCCTTGGAGCGACAAGGTCATTCTGAGATGAGCACGCTGTCCTGGCGCCGTCACTTTTGAACCCTCTGCCTGCCTTTGGGATTTGCCCCACCTGTTGTTGGGTAGAGCATCGCATGATCTGGTGTGAACTAGTTCTGCGAAGGTCCTTTCCAAGTTCTGCAAGTGTTGGCAAGCATATGCAATGTGTGTCCTACACACATGCATGCTCTTTCCTTCTGTCCTTGTTCCCAACTCACAGGCCCACATCCCGACTTCTGCATTAGACACAGCTTCCAGTCAGAGGCTTCCAGCCTGGCCCTCCTCTCTAGACAAATAGCATTGTGCACAGCCCTAGGAGATTAATGTGATTGATTAATAAATTGATCCATAATTCCTCTGTTTGAATACTTCACTCTAATTGTTGATGGAAGTAAATCTTGGGAAGAATTTGCTAGCGTTTCAGTCTCTACCGTATTCTAAATAATATGACTTTGATTTCACAGACATGAAAAAAAGAGGAAGAGAAAGATAAAATGAGTTGGCTAGTTTCAAGTTTTATCTCTGCCATTATCAAGTGGATGACTTTGGAGAAGCTATAAACTCAGACTCTGGGAACCTTAGTTTCTTCACCCAGATAATAACCCATTGATTAAAAAAAAGTGTAATAAACAAAGTGATGGCCTGTGAAAGTGTTTTGCAAATCACAGCATGAGTGTCTCCAATTCAGCACAGCATAACCTTAGGTAACTTGTCAGAACAGCATTGCAGCTACGACAAAATCCCTGCATGCAGGCAGAAAGAGGAGAAATAATACATAGAATTACTTAACCCGGTGAACAGCAGAATCTGTAGCATGAATGTGGGGTATCACAACCTGTTAGAGAAAAGACAGGAGGAATAGGAAGATGATTATGAATAATACCTATGATATACATGTGTGAAAATGTTATAATGAGATCCACTATTAATGATACCCACAAGTAATATGTGTTAATAAGGTTTTTGGCAAAAGAAAGAAAAGTCTGGAAAAAAAAAGTAAAGCTGCACATGTCTGACTATGTGGTATGGCACTTTGATTCTAGTGCTGGGGTTGGCAGGGATGCGGTACCCTATCACTATCCTCCTTCCTAGGAGAGCTGGGGCTTAGAGAATAAGCGTAAGTTAGGGGAATAGTAGACCAATGATATTTGTTATAACATAGGTTAGAAACAACTCGATGTCCTTCTGAATATGACTAATACCATTATAAACTTACAGACATACGTTCAGTGAAACACCACCCAATCATTTCAAAGAGTGAAAACAAGGTCCTGAACAAGATAAACAGTTTGCCATGAACTCACAGTGCCTGGGACTGCCTGCACAAGGCCTGTACAATATCAAGCCGGACAAATCCCGCCATGGTTAAGGAGGAGCTTATGAAGTCCCACCACTAGCCAAAGGGCTCCTGACAATTGATAGCTGCTGTGGTGGTTTGAGTGAGAACAGCCCCCGTAGGCTCATAGGTTTGAATGCCTGGTTCCCAGTTAGTGGAACTATTTGGGAAGCATTAGGTAGTGTGACCTTGTTGGAGGAGGTGTGTCACTGGGAGTGGGCTTTGGGGGTTCAAAAGCCCATGCTAGGCACAGCCTCATTCTCTCTCTGCCTCCTGTCTGAGGATCAGATGTGAGTTCTCTGCTATTGCTGTAGTGCCTGCCTGCCTGTGTGCCTGCCTGCCTGCCTGCCTGTCTTTTCATGGAATAGAACAGTAACTCAGATAGCTGCTGAGGGAGCGTTTCCATTTTCTTCAAGGTTTTGACACCTAAGAGGATGTTCACATTTCCAATGGATGACCCCATGCATCTACTGGCAGCCCTGAGAGGACTCGGTGGGTATTAAAAGGAGCTCATTCAGTTGAAAGAGAAAAGTGGTCTTAGTTACAGTTTCTATTGCTAAAAATGAAACACCATAGCCAAAAAGCAAGCTGGAGAGGAAAGGGTTTATTTGGCTTACATTTCCACAGCACAGTTCATCATTGAAGGCAGTCAGGACAGGAACTCAAACAGAGCAGGAACCTGGAGACAGGAGCTGATGCAGAGACCATAAAGAGGTGCTGCTTATTGGCTTGCTCATTATGTCTTGTTCAGCCCCCTTTCTTATAGAACCCAGGACCACCCACAATGGGCTGGGCCCTCCCATATCAATCACTAATTAAGAAAATGCCCTACAGGCTTGTTCACAGCCAGATCATATGAAGGCATTTTTCTTAATTAATATCCCCTCCTCTCAGATGACTTTAGCTTATGGCGAGTTGACAAAACTATCCAACACAAAAGTGGTTGGGGATAATGACAGAAGGGGAGGGGAGGGATTGTAGTATAGATTTGATCCAAACATACTGCATGAATGTATGAAATTCTCAAACAATGTTTTTAGAAGAAAAAAATTAATTTAAAAAAATAACAAATTTGTTATTGTCTTAGTTCGGGTTACTATTGTAATGAAACACCAGGACCAAAAACAAGTGACGGAGGAAAGGGTTATTTGGCTTATGGTGCCACATCACTGTTCTCAGGTCAAAGGCACTAAGAACAGGAACTCAAAACAGGGCAGGAACCTGGAGGCAGGAGCTGATGCAGAGGGCATGGAGGGGTGCTGCATACAGCTTGTTCCCCATGGCTTTCTTAACCTACTTTTTTACAGAACCCAGGACCACCAACCCAGGGGTGACACTATCCACAACGGGCTGGGCCCTCCAATATCAATCACTAATTAATAAAATGCTCTACAGCTTGCCTCCAGCCCCATCTTATGGAGGCATTTTCTCAATCCAGGTTCCCTCCTCTCAGATGACTATAAATGTCAAGTTGACGAGAAGCTAGCCAACATAGTTACCTAAGACCATGTGGTCAAATGCCAGGTGCTCGGCCTTGAAATCATATACATATAAGTGAATCACATTGTATGGACTGAGCAGGTTGTGTTTATACATTTGAGAATATGCACACACACACACACACACACACACACACACGCACGCACGCACGCACGCACGCACGCAATGTAATTATATTATGTTGATTTCAAAAGTAAAAAATATTATAGAACATAATAAAGCAAATACACATATATATAATAGAGCAGGGGTAGAAACGAGCATATATATGTGTGTGTATATATATATACATATATATGATATATTTTTTCCTTTGTGCATGTGTGTTGGGAAGGATGGTAGATTTGTTTAAACATGGACTGCCTCTCAAGAGAAAAAACTAGAAAGACGGGAGATAAAAGCATGTCATTTTGTATCTTTTGGATCATGAACTATGTTACTATAAAACTGAATGGAATGCATGTGATTGTGTGTGTGTGTGTGTGTGTGTGTGTGTGTGTGTGTGTGTGTGTGTGTGTGTGTGTCTTTATTGGACTGCACATGGAGCAATAAAATAAGCCCCATGCTGCAAGGTGCAGGATCTGAGCGACAAGACACATACTGTCTGTCTTGGAGAAACACCAAGAATGGGCGTGGCGGCAGCGGCTTCTTTCCAGCCTAACAGGAGGAGGAGGAGGAATTGCCATGTCTCCAGCCAGACACCCTCTACCTGCAGCAGCAGCACTGTAAAGAGGGGTGGTGGGGTGGACAAGAGAGCCTCCAGGGGAGGAGCAAAAACTGGGGCACACATGGGAAACAGTGGAGCTAGAAGGTGATGGAGGAAGCAAGAAGCAGCCAAGAGAGGCTGCAGGGTAGAGCTGGAGACTTACAAGGAGCAGTGGGTGGTGTCAGAGTCTCACGAATGGTACGCCTTCCTGAGGACCAAGACACAAGAAGATAGCACTGGGTAGGACCCAGACATCTCATCGAGTGCCCACTAGTGGACCACGGCATAAAGGAGACAGGACCTTTCATCTTGCATAATTAGCAGGAGTACTGACGAGGCGGTATACAATGACAAACCTTCACCAGAGCCTGATTCCATAGGGTTCTGAGGAAACCCCTCACTTTCCTATGTCCCGCACTCCCTCCCCCCACACTTAGAAAACTCCCTGGCTTTGGCTTTCCAGTGTTCTGTTTTACATTTGGCTTTGTTCCGCAGCGGCCTCCACTTAGCCAATTTCTGCTGCACAGCCCAAGTGCCAAGAAACTACACAAGGAGACAAGGCCTGGACAGGATCAGAGAGTGCCAGAGATTTGCCACCAAGCCTCATCCACGGAGACTGCCAGGAGAGCTTTGCAAATGGAATCAATCTGAATGTGGCTGATGAGAACCATCTGAAAGAAAGAAGCCAGGACAAACAGGAATCATGGAGTTTCCTACTGCCCTGGGCTGCTCTGGCTTCCCCAGTTTCTGTTCCTCTGCACTGACCTTTCTGTCCCGAGGAAGTCATACTCCTTGCTGGAAGCCTGTCCGGATCATGCCGATGAACCCTGACCTCACAAACCCTGTTTTCCCTCCACTTCCTCCTGCATGCCTGTGCCAGTCTCCCCACAGCCACTGGGCCCCATTGCTGTGCTTGGCACTGTTTGATGGAAGTACACATTTGGTCAGAATGTGGCTCCTTCTTTTCCCTGGAATTTGAAAAGGTCAAAAGTCTCCTGCACTAACCAGGTATGTACTCGCTGTCATAATAAAGGACAATAAAGGACCAAGGTACCTACACTCTTCATTGTGGTCAAGAAATTTGGGAGACTTTTCTCACGATTTTCCTAGGCAAACGTACCTGATGTCAAATAAGAAGGGACTTAATTCACGGTAACATCTCAGATAATGTCATAACAAACGACTGTTACTATCATCAGCCTCAAGTTGATGGGGGAGAGATGGGGTAGAGGGAGACATAGACAGGAAAACCTGGCCCTCTTCAGTCTAGCAAATCCCAAGGAATTAAAACCAAATTGGATCTTGGACTGGTATAGACTTCAGAGGGGAAACTCAGAATATCCCCCAAGAGACTACCTTTAGATAGATGTTGTTTCATCTGTATCCAATTTCTTTCCCCCACCTGTATTTTTACTGTGTAGGCTCTCAATTTTCATTTAGGGCAGTTGGCCCTCTGTACTCACCCAGCAGAGAACAGGCATTAGACATACTGACAGGAGCCTTATCCATCAGGTGCTCAACAATTAGCTGGGTGAATCTGAGCAGATGCCAAAGAGAGGTCTGGCATCCACAGAGCTTTGGTCCAGATCTGGGACAGTGATTAATGGCTCCGTGATTTGATAATTAGGAGCTGCCAAAGGGCCTATCCAGAAACATTTAAATGGTTGGTCAAGGAGTTGCCCTGCTTCTTAGTTTCTTTGAAGGATAACTTAGCTGTGTATTACACTGAGCATAAACATTGATCCAAGAATTTAAACAGTGTCATTTAATGTAAACACTAACAAATATCTTCTTGCTGAAGTGCTCTGTTTTCAGGATGGATTAGGGCTCCTTCTCTATAAAAGTACTTTGGATTTTTTTTATTGACATAGTAATGGTACATCTTTAGGGAATATAATGTCATTTTTGGTACTTTATACTTTGTATGATGGATAACTCAGGATATTTAAGTTATCCATCGTTTCAACCATTTGTCATTTCTTTGTGGTAAGAACGTTTAAAATTCTCTCTTATAGCTACTTTGAATTACATGACACAATATTGTTGACTACAGGACTAGAGAGATGGCTCAGCAGTTAAGAGTACTGGCTGTTCTTCCAGAGGTCCTGAGTTCACTTCCCAGCAACCACATGGTGGCTCACAACCATCCATAATGAGATCTGGTGCCCTCTTCTGACCTCCAAGCATATACGTAGGCAGAACACTGTATACATAATAAATAAATAAAATCTTTTAAAAAAAAAATATCGTTGACTACAATTGCCATTCTGTGTAACGCAATTCCAAAATATGTTCTTCCTAACGGGCCACAGTTGGTACCTTTAACCACTACCTCTCATTTCCCCATCTTCAGCCTCTGGTAACGACTGTTCTCCTCTATACTTCTGTGAGGTCGGCTTCTTTAGATTCCACATATGAGTGAAACCACGTGGTATTTGCCTTTGTATGCCAGGCTTCTTTCACTTAGTTATTATGATCTCCAAGACCAGGAACAGACAAGGATACCCTCTTTTACCACATCTCTTCAGCAGCATTCTGGAAGTGCTTGCCAGAGCAATTAAACAAGAGAAAGAATCGAAGAGCATCCAATGGAGGACATCAAATGGTCCTTGTTTATAGATGACTTGACCAGATAGACTCTAGAAAAAGAGCTGTTAGAATTAATAAACATAAAGTTACAGGATACAAAGCTAATATTCAAAATCAAGAAGTGTACCCATATTTCAAACTACCTTAAGAAAGAAAGAAAGGATGGAAGGGAGGAAGAAGGGCAAAGAACCTAAGGGGACTGAAACGACATCTCAATGATGAAGAGCACTTGCTGTTCTTCGGGAGGACTCAAGTTCAATTCCCAGCACCCAAAATCCCTCCACATACATGCCATGACATTCATGTACACGCATTGTAAATAAATAAATAAATAAACTTAGCAGAAAAATATTTAAGACACTTATTTCTAATCATTCTTATTCTAGGAATACATACTTTATTTAACCAAGGAGGTGAAAGATTTCTCCAATGAAAACCATTAAATACTGACAAAAGACATTAAAGAGGACACAAACAAATGAAAAGAATATTTTATATTCATGGGTTGGGAGAATTAAAATCATGAGTGTCCGTGTTAACCCACAGTGATCTGCAAGTTTAATGCAACCTCTCTCAAAATATCCATGTTGCATTTCACAGAAACAGAAAGAACACTCCTAAGATGTGTATGGGACATGAAGTGTAAAATTCCCAGCCAGATCTTCACCCACTTGTATTGGCTAGCCCTCCATGCTGTCCTACCAGCTTCCATGGTTGAGGGAGCCCTCTGCTGATGGCTTGACTGTAACTTCATAGCACGGAGCAGGGAAAACGGATGAACTTGAAAGATCTCCTGACTCTGAGAGCTGTAATCTGTCTCAGGACCTACAGCAGAATTTTATTGTGAAAAGCTAGCTCTAGAAATGCTTTGATTTGTCCAAATTATTTTAGATTTTATTCTTTCAAGCAGTAGAAGAAAGTAGGTTCCCAAAGAGACACGCAAGCTTGTAAACACACACACACACACACACACACACACACACACACACACACACACACACACATGCATATGCACACAAACTCTACAGTTATGGCATGATTACTCACTACCAAAGAAAGAAAAAGAATCTACTTGCTTGTGTCTCCTCTCTCAGAGACTCTCTCTCTCTCTCTCTCTCTCTCTCTCTGTGTGTGTGTGTGTGTGTGTGTGTGTGTGTGTGTGTGTGTGTGTGTGTGTGTGTCTCCCTGGTATAAATGAGTAGCAGGCACCAAAGTATTTATAGAAGCCCAGAATCATGGGATTAGAGGAACACTTACCCTTTGTGGCATGTCTGGATGAAAGATTCTGACAAAGCCACAGCTTGAAAGAGAGGAATTCTCTCCCATGGCTATGGCCTTGATTCTGGAGGTTAGCAGCTTAACACCAGGGTATGGTGCCTGATATGAACTCTGGAAATTAATAACGATAAGGGTGGGCTGCCTGCCAAGACTAGAGTGTGAATCCCAAGAGAAGCACCTTCTATTTTGAGATCTCAATCCATTGTGTACTGATCTATGCTTTGACCCATATCCCACCTCTGTCTGCATGCTTCTTTTTCCAGTTCTTATTCCTAGACTCACCAGGGTTTTCAGCCCATAAACAATGATAACTAGCCTGTGAACCTTCTGCTTCACCAGAAAGAACAGTATTTGATAATGGCTGCTAAAGCAAATACTTGACTTAAACCTCAGCAGAAAGAACAAATAATAGAACACCTTTCTTCTCTTGCCAAAGATGTCTAAGGAAAGACATGGGAAATGGCAGAGTACCAAACAGAAGTTGTGACCAAAAGAAATAACAGCATATGTTTGTTTTCCTTGAGAGAGTTGCTTTGCAAGGGAAAGAATAAACATGCAATCTCCCACCATGTCACACCGTCAAGACTGCATATGCAAAGGGAACCTCCTCCAGAAACACCATCAGAACTTGCAATCCCCCTGCTCAAAGGCCTTCAGCAGTGCCCGTTGCCCCTAATCAATCTAAACTATTGGGCTAAAGAGAGGGCTCAGTCAGTAAAGTGTTTGTCTTGCCAGCATGGGGACTTGAGTTTGGTCCCCCAAAACCCATGTTTTTAAAAGTTGAGTGTAATGTACTTGTAATCCCAGAGCTTGGGAGGCAGAAACATGGATCTCTCAAGCTCACTGGCCAGCCAGCCTAGCCTGTTTGGTGAATTCCAGATCAGCTACAGACCCTGTCTCACAAAAGGAATGTTGATGGTATCTGAGGAGAGATATCAGACATTGTTCTCTTGTCTTAACACACACCTGTAGAGCACTCACACGTCATCATCAACAACTACAATATCATTTTTAGATTTATGTATGTGTATCCTGTGTCTGTGTACCACATGCATGTCTGGTACCCTTGGAGGCCAGAAGAGGGTGTTGGATCCCCTGAAACTAGAGTTACAGATGATCACTATGTGGGTGCTAAGAATTGAACCAGGGTTCCCTGGAGGAGCAGCCAGTGCTCTTAACTAATGAGCCATCTCTGTAGCCCAAGTCTTTTTCTTTTTTCTTTTGTTAGTTGTGTGTGTGTGTCTGTGTGTGTGTGTGTGTGTGTGTGTGTGTGTGTGTGTGTGTGTGTGTGTGTGTGCATGTACATGTTAAAGATCAGACCAGCCTCGAACTCCATATGGTGATGATGATGACCTTGAATTTCTGGTCCTCTTGCCTCCCCCAGGATTAGAGTTGTGCTACACCACACCCAGTTTTAGGTGGTGCTGGGGACAGAAGCCAGGGCTTCATGCGTGTTAGGCGAGCACTCTACGAACTGAGCCCCAGCCCCAGCCAAAGTCTAAAGTCTTTAAGAGGGCATTCAAAGTTCTTGCCCTCTCCTGCCACAATCCATCCTCTGTTCTTTGTCCTAACCCTTGCGTTCACACTGCACTTTCCTCTTGACCACTGGTCCACTTTTCTCTGGCATTTTCCCACAACTCTTCCTTCTTTCTCATGTGGCAGGGTCTTGCCCATACTTCAAGCATTAGCTCAGGTGCCGTCTCTTCCCTGAAGTTCTCTCTAGCTCTGTCAGAATGAATTCTTCTCATTCCCACATACCCAAAACTTTTTTTGTTCTATCTCCCAGACGCCACCATTATAATGCAAATAATCGTTGTAATTCAGTCTTCTCCAGCTTGCAAAGTGAAATCACAGTTGCATCCTTCCTGGAAGTCCACAGCTTATGTGGCCTCCATCTTCCACCCTGTGTCCCCACGATCATTCTTCCTGTTGGAGGCCTGCCACGGCATCTCCTGTATACACGATTCATTGTTCACTCCATTACACTAAATTAGCACTGAAAATTAGGGGCAAATACAGCCACTCCAAAGAGACAGGGCACCAGTATCATAAGTACAAGTAAGACAGGGCACCCACTGGGCATGATGGCACATACCTTTAATTCCAGCCCTCAGGAGGCAGAGGTAGGTGGGTACCTGTGAGTTGCAGGTCAGCCAAAGTTACACAGTGAGACTCTGTCTCAAGAAAAAAAAAATACATCCCATCCTAAGTAATATGAATTCTGATTTGTCTATTCCTACAAAGTTCATCTAGAAGTTTCTCAGTATTTAATGCTTCCAGTTCAGGGACATTCCCTGTGCATATGACCCAGGAGTGCTGAAACCAACCTTTGAGCAACTGTGAATTAGGACCCCTTTCCTTCCTAAAGATGACTTCTCCTATAACTCACCAGATGTTATGAGCAGACAGGTGGCACCCCCAGAGTTGTACGGGGAGCAGCCCTAGGCCACCTTGCACCACGCTCTGTATCCAGTCAGTGTCTGTCCTTCATGATGGGGTCTTTGGAGTCTGAGAAGTTTGAATTCCTGTCCTGGAAAACTGCTATAAGTTTCAGCTTTATTGCCTCTAAAATGGAGCTCAGAACTCATTTTTTTAAAAAAGTCTCTTCACAGAAATATTTTTAGCTTCAAGTGAGATTTTTTTTTAAGATGGAGTACTTAATGACCCACAACAAATAGTCAGCGAATGGGAGTTTTATGACCAGAATGATTCTCAAATGTAGTACATTTCTGATAGTTCTCTTTGGGGTTTATGTTTAAAGTCATTTTATATACGTATACAAAATTCATGGTGGGTTGTTGTGGTTTGCATCCACAACTCCTTTTTTTTGTATTGTGTATGTGAATGTGTGTGTGTGTATGTATGTGTGCAGGTGCCAAATAGAAATATATGTGAATCTCCATCTAAGTTTTAGTCAAAAATAGCTTTAAACATTAAACATTTAAACATTAAAATGTTTACAAAAATCAAATCCAGGCGCTGGAGAAATGGCTCCGGAGTTATGTGTTCTTACTTCTCTCAAAGGGGACTCCAGGTTAGTTTCCAGCACCCCTGTCAGGAATCTCCAAACTGCCTGTAACTCTAGTTTCCAGGAGATCCAATGCTTCTGGCCTCCATGGGTGCCTACACTCATGTAAACATATCCACACACAGATATACAAACATATACACATACTTAAAAATAATAAAAATAAAGTCAAATAAACTCTTTAATAATCAGGGATGGCATATTTTAGGTACTTAAGGAATCCCAAAGGCATTACTCAAAGGCTAAATTTGGGGATTTGGGGAGTTTGGCTCAGTGATAGAGCACTTATCTAGCAAGTATGAGACCCTAGTTTCAACCCTTAGCATTACACACAAAAATCCCTAAATCTGCAATAAAAAGAATTTACATCTTATACAAATATCCCAATCATTCTCTTTCATATCTAATAAAATGTTATCCCATGGCCTTTTGATTCTAATGGAGCTGTATTAATTATTAGGGCTATTAAAGGATAACAGTTATAAAAATTAATTCTTCTAAGCTCATAAAACGCAATCCCAAGAAAGGTAGAACACTGGAAGGGAGCCAGTCTGGAAGTGCAGGTCTATGCTGGCATTCTGGATGGCTCTGGGGCTGCAGGGGTGGATGTTCTCTGGGCTCCCTCAAACACCTGAGCATAACTTTAATTACTGTTTCATATCCCAGTTTCCCAGAATTTAGACAGCAAATGTCCCTGAAAGTTCACTGGATTCACTAGTAAGTAGTGGGAATTCTATTTTTCCAAGAGTAGACTGTTATCCAATCAGCAAACATACCACTTATCACTGTACTTCTTACAAAGAAAAACAGACCCCCTTTCCTTGAGAAGTTTCTAGTCTAGAAGATACCTATATTCCAATCTAAAAATCTGTCCATTGCAATCAGTGGACAAGGGGTTTAAAAAAAAAAAAAAAACACTGTATGTAATAAATCAGTCATCGAGCAAATACAATCAGACCACAACCCATAGAACCATGGAGGCTATATATATAGCATGGAGGTCCCTAGGACGACTGTGGCTTATAATAAATTTCAGTTTTACTCAATTATTGAAAAAAAAATAGCCAAATGAATGGAAACACATGAACTATGAACCAAAGGTTGAGGGGCCCCCAGCTGGATCAGGCCCTCTGAATAGGTGAGACAGTTGATTGGCTTGATCAGTTTGGGAGGCAACTAGGCAGTGGGACCAAGTCCTGTGCTCATTGCATGAGTTGGCTGTTTGAAACCTGGAGCTTATGCAGGGACACTTGGCTCAGTCTGGGAGGAAGGGACTGGACCTGCCTGGACTGAGTCTACCAGGTTGATTGCAGTCCTCAGGGGAGGACTTGGCCTGGAGGAGGTGGGAATGGGGGGTAGGCTGGGGGTAAGGGGAGGTGGTGGGAGGGGGGAGAATAGGGGAACCCATGGCTGATATGTAGAACTGAATGGTATTGTAAAATAAAATATAAAAAAAAAAAGCAACAACAAAAAAAAACCATAAAAATCAAGAGTAAAAAAATGAATTAAAAGCTCATTTTAGAAAACATTAAAAAAAAAGAGCAAATACTTGGAAACAATTCATACTATCATGAAGAAAGACACCCATGAATGGCAATAGTCATGAAGGCCTAAGATTAATCTCAGTCTTAGTAGACAGAAATGCTTTCACTAGCAAAGAACATGGAATTAAGCTAGGGGAAGTGACCACTACATTAATGACATGTGATCTTAGGAAACAGACCAAGCTTTACACAGAAACTAGAAGTGTAATGGTTATAAACATAAGAAAGGCGGTTTGGGACCAGGTGATAAAGAATCTGATTGGCAGAAATAAAAATTCCTGCTTTATGCTGGATACACTAGGAAGTGATATTCTTGTGTGGAAACTGGGAAAGAAATTTTTTTTAAAAAATAAGGAGACTTTTCAACGGGCCCTTCTGAAATTGCTCTGTAGTCCAAGAGACACTGGGGAGTGAGTCTAACTCTTCGGCACTAAAAAGACGAGAACAATAAAAGAAGACAATGGCTTGGGATTCCATGTACAGTTCCGTCTTCCATGTTCACCTGGCCTCTCTGACCACGCTCAGAGAGAACGACAAGCTGAAGCAGAAAAGGGAAACTAGCTCAGAGTTACTAGTCGCTGGAGAGAAGCTGTTCCTGGCAGGGAACCGTGCCCGTCTGTGCCTGGACTAAAGCATTGGGATTAGGTGGTTTTCTGGGCCCCACGGCATGGTCTGCAGAGCTGTCAGCAGCCTTTAATCAAAACATGACGGTGTGGCTCGCCGGGTGGCTGGTTTATGTTCTGGATATTAAATGCGGGCTTACGTGTCCCTCTATTTATACATGCTCCCAGGCCTGCTGGATGACTGCCATTCCATTCAAAGGAGATAAAATAAAACCCTCCCGTGTAGCACACACATTCCTGGAAGCGGCAGGCAAGAAAATGTTTGCCCTCCGACCACAAAAGAGGATCCAGCAGGGGAAACCACACAGTGGCCTAACTGACCACAGAGAGACATCCATCTTGAGAGTGTCGAGAGCTGGGCTTGGGCAAGCAGTGGGTGGGATTTGGAGTACAACATCTCTGTCTTGAGAGATGGGATGGCCACATGAAAGGCTGTGGGAACCACCTGCCTGCCTTTGCATCAAGTGCGTTGTCAGACTTGTCAAAATCTCACCCTTGGGGGACCATCAGACAGACACCAACTTCATTGCCAATTCACCAGGCACATCCTGCAGCAGGTCTGTCCCAGAGTGCAGTACGGTTTCAACCCGAAGGATGGCAGTCTGCAGGAATCAACACCGTAGGTTGTATGGGAGCTTGCTAGGCAGAATCGGAGAATCTGTGCAGAGACAACTGTTTCCACTGGCAACAGTCGACTTCCCAGACCCTGCATTCCATACCACAACCCCCCTCCTGTCACTGCCATGCCGGCCTTGAGCACCTCTAGACATGTGCCTATTTTAATTGTATTTATTTTTTCATTTTTATGTGTTTTACCTGTGTGTACAGTACCCAAGAAAGCCAGAAGAGGTCGTCAGATCCCCTGAAACTGAAGTGACAAATGGTTATCAGGCATCTTGTGGGTATTGGGAACCAAACTTGGGTCCTCGGCCAGAACAGTAAGTGCTCTTAAGCACTGAGCCATCTCTCCAGCCCCCTCAACCATATTTTATTTTCCCGGCTACCCCCATCCTAACACTTCCTTGGGTTACAGGGGCTAAATGTGTTTCTTTTTAACTCTTCCTAATCTCTTTTCTAGCACTTTTCACATGTCCCATTTTTCTTAATTATTCACGTTTTACAACTTTTCCCCGACTGGCTATATCCCCTCACATCACCTGAACATCAGAGATATTCCAACAAACGTTACAAATTATGAAGACTTTATAGATTCTCAGTATATGTTGTTGGCTGAGTCACTGACTTTTTGAATAAGGTGGCACACTTCAGCAAGACACAGTATCACCCAAGGTGTAGATTGGAGTTTAGATATAGTGGTCCCCCATTATCCATAGGTGTTATATTCCAAGACCCCAATAGCTACCTGAAACTTCAAAATATGACCAGACCTTACACATATTTTTCCTATACATGTTTATCTATGACAAAGTTTAATTTATAAATTAATCACGATAGGAAATTAACAAAAAAATAATAAATTAGATGGACTCTGTAAAATATCTTTTATTTTTATTTACCTTTTTATTTATTTATTTTGCCTCACACAAACTTGTTTTTTTATTGAAAAATATATTTTGGCCTGGCAGTGGTGGTGTAAGACTTTGATCTCAGCACATGGGAGGCAGAGGCAGAAGGACCTCTGTGAGTCTGAGACCAACCTGGTCTACAGACTGAGTTCCAGGACAGGCTCCAAAGATATACAGAGAAACCCTGTCTCGGAAAAAAAAAAAAATGAAAAATATATTTTGTCATACAACATATTCTTATCAAAGTTTCCCCTCCCCCAGCTCCTCCCAGCTCCTCCCCACCTCCCCCCCCCCCCCCCGCAATCCACCCAAATCTATGACCTTTCTTTTTCACTCATTAGAAAACTAATAGGCAACTTAAGCAATTTCTTAAAAGCCAGAATAAGACAAAACAAATGAATAGGGGGGAAAAGTCATCAAAGAAAAAGCATTAAAAAAATACAGACGCAGAGGCACATACACTTGAACACACAGTAAACTCATAAAACACAAAATATGAAACTATAATATATAAGCAAAAGACCTGTCTAGTTAAAACAAATTGCCCATACAAAGCATTATGAGAGAAAAACCCTCAAAAAAAAACCACTATTGAATTCATTCTGTGTTGGCCGTTTGTTGTTGGATGAAGGGCCTACTCTTAAGCATGGTTTGTGTACCTAGTGAGACTCGGTTGCAGAAAACTGAATTTTCCTTTGTGAGCAGTTCTCAGCTGGAGATAACTTCTGGGTTGGGAATGGGGTCTCGTGTCCACTCCCCCTCCCAGTGCTGGGACCCCATCTGGCTTAGACCTGTGCAGGTCCTGTGCATGCTGTCACAGTCTCTGTGAGTTCATACGTACATCAGTATAGATGTCTTAGTTAGGGTTTTATTGATGAAGAGACGCCATGACCACAGCAACTCTTATAAGGGAAGATAATATTTAACTGGTCTGGCTTACAGTTCAGAGGTTTAGTCCATTATCACCATGGCAGGAGGCATGGCAGCGTGCAGACAGACATGGCACTGGAGGAGGAGCCAAGAGTTCTACATCTGGATCAGCAAGCAGCAGAAAGAGAGAGAGAGAGAGAGAGAGAGAGAGAGAGAGAGAGAGAGAGAGAGAGAGAGAGAGACTGGACCTGGCTTGAGCCTTTGAAACCTCAAAGCCCCCTCACAGTAATACAACTTCTGCCAACAATGCCATACCTACTCCAACAAGGTCACACACATGCCAACAAGACCACACCTCCTAATAGTGCCACTCCCTGGTGGCATATGGAGGCCATTCCTATTCAAACCACCACAATAGCAGAATGTCGTTAAGATTCGTTTTATTACTATAATTCTTTTGTTGTTGTTGTTGTTTTTGTTTTTCAAGACAGAGTTTCTCTGTGTAACAGCCCTGGCTATCCTGAAACTCACTTTGTAGACCAGGCTAGCCTCAAACTCACAGAGATCCACCTGCCTTATTACTACAATTCTTTAGCAGAACAATAATATTTGGTTTTCCCCAGTGTGGTAGTTTGAATGTATTTGTACCCCATAATCTCATAAGGAGTGGCACTATTAGGAGGTGTGGCTTTGTTGGAGTGGGTGTGGCCTTGTTGGAGGGAGTATGTCACTGTGGGGGCAGATTTTGAGGTTTCCTATGCTCAGGATACTGCCAAGTGTCTCAATAGACTTCCTGCTCCCTGAAAGTCAAGATGTAGCCAGCACCACATCTGCCTGCATGCAGCCATGCTCCCTGCCATGTTGGTAATGAACTGAACCTCTGAAACGGTAAATGAGCCACCTCAATTAAATGTTTTCTTTATAAGAGTTGCTGTGGTCATGGTGTCTTTTTACAGCAATAGAAACCTTAACTGGGGTCTGGAGAGATGGCTCAGAGGTTAAGAGCACTGCTTGCTCTTCCAAAGGTCCTGAGTTCAATTCCCAGCAACCACATGGTGGCTCAAAACCATCTGTAATGAGACCTGGTGCCGTCTTCTATTCTGCAGGGATATGTGCAGATAGAACACTGTGTACATAATAAATAAATAAATAAATCTTTAAAAAGGAAGGAAAGAAGATAGAAAGAAAAAAAGGAAGGGAGGGAGGGAGGGAGGGAGGGAGGGAGGGAGGGAGGGAGGGAGGGAGGGAGGAAGGAAGGAAGGAAGGAAGACGCCTTAACTGAGACACCCAGGTCCCTGGACTATCTAGTCCCAGGTCACCAGAACAGTGTCAGGCATGGGTTCCTTCTCATGGAGTGGGCCTTAAGTGAATCAGATATTAATTTGTGACTCCCATAGCTTTTATGCCACTATTTCACCAGCATATCCTGCCAGCAGGACACCAGTAGAAGAGTTTGTAGCCGGGTTGGTGTTTACCTTTCTCCCTTTCTAGCATGCAGAGTACCCTCCTAGTGCACGAACACTAGTTAGTAGGAGTGGAGGCCTTAGGGAGACACCAGCTCAACTTCTCCATGTCCAATGGGTTGTGTTGTCTTCAGCAACAGGACTTCACCATCAGTGTATGGAGAACAACCAACAGCCTCAGCAATAGCCTGGGTTATTTAGGGATTTCCATGGGACCGTTTGGCCAACAACTCAATTAGATGTAACCCATTCTGAGCACTAGAGGTTTCACTTGGTGATGTGAGCTATATAATCGCAGTTTCGTCTCCCCCATTATTTGGTGACTCCATTAGGATTTCTTTTATATATGTATATAGTTTAAGAAGCTTCTACTATAGTGGGTTTCCACATGTTCCTTCAAATAACCCTCGGGTGTGTATCCCAACCTGATACTCACAATCTACTGCCTCAGCCACTCAAATGATGGAATTACAAGTGTGTGCCACCAGGCCAGACTTATAATATATTATAATAGGATATTGAAGCCGGGCGTGGTGGCGCATGCTAGGTAGGTGGATCTCTGTGAGTTCGAGGCCAGCCTGGTCTGCAGAGCGAGTTCCTGGATAGGCTCCAAAAGCTACACAAAGAAACCCTGTCTTGAAAAAAAACAAAAAACAAACAAACAAACAAAAGAGATATTGACAGCTGCCAATATCTTATTATACTCACCCTTCTTCTCATGATGATGTGAGGTTCTACAATGCTACCGGCTGAGATGAAGAGAGACGAGTGGTGTAGACACTGTGATGTAGCATTACGATACAGCATAGTGAGCTGATAACTGAGCTAGCTCCTAGGTGGAAAGGGATGATTGGTATATACAGTGTGGATTTCCTGGGCAAATGGAATGCACCTGTCCCGAGCAGGACAGAGCAAGAGAACAGAGATTTTATCACACTACTCATATGGTACACGTGCAGGATAGTTTTATGTCAACTTGACACAAGCTAAAGTCACTTGAGAGGAGGGAACTTCAATTGAGAAAATGCCTCCCTAAGACTGAACTGTACACAAGCCTGTAGGGCATTGTCTTAATGAGTGATTGATGGAGGACGGCCCAGGCCACTGTGGGTGGGGCCACCCCTAGGATAGTGGTCCTGGCTTCTACAAAAAGCAGGCTAAGACAGTCATGATGAACAAGCCAGTGAGCAGCATTCCCCCATGGCCTCTGCATCAGCTCCTGCCTCCAGGGTCCTGCTCTGTTTAAGTTCCTGTCCTGACTTCCTCTGATCATGAGCAGGGATATGGAAGCCTAAGCCAAATAAACCCTCTTCTCCCCAAGTTGCTTTGGATTATGTGTTTCGTCCCAGCAGTGGTACCCCAAAATATGACAGTACACCATTTAAAATTTATGAATTCTTTATTTTTGAAATTTTCCACCTAATATTTTAGGACCGTAGTCACCATGGGTAACTGAAATTGCAGAAAATGAAACTGGATTTGAGGGGTGGGGCCGGTCACCATACTCTGTTGGGGTACAGTTTAATCAGCCTGCCTTGCTCTGGAGGGATGATTGGTTGTGAAAACAAGTGCTACTCAAATAAAGAGGAGCGTGACCACTCAGCCTGTAGAACATCCATCAGCAGGGGTCATCTGCCCCGGCGGTCCTCGCCTCACCGCTTCCTGTTCACCCCCACAGCCCTGTTTCCTCACCAGTCTCATAGCCCCCCCTGTGCCCACCCCTCAGCTTCCAATATTCGCCCATTGTCCCCGGAACTGTGGCTGTGTCTCCTCATTGCTCTTCCACTTGAATTTTGTCTTCATGGTTACTATCTTCTGTTTAGATGATTTGTAGTTTTCCAGACAGTCCCTCATTCCCACCTCCAGGTCTCTTGCTCACCCACTTAGCATGCCAGCAGGGGATTTACCCACATCTGCCTGCCTAAACTACATTTGATTCTTTAGAACTCGGTTCAACTAGTTCATCCTTTATGAGTCTTCCCCCCCACACACACACACACACATCCCCTCTAGAGCCAAGGTCTCCTATTCTGAACTCCCATAACACTCGATACCTTCCTTACTGTGCCTGGCACACCCTATATGACAGTTTCTAGTTGGGTTGCCTTTCTCGTCTCCAATTAAAAGGGAATTCTAAAGGACAAAAAAAAAATATCCTTTTAATGTATTTTTTAGATTTATTTTTATTATTACTTTTACATGTGTGTGTTTATGTGCAGGTGTCCTGGGAGACCAAAGGCATTGAGTACCCTTGGAGCTGAAGATACAGACCATTGTGAACCACCCAGTACAGGTGCTGGGAACTGAACTCTGGTCCCTCTGCAAGAATGTGTTACATGCTGTCAACTGAGCCATCTCTCCAGCCCCAGAAACTTTTATCTCATTCCTCATAATATCAGGCATTGTTCATTCCGTGTACTTCAGTGGGAATTTGTTGAGTGAAAGTGTGCATACACGAATGAATGTGTGCAACAACAATGAATGTTTGAGGGGATTTCTGGTTTGCAGGTGTTGCCCAGATTTAAAAAAAAAAAAGTGAAACCATCCCAGAGGGTTGTGTGGCCAGAGAGTGTGACTTCACTCTGATTCTTCATTTTAGCTATGTCCTGCAGGAGAGACAACTGAGTTCAAGGTAGACTAAATTCCACTTAAGAGTCACACTGCCCACTTCCAATTTAAAGCTCTGAATTCTAACCCATTCTGCTCAATATTGGTCTCTTACTTTTCAGTGTCTGCACATATAATGGAATTAACTTCAGGAACCCCCCCAAAAAAATACCCATCTTCTTTTTGTACCCTTCTCGTTAGCATTTTCTTAGTTCTATGCCTTCCTGGAAGTCACAAATGAATGTTTGCTACAACGGGAAGACATCCCGCTCCTGATAAACAGGCAGATATGGTCTAAACCAGTCCAAAAAGCATGCTTCTCAAGATCCAAAGAAATCCCCCTAATAGAGTCTACGGGCATGGCAGAGAGGTCACTAATATCAGAAGAATCAGAACCAGGCCTGGTGGCACATACATGCCTGTACTCTCAGCGTTTGGTAGACTGAGGCAAAGGATTACAAGTATGAGGCCAGTTTGGATTAAATAGAAAGACCCTGTCAGAAAAAAAGAGAGAAGGAGAGGAGAGGAAAGAAAGAACCACACAGTGGGAGGACCTGAGCAGAGGTCATAGCTGCCTCAAGATACAGCTTTGTAAACAAAGTCTGCATAATGACAACAACAGCTGACATGCCACTCAATCAGGGGAAATGCCACAGGCCCAAAGTTGTAGAATATTATTCTAAGCTGTGTTACTTTGTTTAGGTTGCATTTGTTTAACTCTGTGAAACTGTGTTACTGTGCCTGTCTAAAACACCTGATGGTCTAATAAAGAGCTGAACGACCAATAGTGAGGCAGGAGAAAGGATAGGCAGAGCTGGCAGGCAGAGAGAATATATAGAAGGAGAAATCTTGGAAAAAAGAAAAAGTAGGGCTGGAGAGATGGCTCAGAGGTTAAGAGCATTGACTGGTCTTCCAGAGGTCCTGAGTTCAATTCCCAGCAACCACATGGTGGCTCACAACCATCTGTAATGAGATCTGGTGCCCTCTTCTGGCCTGCAGTCATACATGCTGTATACATAATAAATAAATAAACCTTAAAAAAAAAAAAAGAAAGAAAGAAAGAAAAAAGAAAGAAAAAAGAAAAGAAAAAGTAAAGAAGAGCCAGAGAAGGAGGAGGACATCAGGGCCCAGGCACCCAGCTACACAACCAGCCAGAGTAAGAGTGAAAGTAAGATTACAGAAGAGAAAGATAAAAGCCTAGAGTTAAAAGGCAGATGGGCTAATTTAAGTTAAGGAAAGCTGGTAAGAAGCAAGCCAACTAAGGCCATATAAGTAATAATAAGCCTCCGTGTGTGATTTATTTGGGAGCTGGGTGGCAGGCCCCCCCAAAAGAAATAAACAGTTAAAAAAAAAAAAAAAAAATAACACCCCACTTCTAGATGACAAGGTGATCAATGGCTGTTGAGAGACAGAGAACCAATCTTCTCCAAGGTCTTCACTGATAGATTATCCAATTCCAAGTGTGTGTGCAACACCAAAGAGCTCACGGGCTTAGGGAGGGAGGGTGGAGGGGACATTAGACAGTTGGAAGTGGGAGAGAGAGGGGTGAGATTTATGCAAATACAATATTCACATATGAAATTCTTTTTTAAAAAGTATTTTAAATTCTCTTAAAATGATTTTAGAGAAGCAGAAGGAAAATAACCTGTGGAAGAGCCCCCCCCCCCCTTCTGGACACAGTGCCAGGATGGATGTCTCTGGTAAACAGCTGCCTAGACTTGCTTCAGACCCTATCAAAGGACATTCTGAGGCCAGGCTTCCACCTTTTCCCTCTGACAAAGGACCAGAGAAAATACACAACCCTCAAGGCCCTCTCACGAAGCAGCCCTCATATCTAAAAGATCAGAGGCCGGCCTCAGGGAGAGAGTGGACCTGGGCTTGGGAGTGTCCCAAGGCCACAAGCATTGCGATGACCTCTGCTAAACAGGCTGATGAAGCCTGGTCCAAGGAAACTTCTGGCAAATGTTCTCACATTTGTGCGGACAGCAGTTCCTGATAAGAACTCAGGAAGCAGATATGAGCTATTAGCACCTCTGGGCCAAGCTCTGCGACTCCTTTGGCAGTCTTTCTGCATGAAAGAAAACTTGGGGGGAAGGCAGTGTCAGAGGTCAGCCTAGAATACCAAGTATTTCCTGCCCAGTCTTTTCAAGAGATAACAAGCTAAGTGGCTTTGCACCTTTGTTTCCCAGAGGCTTCAGAGTTGGGCAATCCAAAATTCCCCAAGCCACATCCACCTGATTGGGCACTCCGACAAAAAAAAAAAAAGCCTGTGGTTCCCTCGTGAATAGGAACCTTCTTCCAGGAGCCTCTGGCATCTAAGGAGTACTACCTCCACATCAGGCCCCAGAACACTGGGTTCCTGGCTGTGCCTTCTCCACGGGCGTCTCTACTCTGGATTCCCTACACACACCCTGTAGTGATCTAATGCTCGGCCCAGCACTCTACTTACTGACAAGCAGGTAGAGCAACTCCTCTCCATCATTTGTTGGTAGTGAATGAATTCCAGAATCCCTCCCAGAAACCAAAGCCCGCCAATGCTTCAGACTCTTACGTAAAATGACATAATGTTTGCATATAGCCTACATAGGTCCTCCCATGCAATTTAGGTCATCTCTAGATTACCTTTATCACCCAATGCAAGGTCATGACTACACAAAGTTGTTACATGCATTGCTCATAGGACAGTAACAAAGGAAGAAAGAATTCTTACCTACTTAGTACAGACACCTTTTTTATAAATATTTATTTATTTTTATTATGGATTATGGGTATTTTGCCTGCGTGTATGTCTGTACACAAGAAGCATGCCTGGTGCCTATGGAGGCCAGAAGAAGGCTTTGAGGTCCCCTGGAACTGGAGTTACAGACAGTTTAGAACCACCCTGTGGGTGCTGGGAATAGAACTCAGGTCCTCCAGAAGTATAACCAATGCTTTTAAGTGCTGAACCATCTCTCCTGTCCTAGTGAAGACAATTCTTTAGAAGATATTTCCAGTCCTCAGTTGAATCCAGAGATACAGAACCCACAGACAATGACAGTCAGCATTCACTTTTCAGGTCACTGAGCAACACCAACATGGACATTCATGAATTTGTATTACATGGACCACCGGGTGAGTTATCTGAACGAAAGACTATGGGAAGGTGTTGTACAGTAGACACTATAGAACTAGGGAAGTGGAGGAATCAGTCTAAAGGAGCAGGAAGAACAGTGGGATGGCTCTGCAGGTAACAGCCCTGGCTGCACAGGCCTGAAGATCTGTTTAATCCCTAGAACTCCTAAAAACCTAAACCAACTGCAGCTCACCACATGGCAAGATGAGGGGTGGAGAGAGAACCACCCAGAAGCTCATGGGCCAGGCAGCCTGGACCCTGCCTCAACAAGATGGAGAACAAAAATGAATTCCCCAAAACTGTCCACACACACACACACACACACACACACACACACACACACACACACACACACACACGATAAATAAATAAATAAATAAATAAATAAATAAATAAATAAATAAATAAATAAATAAATAGAGAAGGGCAACAAGAGAAGGTCATGGAACATGCATGTCGTGAAAGCCAAGGAAAGAAGAAAGGGACTAGTAAGAGAGAGAGAGGAAGGGGGAGAGAGAGAGAGAGAGAGAGAGAGAGAAAAGAGAGAGGGGGGAGAAAGGAGAGAGAGGAGAGAGAAAGGAGAGAGAGGAGGGAGGAGAGAGGGCAGAGAGGAGAGAGAGGGGAGAGAGAGGAGAGAGGAGAGGAGAGAAGGAAAGGGGAGAGAGAGGGGAGAGAGAGAAGAGAGAGAGGAGGAGAGAGAGGAGGAGAGAGAGGAGGAGAGGGAGGGAGAGGAGAGAAGCTGGAGAGATGGCTCAGCAGTTAAGAGCACTGGTTGTTCTTCTAGAGGTCTTGAGTTCAATTCCCAGCAATCACATGGAGGCTCACAACCATCTGTAATGAGATCTGGTGCCCTCTTCTGGACTGCAGGCATGCATGCAGACAGAACACTGTATATATAATAAATAAATAAATCTTTAAAAGAGAGAGAGAGAAGCCGGGCGGTGGTGGTGCACACCTTTAATCCCAGCACTCGGGAGGCAGAGGCAGGCAGATCTCTGTGAGTTCGAGGCCAGCCTGGACTACCAAGTGAGTCCCAGGAAAGGCGCAAAGCTACACAGAGAAACCCTGTCTCGAAAAACCAAAAAGAGAGAGAGAGAGAGAGAGAGAGAGAGAGAGAGAGAGAGAGAGAGAGAGAGAGAGAGAGAGAGAGAAGACATGGGAAGCAAATAAGAACAAAACATAATGCTATATATGTATGAAAACGAAGCCCATTCCTTTGTGTGCTAATTTTTTTTTAAAAGTTTTAAGTCATTTCATGTTACACTCTACTGTGTCCTGAGCTTGATGGTGAAAGACACTTTTAAGTAGATGCCACACATGCTTAACAAAAATGACATTAACTTCCTTCAGCACCAATCCCTTTGTACATTTCCTTGATTTCCCTAAATATGACTTTTCATTGTTGATTTACTCAAATCAGGATCTAAACAAGGTTCTCACCCAGCATTTAGTTGTTACCTTTTTTTCTGTCCATTTTATACTGTAGTTAGCCCTCATTTTCTCTAGTGTCATTGTGACTGGTGTATAATAGATGTAAAGGAACTGGCTCATTTTTCCTAGAGAATGCCTCATATTTGGATTTAGATGATTGTATATTTGCTATCTAGTTCATTCTTTTATCCCTCAAACTTCATGTAAGATAACTGCAAGCCCAAAAGACTTTAAACAATCAAGTGCAATTGTTTAGTCAAGAAAACATCACAAGATGTTACGTCACACCAAGAGGCACATGATATTTGGGACGTGCCACTTTTAAGGAGACTAACATGAGGTGTACGTGAGAGCAGAGACCCTTTCATTATGATGTTCTCCACTGCCACTACAGCTAATAGCTTTAGACTGTTTCGTGAACATTGCCTGCCAATTATCATCAATCAATTGTTTCATTACAAGTTGAAACTTAGGAATTTAAAGCATTTCATCATTTCTTCCAATATATCAATTGTAATTCTTCTGTAGAGACAAGACCTATACATCAGCTATTTAATTATTCTGAAACATATGTGACAAAGAAAAATAAAATTGTGTTTTCTCATTTATTATTTACTTTCAGAATAAAAAAAAATGTATCATCCTATCAACCTCCAGCAACAAGCTGTTAGCTGTCTGGAGTTGGGTGTTTGGGCTGGTGGTCTTTTTGTATGGACACGAGCTTACTCTTTCAAGTATGTGATAGGGTATGACACATTGCATTGCTGTTCTTTTGAGGCACAGATGGTCTCACGTTGACTCATGGGAGCTCCTCCAAAGTGGTTCCTGTGTCATCTGACAAGACTCCAAGAAGTCGTAGAGAGCTTCTAGCCAAAGCATTTGTGGAAAGCTCATTTATTTTGTTTATATTTGAATTGTGCCCCCAAAAGCCAGTGTGTTGGGGCTGTGGAGAGGGCTTAGCAGTTAAGAGGCCTTGTTGTTCTTTACAGAGAACCCAAGTTCCGTCTCCAGCACTCCTATGGAGTTCACAACCATGTGTTCACAACTCCAGAGGATCTGATGCCCTCTTCTGGTCTCTGTGGACACGAAGCACACACGTGCTGCACAGACATACATGCAAGCCAAACACTCAGACACAGAAAATTAAAATTAATGTTAAGTCTGTGCATTAATGGCTTGGTCCACAGCCCATTACACTATTGGGTATTTTAAGACTCCAAGCCCCCTGGAGGAAGTTAGGTCTTCACTGGCATGGCCTTGAAGGGATGTTAGAACCGTGTCCTTCTTTCTGTCTCTCCTGCTTCCTCACAGCTCTGAGATAAACAGGTCTCTTCTGCTGTGCCTCCCCACCAGATATACTGTGCTGACAGAAGCACGAGCAACAGGGACAGATGACTGTGAAGGGAAACCATGAGCCAAAACAGACCTTTTTACTTAATAAGCTTATTGTCTCAGATACTTTGTAACAGTGACTCTCATCATGTGCATTGATTGCCCAGAACCAGAATCAGCCATTTCACCAAGACAGATGGTATGTAGAGATTTTCTTCAGGGTTTATTTTCAATTAAACATTGCAAATGTAATTGAGACTTCTTGTGCAGCCATCTCCCTGATCTCATTGCTCTTCCCTTTGATTGATGGCATTTTCATCTTTAATGTGTTTCTGCTGGACCTTCTATCCCATTCTTTCCACCTTGCATCCTTCTACCCCGGGTTTTTCTCATGTCACGTATGCTCTATTTACATTCTTGGGGATATATTTCCTTTGGACACTTAGCTTTTCTCTTTCATTTGTAGGACTTTTGTCCATCTGTGATATAAGATAAGGATATAAATTTTTTTTAAGAAAAATCAATTTTTGCCCGGACTAACCAATGCACCTACCACCCAAGCATACATCCAGGGCTTTGAGTTGGTACACTCCCAACATCTACCCCATCTATGACGTGCTGGAGTGTGTGAAGGGATGGGTCCTGCGGAACTATAGCCTCAGGATCTCCATGACTCAGGGCAACAGCAGGATGTCGGAGAGGAGTTTTGGTGAGGTCCAGTATTGAGGGTACCAGAAGCCAGAGGCCTTGAACCAAACGAACAGCATGTTACACAATGAACATTTGCAAGTAAAGCTGTTTAGGTAGACTGTATCTACAGTATATAAAAGGGTATGCTGCATGATACAGAGCAGTTCCCAATGCTACTTGAACGAATGAAGGAGTGTCAGAGAGGCTGGAAAGACGGAGGAGCAAAGTCGATTTTTGTTTGTTTGTTTTTGTTTTGCTTTTTTAATTAATATTTTGTTTTGTTTTGTTTTGTTTTGAGGGGGATGATACAAGGGTGAAGGGAAACTATGGGGGAACTGGTGAGTGAAATTGGAGTACATGATGTGAAATTCCCAAAGAACCAATTTTTAAAAATGTTCAAAAAAAGAAAATAACCAGTTTTCCTAGCACTATGTTTTAATAGTTTGTTACTTTCCCACTGATATATAATTCTAACTTTATAACACATTGAGTGCCCAAATACATATGAGTTTCGTTCTGGGCTTCATCTCTGTTCCATTGATTTATTTTTCCAATCCTTGCACTATTCCACTATGCCCTAATTTCTGTAGTTTTAAAATAAGTCTGAGTGTCTCCTTGTGATGGGTAGTGTTAAGCAATTTGACAGGATCTAGAAAGAGCTGGAAGATGGGCCTTTGAGCATAACTGGAAGGATTATCTTGATTAAGTTAATTGATGTGGGAATACCCATCTTAATTGTGGGATTCACTATTTCCTGGTTAGAAACTTGGGGAAGAAATACTTTATTAGGCTCACACTTCCACAATACTGTTCATCAGTGAAGGAAGTTGGGACAGGAATTCAAACAAGGCAGGAACCTAGAAACAGGAGCTAATGCAGAGGCCATGGAGGGGTGCTGCTTGCCGGCTTGCTCCTCATGGCTTGCTCAGCTTGCTTTCTTCTAGAACCCAGGACCACCATTCCAGGGATGGCATCATCCACAATGGAGTGGACCCTCCTCCATCAATCACTAATTAAGAAAATGTCCTACAGCTGGATCTTATGGAGGTTTGTTTTTTTTTTTTTTTCAATTAGGTTCCCTTCTTTCAGATAATTCTAGCTTGTGTCAAGTTGACATTAGACTAGCCAGCATAGTGAGGTTGGAAGTTTTGACTATTACTTGGAACTATATATCTTTTTTTAACTAGATATTTTAATTCATAAACTAGAATGGCTTTTCATCGTCACTGTAGTCAGAAAAATCAATGACATCTGCCAGAGATTTCATTAAGAAGCAACAAAGAGTTAACCTTACAATTCAGTTTCCCAGATCAATAGCAAGAGAAAAGTATGGTAACTCATGATCAATCACATCTCATGAACCCTATTCATTTGAATATTGTATTTATAATTTTAGTACAAAGCTCAATTAACAAATAATATCTATTTAGCAAAATAATAGAAGTTGTTTCTCCACTGGGCCTATGACCCCCTAGCTACAGGTTTTTGTTCTGGCTTAAAGTACCTAGTATTCTACTTAGGAGTGTCTACATGTACACTCTTAAGTGGGTTTTTTTTTTAAATGTATATAGTATTCTTTCTGCGTGTTAGCCTGCATGCCAGAAGAGGACATCAGATCCAACTATCGATGGTTGTGAGCCACCATGTGGTTGCTGGGAATTGAACTCAGGACCTCTGGAAGAGCAGTCAATATTCTTAATCTCTGAGCCATCTCTCCTGCCCCTTGAGTGGTATGTATACATTATATTTTATTTTATTTTATTTTTTACTTATCAGCTTCAGAATCAAAGTTATACTAATTTTATAAAAAAAAGATTCAGGTAGCTTCCCTCCTTTGCTTTTATATAAACAAGCTGTATAATATAAGGAGCTTATGCTTGTTGATGGTGGTCTCTAAGACCACCAACTAGTGACATCCAAGGCAGCAGGCTGATAACATGATTCACACTTGTACTTTGGTACAAATAAGGTCTCATTGCCAGAAACTGGTGAAGAGATGAGATAATCCCTAGCCATCTCTTATGTGGGACACTTCTCTCAAGACATCTCATGTGCCATCTACGATACCAGGCACAAGGCTGAATAAGAATGCTAGTATTGATTTGAATATCAAAGTGTTAGCAAAGTTACAGTTCTTTCATTTCAAAAGTGTACTATTTATTTGTGCATTTTACATGTCCGTGTGAGTATATGTGCAATAGTGTACATGGGTGCACACAGCTGTGCACAGGTGTGGAGACAGGAAAGGGTGTTGGATGTCCTCCTCTATCACTCTCCACCTATTCTTTGGAGTGGGATCTCTCCCTGAAACTGGTGCTCTCCTTCTCTCAAATGGGCTGAAAGCCAACAGGCCCCAGCCATCCTCCCGACTCCTCTCTCAGGGACAGGTGACAGGTGTGCTTGGGATGCCCCACTTGTTACATTGGTGTTGGGATTCAAACTCTGGTCCTCATGGTTGTGCTGCAAGCTCTCTTCACCACAGAGCCAACTCCCCCGCTCATTTCATTCCTCTTTTTAGGAACAAGGTTGGAGCCGTGTCCTGGAGACTAGACAGCATACTTTGAAGCTAAAGCCATTTTCTCCATGAAGAAGGGAAGAGGAAACAAGGGTTAGGTGTGGGCAGCGGCCAGTTTAGGAAACTTTAAGCTGGGAGAGGCTGTTGGGTTTTGTGCATTTCCATCTTATTCACTAATACGCTCTACTGCACACACTTGCTAACAGAGAAGATTGCCGAGGTTAACCCAGACGACTGAATCAAAGTCTCCCGGGAGGAGTGCCTGAGAACCTGCATTTTTAATAAGCCTGGTAAAGAATATTGTGCATGAGCAAATTTGGGAAACACACACAAGGAAAATAAACATGGGCTGTGGAGTTCAGCTGGGGCCTCACTTAGTTCCTGGGTGGCCTTGGGCATGTCACTTAGCCTCCCTGTGCCTCCTGTCCTTGTGTAGAAAAGGGACTAACCATCCCTCTCAGATAAAGTAATCACCAAGACTCAATAGGGGGGGTACAACCCAAGACTGGCATTCTGTGAATAGTCATCTTTATTATGGAAAAGGTTCTGGGAGAAATCACGAAGCAAAGTGCCAGGCTACAGAAATATTCCCAAAGTTGAGAGGGAAGAACAGTACCTCAGCTTTTTCTTATTAGTTCAGTATTTGCTCCCCAATTTTACAATCACAGTCTCTGGATTTTCTTGGAGAGCCGCCAGCAGCTTCCATTCCTAGTTTACATGGTTCTGGCACAAAATTCAGTCATGTCTTCCCACTCCAGTGACGGGAACGGCTCAGGCCTAGCCAGTCAGCAAACTGCGTTCTCTCTGGCTAGCATGGCCGGTTCAGGATAAGGACCATGACACAAACTGATCCGGTGAGATTCAGCTTTGGGATTCCTACGAAGGCTGTGTTTTCTACTCAGCTGCTACCGAGAGGGAATGAAGGAGAATACCTTTAGGTCCCCCAATCTGAAGCTTCCATAGCCACAGGAGATGAAAGAGCCTCTAGAGATGGAGGATACGGAGGAGCAAATCTCGAAGATTTTTTGGAGCACTGGAATCTAGATATGCTAAAGAGATTCTATTCCAGGACTCTGCAGCTGTATAAGTTATTAAACATTTTTCCTAAAACAGTTTAAGTTAGACTTTCTGTAACTTGCACTCAGATAGATCTTGACATTCATTTTTACAGCACTTTTTTCTCTCTCAGTCTCTAGCTCACTATGGAGTCATGTAAGCTAATTTTTTTTTTTTGGTCTGATATATTCCTCAAGTTTATTAGGAAGAAACAGACCCATGGCCTAACATTTGGCTGATGGACAGTGGAAATAGCTGAAGCATCATTAGTCTCTGGGGAGCAGAAACTCAAATCTGTTCCATCTAAATGGGTCCTTTTCTCTCAGAATGGGAAGCTGTTGATATTGAGGGAAGTCTCTGCGCTGTTCTTCAAGCTGTGAGGAGAAAGGTTGCCATGCAAGGGCAACACAACAATTGAAAGCTGTTGGGTATGGGAATGACAAGCTTGGCTGGTATGCAGTACTGTGTCACTGAGATTATTCTCAATTAATGAGCAGACATTACACAATTGTCGCTTTCACGTTCAGAGAGCTGACACATAATACACAATCAGAGGGCATTGTACGTTGGAATAGAACTCATCAGCCAGTGAGTTCTTCACCCCTTGAAATGAAATTACCCATTGCCTATCACAGTTTTATTTTGAGTCTTTCAAATGTGCAGCCATAGGCCAGGTGAGGATTCCAATTTGGGAAGAAGTCAATGGGGTTAGGAACGGGGCTTCCAGTCGAAACCCATCAAGTCAAAACCAGTGACTAGTAGTAGGAGAGGCTGGGTGGTGCGAGAGATGCAAAGTGGAGTTTGACCTCCAGTGCCTCCCCCTTGGAGTACCAATCAAGGGCCTTAGGTAAGTCTAGCTGAGGCAGCATCTGGCCCTTGTGAGGGACATCCCAGAATGGACATGTCCCTGTGTGACTTCCCAGTGAATACCAAATAGATTGGGTCATTTTAGTCAAACCTGGAGGACTTGGCCGCCCAAGCAGATGCTCTGGGGATGAACTCACTTTTGCTTTAGTGCCACGTGGCTGCTGAAGTCTGAGTAGCTCAGACAGCAAGGGGCAGAGGAGAGGAGAACATAGGGCAGAGGATCAGAGAAACCCAAGGAAGGGGATTAAGTTACCGTCGGATCGGAGTGTGTGTGAGAGAGACTCTGGGTCAGACGTGTGGAAGAGGCTAAGCGTCTGGCAGAGAACTAAGACCTGCCACACCCACTAGACTGAGCCAGCTGCCCTTTGTATACAGAGTCCAGGCTAACTGCGCAGGAGGGAGACTTAACAGTTACCCAAAACACCCGGCAGCACACGGGCTCTACAGACTGGAAAACAAAGCATGCCGTTTGGACTCCAAATCCTTCAAACCCAAGAGATAACTGTGTTATCCAGTTTCCTGCTCCATGAGGACATGTCTCTACGAGTCTCCCCACAAATACTAAGAGCCTTCCAAATGTCATCCACTGTGCTAGGTACTGGAGTTATGGAGGAAGTATGCCCAGGATATCCCCGGAGAAGTGATCATCTAGTTAACAATTTCAAAAGTGGGGTGTGGGGGGTGGGTAGCAGGTACAGGGTTGAAGGAAAACACAAGATCGAACAAAAGAGATGAAAGTCCTAGAAAGTTAACATCCTAGTGGTGTCAGGGAGATATTTTCTGGAAAGAAGAAACAAGTATAACCATGAGAGATGGGAGTGGGGGCGCATTGCAGGAATGTGGGATCATGCTTGTAGCTCGCTAGCAAGGGCGTCTGGACATTCTAAAACATTACATGTGCGCACACTACCCCATACCAGCCTCTGGTTTAAAGGAGAACACTGCCACTGAGCAGTTTAGGAAATGATAATGGGTTTGAATGGAGTGAACTATCCGCGGTCTCTTGATCTGACCTCCGACGAGCACAAACAGAGCAGACATTTGCTAAGCCTCTGGCTCAGATGGGTGAGGAAAGAAGTCATGGGGGCCTTTATTCTCCTTCCAAATGGAGCTAAACAATTCACGACGTTGAAGTCCAGGCCTTTCGCTCGTCTCCTACCAACTAGCTTAAACAACACAGTCAGAGAAAGACAAGCAGGGTGTGAAAATATAACCAGAGCTCAGACGTGAAGTTGTTACTAGACCTGAACGGCTGCAGGGAATATTGTTAGCATGTGAGGTCATGTCCAGGAGACCAGATGAGATGAGAGAAAGCTGTTGAGTGGACTCAATGGGAAATGCCATTAGAAGGGTGGTTTAGGTGCTTAACAACGTAACTCCTTGGTTTCAGATCATGACTTATGTGATCTGGAGCCGATTTCAGGGCATAGTCCCCAGAACAGTGTCTGCTACTACTCAGTGACTGGGTAGGAATTAAACATGTGACCTGGACAAAGCAACATACTCTCCCCATAGAAGGATCTTTGAATGAAAGAGACAAGGCACTTTCTGTTGGGATTGTTAAACTGAAAGATAAGACTTTGGTGAGTCCTCCTAACTTACACATGACTTAAAGCCATATGAGAATAAAACAAAAACAACAACAAAAAAAAAAAACTCACAAAAACAAAAACAAAACCATGCAGTGTCAGGAAATGAAGAGGTAGAGGTACAGAGTTCTTGTCGAGTCCTCTGAGTCTCTGAATTCATCCTTGCTCACAAGATGACATGGAAAGCTTATAAATGTCATTTCTGTTTGATTGCATTGCATACATATGCAAAATAATCTATGCACAAATATACATAGTGTTTTTTTGAAACATAGTTTCTCTGTGTAACCCTGGCTGTCCTGGAACTCACTCTATAGACCAGGCTAGCCTCAACTCAGAGATCTGCCTGCCTCTGCCTCCTGAGTGCTGGGATTAAAGGTATGTGCCACCACTGCCTGGCCAAATTTGTATTATTTAGTCAACAATAATGAAAAAATCCAAGCGAGCTCATCATTACCCTGCTCCTTTCCCCCTCTCTCATGTTCGTGTCTACTCCTCTTGTTTTGTGACCACCAAGATTAACCAGGGCTGTCTGTGTGACCACGGATTTGGAGCTATCAGCTGGATCCAAGTAGGCTCAGCACTGGGTACACAACAAAAGTCAGTAATTTCACCTTTCCCAGAAACTACCCACCGCTAACATTTCAGTAGTAAAGAGTAAGGCCCCCAAGTCCCTCCCTGTTTCTTAACCAATTGCTGGTAGGACAGGTCTTGTGAGAGCCCAGTGCAGGTCACTACAGTTGTTGGGAGTTGTGCTGGCTAGTTTTATGTCAACTTGACACACGCTAATGTCATCTGAGAGGAGGGAACCCCAATTAAGAAAATGCCCCCATAAGGCCAGTCTGTAGGAAAGCCTGTAGGGCATTTTCTTAATTAGTGATGGATGGGGGAGGGCTCAACCCTTTGTGGGTGGTGCCATCTCAGGGCTGGTGGTCCTGGGATCTATAGGAAAGCAGTCTGAGAAAGCCATGGGGAGCAAGCCAGTAAGCAGCACCCCTCCATGGCCTCTGCATCAGCTCCTGCTTCCAGGTTCCTGCCCTGCCTGAGTTCCCGTCCTGACTTTCTTTGATGAGGAACAGCAAAGCTGAAGTGTAAGTCAAATAAACCCTTTCCTCCCCAACTTGATTTTTGGTCATGGTGCTTCATCACAGCAATAGAAACCCTAACAGGAGTTAAGGACTGCAATACTTATATGAGTTCAGAGTACTTGTATGCAATACTTGTACGAGTTCAGAGAACAGCATTTCTAAGCCCTTCACCCAATGGGTTAAAAAAAAAAAAAAAAACCTTTAGTTTAATGGAACTTCCTTGTTATCTGCAATGAAAGAGTTCTAAAGTCTCTTTAATAATTACTATGTTCCCGTGTTAATATTAAAGAAATGGGCTGAGGAAGTGAGAGTCAATCCCAGGTGGTAAGGTATTTACACTCTTAGTTCCTATAGCTTTTATTTTCTGGAACTCATCCACCTAGCACGGGCAGCAACCCGCTCTGTGCATTGCATCCTCAACAAGATTCTCAGAGGATGACTGGGAAGAAAGGCCACAGAAAGTTAAGAGGCTAGTTGTTACTTTGTAGAAGAGACCAGATGCTAAATTATCTGTCTGATTTCCACTCTTCCTCTTCCTAAAGCAAAGTGGTTGTCTCTGTGTTTTTGGCCATAAGGTAGGAAGGGCCATGATTCCAATGAGGTCATAACTGGACTCTGTCCCGGGGTTTCTTTTCATACCAAGAGGAGGAATGTGTTTTTCTGAAGCCTATTTCGACTTGGGGTTTTCTCATACTTAGCATTTAGATTATATTATACTTGGAAAACAAAGGGAATTCTGAGTTTCGACCAGGTCCTCTTAAAAATTCTATTTCCTCTGGCATATGTGCTATGTAGTTTTACATTAAGAACTTGTCTTCCTTTGGCTTGAAGTATAAACTTCTGTTGAAATGTAAATAGTATCTTTAAATGTTTATATTTGAGCTTATTAGCCATGTCCAACCTAGCATGAATTTACTTGGCAGGTCATTCCTTAGAGCATATTTTCAATGAGAAATCGAAAGCAAAAGAGGATAAATTGAAGCAGAAATTCAAGAGGAAAAGCAGGAGATGATATGAAAGAGAAAGTAGGACAGAAATGGAAAGATAGGGACAGTTCAAAAGCTTACCTCCAAAAGTCACTTCTGAGGTAAAACTGTAAACCACAGGCATGCTAGGACATGCTGATAGGAACAGTGTCCTGAGGAATAAGGTGAATCAGACAAGGGCTTTGAATCCTGAAGGGAGTCTCTAATGTGGTTCCAGAACAAGTCCTCAGTCTTCTCACATGCTCTTCTACTTCGTCACGTCTGGCATTGCTTAAGACCATTCATGAGCTCGAATTAGAGCCACATCCAGAAATCAGACCCAGCCATTCACAGCATGTGACCGCAGCTGTCCCTCCCTGTCAGCAAGCACCAGCCCCTCGACAACTTACTGCCTGGACAGAATTCACAGGGGAGCCTTGTCCGCTCTCCACTGTCGTCAATGTCCTTGTAGGTTCTTCGTCTGCACAATTTTCATTCCCCAATCAAGCTCCTTCTGAGTTGCTCTGACGGGCTAAGACTGACTCAGTTATCACGTTTTTCGACTGTACATTTGTGTTACTTGTCACATCCTCCGGTGCCCTTGGTGACAGTACAAGTGAAAGCAACATTATGTTGACAAGGAATACATCAGCAAAAGGCAGACTAGAAAGTTCCAGCTCTCTCTCTCTCTCTCTCTCTCTCTCTCTCTCTCTCTCTCTCTCTCTCTCTCTCTCTCTCTCTCTCGTGTGTGTGTGTGTGTGTGTGTGTGTGTGTGTGTATGGGGAACTACTTGAATGGATCTGTTAGAGCTCTGGAAGATAGCTTGCTGTCACTAGTAAGATGGATGATCAGGAAAATGCACTGGACACAACAGGAGTGTTACACTTGTTGCTGGGCATCACCCACTAGTCTGTCCATTCCCAGCATGGGAATAGCTTTGGTACTGAAGTGGAACTGGATATAGGTATCTCCCTTGAATCAAAGAAAGATAGCCGAGTTGTTGGGTTTGTTTTTTTTTTTTTTTTAATGATCATGTGTAACTCTTCTAAACTGTATGTTAGACACTTGAAGGCTGATACAAGGAGCTTGCCCCTGTCTTCTTTAACTCAAATTTCAGGCAGGAAAAGTGGAAGGCACTATTCATAAGCCTGTAAGGGGATTAAAGATCCACAGACTCCCAGAACAAATAATCACAGGTAGAAGGACAACGAGATGGCTGAGTGGGTAAAGGCACTTGTAGCTGAGTCTGACAACCTGAGTTCCATCTCCAGGACCCACAGAGAGGAAGGCGAGTACTGACTTCTCCAAGTTGTTCTTTGACGTCTACATATAGTGGCTTGTCTAATGAATAAATACATGATTTTTTTTAAGTATTATAGGTAGAGATGCAAAGAGGACAAGTTTCATTCATGTCTAGGAAAGTTGGACTTTGAACATTTGAAACAGCTATGTATGCGAGGGTATAGGAAGCCACAAGCATATACAAACAAGGTACTAGTCAGAAGAGACCCAGGTCATTCGGGCTGGTTTCTAGGCACAAAACAATGCTGAATATGGGTTGAAGAAATGCCTCAGCACAGAATCACTCTTCAAACATTGGGAAAGCTCTGGACATTTAGGAAGCCCTGTCAAAATATGAGCAAAAGAAGCTAAGAACTCGGTGGATAAACACAACAAAGAATAACTTCTACAAATACCACTAAGAAAACTCTGCAACTCCGCATTTACCCCAATATCTGGCACCAGGATTTTTTATTAAAAGACCATTTAGAACTCATGTTATATCTGGCGTCCAACTTTTGGGACACAAATTCAAAAAAAAAAAAAAAAAGTTGCTTGTCTGTGACTTTGCAGCCACCTCAAGCCCAAACTCAGGCCCAGACTTGGGCTCCCAAAACGCTGGAATTATCTACTTCTGCAAGTCCATCTGTGCAGACGGCTGGCTTTTCGGCTTCTTTCCTCTCCTGGCAGGTTTTGGCTTTCTCTAGGCCCCCTCCTCAGGCTACTGTCACACCATCATCTGAATCATCACTGCCATCAGATTTGGTGAGTCCATTGAGATTTCTTAAAGGGAAGAAATTAAAGGAAAGTTTTTTCCCCACATTAAAAAATGGGAAACATTTGTACAATAGAAGGAGTTTATTCTCTGCTTGATAATACAATTGCCGTTCTGAAAATGAAACAATGAAATGAGAGGATAATTAATGTTAATGGGATTTATGTAATGTCAATTATAAATATTATTTGATCATTTTTGTTTTATCATTAAAAAGTTGGTTAACATGGAGGATATATATATATATATATATAGCATGGAGGTCCCTAGGACGACTGTGGCTTATAATAAATTTCAGTTTTACTCAATTATTGAAAAAAAAGAGCCAAATGAATGAAAACACATGAACTATGAACCAAAGGCTGAGGGGCCCCCAGCTGGATCAGGCCCTCTGAATAGGTGAGACAGTTGATTGCTTGATCAGTTTGGGAGGCAACTAGGCAGTGGAACCAAGTCCTGCGCTCATTGCATGAGTTGGCTGTTTGAAACCTGGAGCTTATGCAGGGACACTTGGCTCAGACTGGGAGGAAGGGACTGGACCTGCCTGGACTGAGTCTACCAGGTTGATCACAGTCCTGGGTGGGGGGAGGCTTTGCCCTGGAGGAGGTGGGAATGGGTGGTGGGCTGGGGGTAAGGGGAGGTGGTGGGAAGGGGGAGAATAGGGGAACCCGTGGCTGATATGTAGAACTGAATGATATTGTAAAATAAAAATAAAAAATAAAAATAGTACAAAATGAAAAAAAAAGAAGATACAAAATTATATGAAAAAAAAGTTGGTTAATATGAGTGCCAAGATAAAAGTTTTAGAAAAACTTTTTTTAGATCATAGAGATATTCAAATCCAGACAGAATAATTTAAAGGAGAACCAACCTCATCATTGCATTGTAAGGTTACAGAGAAACAACCTAAGGCTTTCAAATAGCCAACCTTAAGCTATCCAGTAACCTTACAGGAACTACCCAGTGATAGATATCCTCAAGACTGTGTAAGAGCTGACTGGACTCCTGTGCAAATGTTAAATTTGAGGAGATTCAAAGAAGTTATAGTCTCATTTGGCATCCACTCATCTTTTCATGGAGCAGATGTTAAACTCATGGTCAGCTTGTAATAGAATTATCCCTCAAGAATGGAGAAATTTGGTTACAGCCATCTTAGAGGCTGGTCCTCAATTACAATAGAGGACCTGGTGGAAGGATGAAGCTAAGACCATTGAACAAAGTAGTAGGGCTAGAGGTCTTGAAATACCCTGAGATCAACTTCTTTGAAAAGTTGATTATGATGATATAAAGACAACCTTTATATGATGACCACACCCTGGCTTTATGCCAAATGGCAGCCTTGAATGCTTGGAGCAAAATTGAAGAAACAGGAAAGAAAATTGAGTCATTTACTAAAGTTATACAGGACCTAAAAGAAACCTTCACTGATTTCTTACAAAGACTGACTTCAGCAGTAAATAGAATGATACCAAATCCAGAAGCCAGAGAGATAATAATTGAATCTCTGTCTTTTGAAAATGCCAATGTACAATGAAAAATTAGGTCATTAAAGTCAAGATCCTTGGAGGAATAGATCCCAGATACAATTAATATTGAATCTCATGACCATGATGATGCTTGAATAGGAGAGGTAATTTCCAGAGGTTTGAAGAAAAATAGTAATGTCACATGTTTCAATTGAGGTAAACAAGGTCACCTAAAAAGGGAATGTAAACAGGGCATTCCTAGAAATAATGTTTTTCTCAAGGAATAATCCCAATAGAACACCCCTCCCTTCTGGATTATGCAGAAGGTGTGGCAAAGGCAAATATTGAGCTAACAAAAGTAGATCAACAAGGGACAGACAAGGTAATTCCTCGACTTTGTTATTGGGAAACTCCCTGAGGGGCTTCTTGAAGGCCCCCATGTCAAATTCCATTCAGTCCTTTCCTGTCATCATGGAAGAAACTCTTTCCCAGAGCAATTAAAGAACCTAATGCTTATTATAAGAAACTATACTGCTCTGAATGATAGAAAAGCTTTAGAAAATAAAACAAAAATTTAAGGAGAAACCATAAATCAAAATTGATAAAGACTGGAAAAGGGAAACTCCCCAAAGTTAGGACTGGGGAAAGGTTTTGTTTCTGTCTTTCAGGAGAATGAAGGTTAAGGAATCTGAAGAACACTGTACAAATGAGACATCTGAAGAAAAGGGTCAAATCATCCAGAAAACTTGTCCCAAGAAAAAGATTTTCTGCAGTGAATCATGACCACACCTAATAGCAACTTTGAAGTCTCCAAAAAGATGTTGGGACCCCAAAACAACAATTCCATCAGGACAATGACAATGCCATTAAACTGACAAACACCACCCAAAGATCAGCTTTGGACAACAAACTGCTCAGAATAATATCGAGATGGCTAGCTGAGATGATACAGCCTCACAGACTACTCCAGTCAGGACTTGACCATAATTCTAAATTTTCTTTGTTTCCCATTAAGACTTCTAGTGCCCCCAATCAGCAGGAAGTAGCCTAGAAAACTATGCCCACGTTCCCAAAAATGGATTATGGATAATTTTTATTGTTTAGGATGGTTGGTTACAAGTTGTTAATTGATAATGGTCAAGAAAAAAGCTAAACTAAAGAATATTAGATTCTAAAGAAGATTAGATTCAGGGTTCTTGATAGAAAAAAAGAAAAAGATATAGATAAGAGGCAGATTATTGAATCTACTCTGAAAAAAAAAGAGATACAGAAATAATAGGATAAAAGGGTAGATCACTGAATCTACTCTGAAAAGAAAAAAAAGGAAATGTGGATACAATAATATAAAAAGGTAGGTTATTGAATCTACTTTTTAAAAGCAACTACTAGTTTTAAATACTTTACACTGGATTAGATTTTTATATATTGTATACAAATTTTGTATATTGATACAAATTTGAGATTTTTGTTAGAACATACTGTGCATATGTTTCTAATCTTATTCAAGTCATTGTACCTATACAGTTCATTTAACAATATAATGCAAACTGCTAGTCCTTGATAGATATTATTACCAACTAATTAGGATATAAAGAAATGGAAGTTAATAGTCAATTATTACAATCGAACTTGTAGTCAGATTAGGTATGTATTCAAGGTCAAACAGATATATTTTAGATAGACAGGTCATCTTCAAACACTTCAGAGATCTACAGAATATGTCATTTAAGATGTTTTAATAACATAGGTTTTTTTTTTTTAAATGACTATGAGACATATCTGCACCTGGCAATACCAATCTACTTCAGAGAAGACAATGGGCATTGAAGAAAATTTATGGAGTTTACTTTCTTTGTGGCAAAAGTTAGCCACTGGGTAAGAAAGAGCCCTTGCCTCAACTGCTGACAGTATATTGTCCAAAATGGACAAGCAGGACACAAAAGAAAGGACTGTCAAACCTTGCCAAGACAGGTAGGAAGACTTTCAGAAAATCCTGCTTCAGGTTGGAGAGATGGCTCAGAGGTTAAGAGCACTGGCTGTTCTTCCAGAGCTCCTAAGTTTAGTTCCCAGCAACCACATGGTGGCTCACAACCATCTGAAATGAGATCTGGTGCCCTCTTCTGTGGTGGTATTCTAATTGTACTGAAATGTGATTTTGATTGTATGTTAATAAATAAAGTTCCCCGGGGGGTCAGAGCTATTAGAGCCATAGACAGAGTGTGGCAGTGGTGGCACACGCCTTTAATCCCATAGATCTCTGTGTGTTCAGGGATACAGCCAGCATTGGAGACATATGCCTTTAAGACCTAGGGGGCTGTACAAACAGACAGTGACGAGGCAGTCACGTGTTTGTGTTTACAACCAATGAAAAGGCAGAATGACTAGAAAAACGACTTACACACAGGAAATAGCTCTCTTTCGGGAAGCTGGGACAGCAGGATGAAGGGCGAGATTTTAGCTCTGAGTTCTGACCTCTTGGCTTTCTCTTTTACATTGTTTCTGTGTTTCTTATTTAATAAGACAGTTGGTTACATCTACACTCTTCTGATGGGCAGAGGTACAAGCAGATAGAACACTGTATACATAATAAATAAATCTTTTAGAAAGAAAGAAAGGAAGGAAGGAAGGAAGGAAGGAAGGAAAAGGAAGGAAGGAAGGAAGGAAGGAAGGAAGGAAGGAAGGAAGGAAGGAAGGAAGGAAGGAAGGAAGGAAGATCCTGCTTCATAGATAAGTCTGTCAGATATGCTAGGCCTATAGGTTGAAGACAGATGCCCCAATGTTGCAGAGAAATCTTGGGTGACCGCACAGGCAGCCAGCTGTTTCTGTCATTTCTCACATTTTTAGGAAATCATTTGTTTGCACTTCTGCTTACTCAGTAAATATTATTTCCTTCTCAGGTCTCTGAGGGAGTTGAAGACTAGATAGTTATAGTTCTCCTTGTTAACAAATTCAGAAAAGAAACTCACTACAGAGGTGTAAAGTGTATAAGTCTGAAAGCTATCAAAAGATAGTTTTCAGGTGGTAATACAAGTTAGGATAGAGCCAGGCAGTGGTGGTGGCGCACACCTTTAATCCCAGCACTCGGGAGGCAGAGCCAGGCAGATCTCTGTGAGTTCAAGGCCAGCCTGGTCTACAGAGGGAGATCTAGGACAGGCACCAAAACTACAAGGAGAAACCCTGTCTGGGGGAGGGGATGTTAATGGCTCGGTCAAACGGGGGAAGAGTAAGACATCAGGACCTTCCCTTTGGGGAGAGTTATGAGAGGAAGAGACCCATACAGTAAGACTAAGGAATTGTAGTATACCGGCTGCTCCCCAAAAGAAGTCCTTTTCCCAAGGTCAAGCATTTGGATGGGGTCTCCATTCCCTTGGGAGCTTGAGGAAAGTTCCTGCTCGCTAAAGCAGTCATTCTCCTTATCTCTGGCAAGAGGAACTTGTGGCCCCTCCATTAACATATGACTGGTGCCTATGGTCAAGGTCAATGCTAGATTCCTCAACTCCTGATCTCAAGCCACACCTTAGCTCACATGCCCCCCATTTAATTCTATGTGCAACTATAGAGAAGAAAAGGTGTGTTCTTTTTTCAATAAAACGCTGCTGGCAGCCATCCTGATTCGCCCTCAGATCATGTCCGTCTCCTACACACACACACACACACACACACACACACACACACACACACACACACACCCCAAATCCACACATCCTCTTTGGGACCTGAACCCCTGCCCAAGCAGGTCTTTGGCAGAGTAGGAAATCGTTTAAAAGAAAAATGATGTCTGTGAGAAAGCCCAGACATCAGACTTACTATACAAAAATCAAAATATGATCCAAGAGTTAAAAGAAAATGTGGACCAAGCAATAAAGGAAATCAGAAAAAGAATGCAGTATTTGAAAGTTCATATCTATCCAAACCTCATTGTAAGGATTCGGTCCTTAATTACATCATCAACCTTTGATGGCGTCCCAGCCTAAAAAGTGGGTGGGCCCTCTGTGCGCCCTCTCTCTCTCCTTTCCACTCCTTCCTTCCGTCTGCCCCCCCTCTCTCCCTCTCCCTCTCCCTCCCTCTCTCTCTCTCTCTCTCCTCCCTCTCTCCCAATAAAGCTCTAAAAAGGTAACCATGGCTGTGATTCTTCCAATCAGCACTCTCCTCCACTGGCATGGCCACCGCGGGAGGCAGCCAGCCACGGAGCAGCGCCACAGCGTAACCAACACTCATAGCTTAATTCCTGACACCTCAGTTTACCATACAGGAAGTAGGCCTTTGGGAGGTGATTAGATTATGAGAGTCCATGTCATGAAATTAGTGGCCCTAGGGAAGAGGCCCATGAGAAGCACCCTTTCTTGCATGTGCAGACAAATAAAGGTAGCCACGAACCAGAAAGCAGGCGTTCACTACACACCAAATATCGCGACAGCAAATGTTTTGGCTTGGAAATTGAATCTCAGACTTTTAAATTATTTTGCTAATGTAGCCTGAGCAGATGAGAGCATATGATGCACTACTGAAGTTTTAATATTAACAAAGAGATGGAAAAGTATAAAACAAAACCAACAGAAATTCTGGAGCTACGAAGTACAACAGTTGAAAGGAAAATTTCACTAGAAGGAGTCAGCACCCTGTCTGAGCAATCAGAAGAATGAGCAGAGACACTGCCAAGGTGAGCTGAAATTACATTCTTGAAAACAAGAATGAAGTAAAATGAACAGAGCCTAAGGGAATTTACAGACATCTCAAAAGGAGATGAGGGAGCCGGGTGGTGGTGGTGCACACCTTTAATCCCAGCACTCGGGAAGCAGAGGCAGGCGGATCTCTGTGAGTTTGAGGCCAGCCTGGTCTCCAAAGCGAGTTCCAGGAAAGGCGCAAAGCTACACAGAGAAACCCTGTCTCAAAAAAAAAAAAAAAAAAAAGAGGGAATGTGGGGGTGGGGTGGGGGTAGAGGGGTGGGATTATTTAAAGAAGTCATGGTCAAAGAAAGCACCACGAGTTTGATGAAGTACATTTATCTAACACCTCCAAAGAAACCAAATGAATATCAAGTATGACAAACTGGAAAGACTGCATCAAGACACTTTATAAGTCAAACTTCAGGACAAAGTACATTGAAAGCAGTAAGAGAATGGCTGGACATGTAAGAAGGGCTTCCAATAACATACCACCGGATCTCACATCAAAATTCTTAGAGGCCAGAAGGATACAGAATGACATTTAAAGTAGTCGAAGATTAAAAACTGTCAGCCAACTTGCAAATTGTTTCCTCAAAAATGAAGGAAGAACCAGGACATTGTATTGTCAAAAAACAGAAGCTGACAAAATTCATTAACCACCTAAACAGGCCCTATAAAAATTGCTAAAGGGAGTCTACTGCATTAAAATGAAAGGATGTTAGGTAGACACTTGGCTATATGATGAAATACCTCTCATAGGATGATACAGATTTGCGTCTAGCAGGCAGGCAGTCCCAGCACTGAGCAAAGATCTCTTGCAAAGAACTTAGAAGATAAATGTGTTAAACAATTTTAATAAAGCTATATTATTGAGTACTTGGGTTTGAATTGTGCTCTTCCCAACATTCAACACATCAAAATATGTCTGTCATTAGGCCCAATGTCATCACAGATACCACAGTTAAGATGAGGTGACAGTGCAGTAGGGCGGCCCTGAATCCAATGGGATGAGTGAAAGGTTTTTTGAGGCACTCAGGCCCCAAAGAAAAAGTCAAAACACACACGACAGAATCCACTAACAAGAGTTTTATCAAGACAAAGGGACAGATGTGATCAGGCCTGTGGAAGGAAGAGAGAGAGAGAGAGAGAGAGAGAGAGAGAGAGAGAGAGAGAGAAGAGAAGAGAAGAGAAGAGAAGAGAAGAGAAGAGAAGAGAAGAGAAGAGAAGAGAAGAGAAGAGAAGAGAAGAGAAGAGAAGAGAACGGGAGGGGAGGGGAGGGGAGGGGAGAGGAGGGGAGGGGAGAGGGAGGGAGGGAGGGAGAGGGAGAGGAAGGGAGAGGGAGGGTACATGGTGCCGCCTTATAAAGGCCAGGACATACCTGCACACACAGGCCCACAGGCAGAAATCACACAGAGATCTTGTGGTCACATCTGAGTGACTACATAACCACGGAGCAGAGATCTCACCGTCACATCTGCACGACTACATGACCACATGACCACGTAACCATGGGGCATGGGTCACGCAGGATGTATGACCCGTAAATAACTAGGCAGAGATGGCTAAGTGTCCTGCTGGGTATACACGGCCATGGACGTGATTGGAATTCCTATCAATGAGTGTCCTAATAACAGGAAAACATTGGAGACCAGCACACAGTAAGGACGCCATATGAAGAACAAGAATCAGAATGAAGGCAGGTACCGGAGGAACATTTCCACAAGACAAAGAACACCAAAGGTTGCCAGGGGATTCTAGGACAGCTTTCCTCTCATAGACTTACTGTGAGGAACCAGCCGTCCTAGCCTCCCAACTGGGAGACAACAAATTTCTCATGTATAAAAAGCAGTTTGTGTTATCATGTTATAGCACCCCTAAGTAATGAATATAAGCACACAATGCAATACAATGCAATTTATAACATCAATTACACAGGGTGAGGATGGAGAACAGATCTGCACAGCGCTTCTGTATATGACTGGGATTAAATCGGTATCCATTAAGATCAAATTATTATAATTGTGGAGTGCTATATAACTATAGTAGCCACAAAATATCATGGTAGAATATATACAAAAGGCAATAAAAAAGAAATAAAAGATGTAACTTCAAAACAATGCCGTAAATAAAAAAGAAGGCAGTAATGCAGTAAATTAAAAACAAAAAGCACCTGGGTGTGGTGGTACATGCCAAAGATAGGCCAGTCTCTGAGTTCAAGGCTAGCCTGGTCTACAGAGTGAGTCCAGGACAGCTCAAAGCTGTTATGGTTTTGTTCAAAAGTCAGAATCATATACTATTCTCATGGTATTATTAGATTTTCTAAAACCTCTTAATATAGTTACTGACTCTCAATATGTAGAAAGAGATGTTTTACATATGGAAACTGCTGAACTTATTCCAGATGATTCAAAATTAACTTTGTTATTTATTCAATTATAAAAAAATAATCAGAAGCCGGGTGGTGGTGGCAAACACTTTTAATCCCAGCACTTGGGAGGCAGAGGCAGGTGGATCTCTGTGAGTTCGAGGCCAGCCTGGTCTACAGAGTGAGACTCAGGAAAAGTGCAAAGCTACATAGAGAAACCCTGTCTCAAAAAACAACAACAACAAAATTCTAGATAGAAATGAAAACTGAACAACTACAGAGAGCCATTGGATAATAATTTTTTAAAAACTGCTAAATTAAATGAGCCTGTATACTTTAAAGATGTGTTGAATGGAAACCAGGATATATATTACATTGGGGAAGAGGTTTTGCTTTTGTTTCCACAGAAGAAAATCTATGGATACCATCAAAGTTGATAAAAATTACATTCAAACAAGAGAGACCTCTTGATTAAAAGAGGCAATAGTTCATCAGACAGCATGACCATTCAATCTAAACTAACTTATAAGACTAACAAATGCTTTTCATTTGATCAGATATAACTTACCAAAAGGGAAACTCATCAAAGTTAGGGTTGGGGTAGGGTTTTGTTTTTATCTTTCCAGGAGAATAAAGGCATCCAGCTAAGAAATCTGAAGACCTGGAACAAATGAGACATCAGAAGAAAAGGACAAATCATCCCAAAACAACATCCCCTCAAAAAGAATAAATTGACCTATTGGTATATCACATTTACAATAGGATAAAATTTCATTAATCTTCCCATTTTTTTGTTTCTGCTATTCTCTACAGACATTTAATACAAATGGTCTTTTTGTAGTACCAATTCAATTAAAAATTGAAGCTGACTTTAGAGTTGGAGCATGGCTCTCTCCTTCTCTAAACCCCAACATGCTTGTTAAAGAAAAATCCAAAAATCTCTATCTCATGTCAAAAGAGCCACCTGATATGGGACAAAAAAAAAAATTAAGCGATTATTCTATTGCCACTAATCTCATAATTCTTTGGTTTTATTTTGACTCTTTAAAATGTTTCTTAAAATATAAATATTATCTCAAAATTTATAAGATTAATATATATAATATAAAATATATTTAAACTTTTTGTCATGATATTAATGATCATATAGAATACTAATTGTAAAAAAGAGCTTCATCTAACTTCCTGTACATGATTTTGGGTTTGAGTCTCTATCAGGTAGCAAGACATTTTGTACTCTGTATGTACATAACAAATTGTGGGCTTTTAACCTCTTTGAGATCTGCTACATATGACATTCAAAATGTTTACATTTTCTACAATGAACCATGACCGTTCCTAACAGCAACCTTTAAAGTCTCTAAAAGGAACATGGGGCCCCATAACAACAAAGATTCTACCTAGATTATGGTAATGCCACCAAGCCAACAAACACCACCCAAAGATTGATTTTGAACTACAAATGGCTCAGGACAATTTCAAGTTGGCTAGCTGAGATGGTCCAGCCTCACAGACTACTCTAGCCAAGACTTGAGATAAGCCCTGCATTTTCCTTTTATACAGAGACTTGACAACAAACAATACAACTAGCTCTCCCAGGACTTGACAATTACCCCAATTAATTTTCAGGTTCCCCTAAAGATACCATTGTCCCCAGACAACAGGAAATAATTTAAAAGCACAATGCCCACATTCCCAAGAGATGGGATGAGCAGTTTTTGGTCATTCAATGGGTTATGGGCATTTGCTGTCTCTTAGGGAGCTTAATAATAAGTTGTTATTGTTAATGACCAGCAAAGAAAAGCTAAACAGAGGAGATTAGATTTGGGGATCTCATTCTAAAAAGAAAATGGAGCGTAGAGAAATAGGATAAAAGGGTAGATTATTGAATCAATTTTAAACAAAAAACAAAAAACAACTACTAGTCTTAAATATTTTACATTGATATGGATTTTTGTATCTTGACACAAATTTGAGGTTATTTTTGTTATGCTGTATATATGTTTCTACTCTTATTAAGATATTTTTGTATACTGATACAAATTTAAGGTTATTTTTGTTAGAACCTGCTGTATATACGTTTCTGCTCTTGTGTAAGGTATTGCACCTATACAGCTTATTTAACAATGTAATGTAAATTTCTAGTCCTTAAAAGTTATTATTACAAACTATTTAGAATAATAAAAAAATGCAGGTTATTAGGTAGTCACTTATTACAATCAAACTAGTAGTCATGTTAAATATGTTTTTCAAGGTCAAACAGTGCTATATTGTAGATAGGTAGTCTTCAAACACTTTAGAGATCTACAGAATATGGCATTTAAGATGTTTTAATAACATAAGGTTTTTTATGACAAAGAGACATATCTGCTCCTGGAAGCACCAATCTACTTCAGAGAAGATGGTGGGTATTGAAGAAACTCTTTTCTTTATGGTAAAGTTAGCAACTGGGCAGGAAATTGCCCTTACCTCAACCACTGGCAGTATGGTGTCCAAATTGGAAAAGCAGGACACAAAAATAAGTGAATGCCAAACTTTGCCAAGACAAGGCGGTATAGTCCTTTAAAATTCCTACTTCATAGAAAAGTTTGTCAGATATTCTACACCTGCAGCCTGAAGATGGATGTCCCAACATTATAGAGGAACCCTAGGTGACTGTCCAGGCAGCTAACTGTTTCTGTCATTTCTTAGTTTTGAAAATTGTTCGCTCTGCACTTCCAGTTTACTCAGATATTATGTTTTTCTCAGGTTTCTGATGGAGTTGAAGACTAGATAGTTATAGTTATAGTTTTCCTTGTTACGAGACTCAAAAAAGAAACTCACAAAAGAGGTGTAAAATGTATAAGGTTGAGAGACATAAAAAGATAGTTTGGGGTTTGTAATACAAGTTAAGATGGAAAGTGAATTTGGTACAATTCTTTGAAGTTATCAAAATTAGATAATGGAGTATTTTCTCTGAATTTGTCAAATGCAAATGGACTGGACATTTTTAATGTAATTCTTACCTGTATACATATGTACATAGTTTATTTTACATATTATATATGGTTTTACTTGTTAGTTAAAATCTTCCTTTCTTTTTCTTTTCTTTTTAGACAGAAAGGGGGAAATGTTGTGTGATATTTTGATCATGTTCTGACAAATAAAGTTTGCTTGGAGTCAACTTGCTTGAGGCCAGAGTCAACCACTAGCTGACCAAAATTAACCATAGAGGTTTTGGAAGACTGAGGGCAGATAGGAGAGGAAGTTAGTAAAGCAGGTGGAAAGGGATCTGGCTGTCTGGAGGAAAGAATGGAGCAGGTAGGAAGGACTGGTAGCTTCTCTCCTCCTCTGACCTTTCAGGCTCTTACCCAATATCTGCCTCCTGAAATTTTATCGATAAAGAACAATTAGAGTAATGCTTCACTTCACAGCAATAGAAACCCTAAGACACAATGGTATCAAAAAGAATAAGATACTTATGGAAAAAATTAAAAAGGAAGTGAACTATTTATACACTGAAGACTAATACACATTCAGCCCTGATACCACATACACATAAAGGTGGGACACACCTGTAATCCCACCACTTGGGAGAAGAAGGCAAGAGGATCAGATGTTTAGGGTTATCTTCAGCTTTAAAGTGGATTGAAGGCCAGCCTGAAATAGGTGAGACTGTCTTTTAAAAAAAAAATGCTGAAAAAAATAAAGACACAGAAAAATGTGGAAATAAATCCAACCTTAATGAATTACAAGATTTGCTACTGTTAAGTTGTCAATACTACACAAATTAATCTACAGATTCAATGCCATCCCTATGAGAATTCCAAATATTTTTTCTCTTTGTAGAAATAATAAAATTTATCCTAAAGTTCAAATAGACACTCAAGGGGCTCTGAAGAGTGAAACAGTCTTGAAAAACAGAGAGTGTCAGACTCACACTATGGAGTTTCAAAAGTTGGGGTGTCACGGTATCAGGTCAGCGTAACACTTGCAGAAGGACCCGTGGAGCAGAATAGGTAGCCCAGAGGTAAGCTTTTGCATCTATAATCAAAGGATTCCCAAGAGTGGAACCAAACCATGCCTGCAGCCTTAGCATCTGGGAGGGTGAAGCATAGGAATCGTGATCTTGACAGCCTGTGGCGACATGGCCAGACCTGTTGTGTAAACAAACAAAAATAATTTTCATAATAAAAGTAAAAACAGTGGTGCCGAAGACCATTCAGTGACAGACTGGAGAAACTAAATACTGGTGAAACTGTGGAGGCATGAGACGGTCTCAGTAAATAAATAAAAAAGAAAAGTTGCTGGAAAAAAAATAAAGATAGAGAAAACCTGGAAAAAATCTGATGTTTATGGATAGCAAGACTTGCTGTTGCTGTGTATGAGTTTGTGGAAGTACAGAAAAGGTCAGTGACTCTAGAAAACAGTGTGGAGGTTGAACAAAAAGCTAAACCCACACTTGCCACACTGTCTAGCCTTTCTCCTTCTAGGTATGCACACCAAATGATTGAAGCAGAGCTTCAGCCACACACTTATACGTCAACGTTCATGGCAGCACTACTCGAAATAGCCAAGAAAGTAGAAATAGCCCATGTCCACCAACAAATGAGTGGGTAAATAAAATGTAGCATACACATAGAATGAAATATATTCAAACTTAACAAAGAATGAAGTTCTGGTGAATGCAATAACTTGCCATGTATATATTATGAAAATATGCTGAGGAAATTGAATCAAACACATAAAGACTGATAGTGCATAATTCTACTTATATGAGTTACTTAAAATTGGCAAACCGCCAAGAGGCAGAGGCATGCAGATCTTTGTGAGTTCGAGGCCAGCCTGGTCTACAGAGTCAGTTCCAGGACAGCCAGGGCTACACAGAGAAGCCCTGTCTCAAAAAAACAAAAACAAAAACAAACAAAAATTGGCAAACTGAAAGTCGGGTGGTAGTGGCACACACCTTTAATCCCAGCACTAAGGAGCAGAGGCAGGTGAATTACTGAATTCAAGCCCTGCTTGGTCTACAGAGAGAGTTCCAAGACAGCCAGGACTACACAGAGAAATTCTGGTTTGAAAAACCAAAACCAAGCCAAAATAAAACAAAACAAAATTTGGTAAATTGATAGAAACAGAAGAAAATGATTACTGTGAGCTAAGAGGATAGAAAGGGAATTGCTGTTTAAAGGATACAGAATTTCTGCACAAAATATTGGGAAGTTCTGGAAAGGGTTAGCAGTTATGGTTAGACTATGATTTGATATCTCTAAGTGCCATTAGCATCTCTTTAAAAACCTGGCTAAACTTAAGAGAGCTGACCCTGATGGCATGAGCCTAGGAGAGCTGGTTCTGCCCCTCACCTGATGGGGCTGTCCCAGTGGCCTGAACCAGCCAGCTCGGCTACCACTCAGAGCCACATCCTGGGCCTTGGGTTGGCCCACCTATGACCTACTGGAATGTATGAAGGGACTGATCCTGTGGAACAATAACCACAGGATCTCCATGACTCAGGGCAACAGCAGGATGTCTGAGAGGAGTTTCAGTGAGGTTCCAGGGATGATGATGTGCCAGAGGCCTTGAACCAGACCAAAGACTCACTGCAATGAACACTCTGTGGGTGCGGCTGATTGGACAAGAGGGTCCAATACTGTCTGACACACCACAGCTCCCAATGCCACTAGGATGAATGAAGAGGTGTTAGAAAGATGGAGGAGCAAGGTGGGGTTTTTTGTTTGGTTTTTAATGGATTTTTCAGGGAGGGAGTTCTTGGGAAGAATGCTGCAGGGGTGAGGCGAGGATATGAAGGGACTGGGAGGTGAGCAGGGTTGGGGTGCATGATGTGAAATTCCCAAAGGATCAATAAAGAATTATGTTATTTAAAAAAACTGGCTAAAATAGAAAAATTTATGAGATACATATACGTACATAATATCACAAAAATTTAAGTAATTTATGCTAAAAGTTTATTTCACAGCCCTCAAAGACCACCCATTAAAATATCAATTAACTTTATCTTCCTTTACTCAACCAAAATGTATTGAATACCATCAAAATGATGCTTCTCTTGCCATTTCCCAGCTTCCAAGGACATCCTTGAATGTGGGTGAAAAAGACTCAGTCTCTGCCATAAAAGATTTAAATATGAGCCACATATAGTGGTACATGCCTGTAATACCAGCATTCAAGGATGAGGCAGGAGGATGAATTCAAGTCCAGCATTGGCTACATAGAGAGTTCAAGGCCAGCATGAGCTACAAGAGACCCTGTCTGTTTGGAAAGTCAAGGAAGTAAAATTAGAAAGCATCCCATGTGGTGAGAAGTGCCACAGTGGTTGGTATAGGGAGGTTGGAAGTGCAGAAGTAGGAGCACTTAGCTCAGGCAAGAACTATCTTAAAACACTTACGAGAGGACATGGATGAATTAGCTGCTGTGCTAGTTTGAATGTAATTGGCCCCATAAACTTGAAGGGAGTGGCACTACTAGGAAGTGTGACTTTGCTGGAGTAGGTATGGCCTTGTTGGAGAAAGTATGTCATTGTGGAGGCAAACTTTTGAGGTCGCATACATGCTCAAGCCACACCCACAGTCTCAGTTCCCTTCTTTGCATCAAGATGTAGAATTCTCACAGGGCGGCAGAGGCGCACGCCCTTAATCCCAGCACTCAGGAGGCAGAGCAGGTGGATCTCTGTGAGTCTGAGGCCAGCCTGGTCTACAGAGTGAGTTCCAGGACAGTCAGAACTACATAGAGAGACCCTGTCTCGAAAAATAAAACAAAACAAAAATGGAGAATTCTCAGCTCCTCCAGGACCATGTCTGCCTGCACTCTACCATGTCTCACCACAATGATAACGGACTAAACATTTGAACTGTAGAGCCACCCCAATTAGTTTTCCTCTATAAGAATTGTCGGCAAAGGCAGGCAGATGTCTGTGAGTTCGAGGCCAGCCTGGGCTACAGTGTGAGTGCCAGGGAAGGCACAAAGCTACACAGAGAAACCCTTTCTCAAAAAAAAAAGAAAGAAAGAAAGAAAGAAAGAAAAGAATTATTCTGGGGGCTGGAGAGATTGCTCAGTGGTTGAGAGCACTGGCTGCTCTTCCAGAGGACCTGGGTTCAATTGCCAGCACCCACAGGGCAGCTCACAACTGTCTGTAACTCCTGTTCCAGGGAATCCAGCATACTCACACAGACATATATGCAGGCAAAATACCAATGCAATAAGATAAAAATAAATAAATATTTTTTTTAAAAAAAGAATTGCCTTGGTGCTGGGCAGTGGTGGCACATGCCTTTAATTCCAGCACTCAGGAGGCAGAGGTAGGAGGATCTCTGTGAGTTCGAGGCCAGCCTGGGCTACAGAGTGAGTGCCAGGAAAGGTGCAAAGCTACACAGAGAAACCCTGTCTCAGAAAAAAAAAGAATTGCCTTGGTCATGGTGTCTCTCCTCAGCAATAGAAACCCTATTAAGAAGTTGACTTTCGTTTTACTGTGAAAGAATGCCTGACAAAGCCATCTTAAAGGGAGGAAGGGTCTATTTGGTTCACAATTTCTATTAATCATCATGGCAGTTGGGAGATGTGGAATTGGTTCTCTACATCTACCTTTTTTTTTCAGTTCTGGGGATTGAACTCAGGTTTGCACAGCAAGACCCTTACCCACTGGGCCGTATCACTGACCCCAGTAAAGTAGGTTCTTCTTTACTTCACAGCAGATGGAAAAGAAAGAGTAAGAAGAGACCAGAAAGCAAGCACAGCCTTCCAAGATGTGCCCCAAGTGACCTACTTCCTCCCTTTGGCCCCACCTCCTAAAGTCCCACCCTTTCTCAAAATAGCTCCATGAGCTGAGGAGCGAGCGTGGAACAGTAGGAACTGGTCACTGACCTGTGTCTTAGTGAGCGTGAAGTCCGCAGGCAAAATAAAAAGGGGTTCTAAGATAAGAGGAACATCCTGTGGGGGCACAGGCAGCAAAGAGAGCACAAGGAAGTTTGAAAACTTCTGATCCGTGAAACTGGCAGGGATGGGTGATGAAATGAATAGTGAAGAGATGGACAGAGTTCATAAAGTAACCCTATACACTAATGGGAGCTTGCACGTTATCCTAAGGGCAAAGAGTACCCATTGACTATTGCATAGAGTTGGGAAAGAGGAGTCAGCCATGTTCCTAAAATAGGCCTCCCTGATTACCTGGTGAGAAAAGACAGAAGTCGAGACCAGCTCTCCAATCTTACAGTCTACAGAACTGATGAAAGGCAGGAGCATGATAGGAGGATGATCATGGAGAGTGAGAGAATCAAGGATTGTAGACGGAAAAAGACTAGTTAGAAGTTAGATGTAGGTGATGGGAATGCTTGGGTTTCTAGCTAAGAAAATTTGGCACAGACCGTGATAGTACACACCTTTGATCCCAGAACTCAGGAGGCAGAGGCAGGTGGCTCTTTGAGTTGAAGGCTAGCCCAGTCTACAAAGCAAGTTCCAGGACAGCCAGGGCTACACAGAGAAGCCCTATCTTAAAAAACCAAAAAGGAAGGAAGGAAGAAAGGAAGGGAGGGAGGGAGGGAGGGGGAGGGAGGGAGGGAGGGAGGGAGGGAGGGAGGGAGGGAGGGAGGAAGGAAGGAAGGAAGGAAGGAAGGAAGGAAGGAAGGAAGGAAGGAAGGAAGGAAGGAAGGAAGGAAGGAAGGAGAATTTGGAGAATGGTGCAATAATTCACTGACATGAGGAACCCAGCAGGAAAAGCAGGTCTAGTGTAAGAGAGGTAAGGATTCTGTTTAGAATGTATTGACAGCAGGGGAGGGGGAGGCAGATGGCATTCAGGAGTGGAGTTTGGGAAGTGCATGGTGTGCAAAGAATGGAAAGCCCACTGGACAGAACGGAGAAATTGCCTGAAGTTTAAGAGAATTAATGACTAAATGTAAATTTTCATAATTAGAAATAAATATAATCCTTCCACTGGGTAATTTAAGCAAGAGAACAGCTCCTCTATATGACATCAAGATCAAACCATATGGGCCATTGCCCACTCAGCTTTGCATATAATAAGCTTATGAGAATAAATCAACTAAAGATAAATGTGGACGCTTTCCAACTGGTTTTCATCTTGAAGCAAAAACATGTTTTCTGTGGCAAATCAAAATCCTAAATTCTTAATATTTGAAATCAATCTTTTGAGACTCTTGTTTACAGAAAAGAACCAACAAACAAAAGCAAAAAATAAAAATAAAAACAAAATAAATGCTGATGTGTTCTACTCTCATGTCGGAGAGGAAATCATTGTCCATTCCTGTAGATTGCCCTCCACAGCTGATAGAAACCCTCCTAACCAGGTACTTCTGGCTGAATCATTCCTGAGGAGCTGGATCCTATCACGTGTGAAAGAAAATTGAGATGGGTGGTGGTGGCACACCCTTTACTCCCGGAGGCAGAAGCAGATTCTGGGTGTGGTGACACATGCCTTTAATCACAGCACTCAGTAGGCAGAGGCAGGTGGATCTCTGTGAGTCTGAGGTCCATCTACTGTACACAATGAGTTCCAAGTTATCCATGGTTACAAAGAGTGACCCTGTCTCAAAGAAAGAAAAGGGAGGGTGAGGGGAAATAATCTTTATCCAGCAAATGACTTTACCTTCCTTTTTTTATTCATTGATTGATTGATTTTTGTTTAACTTTATTTTATGTGCACTGGTGTGAAGGTGTCAGATCTCCTGGAACTGGAATTACAGACAAGTATGAACTGACATGCGGGTGCTGGGAATTGACCCCGGTTCCTCTGGAAGAGCAGCCAGTGCTCTTAACCACTGAGACATCTCTCCAGCCCAACTGTACCTTTTTAATGTTTTTGCTATCACAGACTCTCTCCCATTCATTATTTGGAGACTTCGACACTGTGTTCACAGGATCCTCTCTAAATTCTGTAGCAGCCTAAATTAGCCAGGGCTCTCCAGGGAAACAGAACCCATAGGATATATATGCAGCCAGAGAGAGGTTTATGTTAAGAAGTTAGCTCATGTAAGTGTGGAGGCTGTCAAGTCTGAAATCTGTTGGGCAGACCAGCAGGCAGGATTTCTATGTGGCAGTCTTGGGGAAGAATTTCTTCCTCTTCAGGAAACTTGTTTTATCCCTGGAGTTGTTCCTCCTAGTTAGCTTCAGCTGTCAACTTGACACAGCCCAGAGTTATCTGAGTGAGTCTCAACTGAGAGAGAACCTGCATTATACTGGCCTGTGGACATGTCTGTGAGGCATTTTCTTGATTGCTACTGATATAGAAAGGCCCAGCCCATACTAGGTGGTACCATCCTTAGGCAAGGGGTTCCTAACTATAAAAAAGAAAGAAGGAGAAAGAGAGAGACAGAGAGAGACAGAGAGACAGAGAGAGAGAGAGACAGAGAGAGAGAGAGACAGAGAGAGAGAGAGAGAGAGAGAGAGAGAGAGAGAGAGAGAGAGAGAGGAAGAAAAGAGAAAGAAAGAAAGGGAAGGGAAGAAAAAAGCTAGCTGGCAGAGGCTGAAGAGCCAGCAAGTAGCTTTTCTCCAGTTTCTGCTTCAGCTCCTGCTTGAATACCCGCCTTGATAGCCCTCAGATGGGATGAAGTGTAAGCTGAAACAAACCCTTTCCCCCCCAAGATGATTTGGGCTGTGGTGACAGAAAGCAAACTATAATATCAACTAAGGGGGTGAAAGCCCACATGCATTAGGAGTGGCATTTGTTTTATTCAAGTGTATGGATATAGGAGCTGGGAAGAGGCCCCGTCAGTAAAATGTTCGTTGTACAAGCATGAGGACCTGAGTTTGGATCCTACATAAAAACCCTGTGTGGTTGTTAATATTCTGACCCACCCCTTGAAATCCCACCCCTTGGTGCTGCCCTGTGTCCTGATGTAAAAGCCTCATTCTAAGGAAAAATTCCTCCCCTTCTTATCTCTCTCTTGCACTTTCCCTCCTATGAAGCACTCTCTTCTTCTCCTTCTCCTTCTCCTTCTCCTTCTCCTTCTCCTTCTCCTTCTCCCTGTTTCTCTGTCTCTCTCTTTCCGATCTTTCTCTTCATTTCTCTATTGTAATAATCTCTCCACATGAATGCAGCATCTGGGTTGTGAATTACTGACCACCACTGCCTCCACAAGCCCATATGACATGCATCTGCCCAGCCCGCCACTGCATCTGCCCAGCATGTTTCCCTGCACGTGTGGAATACCCTTGGGGGTCCCCACACACAATAATTCATAGCATTGGCACCCAGTGTTGCCAGGCAATCCCACTGCTTTCTCTTGCCGGCCAGCAGTCTGAGGAGCTCTGGGATCCTGTACCACCTACCAATTTTTAGGCTGGAGCACCACTGAGGACTCTTCGCCCTATCAGATTAGTAAGATTCCTCCCTTTCCTTCTGGTCATTTTCCCACAAGTGAGGATTCATCTCATTTTGCTCACTGGTACCATGTGTCATTGGAGCTTTAAGCCCCTCCATACCTGTGCTAATGTGACGACATACGCAGACAGCCTGTGCCCTCTAATTCCACAACCCATAGCCTTTGTTATGATGGTCCATTGGCTATCTTGGGCCAATCATTAGGCCTCACTGACTCTCTGAGATGCTGGAGGTCAGATTCAATCATTTTGCTTGCTGGTACCACATGTCTTTTGGGCTCTAAGACCATTGGCCCTATCCCAAGACAATGGTGTTGTACCCGTTTCGCAAAACCCCCAGAGACCACCAAGGAGCCAGTTTCCAATGCAAGCACTTAAGGGTCCTTTTATTCAGGTTTAACCTGGGCCACTGCATGGCAGATGGAAGGAAATGTGGCGGTGGCCATGAGCCCAGGTGTACAGTGTTTTTATATGGAAAAAAACACAAGCTGGGAATTGATAACTTGGGATTGGGTAGAAGGGGCAAGGTGATTTTTTTGAAACTATTGGTCTAGAGTTTGGGTGCTAAACCACATTTGAAACCATAGGGTTAGACTTTTGACAGAGAACCACAACCTACTGAACAGGATTTTCTGGACTGCTCAGCAAGATTATCTAGATATCTTCAAGGGCCTAAACTGCAGACAGGATGTCTGCAGGAGGATACTGCTCTGTATCCATTCCAGTTGTCATGGCACATTCCTGAGCCTGTAAAGTGAAGTCTAGACCTTCACAACGGCATGTGTAGACAGCTTGTGCACTCTCAATTCCACAGCCCATAGCCTTTGTGACGACAGTCCATTGGCTATCTTGCGCTATTATCGTTAGCCCTCACTGACCCTACGGGACACTGGAGGTCAGTCCGCTGGAAAAATTGCACCAATGCCCCTCACCTCAACACTGCTGCTGACCCATGGCTTGGATTCCTTCCCCCACAGCTGCTCACACCATGCCACAGGCCCCGGGGGGGCAGGGGGTGGGGGGTGGGGGGTGTGTCTGTCTTTCTCTCCCACCCAGCTGCACTGCTACTTCTCCGTCTTTCTTTCACAAAGTCTATTTCCTATGTGCGAATGGAAATGTATGATTGATAGTGATTGACAGGGCCATCTATATTTCCTTCTGACTGACTTTTAAATGCTTCAATTTATCTGTTCCTTATCTGCTCAGTTTATTTTGAGGAAAAAAAAAAAGAACCCACATGAAAACATGGCCAGGCACCATATTTGATAGGGGCAATCATGTGATCAGGTAGCACCATCTTAAATAAGGGCAATCACTTGATCAAGGTGCCATCTTAAATAAGAGCAACCACGTGGTCTAGCCACTATCTTAGCTAAGGTGAAAACAGGCAGGTCATATGACCTCACCGCCATCTTTACTAAGGGCTGCATGGGCGGGGCACCCAGCACTCAGGCTGTGGGTATGGAGGGAGGTTAGGGAATCGCCTCCTACCACACATTGTTTCACGGGCTGAGGAAAAATCCTCCAGCCTTGGCCTGGTGTTCCCCAGCTGCCTCTCTCAGGCTCCAGCCGTCTGGGTGGGGCAGAAGTTCAGTCAACGCCTGCTGTTCCTCCATAGCCACTCATGTGGGCGGGACCCAGAGACATACGCGCTCCCTTCCGGGGCATCAGCGGAACCACATGCAGGCAGTATCATTGTATTAAGATTTTAAATTTCAGATTTTAACATTAATACAATTCTGATACATTTTGGGTAACAAGCTCAGGATTTTAATTATTTGGATTTCAGTACTGACTGATAATACCAATTTATCTAAAACTTTTATTTTTTTCCTTACTTGTCTAGTCCTAAGGATGGTATTTTTTTCTCTCTCCTGGTCTCAGGACTCCTGCTCTTCCTAATTATTAAGACCATGGGCCAAAAGGCTCCAAATAAATTCACACATTTTAACTCCCGTCTCTAGTCTACATCTCAGCAGGCTGGCAGACACATCGGAGCAGCAGTGTGGACCACAACCTGCAGCGCTTTCCCTGCTACAGATGCCAGCAGAGATTCTGGTCTACGTGATGTGGACCAGACCAGTCAATCGTAATTGTTCCCTGCCTCTACAGTCAGGTCAGATGACCATATGCCTGGGTTCCCTCCTTACCTTTAACTAGCCAGAGTCCTCCTGACCACCTGCGCCCTGTTCCAGTTTGAAGCAGCTGAGGAGAATATGTCGTCCTGTGCTCCCTGTTCCCAGGACAGGCTGGAGGGCTAGGTTAGGGATGGAAACCCTGGCACAGAGTCCACCAAGAGGGTCCTTTTCCTTTTCTCAGAGTTGGGCTGCACCCTGACTCACAAGCCCCTTTCTCCTGTTCCCATTTCACCTTGGGATCTTTCCCCTGCCACTCTTCTTTGCCTTCTCAGGAGACAGCTTAAGAAATAATTATTTCTATATAAGTCATTCAGGATCATAATCTGGCTGTACTCAAAGTCAGAACTACAGCTACGGGGCCTTAAAAATGGTAGGGGTTGGAGAGCTGGCTCAGGGCTTAGCAGCACTGGCTGCTCTTCCAGAGGACCTGGGTTCAATTCCCAGCACCAACATGGTAGCTCACAGCTGTCTATAACTCCTGTTCCAGGAGATCTGACACCTTCACACCAATGCACATAAAATTAAATTTAATTAATTACTTTTAAAAATGGTAGTAGATTCAGATATCACTGCCAACAGCTTAAAGAATGTCTCTCCTTACTCAAGGTCTATTCAGAATGTGAACCTCCCTGTCCTTGCTAACTTCACTAAGCTGTAACTAACTGGGAAACCTGTATATTTGGACTTAAGTCATATATATGCTCTCAAAGTTATAAATACATCTAACAGATTTTGATCCCCCAGTCCTCAAACACCTGTAAAGATCTGAGAATTTAATATAAAAGCCTTTTTATGATAAAGAGACATGTCAGCTCCTGGCAGCATCCTGTATCTCTTCTAAGAAGATAGATAGCCACAGAAGAACTTCCACCCAGAAGTTTATGGCAAGGCTGGCCACACAGCAAAAAGCTGAGATCCTGTCTAGACTGTGAATAAATAAAACAACAGAGGACTGATTGCTCCATACTGCAAAGTCAAGGTGAATCAGTCTCCCAAATTTCTACTCCAAAGAAAAAATCTGTCAGATCTTCTGGGCCTATCAGCTGAACAAGTGCTGCCTTTGGGGCTTCTGCCCCCAATTACCACAGAGAGACTTGGGATTGCTGCCTAGGTAGCTGGGAAGCTGTTTCACTTCTTAAATTTATCCTTCTCAGATCTGACAATGCTTGATGACTAGGGTATCAGTTTGACAGCCCCAATCCCAAGATATATATAAAATCTCCAATTAGAGACAGGTATGCCTCATTCACAGACTTCATGGTACAGGATAGACTGGTTTCAGATATAACTCCAGAGGTTCAAAGTTATAATACTGATAAATGAAACTTTGATAAACTGATAGAAAATTGACTACAAAGAGTTCTTAAGAGTCCTTAAATGGATTTTTAGCCCTTTTGCCATGATGTAAATCCATTCCAGCTGTCCTACAGGCTCCTGAGAAAAGTTTTACTACTGCATCAAGAAATCTGGTCTGATGAAAACTAACAATTTCCAGAGCTCATTTCTGACCTTACCTATTTTTTAAGCATATTTTGCAGATTCATTGTTCCTGCCTGACCTCCAGGGAAATAGCAGATGCCATGGCTTCTATACTCCTGATTTGGCATACCATTTCCCCCTAAGCTCCTGGAACACCACTGCTGCAACCTGCCTCCTCAGCTCCTTCAAGGATCATTCCTGACATCTTCCACCGTGTGTGGCTCCTGGTTCCCTCCTCCCCACTTTGTCCCTTTTCAGCTTGAAGTAGCCTCGAGAATACAGCATCCTTGTTCCCCCACTTGCTCCCATAACTCACCTGCTGTGGGATGGTCTGTATGTCAAATTGCTCTGATTGGTCAATAAATAAAACACTGATTGGCCAGTGGCCAGGCAGGAAGTAGGTGGGACAAAGAGAGAAGAGAATTCTGGGAAGTGGAAGGCTGAGGCAGAGAGACACTGCCAGCTGCCGCCATGACCAGCAGCATGTGAAGACGCCGGTAAGCCACCAGTCACATGGCAAGGTATAGATTTATGGAAATGGATTAATTTAAGCTATAAGAACAGTTAGCAAGAAGCCTGTCACGGCCATGCAGTTTGTAAGCAATATAAGTCTCTGTGTTTACTTGGTTGGGTCTGAGCGGCTGTGGGACTGGCGGGTGACAAAGATTTGTCCTGACTGTGGGCAAGGCAGGAAAACTCTAGCTACACTCGCCTCTTTTTATAATAATCAAAACAGAGGAATGTTAATATTCTGATCCACCCCTTGAAATCCCACCTCCTGGCACAGCCCTATATCCTGACATAAAAACTTCATTCTAAGGAAAAACTCCCCTTCCTCTCTCTCTTATGCTTTTCCTCCCATGAGGTGCACACCCTTGACCTTTCTCTCTCTCTCTTCTTCTCTCTCTATCTCTTTTCTCTCTTTCTTATCTTTCTCTTCATCTCTCTATTATAATAAACTCTCCACATGGATGCAGCATCTGGGTTGTGAATTACTGGCCACTGCCATGCCCACATCACGTGCATCTGCTCAGCATGTTTCCCTGCACTCATGGGATACACTCAGAAGTCCCCTCTGAGCAATAATTCATAACAATGGTGGCATGTGTCTAAAAGCCTAGTGCTGGAGGAAGGGCAGAGACAGGTAGATCCCTTTAAGTTCATGGCAAGCCAGCCCATCTAGTCAATCAAACTCAAGTTCAGTGAGAGACCCTGTCTCAGAAAAGAGAGAGAGAGAGAGAGAGAGAGAGAGAGAGAGAGAGAGAGAGAAGAAAAGAAAAGAAAGGTAGCTGAGCATGAGCCTGGAAGGGAGCCAGCAAGTACAATTCCTCAGTGGTTTCTGCTTCAAGTTCCTTCCCTGACTTCCCTCAGTGACCTGTGATCTAGAAATGTAATAAATCTTTCCTTCTCCTAAGCTGCTTTTGGTTAGAGTGTTTTGTTACTATCTCTATCTCAAGCATGGTGGAAAGAGACGCCCAACACCCAAGGTCCCCTGGCCTCCACACATACACCATGGTATGTGTACACTCATATTAGCATAAACAAAACATACACAATAAATAAATAAATAAATGATGAATAAATAAAATGTTAACCACACCTCAAACTATCTTCACAACAACACCTAGAACAGTACTTGACCAAATAACTGAGCATCACAGCCTAGCTAAGTAGACACAAAAATCAATCACATGTCCCTTAAGACTTCAAAATGTCTGGATATCTCAGTCAAGGTCCAACTGGAAGCAAAATTCACTGAGATGAATTTGATGAAATGACTATTTTTAGAGATGGTCATCACATGTAAGCAAACAAACAAGGAATGCCAAGGTACCTAACAAAAGCTGTGAAGGATCTGAGATTTCACTAATTTGAAAGATAGCTAAGTAACCTGCTGTGGGATGTTCTGTATGTTAAATGTGTTGCTCTGATTGGTTAATAAATAAAACACTGATTGGCCAGTAGCCAGGCAGGAAGTATAGGCAGGACAAGGAGAGAGGAGAATTCTGGAAAGTGGAAGGCTGAGGCAGGACACGCTGCCAGCAGCCACCATGACAAGCGAGATGTAAGGTACCAGTAAGCCACGAGCCACATGGCAACTTATAGACTAATAGAAATGGGTTTCCCTACTTGCTTTCAGGAACCTTATCAACTCAGGCCATCTCCACAGTGTCTAGCACACATTTGAACACTCTGCCTCTCAAACCCAGCATCGTAGACTTCTTTTATTTTGCCTCATCCACCTTTGCAAACATTCAAGATTGAATCTAACTAAACATTGTCTTTCTAATACATATTCATGACAGGTATGGTACACAGAGCAAATAGTAACTTTTTTTTTTGTTTGTTTTTTGTTTTTTAAGACAGGGTTTCTCTGTGTAGCTTTGTGCCTTTCCTGGATCTCACTCTGTAGACCAGGCTGGCCTCGAACTCACAGAGATCCACCTGGCTCTGCCTCCCGAGTGCTGGGATTAAAGGTGTATGCCACTACCACCCAGCACAAACAGTAACTTTTAAGTAAAACAGAACTAACGCTGCCTTTCAGCCCTGTTGTTCACTAAGTAAGTGGACATGGACAATCTATCTTAAGCCTTCATTTTACCTCCAATAAATACTTCTACATATTGCGATATATACAATATTATATACAACAAACACATAATATTATCTAAGTGTTATCAGAATTAATAAAATAGTGAATGTAAGGGGCTAAGCAGTTTCTGATGTCATCAATAGATGGTGGCCATGATAAGATTCTGCTCAAACTCTCCAGACTGATGCTTCCTAAGTAGACTGTTTTCAACCCCCAGAAGACCTCTGTGAGGTTTGAGAATGTATCAGGGTCCACTTTTCCAATGCCCTGCTTCTGCTCTTGTACATGAGCACAATCTCATCAAGGTCAAACCATGGGCCACAACTGTGATTTTGTTCTCAGCAGGTGACATTGCTTCCTATTTCAGTGAAAATAATTGAGAGAATTAGGTATCAAGGAAGATTCTCCTGGCAGAATCCTAGGACAAATATATAAAACATACTCCAATCTTTTTGAGGGTCTCATCATATACCTGAGGCTGGTCTGGACAATATGTAGACCAGGCTGACCCTGAAATCAGAGATCTCTCTACTCTGTCTCCCAAGTACTGGAATTAAAGGCACGTGCCACCCCACTCAGTAAGTGTTCCATTCATTTTTTTGTTTTGTTTTGTTTGTTTGGTTTTTTGTTTGTTTGTTTGTTTGTTTGTTTGTTTTTTGAGACAGGGTTTCTCTGTGTAGCTTTGTGCCTTTCCTGAGTCTCACTCTGTAGACCAGGCTGGCCTCGAACTCACAGAGATCCGCCTGCCTCTGCCTCCCGAGTGCTGGGATTAAAGGTGTGCGCCACCACCACCCCAAGTATTCCATTCTTAAGAAAGTGAATTTGGAAATAGGAGCTAATTAATTTTTCTGTTCCTGCCCTGCACTTATCCTCCTCCAGAAGGCATAAGTTCTAGATCAGTGACCTCTATATTTTATTCCTTTTTCTAATCTGCCCCTCAACCTCTTTTTTTCCCTTTTTTTTTTTTTTTGTTGTTGTTGTTGTTGTTGAGACATATAGCTCAAGCTTGCCTCAAGCATGCTAGGTAAACACTCTACCTGAGCTATGTTAGCACAAGTTCCTGAGTTTGATCCCCGGCACTAGAGCAAAATAAACAAAAAGACATGGATATTCTATTTGTCTAATTGTCTTCCATTATTTTATATTTGTTGTATTCGAGAAGTGGTACAATATACACACATTTCATTCATTGATATCAGATGGGCTTGAGAGAAGAAAGTCTAAGTGTTGATTTACCTAGTGAGAGTGCCCAGAGGAAGCAGAAGCTGCCTCTGCTCACCAGTTTTGTGTCAACTTGACACAAGCTAAAGTCATTTGAGAGGAGAGAGCCTCAATTGAGAAGATGCCTCCGTAAGATCGGGCTATAGGCAACTCTGTGGAGGATTTTCTCAATTAGTGATTGTTGGGGAGGGCCCAGCCCATTGTGGGTGGTACCACCTCTGGGCTGGTGGTCCTGGGTTCCATAAGAAAGCAGTCTGATCAAGTCATGGGAAGCAAGGCAGCAAGCAGCGCCCCTCCATGGCCTCTGCATCAGCTCCTGCCTCCAGCTTCCAGTCTTGTTTGTGTTCCTGTCCTGACTTCCTTTGATGATGAACTGCAATATAGAAGTATAAGCCAAATAAACCCTTTCCTCCCCAATGTGCTTTGATAGTGGTTTTTCATCACGATAGTATAACCCTAAGACAATGGAAAACACAAATCTGCCATTCCTTCCATCGGTCTCTGTTTCTAGGTGCCTCTCACGGAGTGAGTAGCTAGCATTGTGAATGGGAGTCTAGAGTTTCTAAACTCAAGCCACTGACTTCCTCTCCTGTTCAATGAAAGAATAAATAATCTGTTCTAGTACAGAAGAGAATTCACTGGGTTGGGCTTATTGAGAGAGAGAGACATGTCAGTCCTTCACATGGCTCATAAATATAATATGACTTGCTTTGTATGTGATTTAAGAGATTTTTAAATGTTATTTTGACTATGCATGGTTATTTGTAACATATTTGTTGCATTATGTAAAATTTTTCATTCGACTAATTAGAAGACGGGATAGAAATGAAGAGACTAGCTGAAACTGAGTGTAGAAGCAAATGGCATATGGGCATGTGAGAGAGAGATAAAAATAACTGAATCCATGGTCTAACCTACATAGACAGAGAAGGGGGACCGAACTGTAGCAAACATTCATGATTTGCTAACTGTCTTAGCTGGATTACTGTTGCTGCAATGAAGCATCATAACTGAAAGCAAATTGGGGAGGAAAATGTATATTTGACTTATACTTCCATGTTCATCATCAGAGGAAGTCAGGACAGAACTCAAGCAGGGCTGGAACCTGGAGGTAGGAGCTGATGCAAGGCCATGGAGGGGTGCTGCTTACTGGCTTGCTCCTCATGGCTTGCTCAGCCTGCTTACCATTTAGCAAGATCACTAATTAAGAAAATGCCCTATAGGTTTACTTACAGCCAGATCTTATGGAGGCATTTTCTCAATTAAGGCTTTCTCCTCTCAAATGACTTTAGCTTGTGTCAAATTGACATAAAACTATCCAGCATACTAATAACATATGAGACACATTAAGCATTCAACATTTATGTCTTAAGTCATCCACTCGAGGTTGATTTTACTAGTCTTTTTGCCTACCTTCCAAATTAGAACTACTCATCAAGTTGGTTGGTAAGATTCAGCTATTGGCCAGCATTGTTACCCCACAACCTCTACTGTCTTTCAAATATAACAGTACATAAGCTCCATGTATCTTCAATCTATTGGATGCCTGTGCTCAGATACGAACTCTGACCCTCATATGCACATCATGAAAGAGGAAAGCTGGCATGGAAGGGGGCAAACAGATATATGAACCTTGCAGAATCCGTAGTCAGTTAGCATGGTCTTCTACTCCACTATACCTCGTCAACTATGCTGATCTACCTTACCTCTTTCCTCTTACCTCTCACTGCAACTCTTAAGTTTTTTAATCAAATACAATTCAAGTTTCTTATTTTAGCCTGTGGTTCTGTTGTTGTTGCTTGACTTTTTCTGGGAAGACAAATTTACTCATACCAGAGAGGAGACCAACAAGCCAAAGAAAGGATTCCATCCAAGTCAAGCTTGGTAAACCAATGAGTTTACTAGGGCTAGTTGCAGAAATATGGGTGATTCAAAGACAACTATGCTACCAGGAAATGCCCTGGGTAACTCACAAGCAGCTATACCACTCAATAGTCCCACAGGTAATGTGAACAACCTACAAAAATATTTACCATTGAAGAGTCTTCTGGGCAACTTACAGGCAACTACACTACTAAAGATTCACCAACCCCAATCAACCTTCAATTTTCCATAGAACCTCACGTAAGAGACTAAGAGTTAGATCGATTTCCTAGTAGGCAGATAAATAGGGACAGAGGCCATGGCTAAGTACTAAAGGCACAATCTTCCAAGATGGCGGGCTGCTTCTTCACCCTCCTGACCTGGGACAAAAGACTGACAGCTTCAAACAAAGGCATTGGAGGCTTTTGTTTTTTTCTCCTGCCAGCAGGCCCCTTGTTGATTTGATGGACTGACTCAACAAGTTCAAGGCCGGATCAGGACAAGTTATACAACACCTGTGGCCAATCAACAATCAATCCTTCCTTCAAACTGACCTACCCTAAAGTAGGGGAGGAAGCTCTTCAGAGGCTTCAAAATAACCAGCCCTCAGGAAGAGACTGGATTTTTTTTTCTATTTCCTCTTCCCCTTCTTCTTTGCAGAGGGCCTTTTTCTCTGTGTGCCTGCTGCATGTGTGTGTTTCCTCATCTCCAATAAGTACTTTTCTTCAACTGTTGATTCTGTCTGCTGCTGATGGCAGTGTTTGAGATTTCTCTATGGCTGTCAGGCTGTCATGCTCCAGGTTTTTCCTGCCTTTTAATATTTTAACTGGCAGAGGAAAAAAAAATCAAAACCCCTATACTCTATGACAAGGAGGAAAGAGTCCTCATGAGGGTCTCATGAAGGCTAATGCCCTTTGTGACCCTCATATGCCCCTATCAACCACACAAACCTAGTGTACATTCACCCTCTATGAGGGAGTGTCAACGGGCCCAAGGTCATGAGAGTTCCCTGGGGATAATCATATTACTCTGATTCAAGATGATCTTGTCCCACTCAGAGGAACCAGGTACACAATGTTACTTACATCCTTTTGCTGTGGGATGGTCTGTATGTCAGATTGCTCTGATTGGTCAATAAATAAAACACTGATTGGCCAGTGGCCAGGCAGGAAGTATAGGCAGGACTAACAGAGAGGAGAATTGAGAGAACAGGAAGGTAGAGGGAGACACTGCCAGCTGCCGCCATGACAAGAAGCATGTGAAGACGCCGGTAAGCCACAGCCACGTGGCAAGGTATAGATTTATGGAAATGGATTGATTTAAGATATAAGAACAGTTAGCAAGAAGCCTGCCATAGCCATACAGTTTGTAAGCAATATAAGTCTCTGTGTTTACTTGGTTGGGTCTGAGTGACTGTGGGACTGGCAGGTGACAGATTGGTCCTGACTGTGGGCCAGGCAATAAAACTCTAGCTACATCTTTTCCTTTGGTTCTTTCCACCTAATCTTGAGCCTTCCAAGTAATGATTCAGATATTATCCCAGAAGTTTAACCAACTATGCATTTCCACAATAATTATGGTAAGAAGTTTCTATTACCTGCAGCTGTCATGAGGAGTAATCTATGGTTATAAACACAGACATTTAGAAAGGAATTTTATAGATCCATTACATCTGTTTAATAGAGCAATAACAGCAGCCTCTCCCCTCCTCCACTGTTTTTCTAGCCATACATTTTCTTTTTTTTTTTTTTTTTTTGGCCTGCAGTTATATGTGAAACATGAATCCTCTCCTGTGTAGTGGGGTTTAAATCCAACCAGAAGATAGTAGATTGCACCCACAACAGTCATGCCAATATTGTGCCAATAGGCACATCTTGCCAAGCACGGTGACAGCATGATATGCCGAGTCCATAGCTGAGCAGGACCTTTAGTAATAATTCTATCCCAGTGGCCTGCATATGTATCAGGTATAAATGCTAGCCCACAGGAGGAAAGCCTACAGCACAGTCCTAGTTTGATTTCTCTGTGCCCTGCAATCATACTATGCGGTGTCTTCAGAAATAGGAACGTTCCATTTAGTTCTAGTGTGTAACCAAGAGCAGTGACAAGAGCTTGTAAGGGGTGTGGGTGGAGATCGGGGGGGGGGGGGCTTCCCTGGACAACAACAGTGGGCTGCCTCTTTATGTGTCACTGGTAGTTTTAATCAATAATTTCATGGCTTTTAGAACGCTCTTACACTCACACGGACGCCTGTGTTCAAACCCGTGTTCACTATTGCTTTCACTGTCCTCCTGGATGTTGTATCCAGTCCAGAATACCCTCGAGTCAGCATTATATAATGAAACCTTTTCAGTGTGTGGACAGGATCTGTGAAGCTCCAGGGCCATCATTTTCAAGCAAGTACAAATTGGTCATGGGACCTAATAGCTAAGGGGTTGCTACTTAGGAAGGTCCAATATAACATAAAAATACCTATCCAACACTTGTGTCATTTGTCCCATCAAAGGAATGATGCAGAATGCACCGTTTTGGATGAGGAACACAACCTTATTTTAATGAGATTGTGCATGTTCAGGGTGGTAGGTGTGGCCACACGGACACTTTCTATTTAGCTTTTTTTGTTTTGTTTTGTTTCCTTGAGACAGGGTTTCTCTATGTAGCTCTAACGGTCCTGGAAATCATTCTGTACACCAGGCTGGCCTCAAACTCACAGAGATCTGCCTGCCTCTGCTTCCCAAGTGCTGGGATTAAAGGCTTGCATCACCACCGCCCAGCTCTATTTAGCTTTTTATAGTCCACTTTACCTCCACGAGCTGTCTGCTTTCTTTGCCAACCATAATTGGCCTCCAGAAGGGTATGGTCTGTGAGCCCATCTCACCCAGCCATGCATGCTTGCTTTCATAGTTTATATCTTCTAGTGAAGACATCTGTTAATGTGTGGGAAATGTATCTGAACAGTACATGCACACACTGTCTGTATACTTTCACAGATGAGAAATGGACACAGCACCCTAATCTTTTTTACAGGTACTGCTCCATCTCCACTAGCCCTGCTGGTTTGGGTGGCTGCTGTGAATTAAAGTACACCTAGCTCCAGCACCCAAAGCCTTCACATTAGCAAGGGACCCACAAATCCCATCCAAGTGAAGGTCTCTGGTTATTCCGTATGCCTGCACCCACCTGCAACTCTACAGGCTTTAAAGCTTTTCAGAGGCTCATAAACACAGCATTCGTCTTTTTACCCCATCCCACCCGCCCCCATTGCTATCAAGTGACCCAGACAGATCTTTTGTCTGATTTCCCTTAAACTCTTAAACTTTCCACTCTCTGGCTGTAAAAATTAGAAATTCAGCACTTTTATCCCATCCTCCCTCTTATCTGCTCATTTCCTACTAATAAGGAGAGTCCCTCCTGTGCTGTAGAATATTATTTTAAGATGTGTTATATTTGTTTACACTGTGGAACATTTGTTTAACGATGCCAAGATGTGCTGCATTCTTTTACGTTGCATTTTTTTTTTTTTTTACTCTGTGAAACTGTGTTATTTTGTCTATCTAAAACACCTAATTGGTCTAATAAAGAGCTGAACGGCCAATAGCAAGACAGGAAGAAGAATAGTCAGGGCTGGCAGGCAGAGAGGATAAACAGAAGGAGAAAAAGAGAGACCAAGAAGGAGCAAGAGAACAATGAGAGAAGGACACTAGAGCCCAGCCACCCAGCCACCCAGCCACCCAGGCCCCCAGGCCCCCAGCCACCCAGCCACCCAGCCATACAGCCACCCAGTCAGCCATGGAGTAAGAGTGAAAATAAGATATACAGAAGTAAGGAAAGGAAAAAGCCCAGAGGCAAAAGGTAGATAGGATAATTTAAAGTTAAGGAAAGCTGACAGGAAACAAGCCAAGCTAAGGCAAGGCATTCATAAGACTCTGTGTGTGTTTATTTGGAGCTAAGTGGCAGACCCTTAAAGAGTAAAAAGAGTGAAACAGGGCTGGGGTAATGGTTCAGTGGTTAAGAGCACTGGCTGTTCTTCCAGAAGTCCTGACTTCAATTCCCAGCAACCACATGGTAGCTCACAACCATCTGTAATGAGATCTGGCACCCTCTTTCTGGCCTGCAGGCACACCTGCAGGCAGAATACTGCATACATAATAAATTCATCTTAAAAAAAAAAAGTACTGGGGGGAGGGGGAGGGGGGCGAGAAGAGGAGAACAGGGGAATCTGTGGCTATTAGGTTGAACTGAATGGTGTTGTAAAATAAAAAAAAAAAGTAGGCGTTGGGGATTTAGCTCAGTGGTAGAGTGCTTACCTGGGTTCGGTCCTCAGGTCTGGAAATAAATAAATAAATAGATAAATAAGTAAGTAAGTAAGTAAGTAAATAAATGAGTAAAACAACCAACTACACTCCTGCATATCTATTTCCAGGTCACGTTCCCTTAGATGGGCACGTTCCCTCTGGACAGACAGATAAGCTCCAGCTGCATGGCTCATCACTTCGAAAAGGGATCATGTAAATGCAATTACAGCTTGTAGGCAAACCACTCTGTATTGCATAGAAGAAAGACACCACCGGAGGATTTCTTCCATGAGCACTCCATCCTGTACTCATCTTTGATTCTGTCAGTTTCACAAACGAGGTATCATGATAATTTTCCTGGACAAACTATTCCACCTACATAGTCTGGCACTGACAGACTAAAGATAGGTTCCATCCAAGTCCGTATTGGGGAAACAGGGATTCGATTGGGATTGCCCACGGAAGCATAGGGGATACAATGCAACTCTGCCACCAGGAAGTCCTCTGGGCACACATGAGCAGCTGTGACAGCACTGAGGAGTCCCACCTGTACAATATCACTCCTGAAGAGAAGCACCGCTTTAGAGTCCCTTGAACACTTTATGAGAAACTGTACTACTGAGGAGTTCCCAACCCCTCATCAACCTTCCACCTCCTACATCACCTTGGCGAGTGGATGGACTTTGTGAAGATCTCATGCAGATTCATGAGCCTTGTGAGCTCTATTAAGTAAGCTCCAAGAGCTTCCCCTTCCTTCCCAAAGAGAACACTAATCTGTCCAAACTCCTGAGGGCCGCCGCATGAAACCATGGCTACTCTGTTACAAGATGGAGATGGTCACATACAATCTAGAGGAAACAGAGGCACAACTCCCTGTTGCCTTCACCACTACTTTTCCTGAGGCTTTTGGAAGCAAGCATCATCCCAAGCTAATTTCTTGCATAACACAAGTGATTTCAGAAACTTTGAAAAGAAAAACAAAAAAACCTGTGATTTTTACGGTTTCAAAAGTCATTACAAAAAAAAAAGGTATTACATTTGTCTATTTGTCCATAGGTTGAAAAATTACATGCAGTCACATCCAGATCTCAGCAACAGCCAGGCAGTGGTGGTGCACACCTTTAATCTCAGCACTTGGGAGGCAGAGGTAGGTGAATCTCTTAGTTTGAGACTAGCCTGGTCTACAAATGGAGTTCCAAGACAGCCAGTGTTACAAAGAGAAACCCTGTCTCAAAAGACAAACAGAACTCATGAACAGAGACTTAGGACGTCGGTGTTAAGTACAATAGCTGGTCACGTCTCCTCCTTGTTTCACAATGAGTCTCCTCCTTGTTTCACAACGAGGCTCTAAGGTTTCTCTTTTATGTGGAGCAACTGTACTATGCTGGACAAGTGAATTTATGAAATGAGAAACAAGGACAAAAATATGCATGCAGTCAGGTTAGGTGGCATACATCTATAGTTACAGCTGGTCTTAACCCTTGGGCTAAAGTGACTTATTTTTCTTGGCCTCTACAGGCCAAGGAGGAGACTTTTTTTTTTTTAATTTTATTTTATGTGCATTAGTGTTTTGCCATGTGTTTTAGGTCCCCTGGAACTGAAGTGACAGACAGTTGCGAGCTGCCATGTGGATGCTGGGAACTGAACCCGGGTCCTCTGGAAGGGCAGTCGGTGCTCTTAATCACTGAGCCATCTCTCCAGCCCCTTCCATTCAGCTTTTTATTACACCAATCACAGCAACACATCTTCATACAGTGTACAAATATCTCACAACAAAAATTATATCACCACTTTAAAACTCCTAAGAAATTAGTTGATATGAGCATTAGTTGATGAGTACATCAGTGACTGCTAACATTACAAAAAGAAAAAGACAAGCATACATTTGTGTATGGCCTAGTGGGAAAGCACACAGCCGACTATGAAGTAATCTTGTCCTCAATAAAAATTGAATCTGATAAAACATCTAGATCCTGTTACTGATTCACACAAAAGTACAGAAGAGATGGGAACATGTTATATATATCAAGTGTCAAAATCTACATTGTGGCAAACAGCTCAACATAGTCCCTTACACCCAAAAGAGGAAAATAATATAGAGGCCTTAAAACATATACCAACCAAACTGGCACACGCCTTTGATCCCAGCACTCACGAGGCAGAAGCAGGTGGATCTCTGAGTTTGAGGTCAGGCCCGGTCTACAAAGAGAGTTCCAGGACAGACAGGGCTACACAGAGAAAACCCGTCTTGAAAAACCAAAAACCAAAACCAAAATAAATAAATAAATAAAATAAAGTACCAATCAAGCACAGTATAGCTCAACAAACTGAAAACATATATCTAATATGTGCATGGGCAGAAAGCAGCTATGTTATTGGGTGCCCAGGACTGGAAAGCTGAGGTAGGGAGAGTAATAGCTAATAGGTCCCGGTTTCCTTTCAGGTAATGGGAAAGTTTAAAAATTGACTGTGGTAATAGCTATATAATGCTGAAATATTAAGAATCTCTGAATGGTATGCCTTCAATGGGTGGATTGTGTTAGTATGTAAGTTTCATTTTAATAAAAATTGGTACAGGTATATTATATACTATATATATACAATACACTACATATGGTATGTATTACTATTGTTCTGTATGATCTGAAGATGATAAACAATAGTTGAACTTTCAGTTTTGAATGAGCAAGTTTAGTAAGTACATAGCATGCAAAAGAAAGAATAAATAGCTGGGGAGTGAAGCACACCTTCAATCCCAGCACTCGGGAGGCAGAGGTAGGTGAGTTCTAAGCCACCTTGGTCTACAGAGCAAATTCCAGGCCAGCCAGGGCTACACCGAGAAACCCTGTCTTGAAAAACCAAAAAAGAAAAAAGAAAAAAGAAAAAGAAAAAGAAAGAAAAGAAAAAGAAAGCAAAACATCATCCAATTGGGCACTTAAAACATCCTGCAGAAATTGACTGGGGAAGCCCACTGAGGCAACCAACTAGGGCTCCTGACTGAGAGAGCAAAGAGTCCCCTAAGGAGACACTTCCAAGGAAAAGAATAAACAGCAGCAGAAAGGTAACATCATCAAACTGGATTTTTAAAACCATCTGGCAGAAACCAACTGGACAAGCCGAATCAGTCAGACGAATTCCCAGTTTCCTATTCCCACTGCAGGTATTATAATACCATGGGATAAACAATAGTAACCTTTACTAGAAATGCTTTACCTTAGAGCTGTTTTCAAAGACACGGTGTTTTTACTCTTGGGCTGTTTGACTGTTTTCTTCTCTCGCTGTTACAGAGCTGTGTGTGCTGGGATGGCAGCTCATCCACAGACAAAGGGGCCTTGGAAGATACTATGAGAAAACCATGCTTGCATCTTAGATGGGGATGGGGAGATAACCCCATTTCCAGAGCCAGCTTCTCAAGGAGCCCAAAGAGCACACGACAGTTTACCAATATTATGTACAGTACAGCTATGTAACAAATATATTTTACACTATTCAAAGTGTATCACATAGAACTATCAAATATGTAAAAGAAGCAATCTGAAGATGGAGAAAAAATATCCAAAGAATGGAATATTACTATTTAGAGGAAATAATGTAATGCAAGAAAAAGCATGGTATTTTAGAGGTTAAAAAAAAAAAAAAAAAGTAAGTCTGTGACTGCCACATTTCTTGAAGTATCTCGAGACAAGGCCCCAGACAGTAGTGTTAGGAAAGCCACTGTGAGGGCTTAGGACTCTACCTGAGAACAAAAGAAATTGTTGGCTGTTGGCTGACATGGTTGCCAAGCATTACAATTCTGGCTACCGCTTGGTCAGTGAAGAGAAGGGGAATCTGGGAACCAGGTAAGCAATATTACCATTTTCTAGGTACCATGTGTTATATTTCAGGATGGCGGCAGTGGGAATGAGCATATTTAACAGGAACTGTTCAGTTGGATTGGTTTGCAGGGGCGTAGCAAAGGGGCAAAGTTGACCTCCCCAACTGAGCGGCCGGTGAACTGGGAACAGTAGAGAGTGGATGTCTCAGGGCAGGGGAAAGAGATTGCTTTTTGTTTATACAGTTGGAAGGATCTATGAGGAAGTAAGCTTGAACTGTGCAGTAATGGGCTCTCACTGAAGCAGTTCCAGTCAGACTAGAACTCTTTCTGGTGAGTATAAAGTATTCTATCTCTGAAATATGTTTTGGTCTAAATAACTGAGTACCCATTCAGCAGTAATTGTCTGCTATGAGAAAGTGCCTTTTTTTTTTTTTTTTTTTTTTTTTTTTTTGCCAGAAATGAGTCTCCCAAACAGCCCTTGGATAAAATAATCCCCCCCGGAATTTGCCTGGAATTTGAATTCCTCAGAATCATCCACAGTGGGTTAATAATTAAAAGTTCCTCATACTGTCCAGTTTGTTTCACCTGTGTACAGGATTCCGATTTCACAAAATCCTCCCAACAGAATTATTCAACCTGGTGTCAAAGAAAGGTCTACTTATTCTAGCAACCCCAAGGGCAAGTCTCTGCTAGCTCGGGAAGAAAAGAGGTGGGAGGCTGAAGAAGCCACAGAAACTGATCCTGCCCAGAACCAAAATACAGAAGAGGGTTCCAGCAACAGTTCATCTTCTTTGCATTTTTCTCACACCCTCTTCAATCATCTAGAACTTTGCCTTTAAGAGATCAACAGCCATTTGTTGCTTAATAAATTCCTCAGACATAGGGTGGGAAAGGGATGGGAGCATGGTAACATTTTAGAGGCAAAAATGAGAAATAGACAAAGTTTATGAGAGAAAAGGAGATGAGACAAGAGAATGAAAGCTGTGTATGTGTTTTCTGCCTGTCCTGGGAACATTAGCTGTCATCTCAGTCCCTTGAGTCACAATTAGAAAAGTCCAGCTGAATGCTCTTTTATTGACTGTCTATTAAATACCCTAAGACTTTATTTGTCTGCTTTATTCCCACTAGATTCTTCACCAGTTGTTTCCATGACATATGTTTTCAATACATACTCCACCAAGGGCCTTAAACTCAGGCATCTCCCTAGATTCTTCAATTCTCAATGCCAAGCCAGGCTCAATTTATTTAAAAACATGATAGAGTAGTCGTAAGACATCTGCAGATTAGGTTGTCGAGGATTGAATACCTTCTATACAGTTGAAAATTTGTTGGAAATTGAGAAGGGCTACACAGACCTTTGTTTTGCTGCCTTTATTTTGAAAGCAGATTTCATTGGTTAGGGTGCTCTGGTGCTTGGTGGTTTGCTTTGTGAGGGGGTGGATTAAAGTCAGAGGAGGCCAAGTGTCTATTGCAGCCGGGAGATCAACCTACCATGCACAAGGAAGTCTTTCGGTTTAAAAGCTGGAGGTGTGGGTACATAGTACGCATATGCAAATACACAGCGCCCAAGGTGCAGCGCCTTGACAGACATCCTGCCCTCCTCCCCGCTTCTGGGGCACAATGTCGCCTGCCTCCCGGGGTACTCCCAGGGTACCCCCACTTCTCTTACCCCCCTGCCCACCCCCGACTCCCGCTAAATCACCAAGTTTGGTTCTCTGAGATCTGAGGAAGCCACGGCTCTGGAAATTTAAATACCCTGAACACTGATTTTGCCGGCGACCAAAACTTGAAAGCTCTTTAGACAGTATCAGTCAAGTGACCCGCACATCCCCTCCCCCAAGGGCAGAGAAGTAAGATTCGGTGTGTTAGAATGCCATTCTCGGTCGGGGAAGGAATAGTTCACAGTCGCTTTAGGTGTAGACGCCACTCTGTGTTGGGGACACTAGTCATCTCAGAACTGCATTTCCTGCTACGGTAATCAGAAAAACGCTAGCTAGGGCAACCTCACAGTACTACGAGGATGTCAGACGCGCCAAGACGCTCTGGGGTATCGCTTGCAAGGGATCCCTGTTCATAAAGGAGAGCTCGCCAGGTTCTCAGCGGCCCTTGTGGCCACGCCTTGATAGGCCTCAGTTTCCACGAGCGAAGAATGGCCACATCACCCAAATTCCTTTCCCGACAGAGAAGGGCGAGGGTGTTCTGCAGCTGCAAGAAACCACTAGAGAAAAACAGCCTCTTTAAAGGCTTTTGGTTCCAAGGGAAGGAGACCAAGTCGTCCTAACGCTCCCCTGGGTGCAGCTCAGACCAGGGCCACAAGAAGGACAAACTGGACAGGCCTTGTGGCGCTTCTGCATATGGAGAAGCGCGCAGACAAGTGCACAGACCGGGTCCAGGCCCGCGGGTGCTTGCTTCAGTGGCCGGCCGGCCGGCTGGCTCGACAGGCTGAGGACAGCTCGCTCTGCGCTTGCGCAATAGCCGCGCGCCGCCTTCAGCCCGGCCCCGCCCCTCCCCTTCCCCGGCCCGGCCGTCCGCGCGGAGCATTGTGGGACACAAACAAAGTGCCCCCCAAACAGGCTGGAGTGAAGCGAGCGGCTACGGCGGCGCCGGCCCGCACGCGCGCTGCGGCGGCTCCCTCCCAGGCTCCCCTCCCCTCCCCTCGGTCCCTTTTCCCCCCCTTCCCCACCCCGCCCCGCCGGGCCAGCGCGAGCCGTCGCCCGCCCGCCCGCCCTCGGCAACCGCCCCCAACGGCCGCCCGCGCGCCGCGGGCTGGGCCCCTCGCTCCTCCTCTCAGGCCCACGGGCGCCGGGCGCTCGCTCGCTCCCCTCCCTCCTCCTCCTCCTCGCGCCTCGCGCTCTCACACCTCGCGGGCACGCGGGCGAGCCGCGCCGCCATGCGCGCCCAGACCCAGGCTGCACACTGGCCTAGGCGCGGCGGCCCGAGATAGGGTCCCCTGAGCCTCCCGGGGGAGGAGAGGAGCCAGCCGCGCGCTCCGCCCCCTCCCCCCGGGTTGCCGGCGCCGCCACCGCCACCGCCACCTCGCCGCCTCAAGCCTGGCGGGGAGGAGGAGGAGGAGGAGGAGCAGTAGCAGGCCTCCGGACCCCCGCACCGCCGCCCGCAGGTAACGGGGAGGGAGGGGAGGGCCCGCGGGGGAGGGGGGGAGAAGGGAGGGTGAGACGGCGGGCCAGCCCCGGGGACTGACACCACGCGTCGCCCACCTGGACCCGGGGCGGGGTTGGGGGGGTGGGTGGCGGGAATGGAAACCTGGTTTGTCCCCCCGATTGGTGCGGGGGAAACACCCCACCGGGTCCCCTCATTGGCATTTAATCCGGGGCGGGAGGGGTGCTGGCGTTGGTCCCTGCGGACCCCAAGTAGTCACCCGGATCTTCCAGAGGAGCAGATTTGCAAGACAATCCGCCCCACACTGAATCCGACGCAGGCGAGGTGTTTATACCCGCTCACCTGGTCTCCCCGCGAGCCCTAGACCTGTTATTCCCTCCTCTTCCCGGCTGCTTGCCTCCCCCGCCCCTGGTATTAGAACGGCACTTTTCTTTTAAAAGAAAAGAGGAAGCGAATGCAAACACCTCTTATCCTCCCCCCCACCTACCTGAGGATCTCTCTGTGTCTGGTCATTTTACTGTCGGCCTAACAAAAAGAAAGGGGTTACCTGCAGGTGAAATGACAACTAAGTTATAACTGATTAAAGGAAATTGTATCTGTTTGATTTTTGTAAGCCTTAACCAGAATCTTTTGTAAACTGCGATGTTCGTGTACTTTCTAGTAACTTACAGAATTTAAGACTAGAACTTATTTTTTTAAACATATAAGCATACTAATCTGCTGAGTGTGTTTATCGGAAAAATTCTTAACTTCCGCTTATTAGCATTTTGATAAGGATTTGATACTTGCTTTTGCTTTTTTTGGTAATTCTTGGTTGAAAAAATACTATATAGATCTTGATTTCTTTTCCTCTCATTCACTTTGATTTCCTGTTGATTTATAATATTCATTTGTGTCCTTTGTAGTTTTCCACGTGGACTGTAAAAATGAGTGTTTTCTTAATACTTTGTATTTTATGATTTGTATTTATTAATTACGAAGACTAGATTTATTTTGTGCAACAGTGTTTTGCTTTTTATATATGTAGTCTTAGTCTCAGAACATTTGAATTTTATAGAAGGGACAGAAACTTAGTAACATTAATTGGAACTTGTCCTAGGTTATGCAAGTGGTAAGTTGACAATTAAACCCAGTGTCTTTCTGCTGTACTTCTCAGTTGTGATATAATTTCTCTTATGGCCTGAAAGTTTTCAGTTTTACAGAAGTTGTCCAGAAAATACAGTGACCGTATTAGTACCAGATTCGGTGATGAATGTTTTTTCCTGTATTGTTGCCTGTTTTGTTGCTGTTGTTGAGACAGTGTGCCTCCTCTTAAGTGCTGGAATTAGATTTCTTCCTCCACCACCATGTTTGATTCTTAAATATTTCCTAAAAATACCAAGTCAGTAACAAGTGCCCATCAAAATTTTTGTATTCGAATTTCCTAAGTAATCCCGAAGTATCTCCACAGCTGTAGTCAATCAAGAGTCCTGTATTGCATTTATTTGGTGATTACATGTATTTAGTCATGCCTTTGTTATAAAGGGTAGTACCTAGACTGTCTCCTTTTGGGGGGGGGGGTACTTACCTGACCAAACCAGTTGTTTTGTAGAGCTTTTGAGCCTTGACCTTGTCCTCTGAGAGTCATTTCATTTTAAGTGAAAGTTTGGTTCCAGACCTGTCTGTGGTTGCATAAGGCCAAGGATATCTATGAATACAGCTCAACACAAAGTTGTAAACTGAAAATATTAGGTTTTTGTGTGTGTGACTTGATTGTGTGTACGGTTCCTTCGAGAACTGTAGATAATAGTGCTGTCTTGTTAAAAGATTGGGCATCCCTGGAACAAAGATTTAATTAGCTTAAAGTGAAACCCTCTTTGGCAAGAATACTTAAATAGGTGATGCCCTGCACTTTGTATTGTATGTATTAGGAAGTTGATAGTGTCGGAACACCACACAGTTGATGATGTTCAATATGACCGCTTGATCAAAGTGATGGCCGCAAGGTCTTTTGTGAAGGCATGGTTTGACAGTTTGACCATACGTGGCCTTAAGGTAGTAAGTCTGACAGGAAGCAGGGAACTTGTTTCTGACTATACTTCCCTTTGTGATTTTTAGCTCTCAATCAGTTATTTTATTGAAGAGTCTTTGAAAAATTGAAATTTTTTTTATTGGATGTGAACCAAATTTCTTCCTAAAAATGCAGATTAAATGCTTGATTTTATCACCTTAATTATTGATTTTTAGAATAGGGAGCTAGGGAAATTGTTATCCTAATGAGCAAATTGAGTTTTTTTGTTTGTTTGTTTTTTTCATTTTAAGGGGGTTATGATAACCATTACGGACTTGAGATTTGAGGAGATAGTACCACCAGGGAGTTTATTCATTTTACAACCAATTAGGATCCTATTTGAGGGCCACATTTCACCAGTTTTGACATAGGAATGTTTTCAAACTAGCCATAGTGTCTTTTGACACTTAGGCTCGCCTCTGTCTTGAGCACTTTCTGGTACAAGGTACCCTAGGCTGCTTTTGCTAGGCCATCTGGAAAGGGCTGTTTACCCAAGGAGTCATGGTCATTTTGATGAGAAATGTATATATATATATATATATATATATATGTATATATATGTATGTATATATATATATATATATATAAAAAGATCTGAAAGTTTGACATAATCATTGCTACCAGAGTATTACTGTTTCTAGACTTGTTTGAAAGGATAGAACTAAGAACTTATTTACATAGACAGAGTCTCACCATATAGCCCTGGCTGCTCTGGAACTCACAGGAATCCTACTTCTGCCTCTCAGGTGCTGGGATTAAAGGTGTGGGCCACCACACCCAGCCATTTTGCATTTGTTTAATCATGAGTTCATAGTGATATGTCCAATTCAAATTAGCAGGACAGACCTTCTCATCTTTGATTCTACTTTTGTCAAAAATGAAGATCTTGCTAACTAAAGTTTGTTTGCTTGCTTTCTGCTCTATTTAAATCATTTAAAAATTGCAATATCAATACTGATTCTTAAAAATTGGATATATATATATATAATTCTTTTTTTAAAATTTAAACATTTATATGTGTATAGATGTTTTGCCTGCATATGTGTCTGTGTACCATATGTGTACCTGCTGCCCTCAGATGCTGAAAGAGGGTGTTGGAACCCCTGGAACTAGAGTTACAATTGGTTGTGAGCTGCCATGCCAGTGCTGGAAACTGAACCTGGGTTCTCTGCATAGAAGCAAGTACTCTTAATTGCTAAGTTGTCTCTCTGGCTCCAGGATTTTAGTTTTGAATGTATAAAATATATACATTGTTCAAAATAATGTTGCAAAAACTATGCCTTTAAAAACTTCACTTAGGGGGCTGGAGAGATGGCTCAGCAGGTAAGAGCACTGACTGCCCTTCCAGAGGACCTGGGTTCAATTCCCAGCACCCACGTGGCAACTCATAACTGTCTGTAACTCCCAAGATCTGACACATAAAATAAAAATAATGTCTCAACACACACACACACACACACACACACACACACACAAAAAAAACAAACAAACAAACAAAAAAAACACGGGCGGCACACGCCTTTAATCCCAGCACTCGGGAGGCAGAGTCAGGAGGATCTCTGTGAGTTTGAGGCCAGCCTGGGCTACAGAGTGAGTTCCAGGACAGGCTCCAAAGCTATACAGAGAAACCCTGTCTCGAAAAACAAAAAACAAAACAAAACAAAACAACAAAAAAAAAAACAACACCAAAAACTTCACTTAAGGGCCTAGATTGAGGCCCCAGTACTGTCAGAAATCAAAACCAAAACCTTGGCTCAAGTGCTAGAGGGTTAGCAGAAGAGTAGGCTGAAGCCAGATAATACTACTTTTAAGTTTTACAATTATATTCAGATGCCTTTGGCTAGTCTTTGGAAATTTGCAGAGAAGTAGATGTGAAGCTTGCTTTTGCAGGTGTCATATTTTAAGTAATAATTCGTGAAAGAAAAACTGCAACTATTACTTGAAAAATCTTGTTCTGGGGAATGGAGAAAGTACCTGCCATAGCAAGCATGAAGGCTTAGGTTGAGATTCTTAGTGCCAGTGTGAGGAGGGGTGGGAGCCCCGGATTTGGGGTGTGGGTAGAGGTAGCAGGATCCTGAGATTTGCTAGACAGTCTAGGCAATAGATGATCTCCAGGAAAGTGATTGAGGAAGACAGGAGACTTTGACCTTGTACCTTCCTTAACCCTACCCAAATCATCTTTAAAGATGAATGTAATTGATAAAGGTTTTATGAATAATTGCTTTTATACTACACAACAAAATTGGCACCCATGTGCTGTCTGCAGATATAAAAGCCATTTGGACACATCATCAGTGAAGATACTACATTTTTATTTGTATTAGATAAATTTAATAACAATTCATAATTATGTGGTCTGAAATACTGTGTTCACATGGTTTTCAGAGGAGCGTGATTGTCTAAAGTAGGTGTGCACAGTATGCAGCAACTGTAGTCTACAGTGGTAGGTAGGCTGTGGGGGCTAGTAAGATTGTAATCACTAGCAGTTGTTGCACTTTTCCTATGCTAAATATTTTGTGAATTATCGAAGTTTGTGGAGGCCCACAGAGGCCCTCTAGTGAGTCCTTCTCAAGGTCAGAGAATCTGAGCTTGCTTTACCCAGCAGGGCTACATAATGGGGTGATTTGACCACAGATGTGGTTACCAGGCAGGTGTTTGGAAGGGTCTACACTTGGCTGTACGGTGTGCTTTGATCTTGCAAGGGGGAGGTCTTTGGCTTCTCCCTTTGGCATATTATAAAAAACCCTTTTGAATAAACGAAGGGGCTGTTGGGTATTGACCCAGGGCCTTCCGAAGCTATCCTGTGTTTCTGTCTTCTCATCGTCTAGGTCTTTCTTTCTGATATTTTCTTTCTGATATTCTTTCCTCTACCTAAGAATTCTTTGAAAGGTGGGAACAGGTTGGAGCTGGACTCTCCACAGACTCCCACATCAGTTAAGGCTCATTTTAACACTTAGATATTGCTACTAATATTTTATTTTGCAAATAAACTGATAGCTAGAAGAATTTAAATGACTTGTCTAAGATGTCACAGCTAGTGAGTGTCAGACCCAGGTTTCAAATTCAAGTGTATTTTCAGAGTTAGCACTCACCTACGTGCTGTACCTCACAACTGAGTATAAAAAGCTAAGACAATGAACTTATTTCCAGTACTACTAAGAACTACATGACTCACTTTCTACTATAGGAATACTGAAATTGTAGGCCAGAAGTCACAAGTATTTGTTATATCTATTATAAATCCTTAGATTTCTCCCTCTAAGAAATTTGAGAGTCCTGACTCTGTGTCAAGAATTGCCTGTAGGATAAGATTTTATTAAAGATATCAGAAATCAAGATGGATTGATAAGTGGATAGGTTTGTAAAAATTTATATATATATATATTGATGATAGACTCTAGGCATGGCTTTGTTTTTGTTTTTAATTTTTCTATACCTGAAATTTTCAGTTGGGGGAGTGATTAAACATCAATTCTTATTTAAAAACCAGTATTACTGGGGCTGTAGCTCAGGGGAGAAGAGTGTTGGACCATCCAGCAGGTGAGGTCCCTGCACTGTGTGATAGGCTTGAGCCTGTAATGCCAGCACTCCAGAGGTAGAAGCAAGAAGATTAAGGTCATCGTAGACCTAAGCCAATTTTGGTCACGCTGGGTTGTTGCATGAGGTCCTGTCTCAAAACTACAATAAAGTTTGAGTTCTTCAAAACAAACAACCACCCCAGTACCCCTATTATCGTGGCAGTTAACACAGACCCCTCCCCCCTCTCCCAATCACTGTACAGAAAATAAGAGATGTGAAGTACTCAACCTTAAATGAGAGATGTATATTGTTATCACCAAGACTCTGGGTCTTTTAGGAAGAGGGTCAGAAAAATCATAAGAGCAAGCCAAAGATGGTGTCTAACTTCAAGGAAAATAGTACTTTCTGGACACAACAGGGCAGCTGTTCACATAAACTTAGTGGTTGTGACAGCATGACCAAGACCTGCACAAAATCATGCCAGACAGAATCCCTGCATTGTGGGAATGGGTATGACAAGTTTTTCTTTGTCCTGCCAGCTAGCTCCCAAATAACACAGAGACTTATTAATTATGAAAGCTCAGCCTTAGCTTAGGCTTGTTTCTAACTAGCTCTTATAACTCAAATTAACCCATTTGTATTAATCTATGTGCTGCCATGTGGCTCCTTCTTCCCAGAGCTCTCTCTGTCTGGAAGTCCCGCCTATACCTCCTGCCATTTAGCTTTTTATTAAACCAATCACAGTGACATATCTTTACATAGTATAATCAAATATCTCACAACAAATGGGCAGTGGAGGTGGGTACAAAATCTCATCACAAGCTGAGGAGCTATTTATATTTGATAGTTGTTGGGAGAGAGAGGCGGTTTTCTTTAATGATAAAACTCGTGGTAGATTGAACATACTACAGGGCAGGTCCCACTCCCAAGAGTAAGTTGGGCAACATAAACCATGGAAAAGGGAGGGAAAAAAAAGAAAACTCAAACTTGGGCAGGGAGTTGAGAGTGGCTATGGAAGAAGTTGGGGTAAATATGATCAAAATATATGAAGTTCTCAAAAAATTAAAAGTACTGTTGTTTTTTTTTAATCCCAGTATTGACAACTGTTTAAAAACCAGTAAAATACAGTATCCCCTATGTCTTCCTGTACAATAATCCCCTGAAACCTCTAGTAAGTCTTTATAGTTTTTTAAAATATTTTTTTAAAAATTATGTTGGACTGTGCGCTTAGGTGAGTGTAGTCACAGGTGGTTGTGAGCCACCTGATGTGGGGGCGGGAGTTAAACTCAGGTTCTCAAGCAGCAGGGGTTAAGAGGGCTCTTAACCACTGAGCCATCTCTCCAGCCCCTTCTAGACTTGTAAAGGGAGTTTCCTCCTTACTTAAGAGACTCTTAATTAATTAAGCTCCAAACAACTTTAATACCCTTATAATTACTACATATATCAAAAATAATTTCTCCCTGTGGTTTCCTGACATTTTGCAGAATGCAATTCATGTAATTTTATGGGGGTATTTTTGTTTTAAATGCCTCTACATTCATTATGAAACAAATGGTTCTCCCACTAAATAAGGATTGATTGAAAATTGGGTTAAACTGAGAGTCTTGGGGAAGTTGTTTGTTTATATTAAAAATATTTCATTTTACACCATAAGCCGAAAATCTTCAGACTTAGCCATCAGTATGTTGGTATTAGCAATGGTTTGTTGAGATTTGCTAGGCTCTTTGGGTCTTCTACCTCAGTTTCCCCAGTGTTGGGATTGCAGGTGTTATACCACTATGCTTTAGTTTAGTCAGTAGCAATGGCATGTTTGCCTTCAAAAATACAAAGAAACATTAAGTTTGTGTTATTCTCTTGCTTGACTGCTACATTAATTTCTTCATTTAACATTAGTGCCTTGGATGTTCTTGGCCAGATGTCGAATCCCCGAGAACTGGAATTATAGGCAGTTGTGAGTCATGTGAGTGTTGAGAACTGAACTTGGGCCCTCTGAAAGAACAAAAAGTACTCTTAACCACTGAACCATCTCTTGAGCCTCTTTGTGAATTTTTAATTTTTTTCTCCTTACATTTCATTTTCTTCACTGATAAAAGATTCTAAATAATGTCTATCTCAAATGGTTATGTAAAAATGAAATCGTGTACTATGGAAAAATACTTTAAACATTGTTAGGCACTTATTAATGATTGTTACTGTTCTCAATAAAAGAATCATTTTTTTAAGTTTATGAAATATAGCTTAAATGTAACTCAAAAGGCCTTGGGTCATTCTTAGCAATTTTGGCTCTCTGATTTAAATTGAGTTGTCTGTGGCTCCTTGCCATCCTTTGGTTTGGCTTGGTTGGTGTTTGTTTTGAGACAGTCTCACTCTAGTCCATGCTGGTCTATGCAGCACTCCTCCTACTTCAGCCTCCCAAGAGTTGGGATTACAGGCACTTGCAAGTATGTCTGCCCCACGTGTGTGCCTGGTGCAGGTGGAAATCAGGAGGGGCTTCAGATGACCAGGCCCAGTCCCCCCACTTCCCTCTCTCTGCCTGCAACTCTACTGCTCCACCAATAGGCCTGCCTGCTTGCCTACCTACCTACCACTATGTTCCCCTCCGTGATGATCATTGAGTAACCCTCTGAAACTGTAAGCAAGCCCCCAGTTAAATGTGCCCTTTTATAAGTTGCCTTGGTCATGGTGGTTTTTTCCATAGCATTAGAACAGTAACTAAGACACATTGTAAGTGGGAAGTGACATAGAAATAGAAGGGATTGCTAACATCTGGGGTAAAGAGAGCAAAAGAGGGGAATTTAACTGTTGAGAGCAGTTAAAAGAGCACCAGAGGTTGAGAACTAGAAATGCATGTTAGATTTAAAGAATGAGGAACTAGAGTAGGTTTTGCTGACATAGAATTCATATTGGAATGTGTGAAGGGAGAAGTGGAAGCCTAAAGCCTCTAAAAGGAGAATGGAGCAGATAGTATGTATATATAGTGAGAAAACCTAACATCAGACATAAGTTGCTGTTACTGGCCTTATGATGTTTCTTCTTCCTCCTCCTTCTCCTCCTCCTCCTCCTCCTTCCTCTTCTTTCTTCTCTCTCTCACTCTCGCTTTCTCTTGCACTATGTGTATGTGTGTTCTTTGCATATAGGTGTGCATGTGGAGGTCTGAGGACAGTTTGACAGAAGTTGGTTCTCTCTTCTATCAAATGGGTCCTGGGAATTGATTTCAGGTCATTAGGCTTGATGACAGGTACCTATATACACTGAGCCATCTTGCCAACACTCATTTTTTCTGAGTCTCCATTTCCTTGGTAGTATAGTAGGAAATAATAATTCTCTTATATTAATAATCTTGTATCTTAATATCAATATTAAATGTTCCAGCCAATGGAAGTACTGCAAATCACCAAGGGTTAATAGTTGTTTAATGTGCTAAAGTAGGAGCTAGTAGGTGTCTGGACTCCAGTAATTGTCTTATTTAAGTAACAGAGAATTTAAGTTTGGATAAACTCACCAGTCAGGATACTGGCTTTGTGTGTGTGTATGTGGGCGGGGTTGTTTTGTTTTTGTGTGTGAGATACGATCTCTCTGTGTAGCCCTGGCTGTCCTGAAACTTGCTATGTAGACCATACTGGCTGAGAACTCACAAGAATTCTCCTGCCTCTGCTTCCTGAGTGCTGGGATTAAAGGCATGCACCATCATGCCCTACTACTTACTGTTTAAAGATACTGTATTGGGGAAAATTATAAAGGCCACTCCACGTAGTTAAAAGGAAGATTTATTTAGTGGATGACTTACAAATGAAGGAATGGATAGGTCGCGGGGGTCTGGGGAAGGCATATTGCAATCCAGGGGTGTTCTCTGGAGCTCTGCACAATCAATCTCCACCATCCAGGGTCCAGGCGCAGAGAGCGCGCCCAGAGAGAGCGCTCGCCCATCCAGCTCTCGGGTTTCCAGCACCTCCCCTCGCCCCGCCTCGTAGGCGTGACAGTTGCCAGAGTCTCAATGGGGGTTGGAACTTCCAGATCCAAGCTGGAATGGCTACCCACTACAATACTGTTTTAAATAGCCTTAACATACTTACAGTTGAAGTAAGGAAAGAATGGGTTTGGTCCTAATGAACAGGTCTATGTTGGAAGGAAAAGAAGAAATGTGTTAATTTCTAGATTATCACAAACTACATAATTTACAGTCACATTCTTTTCCATAAAGATGTCACTAGTAATAGAGATTAGATAGGATAAGGACATTGATGGGGAGGTGTTTTTGTTTTTGTTGTTGCTTTCTGGAGCCACTAAAACTTAAAAAGAACTTTTTTTTTTTGGTTTTTTGAGACAAGGTTTCCCTGTGTAGCTTTGTGCCTTTCCTGGAACTCACTCTGTAGCCAAGGCTGGCCTTGAACTCACAGAGATCCGCCTGGCTCTGCCTCCCGAGTGCTGGGATTAAAGGCGTGAGTTACCACTGCCTGGCTAAAAAGTACTTTTGTTAGGCATGAGAATAGAAGTTGGGTTTTGTATTAGACAGATTAGAAGCCTTGAAACAAGAGAATTTTTGTTTGTTTTTTTGTTTTTTCAAGACAGAATTTTTCTGTATAGCAGTTCCAGCCCTGGAAGTCTCTTAATAGACCAGCTGGCCTCTAACTCACAGAGATTTACCTGTCTCTGCCTCTGCCTCTGGGATTAAAGGCGTGTACCACCACCATACAGCTAAGAGAAAATTCTGAAACTACTGGCTTTCTCCTTGTGTTTCATCCAGGACCCAGCCTATGGTGACATACTCTCCACGTTTAGGTTATACCTTTTCCCTAGTTAGTATTTTCTAGAAACATCCTTACAGATACACTTAGAGGTATGCTTTGTTAAACTCCTAGGTACTTCTCAATCTAATCAAGTTGACAATCAAGATTAACATCATGGGGATGGAGAAGTGGCCTCCTAGTTAAAAGCACTGGTAGCTTGTCCTAGTTAGGTTTCTATTGTAGTGATAACACCAAGACCAAAACCAACCTGGGGAGGAAAGGGTTTATTTCTTTTTACAATCCCAGCTCACAGTCTACCATAAGGGAAGTCAGGGTAGAAACTCATGCAGGAACCTAGAGGCAGGAACAGAAGCATAGATTTATATGGAGGCTACTATTTTTTACCTAATACATATTTTTTATAGCTACGGTGAGAAACTGTTGATGTCTGTACCTCTGCTCAATAATACAAATGTGCCCACCCTTTATGATATTTTAAGTGTTAAATGACAGAAGAAACTATTTGAGCACTTACCATGCCACACTAATTACTGTTCACCAGGCACTGGTTAGTAGTTAGTGTTGTCTAGGGATCTCTAGAACTTCTAAGAATCCATGAAGTCAAAGCAATTTCATAACAATATTTTATTTTTTATTATTATTATTATTACTTGGCTTTGGTTTTGGTTTGTTTTTCAAAACAGGGTTTCTCTGTGTGGCCCTGGCTATCCTCAAACTTGCTTTGTAGACAAGGCTAGAGCCTCAAACTCAAATTCGCCAGCCTCAAAGGTGTGTGAGTGGTGACTACCTTGCTCGTAATAGTATTTAGATGCTATTTACAACTTTCTTTTTATTTTCCTTTCTCAAATGTACAATGGAGATTTCCAGAGCTAGGCATGGTAGTACATACCTGTAATTATAGCAGTTGGGAGTCTGAGGCAGGATTACTAGCTTAGCCTGGGCTAAAGTGAGACCTGCCTTCCAGAACAAAATCAAGCAACAATTTAAAAAAAAAAAAAAAAAACGCTATGTGAGCACTCCGGAGGCAGAGACAGGTGGATCTTTGTGAGTTCGAGGCTAGCCTGGTCTACAGAGCGAGATCCAGGGAAGGCTCAAAGCTACACAGAGAAACCCTGTCTCAAAAAAAAAAAAAAAAAGGTTATGTGAAACCCAGTGTAACAGCAGAGTGCAAGTGCAATGGAAGAATTCTACTGACTTTTTGCACCACCACCCCTTTTTTTGTTTGAGAAAATAATTTTGAGTTCCAGGAAAGGCGCAAAGCTACGCAGAGAAACCCTGTCTCGAAAAACCAAAAAAAAAAAAAAAACCTATTTTGTGAGCTGGTCAAGGTGGCACTCACTTTTAATCCTAACACTTGAGAGGCAGAGATAGATGGATCTCTGCAAATTCAAGGCCAGTGTGGTCTACATAACAAGTTCTAGGACAGCCAGGTCTACACAGAAACTGGTCTCAAACCAAACAACAACAAAGTTCTTTTGTGTTAACATATGATAGACTTGTTTTTGAATTAATCCTTTTTTTTTTTTTAATTTTTGTATTTATTTAATCTCTGTGTGTGTGTGTGCGCGCGCGTATTAGTCAGATCAACTTTTCGGGGTCACTTGTCTTCATCCACAGGTGGCTCCTGGGGTGGAACTCAAGTTGTTGTCATGTTTGGCAGCAAACAGCTTACATGCTAAGCTCTTGTGCTAACCTGAATCCTTTTTTTTTAATTTACAAGTTTTAATTTATAATATCGTTGGTGTTAGAAATATGCATTTTACATAAACTTAAGAGAGTAAAGAGACAACAAAGCCTGAAATCTGACTGCTAAGCTTAATGTTACTCTGGCAGCACACACCAAAGTTTGTTTCTTGTTATTTTTCTTTGTCTTTTCTTGATTATCCTTAGTTATCATGTACATACCATGGTTTCATATGTTGTAAGGGTTCTTGAGGGTATTTCAGTTGTTCATGCTACTTAGTATTTATCCCATTGATAGAGCAGCATGCTTACTTTCCCATTCTTTATTAATCTAGCTAATTCTGAATTTCATTTCAATCACAATGGCCTAGCTTTGTTTAGTAGCATTTTCCATTTTGTGCCTATAAAGCATAATGGATTTTTTTTAAGCATCTCAAAACTAAACACAGAACAAACCAGTGAAGATCAGAAAGTCAATTAAGTGACATCACAAGTTCATTATTACTGGCTGGGTATGCTGACACATACATGTAATCCAAACTCTCAGAAAACTGAGACTGAAGGTCTACCAGATGTTCAAGGCCAGCTATATTGTAAGTACTAAGCTAGATGAGGGCTACATAACAAGACTGTGCCTCAAACAACAACAAATTTTGTTATTTCTTAATAGTAGATGCAGTTAATACTCTTGCTCTGGAAAATGACTTTATCATTAAACATAAGTAGAAGATGGTCTTTAATCTGTCTAAATTTGGCTATAAAGGAAAATACCTGAGAGGTGGTTTCCAGGTTTTAGTAGGTTGGGTTGGAAAATTAAAAATGAACAGTCTCCTTTATCCACAGCTTGACTTTTGCAGTTTGAGCTACTCATGATAAGCTATAAATACTTTAACACTTTCAAGAGAGAGACCAGGTTTACATAACTTTCATTGTGTATATTGTTATAATTGTACTACATGATTATTGTTGTTCATCTCTTTCAAGTTGGGTCTGAATAATAGGGGTCATTACTATTACTGTACATGGCTTCAGGCATCCATTGGGCTTCTGTAGCCTCAAATAAGAGGGGACTGTTATCTTAGATTTTAAGCTCTGAGTGACTGGGCAGTTGAAGACATCCATCATTAGCAGTGTCCCTGCCTGTAGGAAAGACTAAGGCAGAAAAGCCATACGGTTGAGGCAGTCAGGAACTCATAGTGAGCCCTCTCTCAAAAAAGAGGGGTATGAAGAGAAATTGTGGCAACAGAATGTTAGCTCAGTTTCAGATACTGAATTTGAAATGTGGCAAACACATCCAAGTGGAATTATCAAGCACTCTCTGGTCACTATAAACCCATAATTGAAGTTAAGGAAGTATATTGGAGATTTGAGATTGATTTAATCAGATATAGTAGTCAAATCTACCATTGTTTACTCCTTGCCATACCACATCTGTGTGTGTGTGTGTGTGTGTGTGTGTGTGTGTGTGTGTGTGTGTGTGTGTGTGTACGTGTACGTACTATGTGTTAGCAGTGGGATACTTAACATATACTCATTGAATTCCTATACCTAAATTAGGTCATCCAGCTTCTTTGACAATACAGTGCTGATTTAGAGCCCTCTGATTAAAAAAGCAAAAACAAAGAGCTTTGTAAACTGGGCATTGAATCTAGGGATTTATGCAGTGCATAGCAAACACTATATTGAGCTATAGCCTCAACCCATTTTTACTTTTATTTTAACACAGAGTCTCATTTAAATTGCCCAGGTTGTCCTTGAACATTGTGTAACTCAAATAGGCCTCAAACCTGTGATCCTCCTGCCTTTTCTCTGACTGATTTTATAGGAAGTGAAGGAGTCTTACTACATTTTGGGCACTACAAAAAGTGTGGGAAACCAGCTTGGAGGCCAGCTCCCACATTTTACTCCAAGATACTCTTGAGGAGAGAGGGATAAGAGATTTAGATAGAAGCATAGAGGGGAGGGAAACAGAAACACAGGATAGCCTCGGGAGGGCCTGGGTCCTAATCCACCGGCCCCTTCTGTCTCTTCTAAAGGGCTATTTATAGGAATGCCAAGGGGTGGAGCAAAAGACCTCCCTCTAGCACAGCCAAGTGCAGACCCTTTCCAATCACCTGGTAACCACGCATGTGGTCAAGCAATCCTCTAATGCATCCCTGCTGAGTAAAGCAAGTTCAGATTTCACTAGGAAACCTTTGTGGGCCTCCACAAAAAAGACTTTTTTTTTTTTTTTAATTAATGTATAGTAATGTATTAAAGGACTTGGTACATTTATCCTTACGTCAGTCTTCTGTAGTTTAAATGGACAGATATCACGGATGTCTGTCCATGGCAGATGTAGAATTAGAAACCTTAATTGGAATTGAAGAGTAGATACGATTTAAGGTACATACAGTTTATTGGGAAGACTTGAGATAATAGGTTTCTAAGAAAAGAAGTTAGACTCAGTGGCATGTACGTTGGCCCTCAAAGCTAGGTCCAGGAAACCTGACTGGGAGCTTAGATGATTAAGACAGACACAGTAATGTAAAGCTGGAATCAGGTGAGTTGTGTGATCAGATGGAGACATGTCAGCAGCGAGATGCACAGTGCATTCATAATATAGCATGGTTGAGAAGGCAGGTTAGTTCATCTCTGTAGGGGAACAGTCAGAGGGGGTTGCAGCATGGGAGAAGAGACAAGGAAACGTAGTACATACTTTTCGCAGTGTACTGCTTAGCAAAAAGTCAACCATTTGTCAATATTCCTGCTTACACCAGGGAAGACCTTATCGTCTGAGGCACTGGAGGCCTTTACTTGGCCACGCTCCTCTAATGAATATTCATTTACTCAGGAGTATGCTCACTCTCTAAGGCATGGGCCTGTTGTAATCTAGCTACTAGGGTTGCTAAGGCAGCATAATCTTTTAATCCACTTTAGTTAGCTTTGGTTTTGTTTTTGAGACAGGGTCTAGCTATGTAACCGTTTCTCAGTCCTGCTCAACCCCATGAGTACTGGGACTATAGGCATGTACGCAGGAATTCAAGGCCAGATTTAGCAGTAAACAAGATCCAATATTTAAAATAAAATTGAAGGGACTGGAGAGTTGGCTCAGTAGTTAAGAGCACTTGTTCTTATAGAAGACTCAGGTTTAATTCCTAGTACCCACATGGCAGTCTATACCTCCAGGGGATTTAACATTCTCTTCAGGCCTCTGCGGGCACCAGGAATACACTTGGTATACTTTACATACATGTAAGCAAAAACACTCATACACATAAAATAAAAGAATCTAAAAAAAAATGTTTTGTTTTGTTTTTTGAGACAGGATTTCTCTGTGTGGTAGACTTGGCTGTCCTGGAACTCACTCTGTAGACCAGGATGGCCTCACTCAAGAGATCCACATGCCTCTGTCTCTGTGTGCCTCCACCAAATGGCAAAAAAAAAAAGTTTTAAAAAAACTTTACTGTAGTTTTCGTTTACACTTGCAGATTGAAAAATACTTCTGAGACAGTCAGAATATACTAATGTGCTAATGTCTGGCATCTTCATAATCACTTTTCCCTTACTTGGTTTTCAAGCAACAGTACTACAAATAAGAGAGCTTTGAATATTCTATCGCAGGCTGTGGCTGTAGCTCAGAGGTATGTGACTAGTGTTCTGTGGTGTTGGACTTGATCCCTAGCACTTCAAAAGTTGAAATTATTATTCTAGTCCAACAATAACTTTTCAATCTTTCGTTTTGTTGTTTCAGTCAATATTAGCAATCTTTAATATTTTTAGTTTTACCAAGGATCAAAAGTAGGACCTTTCCCTTGAAAGAGACTCTATGTGGCTAAGCTAAATCTCTAGCCTCTTTTGTTGTTGTTGTTATTGTTTAAATACCATTTTGTTACAGGACTTGCCTGACTTTGCAACAGTTTTGACAATTTTAAATTAAAAGACATTATTATAACAAGCCCTAACTTTTCACCAGAGGAACTGCTTTCTTTATGTATAGAAACAATTTGACACTTAGGAGAGTTGACTGTGAGTTCTAGAAAGAAAAGATTTCTATTCTATTAACAATTGTCCCAGGACTGGGAAGCTAGCTCAGTGGTAGAATGTTTGCCCTAATATACAGGAGGCCCCGGGTTCTACTCCCAAGATTAGACACCCATCCCACCCCCCGTGCAAGGAAGAGGACAGTTGTTTTTTTAGAGACAGGTATTTTATTATTGACAATTACAAGTCACTGGAAAGAGACTCGTGTATTAGTTATGTTACAATACCATGACCAAAAGCAACTTAAGGAAGAGTTTTATAGCCGGGTGGTGGCAGAACAAGCCTTTAATCCTAGCACTTGGCGGGCAGAGATAGGCAGATATCTGTGAGTTCAAGGCCAGCCTGGTCTACAGAGTGATTTCCAGGACAGCCAAGGCTGTTACAAAAAACCCTGTCTTAAAAAACAAACAAACCAAAAAAACAAAAACAAAAAAGAGTTTTATTTTAGCTTTAGTTTCAGGAGGAAGAGTCCATTATATATGGTAGGGAATGCATGGGAGGAAGTAGTAGGCATGGTGGTTGGAGCAGGAAGCTGAGAGATGACATCTGACAAGCAGAGGTAGCAAACGGAAGGTGGAGTGAGGCTCCGAACTCCTCTGCCTGGGATGGACCTCCTCCAGCAATGCTCCATAAACTTCCCAAATGGCTCCACCAGCGTGGAGCTAGATGTTCAAATACATGAGCCTGTGGGGGACTTTTTTATTCAGACCACCACAACGTGTAATATGGAAAGCAGCTTCAGGGGTGGGTAGGTAGGGGTGTGTGTGTGTCTGTGTCTCCAAGCTCCAATAATCCTCCTGTCTCTGCCTCCACTCTCCCAAACTCTAGGGTTATAGGTACTTGCAAAGACACCCATTTCCCCCCAGCTTCCACCATGGCTGCTAAGGATCTAAACTCAGGTAAGATCCAAACTCACTGAATCAACTTCCCAGCTCTTAGGTTCTAATTTTAACTCTTGAGTTTTGTACAAAGCTGTGGATTGTAGAAACCAAATTATCTGAGGTCCACTTCCAATTCTGTTAAGTTACTAATTTAGCTAAGCTTTCTGGATTTTAGCACAAGGATCTGGCACCTGATGTTTAACTAAACTCTTTTCTGAACTATTTTTTTCATGTCTCAAATTCAAATTCCTTCATTCTGTTTGTGTTATGAAAAAATTGTTTTTATGTCAGTATTTTTATGTAGCTTTCTTGTATGAACACATGTGCATGCCATGGTACATGTATAGAGGTCAGAAGCCAAACTTGGTATTGGTTCTCGCCCTTTACCTTGTTTTAGGCAGGGTATCTGTGCACTCCAGGCTCGCTGGCCCACAAGCTTCCTGTCTTACCATATGAGTGCTGACATTAGATGCACCACCCTGCTTACTTTTTTTTTTTTTTAACATGGTTCCAGGGATGCAAACTTAGGTCATCTGATTGTGTAGCAAGTACTTTTATCTATTGAGCCACCCCACTGGCCCAAGTAGTTTTTGTTTGTTTTTCTAAGAGGGGTGAAATACTGTCTCTTTTCAATTTTTCCATCTTTATCTTCTTAACCTTAAAAATAATGTTTAAGCCATGAATACTAATAGCTATGTAGTACATGAAAATGTTCCAGTTCCAGTGTCACATTGACTGGGCATATAGTTAATCTAGAGCGGTGGTTCTTAGCCCATGGGTCACAACCCCTTTTGGGGATCAAAATGACCCTTTCATGGGGATCACATATCAGATAATTGCATCACGATTCATAACAGTAGCAAAATTACAGTTAAGAAGTAGCAACAAAAATAATTTTATGGTTGGGGTTACCAAAATGTGAGGAACTATATTAAAGGGTCGTGCATTAGAAAGGTTGAGAGTCACTGATCTTGAAGCACTTAGAATATTACTATTACCAAAGTAGAATGTTTCTCTGTTGTTGCCTGTATCTACAGATTAGTGATTTCCAGAGCAGCTATTTGAAGTCCAGTTATTGATCAGTTTTGTCAAAGTCCTCAAATGAGTAACTTGAGATTGTCATCTGTTAATCGTTTGTGAGTAAATTAGAGCTTAAAGAATTAGGTTTCATCCCAGCACTAGGGAGGCAGAGGGAGACGGATCTCTGTGAGTTCGAGGCCAGCTTGGTCTACAGAGTGAGTTCTAAGACAGCCAGAACTACACAGAGAGACTCTATCTCAAAAAAAGGTGTGTGTGGGGGGTCCTACCTTAATTTGTTTAAAGAACCATTATTAATGTATAGTATCATTAATAGTTGTGGCAGTTATCAGTTATTGGCATGTTTGTGATTATTAGAATTCTCGGTTTTGGTGTGTGCTTATTGTTATCATTTTGCACTTCATGGGATTCAATTCAGGGTCATGGACATGTTAGGGAAGCACTATGTGTACCCATTGGGCTATATTCCAGCTCTTGCTATGTTGATCAACTTGTCTCTGATTCTTGAGTACTGGAACTAAAAGCATATGTCACCATGGCTAGCCTGAATTTTAAAAAAGTTAATTTTATGTTTTATGTGTATGGGTGTTTTGCCTGCCTGTGTATGCTTGTGCACCAAGTATATGTCTGGTGCTCATGAAGACCAGAAAAGGATGTTGGATCCCCTGGAATTGCAGTTACACATGGTTGTGAGCCACCATCTGGGTGCTGGGAATCAAACCCAAATCCTCTGCAAGAGCAACAAATGCTCTTAACCTCTGAGCCATCTCTCCATCTTCCAGCTTTTTTGTTTGTTTGTTTGTTGAGACAGGGTTTCTCTGTGTAACCTTAACTGTCCTAGAACTCACTCTATAGGCCAGGCTGGCCTCAAACTCCCAGAGATCTACCTGCCTCTGCCTCCCCAGTGCTGGCGTTAAGGGCATGCGCCACCACCACCCAGTTCATTAGTAATTTTTTAAAGGAGGAAGGTTATGATAATTGTTCATCCATTGTATATTACCTATAGGCATCTAAGATAATAAAAGGAATTCCAGTAATATCACATCATGTAAATTATATGAATTCCAATATTAAATTTGTGAATTTTTAGTTATACATGTGATTGTCTTTGTGATATCTGTGGAGTAAAGAACAAGAAAGAAAGATTTCTTATTGTCATAGCTGTTTTTTAAAATTAGGTTGAATATAAATTATATAAAAAGGACAATTTTGTGATGTTGAGATGGCTGCACTTATTACACAAATCTGACAACTTCAGTGCCATCTCTGGAACTCATGTAAACATAGCCAAAGAGAACTGACTGTACAAAGTTGCCCTCTTACCTCTGTAAGCATGCCTTTCTGAACCTAACATGCACACATAGGATAATACATTGTTTTAAGGAAAAAATTTGGTGCCAGATGTGGTAGCACATGCCTTTACTTCCAGCAATGGCGAGGGGGTGTGAGGAAATGAGAATTTAAGTACTTCCTTACATTTTGTAAAATTCATTGGATATAACCATGTTAAAAATCTATGGTGATGTTTACTTTGGTACCCTGAAATTTTTTTTTTTCTCTTTTTTTGTTTTCCTAGACAGGGTTTTTCTGTATAGCCCTGGCTGTCCTGCAACTAGCTAGCTCTGTAGACCAGGCTGGCCTTAAACTCACAGAGACCTGCCTGTCTCTGCTTCCTGAGTGCTGGGATTAAAGGCCTGTGCCATTACTACCTGGCCCTGAAGTTTTAAAAGTAGATAAAAATGCTTCCACTTGTGCCAAGTGTGGGGGAGCACACCTTAATCTCAGCACTCAGAGGGCAGAGGCAGGCAGATAGATCATTGAGTTCCAGGGCAGCCAGGGCTATGCAGAGAGACCTTGTGTGGGGTGGGGGTGGGGGGTTGCTACTTATATAACAATGTGAAGATACTTAAGTCATTGAACTGTACATTTAAAACTTATTGTCAGAATGACATTTGTTATGCTCTCAGCATGGTTTTTTAAAAGCAGCTTTGCCCATGGAAGTGTACATACTTGAAAATCAGTCAGTCGCACATGTCATGGCTGAAATAATTAAAATACAAATGCGACTGGTAACTTGCAAACGAAAATGTGAACCAGTTACAATAGCCACTGTTCTGAAAATGCAGTGAAAGGTGGACTTCAGTCAAGTGTATTAGAAGGCTATCGGAATGCAAGGTCATTCAAAACACCTTCCTAAAGAGTTGGAATTTGAGCAAATTTCATTAATGGGTAAAACAAATGTAATACATTCACACAGTGTTGTAATATTACTAAGTCTTGGAGAGCAGGGAACTGTAGTGTGGCTCAATCATGAGAGCATTATGCAAGTGACCACTTAAACCTTGAATTGTAAACTGAGACGAACTAGGAAAGTGTCTCCTAGGAGCCAAGGGAGGGAAGACTGAATGAAGAGTTGTTGTTTAGTGGGTACTGAGTTCCAGGTTGAAATGGTGAAAATGATTTTGGAGGTGGATAGTGATTGTTGTCTTCTAGAAGTGCAAATGTACTTAATGCCACTGAAGTGTAGACCTATCTTACGGTAAATTTTATGGATGAGCCATATCTCCAGCCCCAAGGGAGAGTGTTCTTTTTTTAATTACTTCTTCAATCATATTGCTTTTTACTGGTCTTTTGAATTTGTCTTTCTCATCTTGGGTGCATGAGTCCATCCATTTCTTTTAGATTTTTCAATTGTTTGTAATGTAAGTTTTTAAGTTCTTGTGCTTTTTTAAAATTTTAATTGGAATCCATTGTATTGCCTCCCTTTTCACCTCTTAATTGTAAATAGAGTCTTCTCTTTTAGTTAGCTATAGGTTTTTGGGTCTTGATAACTTTCTTAAATTTATTTATTTTTGTTTTTGAGACTGGCTCTCTATATAACTCTGGCTGTCTTGGAGCTCACAATGTAGACCAGTCTGGCCTTGAACTCAGATAGATCTGGCTGCCTCTGTGAGTGCTGGAATTAAAGACATTCGCCACCACTGCTTGGCTTTTAGTCTTCACTTTCTTTTGGTTGATTTGGCTATGGGTTTTTGGATCTTGTTAATCTTTTTGAAGAACCATTTCTTTGATTAATTTATTTATATTTTCTTATTTCAATTTCATTAATTACTGACCTGATCTTTATTTGGGTTTCTATTATTCTTTTTTTTTAAATTATTTACTTATTTATATTTTTGTATGTATGCTCTGCATGTATACCTGCATGCGAGAAGAGAGCATCCGATACTATATAGATGGTTGTAAGCCACCATGTGGTTGCTGGGAATTGAAATCGGGACCTCTAGAAGAGTAGCTAGTGGTCTTAACCACTAAGCCATCTCTCCAGCTCTGGGTTTCTATTATTCCTGTTTTTACAAGGCTCTTAAAGCACTAAATTATTTATTTGAAGTCACTCTGCTTTTTAAAAATATTTTTTACTGGGACAGGAGGAGCACACATTTGTCATGTGTGTGTAGAGGCCCAGGAACTGTATATGGATGGAGTTGGTTCTCCTCTCCCACCTTTTTGTGGTTTCTGGAGACTAGATTCAGTTATCAGACTTGGTAGCAAGTGCTTTACTTACTGACCTATCTCTTTACCCATGAACCATTTCATTAGACACCTCTGGGTTTTGTGGATTTTTTTAAAATGTAGTCACTTATAGTGTGAATTTCTTTTTGTAGTACAGTTTTCATGGTATTCTAAAGGTACTGGTTTTCATTTTCATTCACTTCTGAGCATTTCAAATAAACCTTCTCCTCAAACTGTGAGCCAAAATAAATCCTCTCTTAAGTTGCTTCTTGTTAGGCATTCTGTACAGCAAGAAAAAATAACTAGTAGAGAACATTGGTACCAAGAAAAGTATGGATGTTATGTTATACACCTGACCATGTGGTTCTTAGGTTCTTAGAACTGGTTTGCAGGAAGGATGTGGAAGAGTTTGGAATTTGGAGCTAGAAAATTGCTAGAATGCAGAAGTTAATGGGTTATTATGGTTGGAACTTGGGAAAACAGAATACTAAGAGAAACATAGGGTGTGGACACCCAGCTCATGAAGTTTCAAAGGGGGATAAGGATTCTATTGGGAAGTGGGCTAGGTGCCATTCAGGTTACATTAGTGCATGAGAGGGGCAGAGGGGGTGCGGTGAGATCAGTCTTTGTTGTAACTGTGGCCTGAAAATTTTAGTGAGGCTGAATTTTAAAGTAATGAATATAATATGTTTGGAGAAAATCTCAGTGCAAGGGTAGCATTAAGAGTGTGTGGCATGGGTACTTGCTCACTGCTCTTACTCAGGTCTAAAGAGAGGGGAAAAGACAAAAAGGTATGAATTGTGCAGTTTGCCATGAAAAGGAGCCATGTGCAAGTTTAAAGTTGCAGGCAAGGGGGATGCTACAAAAGAAGCCCTAACTGTACCACACACAGGCACCAACACCACCACCACCACCCCACACACAGGTGCACATACACACAAATAAAAGTAACTGTAACTGTTAACTGAATTAGCCCCCTTAAAGAGAAACTTCTGCTCTGCACTGGGAGAGTAGGACAAGTGCCCTGAGGACAATAAGATCCCACCCAAAGGCTCCAACTTAAGAAAATGCACATTTGCTATGAAAGGAGAGAACCTGAAGTGAGGATGCAGCTGGTGTTCCTGCCCCAAACCGCTGCCTAGGAAACTAAACTAGCAGCCCTAAAGCTGTGATCCAAGGGGCCAGGCTCCATCCCAAACTAGCAGCAGAGATTGGAGCATCCATGTGGTACTGATTTTGCAGTCATGAAAGATTCAAGAGTGAGTGGGTCGTGGAAGCATGCTTCAGGGCGCTGCTGAGGCTGAGCAATGTATAGCAGGGTCAGAGTCCTTGAAAGGATCCCTACATCAAGGTGTGAAGGTGAGTGAAACCTAAGTTACAGTGGCGGCTCCAGTGTATTAAAGATGTCAGAACTTTGGGATATCTAAACAGAAGAAGAAAAGGAAAAAGCCTGCAACTACATCATAGACCTGGGCTAAGAGAGAGGCTGCAAGTGTGCTGTAGGCCGCAGGGCTGCAGGACTGGACTACCCAAGCTCTTTGGAGCCCAAAGGAGTCCACAAATTTCAGATGCCAAACATGGGGTACAGGATAGGATATTGGCCCCGCTGAGCTTCGATCTTGTTTTGACTCAATCTTACCTTACTACACTCCTATTTTGGAATATAAATGTTTACTCTGTGCCATTGTATATTGGAACTGTGTAACTTTTTTCTTAATGTCATAGGGGCTCACAGTTAAGAGATTGCCTTGAGTCTCAGAAGAGCTTTGAATGTTTGTTAGTTAGTTAGTTAGTTAGTTAGTTTGTTTGTTTGATTCTTTTAACATTGTTGGGACTAGTATATACTATGGGAACTTTTGGAGTTAAGAGTCAATGCATTTTGCACATAGCCTCAGGCTATGGGAGCCATAGTTGGAATATTGCAGTTCTTCATTCCTATTTAGTCACAGTAATGAGAAAAGTAATTGATGTGACCCGTTTGACCTATGGTTTCATTTAACTCAGAGGTTTCTCTTTTGTCAGGATGACATACATGTTGATGAGAATGAGGTATTGAAGTCACCCACTAGTGTTATATTGGGAACAATTTGTCTTTACATCTAGTGTTTATGAAATTGGGTGCACCAGTATTCAGTGTATACATGTTTAGAATTGTAATGTCCTCTTGGTAGATTGTTCACTTTATCCTACCATTGTGTTTATTTTATAGTATTTGCTTTCCTATTCATTATCTAAACTATTGTTCTGACATGGTCTATTCTTTGCTGCAGTTTCCTGTTTATTTTTCTCTTCTGTGTGAAAGATTCAATTATCTGTCTTAGTGGTCACAAACTTGGAAATCCGTTTCTCCTTCAGTTATGACAGGTAGTTTTACTCGGTGTATAGTCTGCAATCTGCATTCTTTTATTTCTTTCTTTTCCCTCCCTCCCTCCCTCCCTCCTTCCCTCCCTCCCTCCCTCCCTCCTTCCTTGTTTTGCTTTCCTTCGAAATAGGGTTTTTCTGGCCATCCTGGAACTTGCTCTGTAGACCAGACTGGCTAGCCTGCCTCTGCCTCCCCAGTGCTGGGATTAAAGGTGTAAGCCACCACACCTGGCTTTCTTTCAGAGTTTGAAATACATCACATCATTCCATGCCCTCCTGGCTTTTCAAATTTCTGTTGAGAAATCTGTTATTTTGGTGGGCTTGCCTGTAGTAGGAATCTTAAAAGTTCTTATTAATAAAATCAAACCTGAGGCGAGTTATTGGGGTCCATGCTGGTAGATCAGAGAGACAGAACAAGCCACAGCTATCTCACCTTGCCGGATCCTCAGCTGGTCTTGTCTCCTCAGACTGGAGGCCTCTGAGTCCTCATCCGGAATGGGTCTCAGCTGAATTACTGCTCAAAAGCCTGAATGCTTAACCAGCCAAAATCTTCTAGTTTCTGGTCCTCACGCCTTATATATCTTTGTGCTTTCTACCACCACTCCCTGGGATTAAAGGCTGGCTTTCTGGGATTAAAGGTGTGTGTCACCATGCCTGGCTGTTTCCAGTGTGGCCATGAACTCACAGAGATCCAGAGGGATTTCTGTCTCTGGAATGCTAGGATTAAAGGTGTGAGTGCCACCATTTTCTAGCCTTTGTATTTAGTGGCTGTCTGTTCTCTGACCCCAGATAAATTTATTAGAGTACACAATATTTTGGGCAACACAATACCACCACACTTGCCTTTGTGTGTGACTTGCTTCTCTTGGTATATTTTTTTTGTTATGATTATTTAGTGGGTTAAGTATAATGTGAGGGGAGGGTATTTAAAAAATTTTTTGAATTGTATGTATGTTTGTGTGTCTGTGTGGGGGTATGTATGCATGATTGCAATTTCCTGTGAAGGCCAGAGGATAGTGTTGGATCCCCTGGAGCTGGAGTTACAGATGGTTATGGTTACCCTGACCCTAACCCTAACCCTATGTATGTATGTATGTGTATGTATGTATGTATGTATGTATGTATGATTGCAATTTCCTGTGAAGGCCAGAGGATAGTGTTGGATCCCTTGGAGCTGGAGTTACAGATGGTTGGGAGCTGCCTGATGGAGTACTGGAAATCAAACTAGGGTCCTCTGTAAGGACAGTCTGTCCCCTTAACTGCTAAACCACCTTTCTAGCCCCAAGGAGAGATTTGTTTTGTTTCCCCTGATCATTTCTAGTGTTCTAATTGCCTCCTAGTTTTTGTTTGTTTGTTTGTTTGCCTTTTTAAGGGCATCCTTTGCCCTAATTTTGGGAATTTTTCTGTTATGGCTTTTGTTGAAATGTTTTCAGTGCCTTCAGACTGAAAATCTTCTTTATGATTCTTGGACTTGGTTTTTAATATCCCATGTATCTTGAAAATATCATACTTTTGAGCCATGCATGGTGGCACACTGCTTTAATCCCAGCACTCCAGAGGCAGGCAGATCTGAGTTCTAGGCCAGTATGGTCTACAGAGAAAGTTCCAGGACAGTGATGGTTATATGAAGAAACCCTGACTCAAAAATCAAAAAGAAAATATCGTTCATACTTTGTCCCTAATCTTTGTCTTGTTTTCACGTGTCTATTCCTCCGCCTGTCTTCAAGCTCCAGTGTTCAGGCCTCGCCTTGATCTTGGTCTATTGGTGGCACTGTCCAAGGAGCTTTTGATTTTACTCGATGTGTTTTTCATGTCAGTATTTTCTTTCTTTTTTAATTGAATTTGTCTTTCATATCTTATATTGGCTTTCTTATTTCATTTGGGTCTTTATTTTCTTTGAATTTCTTCAAAGATTTACTGTTCCTTCTTTGACTTCTTTGAATATAATTATATTTTGTTGTTATTCTTTGGGATTTCATCTGTCACTCTCACTGGATGCCAGTGACATGGATTAGTAACTTTGGGGGAGTTTCGTGGCTTTAGTTTTTCTCATTTTTTCATATTACTGTTAGGATTATTTCATTGATTGGAATTTGTATTAGCTGTATCCATTCTGTTGAAATGTTCAGGTGGGGCTAGATTGTAGAGTGGTTCAGAAGTTATAGCCCTAGTCCAAGAGCCCAGGATGCTTGGTCCTTTATGTATGTCTCTCCCAGTGTAGAATTTTAAATGCAGGAACAAGCACAGCTCCTGACTTCCTGTTATGCAATTCCTGTACCAGCCAGGGAACAACCATAGTGCCCCCTTCCCCCGCCCTTTAAAAAAAAACAAAACACAGTTGGAAGGTAAAGGAACAAGGATAAGGATCGTATGATGTATACTAGGACTTCAGTCGCTAAGAGTCATAGTGGAAGGAAGAAGGGTGAATGTGGGGGTAGGGATAAGTATTAAATCAACTTTGAAAAAAATCAAAGTAATGGGGAAAAGGCTTGGAGAGGAACCTGAAGATGCTGTTAGGGTCTACAGATTTTAGAGATTGTTAAAGCTATGGAAGTTTTTGGTTCAGAAATACAAGATGAATAGGTTAGAAGTGAGAATGTATATGAGTTGTGCATAGGAAGAATAGAGAGTACCCAACTGTAGACTGGACAAAACAATCCTAAAACCTATCCAAGCAATTTTAAACTAAAGCAGGATTATTATGAGATGTGCAAGAGTGAAGTTTATTTTTTTTAAAAAGACAAATAAAAGAATAATAAACCAAAAGACAAGGTATAATAATAGATTAAAACTTTTTACATTATTATGGAAGGAGTTCACTTTGCAATTCCAGTTCAAACTCATAAAACCGGATTTGGGATGTGTACTGTGCCCAGGGAGTTGAGACCAGTTAAGCTTGCAAGTGCATTTCTGGCACAGCTGTACTGAGTTGAGTGTGAGATTATTTCCTCCTTGGTACTGTCTGGGTGGTGCTGTCAGGGGCGGGCATGAGCAGAAGCCTTGTCAGAGTAACTATGTGTAAAGAGAAGCACTACTCCAGCAGTTTCTACTGCCCTCCTTGGAGCCTCTTGGTTCAGTCAAATTCTGATTCACAGTCATTTCTGCCAGCAGTCCATGGAGATCTCACCTGGACTAATAAATTAATTGACAAATACAGTCCATTACTGGAATAAAAATTGTTATGTTTATTTGACTGTTTTTTTCATTGAGTCTTATTGGTGGGACTGTCAATCCACCATTTTACCCATAAATTCTCTGCTTAAATTCATTTTAGTCCAGACTATTGCTCTAGATATTGGTAGGGATCTATCACTGAGAGTGAGAATTTGAACCTTTGTCTGAAGAACAATGATCATGTCAATGGCTGTTGTTTGACTCTGGAAGATGATGCTAATAGTTACCCAGTCCAAAAGATTTGTTATGAGACTTTTTTTAAAATTTTACACTTTTGAAAAAAATACTTATTTTTATTTTATGTCTATAAGTGTTTTTGCTTGCATTTCATGTATGTGTACCATATGTCTGCCTGATGCCCAAGGAATCCAGAAGAAGACATTGAACTGTACTTACAGTTGTCAGATACAATGTGGGTTCAGGGAACTGAACCTGGATCCTCTAATAATGAAAAGTGCTTTTAATTGCTGAGCCATTTCTCTAGGCTTGGATGAGTCTTGTAGACAGAGAAATTTAACAGTCTGTAACTAGAGTGTTTTTGTGTAGTCCATGCTCTTAGGCCCTTTTTGTTGGCTTTGTAGTACAGAGTGGAGTAAGTTAGGATAACAAAGGGCGCAGAATTCCTAGAGTGCATAAAAGAAGTTGAGGCCAGATGGTAGAGATAGAGTCACATTGTGAGCAAAAGAAATGATTACCATCCAGCTGGAAATACAGAGGCTCTCATAGTCACAGCAGTTTTTATTATTTTGTTATTTCGTGTGTATGGGCCTCCATATACGTGTGCGTGCTAAATTTATGCAGAAGGCCAGAAAAGGGTGACATCAGATCCCCTGGGACTGGAATTACTATAAACTGCTCTTATGAACTGTCGTGTGGGTGCTGGGGACTAAACCTAGGTCCTCTGGAAGAGCAGCCAGTGCTTGTAATATCTGAGCCATCACTCCAGCTCACACAGCAGATTTTAAATACAAGGTTACATTTCTTGAAGGTGTAATTAATCTTAGAAATCCCCCCTGATGATATTTGTTCCAGGCTAGAGTTAGGGCATTCTCAATAGCCTGAACACTGGGCAAACTACCGAGGTATTTAGAGTAACACCCAAGCAGAACACAGAGCCAAATGCAGAGTTAAAAGCCTGGAGGTCAGAGAGCAGTAGCTAAGAGCTGAGACCAAGACCGCCTTCTTATCACCCACTGCCGCCGTCCTTCCCGAGAAAGAGACCTACTTCCTGTGAGTCTTTTTTTATTGACTATCTGTTCTGCTTTCTCATTGGTTGTAAACCCAACCACATGACCTCCTCGTCACTGCCTGTCTATACAGACTTCCAGGTCTCTATGGTTGGTATTGAGATTAAAGGCGTGTGTCTCCATAATGGCTGTATCCTTGAACACACAGAGATCTGCCTGTCATGTGATGGAGATTAAGGGTGTGTCTTACCACTGCCAGACTTATGCTAAATGGCTTGCTATTAGCTCTGACCCCCAGGCACTTTTATTTATTAACATACAAATAAAATCACATTTCAGCACAAATAAAATATCACCCAAAAGGTGTCAATAACATTGAGTAAACCACTTACATCGTTTGTCTTTAGATATGAGTGAAATCTGTTTGCCAATCCTATCCAGGCAAGTTTCCCCTCAATTGAGTGGGTAAGGAATAGGTAGGTTAGCCTCAGATGTCCCTGAGGACTGACAGGCCTACAGATAGAGCAGTTTTTACTGAATTAAATTTATCATTTAATTACTGATTTGAGAAGTAGATAAGGGGAATATGGAGAGGGTGAAGAGGCTTGCACCTACCTAAGTATTATGTAGTCTGAGAGATGTTCCCTTTGTTGATGCAAGGATTTTTTTTCCTTGTAAGGAAAGCCAGAACCATTTTTTTGTTAGCTTCTTCCTCTATTGGCTCCTCCTGTTCCTTTTAGCCATACTCAGGAATGATTGAGGTAATGAATAGCCAGGGCCTCAGTGTCTGGAAAGGGTAAAAGAGTATCTTTCCTTGCTTTTTTTTTTTTTATCCATTCTGATACTTTTTAAAGCTTGAATATTTCTAAAGCTTAAGTGTTGGTGTCCTATGCAGTAGATAACTGCAGCCTGGCTGGAGTTTGGGCAGCCCCAGTTAAAAGTCCTCTTCTAGATTGCTGCATGTGAATGCAGGATGTGGAAGATACTTTAGGAGTCAGTATAGATGTTAAGTCTTTTACCTTTTTCCAGGATGAGAGCTCTGGTAAAGGCAGTAAGTTATGTCTTACAGGCAGATGTTGTTTAGGGGTATGTATATACTTATAAAAACTAAAAACCCATACCCCCACACAACATGTATGAGATTATCTATAACCACAGTCAGTATTCATAATCAAAAGATAGGAACAGGCGGAAGAGAGAACTCAGTGGTACAGTACTTGTGTAAGCATGAGGATCCGAGTTCAGCTCCCCAACACTTATAAAATGTTGGGTATGGTATTATGGACCTGTGATCCCAGAGCTGGTGACACAAGACGGGAAGATTCCAGGGGGCTAATTGTAGTCTTGGGTCCTTTTAGGATAGGAAGAGACTACTGCTGTTCAACTACTGGATTTCTCTGTTGTTTGTTACTGTCTGAACCATGTATTTGATTAGCCTCAGATCTGATATAGGTTCTGTTATCCCTGTTTTACTGCTGCAGAAATTAAGTACAAAGGTTAAACTTCATATCACTGTATACATGAAATAATCAAGATGACAATCCAGTATTGTGGTCCCATTCTATGCTTTTAACCACTCCACTCTTGGCTTTTATGTACTGTTGGAAAATAATGGCATATTTCTTCATCTTGGCTGTTCTTTACATCAGACTCATGTCCTTTAGAGCTTTCCCAAGTATAATAGGCCTGAGATAAAGAGAAAACAGGCCTCTGCTTTTAAAGTTGGGCCATTAAGAGTGATTACTTTGATTGGGATTGTGTGGTTGAGGGCAGTCACTATTTTTTTCCTTTCAGGAAACAAGAAAAGAGTTGAATGGGGTTTGGAACTCAGAACCCAATGATTATTGGCAAAACTCCTTTTCTAATTTCTAGCTCTTTGATCGCAGAAGATGGAGGTAACATCAGGCTGAAAAAGGTTTCCACTCCCTCTCCTTGTCAGGTAGCCTTGTACTACTTTCTTGGAAGGCTGGTACAGTGTCTGGACTTTCACCCAAATCATGTTCAAAGTGGTTTCATTTTAGCATTCTGTTACACATTTTCCAACTATGATGCTTAATTTCTTTTTTTGTTTGTTTTTGTTTTTTTGTTTTTTGTTTTTGTTTTGGTTTTTCGAGACAGGCTTTCTCTGTGGAGCTTTGCGCCTTTCCTGGAACTCACTCTGTAGCCCAGACTGGCCTCAAACTCACAGAGATCCACCTGCCTCTGCCTCCGCCTCCCAAGTACTGGGATTAAAGGCGGCGGCGGCCGCCGCCGCCGCCGCCACCACCGCCCGACAATTTCTTGTCTTTTAATACCCATGCTCATATAGATGGTCCCTAGTTCATGAGTGTCATTTGCTCAAAGGCATGCTTCTGCTCTCAGCCACATGATGGGAATCAAAGTAATCACTCTTGTGTGTTTACTGACATACAGCCAGTAAACAACACAGGTATGCAACTTCCTGTTTGTATAAGAGAAAATTTGTCAAATCCATTGTTATGTCTTTGTGAGTACTTGGGCGTTTTTGTTTTTTTGTTGTTGTTGTTGTTTGTTTGTTTGTTGTTTAAGTTTGGAGTTTGGGCGTTTGTTTTTTGTTTGTTGTTTTGAGTTTTTTGAGACAGAATCTATGTTTGAATGCTTGGCCTGAAACTAACCATGTAGGTCAGGTTGACCTTGAACTTGTGGTTATTTTCCTAATGTACTGCCTCCAAAATGCTAGGATTATAGGCATACATTACTATGTCTGCCTGTGGTTACTTATATTTAGAAAAAATATGTGATTTTGTTGTTGTCTTTAACGATCTTACTTGACTCTCTTCTCCTTGGAGGACTGAGCAACACTTTAATCCATATAACAGAATAAGTATTCCTGGAGCAGGAACACTTTTAAATTTGGTCAAGGTCATTATTTCTATGGTATCAGCTCTCTCGCCTTATTTTTTTTTAAGATTTTATTTATGTACTTATGTATCCAGGGTTCTGCCTGCATGCCAAAAGAGGGCACCAGATCTCATTATAGAATAGAGCCATCATTTAGTTGTTGGGAATTGAACTCAGGACCTCTGGAAGAACAGCCAGTACTCTTAACCTCTAAGCCATCTCTCTTGCCTTCTCTTACCTTCTTAAGATTCATTTCATGTTATCCTTCATCATGATATCAAGTAGGGAACAGTTTTGTCTCCTGTCATTAGATTATTCAGACTTTTAAAAAAATCTTGTAATCTTTTCTTTTTCCCTTCTCCCTTTCTCCTATACATTCATCTGAATAAAACATTTGACAGAAAGCTGCGTGGTGGCAGCAGCGTCATATGCCTTTAATCTCAGTACTCAAGAGGCAGAGGCAGGTGGATCTCTCTGAGTTTGAGGATAGCCTGATCTACAGAGTGAGTTCCAGGACAGCCAAGGGTACACAGAGAAACCTTGTCTCAAGACAGAATCATTTATAATGCTTACCTGACATTATTTACTGCACGTTCACATTTAGAAGCAGGGATAATTATATACCTACTGACCAAGGTGTCTTTGACAGTCAAAAGATTATCATGTGTTAAATATTTACAACAGTTTTGAGCACATAAAAGCACTCTATAATTGCCATTTAACTATTGTTTTAGAATGCTGCTCATTAACAATAATTTATAAACCACTGGTTGATGGTTTAGAGAATATATTTTTATTATTTGTGCATTCATAGCCCAAGCTGGGCTCAAACTTACTGTGTAGCATAGGTTGGCCTTGTGGCAGTCTCCTTACTAGGATTTTTAGGAATTGGACACCACAACAGACCAGAAAATACATTGTAATACATTCCATACCTGAAGTTTTTCTATTTCACAGTCTTATTTTAGACTTTTTATTTGGCATAGTGGCTACATGAAAATGGTATAAATAGTTCATTTCAGCTGTTAAGCTATCATTTGATTTGTTTCTGTATATATATTTTTTTTTTAGGACATTTCTGACTTATTGCATCCTTGAAGAGCATCAGTAGAAGAGGAAAAAAAGAAAGATGGGTGTGAAAACATTTACTCACAGTTCTTCTTCCCATAGCCAGGAAATGCTGGGAAAACTAAATATGTTACGAAATGATGGACATTTTTGTGATATCACTATTCGTGTCCAGGACAAAATCTTCCGGGCTCATAAGGTAGTACTAGCAGCTTGCAGTGATTTCTTTCGAACAAAACTTGTTGGCCAAGCAGAGGATGAGAACAAAAATGTGTTGGATCTGCATCATGTTACAGTGACTGGCTTTATACCTCTATTAGAATACGCTTACACAGCCACTCTGTCAATTAACACAGAAAATATTATTGATGTTCTCGCTGCAGCAAGCTACATGCAGATGTTTAGTGTTGCTAGTACCTGCTCGGAGTTTATGAAATCAAGTATTTTGTGGAATACACCTAATAGCCAGCCAGAAAAGGGTCTAGATGCTGGACAAGAAAATAGTTCTAACTGCAATTTTACTTCTCGAGATGGAAGTATTTCTCCAGTGTCTTCAGAGTGCAGTGTTGTGGAAAGGACCATTCCTGTCTGCCGAGAATCCCGGAGAAAACGCAAAAGCTACATTGTTATGTCCCCTGAGAGTCCTGTAAAATGTAGCACACAAACAAGTTCACCCCAGGTATTGAATTCTTCAGCTTCCTATGCAGAAAATAGAAATCAGCCAGTTGACTCTTCTTTAGCTTTTCCATGGACTTTCCCTTTTGGAATTGATCGAAGGATTCCGCCTGAGAAAGCGAAACAGGCAGAAAACACCCGGACTTTAGAATTGCCTGGCCCATCTGAGGCAGGTAGAAGAATGGCTGACTATGTGACTTGTGAGAGCACAAAAACTACTTTGCCTCTAGGTACAGAAGAAGATGTGCAAGTCAAAGTAGAAAGATTAAGTGATGAGGAGGTCCATGAGGAAGTGTCCCAGCCTGTCAGTGCATCTCAGAGCTCACTGAGTGATCAGCAGACAGTACCAGGAAGTGAACCAGTTCAAGAGGACCTTCTGATTAGTCCACAATCTTCCTCTATAGGTATAAATGCTTCCTATGTTTTTCATGATTTTTATAGTCACTTCAAACATTTGTAGGTTTTTATTTTCTGTGCTCAGTCTTATTTTAAAAAAAAAAAAAAAAAACATCAAGGGGTGTTAAAATATGATAATTGAATTTAATTATTTGTTTGTTTGTTTGTTTGTTTGCTTGCTTGCTTGTTTTGGGTCCAGGTCTCAATATATAGCCCTGGCTGGCCTGGAACTCACAGAGATCTATCTGCCTCTGCTTGCAAAGTGCTAGGATTAAAGGCATGAGCCACCATGATTAAAAGCCGATGATTGAATTTTTAAAATCATTATTAGCACTATACGTTTTGTGTATGTGTTTAACAAGTTACACATTGAGGAAGAGCAAAGGTCAACGGGGGATATAAGGGACAAAGGCAGAGATAAAAATTGTGAATTTCCATTTATTTAAAGAGACAGTCTTGCTTTGTAGTCCAGGTTGGCCTCAAACTGCTGATCCTCTTGCCTCAGACTCCTGGGTGCTGAGATAACAGGTACATACCGCCATACCCTGCTGTGAATTACTTTCACTACAGAAGAAAACAGGTTGGAAAATCTAGCTACGAATCCAGACACAGTGGTGCAGGCGCTGAGAATGGTAGCCACAGCCGTCCTCAGCTGCATAATCGAGACCTGGCTAGGAGAGACCCTGCATGTCATGGGGACCCATTTCCTGTTTTGTTCTTTATTAAAAGTGGGCAAGGGCATTTGCAGCCATGTCTGAGGACCTAACCTCTGATAAATAGACAGATCTTGGCATGCTTGTGCTCTTTCTCCCCTTGGTTCCTCTTCTCGCTTCTCTCTCTCTCTCTCTCTCTCTCTCTCTCTCTCTCTCTCTCTCTCTCTTTCTCTCTCAGATGTAACCAACCGTCTTATTAAAATAAGAAACACAGAACCAATGTAAAAGAGAAAGCCAAGAGGTCAGAGCTCAGAGCTAAAATCTTACCTCCTGCAGTGCTCCTAACTTCCCCGAAAGAGACCTACTTCCTCTGTGTATGTCTTTAAATAGTCTTTCTGTTCTGCCTTCTCATTGGTTGTAAACCCAAACACATGACTGCCTCGTCACTGCCTGTAAGTACCGCCCTCCAGGTCTTAAAGGCATATGTCTCCAATGCTGGCTGTATCCCTGAACACACAGAAATCTACCTAGCTCTTCTAACCACCACGCTCTTGCTATAGCTCTAATAGCTCTGACCCCAGGGCAACTTTATTTATTTATTAACATACAATTAAAATCACATTTCAGTACAAATAAAATACCACTATTCATATTCTCTCTCTCTCTCTCTCTCTCTCTCTCTCTCTCTCTCTCTCTCTCTCTCTCTCTCTCTCTTTCACACACACACACTCTCTACATAAATGTAAGATAAAAAAAAATATTTATTGAAATTTAAACAATGTGCCAAACATGCTGCTGTGTAAGGAGAAAACATCACTCTTATAATAGAGGAGGTACTAGCCCAAATGGAGAGGCAGATATATCAATAAGTGACTACAACAAACCAGTAAAGATCCTGGGCTGGGCAGATTAAAAGGCATTATTAGTGTAGCAATAGAAAAAGCAAGTTAACAACATCGATTTGAGTGGAATCTTAAATAGTGAGAATTTGCCCAAGTAAGCCCACAAAGTGAAGATGTTAAGAATAAGAAACAAAGCACCTAGTAGAAGAGCTTGATGGTTAGAACACTGAATGTTCAGTAAGCAGTGAATCTAGTGCAAAATGATATACAAAGAAAGCATGGATGCTTGAGTCCTTGGGAAATGAGTGGGAAGTCCAGAGGAGCTGGAAAAACAAATTGTGGAGAGCCTTGAACACAGTTCCAGTTAAGAGTTACATTCACCTACATGTAACAGACCCCTTCTACAGTGGCTTTACCAAACAGGATCGATTTTTTTTTTTTCTAATTGCATGATATGTTCTAGAATAAGAAGTCTAGGACTGGTAATGTGAATCTACAGTATAATTAGTGTTCTAGGCTCCTTGTATATGTATAATTTACTGTCTTTAGCTGTAGGCTTATTTGCTTTGTGGTTATAAGCTTCTCTTGACTTGCATTCTAGAAAGGGGTGATCAGGAATGCATTGAGGTTTCCCAGAAGCTGTTGCTGGAGAGCTTCTCTCCGGGTTCCACCAAACCCCGCAGTCCCACAATCCACGTATAAAATAATCACTCAGACGCTTACATCACTTATAAACTGTATGGCCGTGGCAGGCTTCTTGCTAACTGTTCTTTTATCTTAAATTAACCCATTTTTATAAATCTATACCTTGCCACGTGGCTGGTGGCTTCCCAGCGTCTTCACATGCTGCTTGTCCTGGCGGTGGCTGCAGTGTCTCTCCCCTCAGCCTTCCGCTTCCCAGAATTCTCCTCTCTCCTTGTCCCACCTACTTCCTGCCTGGCAACCTATTTCTTGCCTGGTCACTGGCCATCAGTGTTTTATTTATATAGAATGATATCCACAGCAAGAAGCTCTTAAGAAACTAGTGTTAGTTTGTGCCTCATTATCTTTCTTAGCTACAGAGAACCTGAGAAAGTGATTATTTGTTGAGTAAATGACGGCTTTGAACAGAATTAGAGCAGAGTAGAGCTGGTGTAGCAATGTGTGCCTTAACACCCCCAGGATTAAGGAGGCAGATGCAGGGAGATGGATCTCTTTTGAGGATAGCCAGAGTGCTACAGAGTAAGACCCTATCTCAGAAATAACAGCACCAATAATAAAGCATAGTGGGTATTGAACATGTAACAAGCAGTGCTCACCATTGATACAAGCTCAGTAAGCTTGTAGTTTACCCTAGTCAGTCTGTCTCAAGAAGACTGTAAAGTATGCAGGTACTCAAGGAAAACCAGTTTGCTTTTGGTATTGGTATGCAAGAGATTTGGCTCAGAAACCTGTTAACCTGTATAAGACTGAAACTTTTTTTTTTTATTTTATTTACCCCCCCCTCCCCAACATATGAGGTCTCTGCCTGCCTGGCCTGCATGCTAGAAGAGGGGCTTTTTATAAGATGGTTGTGAGCCACCATGTGGTTGCTGGGAATTGAACTCAGGACATCTGGAAGAGAATCCAGTACACTTAACTGCTGAGCCATCTCTCCAGCCCCAAAAACTATTTTTTAATTACAATATTTTATAAATAATCAACACAACCTAGTAATATTGAGTATGTGCAGTGAGAAGAAAGGGGGTCAAAGTACTCAGGACGAAATAATTGTTTATATTATATTCATTGATTCTAAGTAACAAATTTAGTTTATTGTCTGAATCCAGATGTATCTTACATTGATAATCTTTGTCATTTTTTTTCTTTCTTAAAAGGACACAAAAATTGATAACTATAAAATATATTTTTTTATCTAAATTCAGTAACTGCAGTATGAACATTATTAGTAGGAGAAGGTTGGAGACTGACTCACTTTTAAGAATAATCAGCAAGATCAGTTGTGTGTCAATTTTCCTTGGATATGATATGACCAAGCAATGTTAGGCCACAAAGAATTCAAAAGGTGGGATTTACAAATTTGGACTTTAAGAAACTATGGGAGAGCCAAAATCCTTGAGTGATTCCTATACTCAAGGTTAGGAACTGATTAAAAAAAGAATAATTATTATTATTATTAATGATCTTTCTAGAGGTTAAAAAACCAAGAACATATTAACTTTGTTAATTTCTTGAGTTTTGACACACTGTTGAGTTTCCAGGGCTGCTATAACAAAGTACCACAGAAGCTGCCCTTAGTGTTACTGAAAGCAGCTTCTTACCTCTTTATGATAGAGTTTGAGGCAACACACAGAACTTTTGAAGCACCCATCATGCTGACTTGTAAGAGTAAATCCTAAGATTCAAAGTAAATTCCTGATTGTTAAAGGCTGCCTATTCACTTAAATGTCTTTAGAAGGCTACAAAACAGTTTGACCAACAATTTGTATCTGTGTAAATAGCCAAAATACTCCTAAAAGACCTTATTTATAAGAAGCAAAATGAGCCAAGCAGTGGTGGCATATGCCTTTAATCCCAGCACTTGGGAGGCAGAGGCGAAGTAGATCTCTGAATTTGAGGCCAGCCTGGTCTACAAATTAAGTTCCAGGACAGCCAGGATTCTGTTACACAGAGAAACCCTGTCTCAAAAAAACCACATAGATAGATAGATAGATAGATAGATAGATAGATAGATAGATAGATAGATAGACAGACAGACAGACAGACAGACAGACAGACAGACAGACAGACAGACAGACAGACAGACAGACAGACAGACAGACAGACTGACTGACTGACTGACTGACTGACTGACTGACTGACTGACTGACTGACTGACTGACTGACTGACTGACTGACTGACTTCCATTTCTGTCAAGTCCTATCACCAAAGACCCAACTATAGTGAACAGTTCACTTCATCACTCCTTTACAAGGGCAATCACATCACAAGGCTTTTGGGGTTTTTTGTTTGGTTTTGGGGTAAGATGGTGCTTGGAGGAGCTAACAGAGGATTTAAACCTGTGTTGGGTGATTTTTAGGAGTTTGCTCAGTACTGTGGATACCAGAATGCAGGCATAATTTCTGGATGAACTGTATGTAGTCAATATCTTCTAGAGTACAGATTTAAGATGAGTTCACAGTGTCAATAAGGGAGGAGAAGGATATGGATATTGTTGTAACTACAGAGTTACCTTGTTTTGTCTGCACTTTTCCACCCCCTTCCTTACCTTTAGTAAGAGTCACAGAGGAACCATCTGATGTTGATGCCTTGTGAGGTTATGTCTAGCAGAAAAATGCTGTAGCCTAACCCAGGGCATTAGGCCTGCTCCTGCGGGGATCTGGTCTGGTCCTGAATATTAAGGCTGCTTTTTTCCTTCCCTCTCCTCTTTCTCCTTTTCCTTTTCTCACTTGACACTAGGCAATGAATGTAGGGCTTTGCATGTGCAAATACTCTCTATCACTAGATCCTCAGCCCTCTTGTCCTTAACACACTCTACTAGAAACAATGTCTGAGTTTATTGATTCCCAGTAATGTCACAAGATGTAGCAGTTTCAATGGTTGCAATTTGCCAGATAATCTCACCTGCCTTTTGTAACTGATTAGGTGAATATATGTTTTTGGTGGTTGCTTTTGTTTGTTTATTTGGTTGGTTGTTATTTTGAGGCAGGGTTTCTCAGTGTAACAGTCCTGACTGTCCTGTAACTTGCTCTATAGAACAGGCTGTTCTCGAACTCAAGAGTTCTGTGTTCTGAGTTCTGGGATTAAAGGCATGTGCCACCACTACCCAGCATACATGTTCTTTCATTCCAGTTTTAATCATTAATATTACTTCTGTATCATGCAACACATAGTAAATGTATCTCTGTGTATGTATATATGTGATTTACAGAATGATTATGATAGGCTACAGCAGAGGTTTCAGAAATAGACTGATAGAAATGCAAGAAGAGTCTGTACTGGTAAAGTAAGATCCCAAGAACAGCCACAGGGGAGAAGCTGCTGCCATGGCCTAGAGGCTTGAAAGCAGAAATGCAGAATTGAGTCCACTGCAAGGTGAAAGGACAAAGCCAGAACAGGAAGGTCCAAACGGGGACAGGTGGACAGACATTCAAATAGACTGTCAGTCGTGTGGAAACCAAGCCGTGCTGAAGCCGCACGGGTAGTCCACAGGCATCTGCCCTGTCTTCCATGATGACAGACCAGTAGAAAGGTCTCTGAAGGGCTCTGCCACTGTACTACTTGGTATCTACCGCTTTGTGGGTTCAAATAAAGGAGTTTTCTACCCTTTCCTTGCTCTGGTATGTCTGATGAGTTCGGATGCAACAGAAGCCACGTTATATACCATTCCTTATTGTCTGTTGAAAGGGTGGGTTGATTTTATAAGCCAGCTTTTTTCCAAATCAAGCTGATTGTGGCCACAAATCAACTTCACTGTTTCAAGGTGAGAAGAGTCTGTCCAGAATTCTCAGCTATCCTTACTACTTCTGAGTAAAGTGGAACCCAGTGCCTTTTGTGGATTTTATTCTTAACACTAAATGTCATACCGCCAACCCGAAAAATTACATTAAGATTAAATTTTAATAATTTAAGAAACATTACCAGTCATTAACTTTTACAGCTTGCTGTTAAGTCATCAAATTCCAGTTCATACAATTACTGGTACATGGTTGTTGGCAAAAACTTATCAGGAAAATTTTTATGAAATTTATTTTTGTTCATATTCCTGTTCTCTAAGGAATAAAAGAGAGAATGGAGTGAAAATAAGTGAGCAGTTCTTCAACAAAATACTGTATTATCTGGTTTTCTACCCTAAATCAAGATTTTAAAAAGTCAGAAGACCCAGAGATAAGTTGAATTAAGTAGACATGGAGGACAAACATACCCATTTAATAGTAAGGAAACAGGGAAAGGAGAAGGCATGTACAGAATCAGTAGAGTAGAATGGAGGTACAATTGAAGACAGGCATAAAGGCTTATAGCCCTGTCTACTTACACAAGTCTCCAGTAATCTGTGTATTAGGGTGTAGCATAATAATTGGTATCCTTGATGGATGCTTTGAATCAAGAAGCAAGCAAAAAAAAAAAATCGTATTCTTTATTTAAGAAGTCAAGGAAAAATGTGTGCTTACCACAGATTTTCCAACACAAATGATTATAGTAATTTTGGATACGTTAAAAGGGATACGGTTAGGCTTTGTTGTTGTTGTTTTTTAAGACAGCATTTCTTGGTTTAGTCTTAGCTGGCTCTGTAGACCAGTCTGGCCTCAAACTCAGAAATTTACTTGCCTCATACTCAGAAATTGGCCTGCCTCTGTCTCATGAGTACTAGGATTAAGGGTGTGCACCACCATGCCTAGGCTTAAAAAAAAATAAAGTGGAACATATGCTTGTTTCCTAGTAATACAAAAAAAGTTCAAATAGTCTGAAGAGAAAAACTGAAATGCTAGATTCTAACTTTGTATCTGAAGGAAATGCCATGTATGTTATATATTTATATACATATAATATTATATAAATGGTTAAAACTAGAATATGTAAACTTTCATTAAAATATGGCCAGCTGGGGGTAGTGGCACACACATTTAATCCCAGCACTCAGGAGGCAGGGGCAGGATCTCTTTGAGTTTGAGAACAGCCTGATGTATATAGAGAGTTCCAAGACAGCCAGGGATACATAAAGAGACCCTGTCTTGGGGGGCTTAGGCTTGTGAAGCTAGGTTATTTGAATCCACTGTTCTATTACAAGCAACAGAATCTATATTTTAAAATGTCACTTTAAAAGTGTTTTAATAACCTGAAAAGATTATCAAAGAGATACCAAATAAAATGATTGGAAGGACCCCAACCCCAAATGGCTTACGGATCACTAGAGCCAGCTATTTTCATTTAAGACCTTTGTGAAATTCTTTGTCAAATTCCCAAATGCAAAATACTGTTTGTGCTGGGCAACATCAGCTCCCTGGCTCTGCAGTCAGAAATGCTCCATTTGTCACCATGATGAACATCTGCAGTGCTTAGCCAGGCAACCTGATAAACACTAAACACTGCAGCCTTCTCTGCCTTACAATAACTGCCAGATGAACTACATTTTCAGATAGGACTTCTGGCCCTGCTTTCCCACAGTGTTGAAGATGAGGACCACATGAGTATGTCCTAGCTGAAATGGAAGAGGACCCGAATGATATCCTACGTGGGTATATGGCCTCACTGGTCATGAAGTACTCACACTGGTGTCTTGTCCTGACCTAGAGCTAGATAGTCAGTCAAGACCATGAAGGAAGGCCATGATTGTGAACCTCACCAGCAACCTTGTATCTTTGCATTTCAAGAATAACAACAAGGCAGCTTTATTCTAACACTCTCAACTTCCAAGTTAGTGAGATGGAACTCAAATACTACTAGGTAGGTATGGCAGATACAATAAGTTTCCCTTTTTTGTCCCTTAGAGGCCTATTGGCAAGAAAATTCAATTGTCTATGATAGCAAGTAGTGCAGCGAGTCAGAAGTACTGGTGTCCAGTACTCTTCAAAAGCCTGGATTTTACCTCTGGAGCCTGCTTGAGCATCACAGGTCTTGTGTCTCAGCTACTATCCATCTTGTGAACACTGGCTTTGCCTGTCCGTGCTGCAGTATCTACTTGAGGCTTTTGTCACAGTGACCCAAAGGGCTTCTCATTCACTCTGAACAGCAATCTTCCAAATAACCTGCTGTTGGTCATGAAAGAATACCTGGACATAAGAACCAAGAAAGCCTGGTGTATACTATGACAGTGCCTCCTTGCTGGACTCAACACCGCTGGTGTATTGTTTAGAGTAGGCGTACATTGGGCTGTGCTTATTCTGAAAAGGTTTAGAATGGGAAACAGGGAATGTTGATACAGCTCCACTTTCAGGTTTTTGCCTCCTTGAGGGAGTAGTCATTGTGAACCATCTGTTCAGAACTAAACCTGCTCCTTGTCTTTTAAACTCTAGGAGACTCTCACAGTTAGGCATCATACCTGTTTGTTATTCTTTACTAGAAGAGGTTATTTTTCTAGCCTTCTCTAGTAGCTTTTCTAGCTCTCTAGAACTCCTCCTGTGTGCTTGCTCGTCCTTTTTCCCTTTCTCTGAAAGAATAAGTGAGGTCTTCTGTTGTATAATCAAAACTTGTAGATTTTCAGCTGGGCAAAGCAATATGCCTGTACTCCCAGCACTGAGAGGTGAGGCGGGAGGATCAGAAGTTAAAGGCCAACCTCTGCTATGTAAGGGATTTGAGAGCCAACCGGGGCCATGTGAGAACCCTGCCCCCACACTGAAAGGGCCTTATAATTTTTTGGAGGGTTTCATTGTCATTTTTGTTTTTCTTGGTTTTCGAGACAGGATTTCACTGTGTAGCCTTCCCTGACTGTCCTGGAACTCATTCTGTGGACCGGGCTGGCTCCAAATTCTGCCTCCTGGGTTTTGGGATTAAAGGCATGCTCCACCACCTCCCAGCTATGGGCCTTATAATTTTAAGAAAAGTACTAGTATTAGAATCTCTGGTTGAGGTAAGAGTTTCCAGTCTTAGGTTGCTCCCCTTAAAAGACTGGATTCCTAGAACTAAACCTGCTCCTTTGTATTTCAAACTCTTGGAGACTAACAGTCCTTTGGCAGTTGATAGATTAGAAGAGGAGGGAACTGGGGAGATAATTCAGTAGGTAAAGCATTTGCCAGAGTTCAGATCTACTACTACCCACATAAAGGAAGCAAGCATAGAGTTTGTAATTGCTTAGAAGACATGGCAACCAGCCCTACCCTCCTAGAGCAAGCTACACTACATTAGCTGTATTGGTGAGTTCGGTTTCAAGTGAGTGACTTTGCTGAGTTTGGTATGTAAGGAAGAGTTTAAGGAAGAGCCAGGTGTCTACCTCTAGCCTACACATACATGCCTATGAAAGAGAAAAAAACACTTTCCTGAAAAGTAGTCACTGACTGGATAACTTTTACATATAATCATCTTGGTTATGCAACATATGAACAGGCCAAGGAATCACAGTCATGCTCAAGAACCTAGCAGAAGCAAGTGTAAAGCTCTAAAAGAGGTCATATTTACCCTAGCCACAGCAAATTGGTCCTTTACAAATGATTTTAAAAGACAGAAAAGGCCACAAACAACCAGGGTAAGCAAGAGAACAAGGCAACAGAGAGACACATCTACAAGGAAAAGATGAAGTAGAAATATGTAGTAGAAAAAAACTAGAAAGCCAGTTAACGGGTTTGAACAATGATTGCAGAGAACAGTGAATTATACATAAAATGAGAACAGATTTAAAAGAAAAATTCTAGCTAAAAACAAAATTATAATCTCAGTGAATGTTTTGGCAACAGATTGGATTTAACAAAAGACAGTTGAGAATCTAAAAACAAACCAAATTAATGTTTTGTTGAGAAGAGACAAAAAGAGAAAATAGAGATTATATTAGAGAAAGAAGGGTATGGGAAAACATAAATAGAAGAGAGAATATTGGAGAGTTTTCAATATCAAACAGGAATAATAAAAAAAAACTAGATACAGAAAAAAACGATAAAAAAAAAATAAAGGGGCTGGAGAGATGGTTCAGTGGTTAAGAGCACTGATTGTTATTCTAGAGGACCTGGGTTCAATTCCCAGTACCCACATGGCAGCTCAGAACTGTCTGTAATTCCAGTCCCAAGGCACCTGACATCGACAGCAAAATACCAATGCCCATAAAATAAAAATAAAGAAAGAAAAAAAAGAAGTGTCAGAACCTTGTGGGGTATTGTCCTAAGAAAAGTAACTGCCATTCTAAATTGTTCCATATAGTGAGCTCAATAGTGAAAATGAAGGATGGAAATATTGCTTCATTGGTTAAGGGCTTGCCTAGCATACAGGAAGTTCTGGGTTTAATCACCAGTGCTGCATAAAACCAGGCATGGTGATCTACTGTGTAATCCCAGCACTCAGGAGGCAGCGGCAGGAATACAGGAGGTTCAGGTATCTCAAAAAGATGAAGTGATGCCCCTGCCTTAGCCTTCTGAGTTCTTGGTGTATAGTTCTGCCACCATGTACTCCATGAGACACTGCCTCAAAAATAGTGAAGATGTTTTCAGATGGGTACTTTTTTTTTTAATTTCATCAAATCATCACTAGACGATTTTAAGAATGGCCTTCAGGCAGAATTAAGCACAAATAGGTTTCATATTTAAGAACAGGCGCCGGGCAGTGGTGGCTCATGCCTTTGATCCCAGCACTCAGGAGGCAGAGGCAGGCTAATTTTTCTAAATTCAAAGCCAGCCTGGTCTACAGAGTGAGTTCCAGGACAGCCAAGGCTACATAGAGAAACCCTATCTTTAACCCACCTTCACCCCATCCCCCCAAAAACTCACCAAATGCATGAAGAAATGTAAGTATTACTTACACAACACAGCAGTAATATCTGTAGGCCTAATCATACAAAATACCAGAAATTGGTTCCAGAATTGAGGCAGGTAGGACAGGGAGTTTAAGCTGTTGGCCCTCTGTATTATGTAGGAAGTAGTAAAGGTTTGATTAGACTTAGTAAGTTACATCCTGCCCAAGGGAGTTGCTAGGGACAGAACCCAGGCTTTGTCCATGCTAGGCATTTGATTAACTTCTGAGCTACTAATGAGCTACACCCCAGCCGAGTGTATATGTAATGACTAAGATAACCAGTAAAAACAATAGGAAGTATATCGTTTCCAACCCGGTAGAGCAGGGAAATTTGAAGCAATACATATGTGCGTTAATTCCTTCTGTAAGAGCATTTACAGCAGCATAGTTTATACTGCCCTCACAAGGGAATAGGTTATTACTATTCAGTAATAATGAAAATAAACTAATGATATATAACAACATAACTATGTCTACAGTGTCTGAAGGAGCAAGCCCCAAGAATAAATACAGTATATGAATATGTGTGAATATGTAATTCAACTTGTATATTATAAAGCTTATAGCTAGACAACACTAAACTTTTTTTGTGGGGTTTTTGTTTTTTGTTTTGGTGCAAGGAAACCAAGATACTAAATTGTATTGTTTTTAATGGATTGACAAGCTTTCCCATTAATATCAAAGAGTGAATAGCTCAGACATAGGTGCCATGTAGTCACTAGCATAACCACAGCCAACCTTGTCACTGTTGAGTGGGACAAAGGCCTGTGACAGCATGTTTGGTAAATATGTTGATAAAAAGATTACTTTTAAAGGGTGGGGAGGCCAGATGACAACCATAAAAAGGACTGGCTGTTGGAGGAAGGAAGGTTCCTGATCAATGGGGACCTGTAGAATGTGGGTACTGGTATGGAGGCCACCTAGGTGTTGACTTTGTGTCTTTTTAGTTTTTTTCCAGTATTACTTACTTTATGTATGGGTGTGTTGCCTGCTTGTGTCTCTGCGTGTGTGTTCTGGTGTACTCAGAGGCCAGACAAGGTTGTCTGATGTCCCGGAGGGAACTGGAGTTAGAGACAGTTATGAGCCATCATGTGAGTGTTGGGAATTGAACCCAGGTCTTCTGTGCTCTTAACCACTAAGCCATCTCTCAGTCTGTATAAACCCTTGTCTTTTAAATTTTCTGTAAAAATCGTGTATGACAATAAAGTAACTCTTAAAAGATATAGATTATCAAATGCTTTCTTAAATAATGGTTAAAAGTATCATTTAATTTTATGTGGATATCAGTTTGCATTTAAATTGTTCTGCTTATTTTCCCAAGGTTCCTATTAAATATACCTGAAATATACCTGAATTTAAATATTAAAACAAAGCTGCATTTATTAAATCATCTTGCTGGCTTTAGAACACACATTTAATCAAAAATAAAATATAAGCATTACTATTTTTTTCTTCTTTTTTCCCCCGAGACAGGGTTTCTCTGTATAGTTTTGGTGCCTGTCCTGGATATCTCTGTAGACCAGGCTGGCCTTGAACTCACAGAGATCCACCTGCCTCTGCCTCCCAATGCTGGGATTAAAGGCGTGTGCCACCACAGCCCTGCCACATTACTACTTTTTAATAGGATTCAAGCATTAGATAAGTTAGAGGATTATATCTGTGGCTTGCAGTTAACATCTTGGCTTATTTGCACCAGGCATTAACAACTGTCCCTCTTAAAAACCCCTTTCGCAGGCTCAGTAGATGAAGGAGTTACAGAGGGGTTGCCTACACTTCAGAGTACTTCTAGCACCAATGCTCATGCAGATGACGACGACAGGTTAGTACCAACATAGTGTGCTTTTTCTCATGAAGATTGTGCTTAGGGCTCTACATTCAAACTTGTGTGAGAAATTTATTGAGACTTTACAGTTTTGTTCATTACCAAAAATTGCCTGGACCCCTTACCTTATGTAGAATGATTGCTTTCTTGCTTGCTACAGTTTGCTTCTGAGAACTGTACATTATCCTTTTGCCCTCATCACTTCTCACTTTGTCTCTCTGTATTTAATCTTTTAAGTCCTTTCAACTCTGTCTTCCGAATCCTTAGTTGACTTTTCCTCTGTACTACAGCCATGTTGGTTTAAGTCACCACTGTATTTCTCCTGACTACCATAATCTTGAAATAGTCAGGGGTCTTGAAATTGACCCCTGATTTCATTCTTCCATTTCTTAAGTCCAGTCTCCATGTACTACCGGATCATTTCATTTCATTTTTAACTAAGATGTCACGATTTTTACTTAAACTAAATTCTTGCTGGGTGGTGGTGGGACACACCTTGAATCCCAGGAGGGATTAAAGGCAGAGGTAGGCAGATCTCTGTGAGTTTCAGGAGAGCCAGGACTACATGGAGAAACAAAATAAATCAATCTAAATTCCTTGCTGTTTATAAAGTCCTACATGATTCAAATTTACCTAGCCCCCATCAATTCTTAAAACTTTCCATATTGTTCCTACCTATTTCATAACCTTTGCTTAAAATGTTTTCTCCTCTGATTTCCACTCTTTTGACACTTCTCCTTTTTTTTTTTTTTTTAATAATTTTATGTATATGGGTGTTTTGCCTGCCTGTATGTTTGTATACGACATCTCTGCTGGTACCTGCCGAGGCCAGAAGAGGGCATTAGATCCCCTAGAACTGGGGTTTCAGATGGTTGGGAGGTGCTATGTGGGTGCAGGAACTCAAACCCAGGTTCTGGAAGAATAGCCAGTGCTCTTAACAACTGAGTCATTTCTCCAGTCCCCTTTCTGACTGTGATCTTCAGATGATTGACATGTCAGTTCTCAAGGAGGCCTTCTCTGACCACCAGTTTAAACCAGCACCCAATCATTGTTGGATCTTCCTGATTTAATTCTCTACCTTCTGGTCCTTTTCTGATTATTTGCTTGTTCTCAGCACTGAATATAGATTTCACTGAATGAATTATTCTTCATATAGAGTGCAGAACAGTCTTAATACCTGTATTTGCTGAAAACTTGAAGGACTCAAAGATTGTCCAGTAGCTAAACCTGGAAGATTATGAACCAAAATCATTTCAGTTAATTAGTAAAGGCATAAATAGACGGAAGTGTCCTTATTCTTTAATTTTAAATAGTAATCAAGCTGTCTATTCTTTATTAAATACTTTGCTAAGTCATGGGAATATAGAGATGAAATAGCCTTTGGTCTTGCGAGCTCTGTTGAGTTTTCAGGGAAGAAAAGAAGTTGAAGATAGTAGGGAAGGAGATCACCAAAAGTAATCTGCAGGGAGTTTGTGCTGTGTGTGTAGGGAATTACCTGCTTAAGCAATCACTCAGTGAAGGTGTGCCAGAAGAGGAGGCCCTGACTCAGCTACGTTTTATAAATGAGTGGATACCACCTAAGCAAAGGAGATAGGCTTGTAGAGAAAATGCAGTGTGGGAAAACACAGCATATGGCAGGCACGTTAGAGGAGTTATTTTGCATAAAGTATATTTTGGGGAGTGGGAGTATGATCAGAAATGAGCTAGATATGAGAAGATAGTTCATATATGAGTAGTTTTGAACACATTGTAGGGGTTGAGAATTTATTCTGAAGAAAACAGTTGTAGCAAGATTTAAATGGGGGATATGATAAAGGCCTAAATTAAAACATCAGAAAGGAAGGAATTCAAGAGATTGAAGGATAGCTAAGGTAAAATAGCTTGTGATATGTTCTATGGGGTTTTACATCCGTACTAGAGATGCGGCATTTTGGACAGTAACATTGCTTAACAAATTTTTTTAAGTGAAAATCTTTGTAAAAGTCTTTATTTTTCCTCTGTTCATTTAGAAGTGGACTGCAGAGATGTGTATTCAACTTAAAAATCAGAGCCTGGTTGCCTTCTTTGGTTTATTTTTTTAGATTGGAAAATGTTCAGTATCCCTACCAACTCTACATTGCTCCTTCTACCAGCAGTACAGAGCGACCAAGTCCAAATGGTCCCGACAGACCTTTCCAGTGTCCGACCTGTGGGGTTCGATTCACCCGCATTCAGAACCTAAAACAGCACATGCTTATTCACTCAGGTAATTTTACCTTCTGTGTTGATGCATAAGGGGGCATGCCAAAACATTATACTTTGTGATCCCAATTAAAGTAGAATTTGTGCTGGGCATAGTGACACATGCCTGTAATCCCACCACTCAAGAGACTGGGGCAGGAAGATCCAGAATTTGAGGCCAGTCTAAACTTAATAATAAAGATTCCATTTAAGAAAAGGGGGAAGGGCACCCAGGGAGCGGGAAAGGGTGAGTGAGATGAAAGAGGTTATTAGAGAACAGGAAAAAAAAAGTTAAAAATCCTGAGAAGTCAGATGAGATCAGGTTGGCTAGCTGTGGTCTCTTTGAAATGTTGGAAAACATTTACCACAAGTATCAGGTATTCTGATTAAGGCTTAGAAGCAGTATGTGTGGTCAATAAATAAGTTAACAGATACTGGGTATGTTAGGTACATGTTTATAAATGAGAAAAGTACAAATGCAAATAGAATAAAAAAAAACTATACATAGATTCTTGGAGTTTCTCTGTAATTTTGAATGTTTTGCCAAATAAAAAACTCTTAAAGGAGTTCACATTTTCTTTTAATTCTGTCAGTCTCTGGTTTTGAGTAGTCAGCTTTGTAGTATTTTTTAATAGGAAAAAAGATGTTGGATGGATGTGTAGGCAGTTTAGTGAAGCTTGTGCATACTGATGACATAAAGGTAAACAGTACAACACTGACCCTAGGGACCAGAGACCTTTGCTGCTGCTTTCAGCTGTGTCTTCTTTCTCCTTCTCTAGATAGGTAGGTCTTGGGATCGTATTCAATCCACAGGTGGTTTTACAGAGTTTTAACCCCCCTCAATCGTGATAGTGACTATAATATAGTGACTGTTAATATACTTTATAATTCCATTATTAAGCCAGGCATGGTGGTGCATGCGTTTAATCCCAGCACTTGGGAGACAGAGGAAGGTGGATCTCTGTGAGTTTGAGGCCAGCCTGGTCTACAAATCAAGCTCCAGGACAGCCATGGCTGTTACACCGAGAACAAAACTCCCTTATTAATATCTAACAATACTAAACATTCAAAAGCTAATTCACCTATCATAATCATTACATACATAGATGTTAGAGTTTTTCATTTTTCTTATTTCTGTCTAATGTATCTTAGTTTTCCTGTTGCTGTGATAAAATTCCCTGAGAAAAGCAACTTAAAGGAGAAAGGTTTTATTTGGCTCACAATTCCAGGCTACAGTAAGTCCATCATGGCAAGGAAGTTCTAGCAGCAGGAACTTGAGAACAGTCATGGATCCAGTGAAAAGCAGAAAGCAGTGACTAATGCATGCATGGGAGTATTCATCTGGAGAGTCCAGGATTCCCGGCTCAGGGAGAGATTCCACTGGCAATTGAGCTAGATCTTCCCACATCAATTAGCTTAATAAAGATAAGCCTTCAAAGACATGCCCAGAGGCCCATCTCCTACAGGAGTCATAACAGACAGGTTTCAGTGTAAACCTCTCTAATGAAGTATATTTTATTATTGGGGACTTGGGTAGCTAAATGGTATAGTTTACTAGAGGTTTGTGGCTAGAGGTTTGACTCCATGGTAGGATGCTTGCCTAGTGTTCATAAGGCCCTGGAGTGGCTCCCCAGCACCACAGCAAATACAATAACTAATGTTCTAGTTTCTTTGCATTGCTGTGGTAAAACACTCTAACCAAAAGAAACTTAGGGGGGAAAGGGTTTATTTTCTTTTACAGGCCACAGTCCATCATTTAGGGAAATCAGGGCAGGAACCAACAAACCCAGAAACCATATTGGAGTGCTGCTTGCTGGCTCACTCACAAGCTCTTCCTTCCCAGTTTGCACTCTGGAGAGGGGTGCTGCCCACAGAGGGCTGGGCTCTCCTCCATCAGTTAGACAGTCCCCCACAGAGATAGATGCGAGCGAATCTGAGGTGCAGTTCCTCAATTGAGATGGTGTTCTGATGTGACTCTAGCTGCTGTCATGCTAATAGTTAAAGCTAACTAGGACGATAAACTTTGGAAGTTTCTGGATACACGACTTAGAAGACCATTCAGAGAACAATTCAGGACATGTTACTTACCTGTCTCCTCCCTATCTTCCCTTATTTTAAGGTCTGGTGACTTGGAATATTCTGGAACACCTCTGAAATATGTTAGAGTCTGTTTTATTGGCAGTTTTTTTTTCAATTATTGTTATAAAATTGTTATTCAGAAATGTGAGATTTTGTGGCCTTCCAGTTTATTTTGTTTCTCAGATGGTATTTTGCTATTTTGTTTTATAGGAATTAAACCATTTCAGTGTGACCGCTGTGGAAAAAAGTTCACCAGGGCTTACTCGCTAAAGATGCATCGCCTAAAGCATGAAGGTAAACGCTGTTTCCGGTGCCAGATATGTAGTGCCACTTTCACTTCCTTCGGGGAATATAAACACCATATGAGGGTTTCCCGGCACATTATCCGCAAGCCTCGGATTTACGAGTGCAAAACATGTGGCGCCATGTTCACCAACTCTGGAAATTTAATCGTGCACCTGAGGAGTCTGAACCATGAAGCATCAGAGCTAGCAAACTACTTCCAGAGCAGGTGAGGTGCACAGTGAAAACCCAATCAGGAAAACTGCTTTCTAAACTCTCCTGCGGCTAGGGCAACCTGCTGTTGTATTATCAGGCTGCCAGCAGTTAGTCCCTTCATTTTCAGTTGCCACTGTGCATACATACTCTGATCTCCTGATCCGATGAGATTTTGCTAAAGGTCTCTTAAATGATAAAGTCATATATGTTTTATAGTTGGTATTAAAAATACTTCTGCGAAATAAAGAGTAACAATATCCCCACAGAAGACTATTTGTCCTCTTGGATTTTTGTTAATGAAGTTAAATAAATTTCTTACTAGCAGATGTACCATGTCAGGTACATCTTAGTAATGTGCAGCCAGACTCGAGCTGCTAGCCAAGTTCTTCAGCACCAACCCTCCCTTTTACTGTCTCATATAGCAAGGTGGTGATGGTGGTGCACACCTTTAATCCCAGCACTCCGGAGGCAGAGGCAGGCCGATCTCTTGAGTTTGAGGCCAGCCTGTTCCACAAGATGTGGTTCCAGGACAGCCAGGGCTACACAGAGAAACTCTGTCTTGAAAAAAGAAACAGGAAAAAAAAATTAAAATCTTATATAAAAGAATATCATTTATCGGGGCTGGAGAGATGGCTTAGTGGTTAAGAGCACTGGCTGCTCTTCCAGAGGTCCTGAGTTCAATTCCCAGCAATCACATGGTGGCTCACAACCATCCAAAATGAGATCTGATGTCCTCTTCTGGCCTGCAGGCATACATACAGGCAGAACACTGTATACATAATAAATAAATAAATTTAAAAAAAAAAAAAAATATCATTTATCAATAAAAACATTGTTGAACTGTTACCAGGGATATAATTAGATCCAGTAAGTCTCCTGTTTATCTAAGTCCTCCTGTAGATAAAAAAAACTCTATTATGTGTGGTTTTTAATACTTGCTAGGAATTCTACCTCTGTAGAAACCCTTAGTTTCTCAAATATAGAAATCCTTCTAACTTAAAGTTTTTAATTAACCTTCATTTTTTAAATCTTTTCAGTTGCAAATTATTCATGAATAGATTTAGTTTTTCCCTTCTGATGAGCATTTATTTTATTTAATCACTTCTAATTCTAAATGTGTAGTTACTGTTACTAAAGCAAGATTATACACTTACTAAACACAGTTGTTTAGAAATAAAATAGTCCAGTTTCACTACTCCCATATAATATAGAGCCCTGTATCTTATACTACTCTTGTCTAATCCATGAAGACTTTTTAGGAAATATAGCACAAGACATTAGAAATTGCTTTGCAGACAAACATTTTATTAATACTGCATGCTCAAATTATTAAGTGGCCACCTCAAATTGACAGGTCTAGTATAATATCCTCTTAAGTTCAGCAATGAAAATTTTTGTTTTTTTTGTCTTGTTTTTCCAGACAGGGTTTCTTTCTGTAGTCCTGGCTGTTCTAGAACTAACTCTGTAGAACAGGCTGGCCTCAAACTTAGAGAAATCCACCTGCCTCTGCCTCCTGAGTGCTGGGATTAAAGGCATGCACCACCACTGCCCAGCACAGCAATGAAAGTTTAAAGTATCTGACTTATTTTACAATAAGAGATTCTTTCCAAATTCTTATTAAAAGGTAATTTATTATTGTTTCCATATACTAAATCTACTAGCAAAGTGAACACTGTTTTCTCCATCTTTTGACTTCACATAGTAGAATATATGTAAGGTCATCTATGCATAAGGACTTAGCTCCTTAGCTAACATACATTCAGTTGGTAATATAAAGGTAGGTTTATATATACCTTGTACTCAGTGAGTATTCCAACAAAGGTTAAGCATTTACATTAGTCTCATGATTGTTGCTTTAGTGAAATGCCACTTACATACATATATACAGACTCCTGTATGTAGATTCAGAAAGACCATTGATGTGTCCAGAGAACCATTGGAAGTGATCATTAATCCTTTTTATTGCTCATAGGGAGCTGGGATGCACTTTGCTTTCTACTGAATGACTTCAGTTCATATTCAGGAAAATTATTTATTAATAGCTTCATTGAAGAATTAGTGAAACCAAAAGTCCCAATCTTGTTTTATAAATGACATTTCTTTATTTTAGTTTGAAAATTAATTCTGTATTTTATCCTTTGCCTTTCGTTTAGTGATTTCTTAGTGCCGGACTACTTAAACCAGGAGCAAGAAGAGACTCTTGTTCAGTATGATCTTGGAGAACATACTTTTGAAAGCAACTCTTCTGTTCAAATGCCTGTGATTTCACAGGTCTCCTCAACCCAGAATTGTGAAAGCTCTTTCCCCTTGGGGTCTCTTGGTGGGCTTGCAGAAAAGGAGGAGGAAATGCAAGAGCAACCAAAGACCAGTGCTCATGCTGAGGCTCCCAGAGAAGACCCCCCTAAGTCAGAGCTGGCTTCTATAACTGTCGAGTAATTCTGTGATTTGGCCTCCTTGGTTTTGGTTTTTGGAAAGTGCCTGTGCTTGGTCTTATATGTTTAAATTTAATTTTTCAAACAAAGACGAGTTCCCTTTGTAAGCCCTAAAATTGGAGGGTTGCTTTGTTTTGATTTTTTCATAGCTGAGAGATTGCTTCTGTATGTATACAATAAGGTAACATTGAAACAGAACATAAACTCTAAGACTTAAGGAAAAGCAGCTGATTTCAAACGTGGCAGTTCTTCCTCCCAATGTTAAAGGTAGGCAGCAGCAGATACAGAAGAAAGCAGGTTGTTGTTGACCTTCCTGAGATGAGAGGGCTCATTGGAAGTTTCTAAACAGAATTTGACAATGCCTAAGTAAATGTTTACTCCTAGATGCAGGGTGTTATAAACCCTGTAGTTTTGGAAGTATTTATGGTAATTTTTTTCAAATGAAGGTAAATAACTTTTGAAATCCAGCATATTCTTTTTTTAAGCCATTATGAATTTTCATGGTGGAAAATTGGTATCGGGCAGGCATTTCCTGTACCTTTAGTACCACTCCAAAGGCCAAGAGGTATGACTGAGAGGAGTCAGGCATGGAGTAGCCAGGGTGCAGAAGGAGGTATGTATACCCCAGCTTTATAGGAATTGTTTCAATACTGTTTTTCTTACTAGAATGAATGTTTACCTGGCCTTTGAATGGTGATACCTGACTAACTAGGACATTGCCCAGATTAAGTGTCCTCTTGTCCCATCAACAGTACTTTCACTTGCATATACTATTGTGCTGCCATATAAAAGAAAAATATTGAAGATATTCTATATTTTATATATAGGTTTATGTATTGTTGGGGATGTTTATGCTGTACTGTTTTGGACAAAATAAAAGAATTCTGTTTTGAGGCTACATTCTTAACCCAATTAAGATTGTTTACAAGATCACATATGACAACAGTACATTGTCCTTATTCTAAAATATTTTGAGGTATTGCCAAGTTTGTTAAAAGCTGTTATAGTTTTCACGGGATGTAAGCAATAATGTGAAAGATAAAAGGTTGTAAATGATCATCTGTGACTCAGAAATTGGGGGAGGGACGTGTTATAAAGATTAAAATCTAAAAACTTTGCTACTCAAATGATGAAATTTATATAGTACTCTAGATTGGGATATACTTTTTTAAATCTGGTGCCATCAAAGCCTCTTTGGTCTGAAATATTCATGAGTCCGTGAATAATAAACTTTTGAGTAATTTTTCTCTATAGAAAATCACCCTAAGGTTCATCATTATGATTGCTCCTGATGGGGTTAAAAAATAGAAACAACATATGTTTTTTGTTTGACTTTGAATACTTTCTTCTGTTTTGTGACAGGATCATATGTAGCCCAGGCTGGTCCAGAACTTACGATCCCCTTGCTAGCATGATATAGACACATGTCACCACACCCAGATCAAACTATAGTTCTTAGTCAGAAACATGATCTGAATTTTATTCCAATGCCAGACCTTACTTTTTACATTATAGTAACTTGTTTCTTTCAAGTTTATTAATTCTACAATTTAATTTCTCTCTTTCCCTGTCTCTCTTTGTGCATATTCTCCTACCTTATTTGTACTTTTTTCTTAATCTCAGTATTGAGAATTGAACCGGAGACCTTACCCATTATTTGCACATGGTCATTCACTGAGATACAACCCTAGCCTTTATTTCCAGTTCTTCATCTGACTCAGGAGCTCATTTGCTCCCCAGCATAAGTATATGACTTTCAGAAAAATCAACTAGGAAAGTTAGTAATTTTTATTTTAATGTCATATATGATCTTTTAAAACTGTGCCTACTAATAAAGGAATTCTAAAACTCATATTAGAATCCTATTTTAAGTATGGTAAGGACTAGGTTAAATTATGATCAGGAATTATGGTTTTGGTTCCAAGTTTTGTTTTCTTTTTATTCTGTTAAGAGTCAGAAAAAAAGAAAAGGAAGAAAGAAATAAGAATCAATCAGAGATGAACTGTTGAAGAATTCTTTTCAGATTCCTGGGTTGAAAGTGTTTCGGTCTACCCTATCTTGAGAATTGTTGAGTTAGGACGTCCCTGGCATCGCCCTGTGAAGGACACTCCTCACTGGATTTTCATTGCTGATGACAAATCTTGTAGCCAACCTTTATGAGATTTGAATATACCATGCAAACACATATGGTTAGTTGCCCACTGCCCAAATCTTTTTTATAAAGGTGCCTGACCAGTGTTTAATATAAAGTGATACGAAGGCCTTTTTCTGTTCCATTAAGACTCTACATTTGTGAGGACATTTGTCTATGAGCCTGTTATAGGAAACACAGCTGCAAGAGATAATTGTATATATAGTAACATTTAAGGTTTATTTAAAGTTGATATAAGAGAGGAATGCCTAGATGTATACTTTTCACCAGAATATATGGAAAAAATTGTGAAGAGGTGAAGCCGGTCACGATCCCTTCCATAGAAGCCACCAGGGTAGCTAAACAGAAAAGCATCCTTTATTAACGGATGCCTATCTTTTGTAAGGCCTAAGGGTAACTTTGTGATATTTAAAGGGCTTAACTTTTAGAATGCAGGATAAATTACTTTCTAAAAAGCTAAGCATTTTATACAAGAAAAGCTTTTGTTTTCAGTTTTTTCCCAACTACCAAACAGAAAGGATGTGCTTTAGAAAGAAGGTTTTTGCCGTGATATTGGGTCCAGCTGCTCTTGTCACACTTTATATTTCCAAATTCTGGCCTTGGGAGCTTTGCATCAGAGATTGTACTGACACAAGGACAAAGGTGTCAATGCTTTCACTTTGTGCATTTAAAGTCTTTAGTATTGCTGTCCACAGGGGTGTTCCAATGACTTTCTCTTAATCGACCATTTTAAATAATCCCAATTTTTATTTCCAGTAACTGCAATTCATTATATTACTAGGTCATGTTTTGGTTTTTTTTTTTGTGTGTGTGTAGGGGGGGGTTGGTTTTAAGTTCACAATTTTGTTAAAACAAAATGAACTAAAATGTCTAAGTGGCCTCATTTTGGTCTTAGTTTGAACATTCTAACACCCTTAAATAGGTTCCATGTGAAGATATATGCCCTTTGTTATTAAAGACCAACAAACAAAAAATAGTTGTATTTTGTTAAAATGTTTTACAAAGTAGAGTAAAGGGGTCAGTGCCTCTGATGTGCTGAGACATTGGTAACTCAATTACTGTCTAAACTGCTGAGCCAGACTCTCCTGTTCTAGAAACTCATCCCGTTCCTTTGGAAGCTCTGTTAAGTCTTTCACTCCTTTCAAAAAAACAAAACAAAACAAAACAAAAAACCTCCTACTTTATTCTCTTAATCTAATAGGAGCCACTTAGGCAGTTAGTGGTGTCTGTATAGGTTTTCAGAATCAGCTTTAGTCTGTTAGCTTTGAATTTCCTATAAGGTACATTACCATACAATGTTACGGTAGATGGCAATTCTCTACTAGTATCACAGAGAATTGTTTCTTAGGATGACGAATGAACAGTCCTGATACTTTAACTCAAGAGATTTTGATTCGTGGAGTAATGACCAGGCAGATTGGAAACTTCCAATGGTACTGCATCACTCACCTGCCAAAAGGGCCTTAAAACTCCGAAATACACAGCTAAGTGACAGAATGATTTCTGAGTTCTTAACCAGGGGAGGGGAAGGAATTAGGGAAGCTCACACATGGAGAGCAGGTGGGGGAGGAAAATGGGCTTTCACGGTAAGTTGTTGACATCGGATGCTTTTTCTATTTTGATGGTTACGGAGAGGATATGTAGAAGCCAGGAAGCAGTGGAACAGAGGTGAGGAAGCAGAGACTTTATTGTCACTAACCCCGGGTGTTAAGTGAGGTCATCAAAATTAATACTTTAATTTTTGTTTATGCTAGTATTTATCTCTCAGTGTCATTTTTGACATAATGTGGTGACATGGAATATTTTTATTTGAAAAATCCTCACAAAACGATTTGCCAAAATGGTAGTGGTTCAGATAACAGTGAAGTAGAAATGAGCCAGTCCTCATACAGGCTGGGAACAGGCTATGGGTATCGCATTCTGGATTACACATAGATTAAGGTTTTTGCTGTGGCCCGGAAGAGTTGAACTGTGAACAGAATGGTAACCAGCTACCACCAGGAGCTGCACTTCTTACTTGTTAGTTTGTACTAAAGTGATAAGTTAGATGTTTCCCCTATATCATAATTCTATTTTTATAATAGAAAAAGATAGTTCCATGACTTTGGAAATAGTTGCTATAGCGATTTGAGACAGTGTGTTGGAACCTTGGCTTTGGCAGATCCGAGCAGCAGTGAGCCTTCCCTTGTTTCTGTGACTAAGACCCAGGCCAGCGCCAGTGGACACAGGCTTCCTGTGCACATAAATTTACAAAGAACTTAGTTCAGACCATAATTGAAAACATTAAAGTTAATGTTTTTATTCATTGAAAATTGAAATAAAAAATTAAGGAAAAACGTTTAAAACTCAGTTTTTTATTTGATTTTAGTGCCTAGCTTATAAAGTCAAATCCTTGATTTCTTTCTCTTTTAAGTTAACCAGTTATTAAGTTACGTTATTAAGCCTAAAGCCCAGGGCTCAGTTGTGATGACTTACTGGTAAAACCACCGATAATCATCTGAGGAGCTATAGTGTCATGACTTTACCAAACTCCTTTGTTTTCTCACATGCCAGTTTGACTATACCTAGAGCTTGAAAACTCATCCTGGCAGTGAATGTTGGTTACCACATTGCATCAGCCGCTAAGGAGTCAGCCTCCTGTACCAGGGGAGGTGTTGTGTCTTTTCTGTGACAAGTGTGTGAGTATGCTGTCTCTGGGATTAGGTAGCAGTTTTCAGCTGACAGATGTCATGGAAGGTCTCTCCTACTGAAGGTACTTTGATTTGGAAAGTTGCACTGCTTTTCTGCTCCCTGGAGTAACTGGCATCGGGTATTTAGAAGTGAGATCGTAAAATTTGTTGTTTTACTTATACAAAATGATGGCTTCTGATGCTTGTTTTTGAGGTATTGTTTAAAGAAATAGCAGTCCTTGATTGGTTAGAATTTGGTTTTGACCCAAGTTCCAATGATGTATTAGTTTGCTGATACAGGTGTGTCCTGTTGCATCAGCTAGATATTGCCTGCCTCTTTGTTAGGCACCCTTGTGGCACCTTATGTTCAACCTGAAGGATGGTATGTGGCCTCTTTGTGCCTCTGCTGTCTTCAAAAGCCATTTTATAAAAATCTTAGGTAGCCTATTTTAATATTTAAATATATATATTTGTGAAAGATACTTTTAGAACAGACCTTTTTTTTAACATTAAAATTCCCGTATTCCCATTTTTAAGAGTAAACTAAAGCTTTTCCAGGCTTAGGAAGTATGTTTTTTCAGAGCTGTAATAAGAAAGTCAGATTGAGGTGAGAAACCGGAAAGTTCAGTGATAGGGAAAAGATGTCTGCTGAGGGGAGACAAATTTAAAAGTAAAAATTGCTTTGACGGAACATGAATTTTTAAAATAAAATTGTGGGTTTTGTTTCTGTAATTTCATATTTGCTGCTACAGTAGCTCACTATTTTACAGGGCTAATATATAAATCTGGCTCCATTTAAAAACTGGGGTCTTTTCTGATAGAAGCAGCTTAGAAAGAGACTGCACCAGCCTGCCAGACAGTGGCAGGTGTCCGTGTAGCTGATGCATGCTTTAATATTTGCCTGTCGCTGGCAGCCCGGAGGTCAGGAAAGCTTCCTACCCTGCCAGCTAGAGCAGTGCAGCTCTTGGGGAACTGGCATCTGTGAAACAGGCCAAAGAGGGGACTTGTGAAGAGAAACTGTGAATGGAGTTAGACGAATGGGTGATTCCGTGTCCTCTGCCCCTCTCCCAGAACAGTAATCTCTCTCCACTGTGCCGTCCCCAGTTCACCAGCTCTGTACCAGTCATCATCGTCATCGCATTCAAGTATAGCTTTACTTGGTGACAGTGGCCATAGCTAAAGTACTTGGCATGTTTGACTTCCTACAATAACAAAATGGTCTTAAAATTTGTTTTGTTTGATTTCCTTAAAAAATGTATACAGTGTCATAACTTCACATTTTATATACTAGTATCTGACTATTAGTATTTTACAGAAACCATGGTTCTTGGTGACTACATATATATATATATTTTTGTGACTTTTTTGTAAACTAAGTGCCGTTTCAACGTTACAATCATTTTTAGAGTTATTGTAATCAATGTGAATATCATGTTTTTTCAAATCTGTTCTGAGCCTAGTGTTTGCTTTGTGAACATACGTGTATTGTATATATTCTGTATAGTTAATACTGTACTGAAATATTAGCTTGTTTGATATGAGAAAAGTATGTATTGAGTACCTTTTTGCTAGCCTGATTGCTTAATCTTTTTTAAAAAAGATTTAAAAAAAATTTTTTTAAATCTTTAAACTGGCCTTTATTACATGGTCACAAATAAAGTTGCAGTTAGAAGGGATGGACAGGGAAAAATTAGTCTTGAGTGTCTTTGGATAGAAACATGAGACTAAGATTTGTTTTTTGTTTTTCCTCATTAAAATAACTTACTGGTGTTTTATGAAATAAGTTTTTCTGCTGTTGTCATTGACTGTTGGCTAGAAGGAGGAACTGATTATTGAGTGTGTGCAGCCTAGAGGCTGTTATAGTGAACAGCGTCTGTCGGTGCTCCAGAGTACAGACCCTATCACACCAGGCTCAGGCGGGAAACAAAGAGGGCAGTTGGGGAAGCCATCAGGTCTGGGAGCTAGGAGCCAGCATCCTGGATAAAGCTACTCACTGGATGGTGGGTTGCCTCTGATTTTATTTTATTTTATTTTATTTTATTTTATTTTATTTTATTTTATTTTATTTTATTTTATTTTTGGTTTTTCGAGACAGGGTTTCTCTGTATAGCTTTGCACCTTTCCTGGAACTCACTTGGTAGCCCAGGCTGGCCTCGAACTCACAGAGATCCGCCTGGCTCTGCCTCCCAAGTGCTGGGACTAAAGGCATGCGCCACCACCGCCCGGCTGCCTCTGATTTTTTTTTCTGAAATTATTTCCTATTAATATATATTTAATATTGACTAGATAGAGACACATTGCTGCCATTTCAGTGATGACTGATGAATGGGGTCAAGACAGGTGGGAAATGGGAAAGCAGCTCATTGCAGAAGTAGTGTGCCTGTGCACGCATAAAAGGGGCCACAGAAGAAAAGACTGTTCAACTCAGTCAGCCAGGGTCATTTTAGTCAGCTGGGTCCAGAGACAAAGGCAGGTTTTAAGAAGTGCCTTGGTAGTGGGCATCTTTAACAAGTTTATCCAATGTCTAAGGTCAGCAAACTGGTTCCTTGTCATCCTGAGCCATAAATGATAGGGCAGAGGTAAGATTCAAAATAATACCAAAAGCAATAACCAAAGATACCTCTTCTAAATTGGTTAGGATAAAATTAATAACTTGAGCCTTCTCTGTTATGAACAAGAACGTTTATTCTAAGAAGTAAACAGAGAAAGCAAATTATAAACATACTAAATTTTAAAGGAGGGGGGTGTACATAAATATCTATCCTCAGAATTTAATGTGATTTTTTTTTATATCAATAAACTTCACAGACGTGAGAACAGAGGTAGGTGTGTAATCTGGAAGCACTCCTGGACAAGAAGAGCTGCTCTTGCGGCCACTCCTGTTCCCTTCAGTTCTGATCAGCGTGCTTAAAGTATTTGTACTTCATAAATAGGAACAGATCATTGCAGAGGCCATGAGCAGAGTTGGCAGAATTTCCACGCAGGAACCCCCATTTGTCAGTCCCTGCCTAATTTTTCCCATGGTCATGGCTTTAGCTGCCTTTCCGCACCCCACCCCACCCCCACCCCCAGACAGGGTTTCTCTGTGTAGCTTTGGAGCCTGTCCTGGAACTCACTCTGTAGCCCAGGCTGGCCTCAAACTCAGAGATCCGTGTGCCTCTGCCTCCCGAGTGCTGGGATTAAAGGTGTGTCACCACCGCCTGGCTTAGCTGCTTTTTTACACGTAAAAATTACTAGCAGTGTACAGCAGGCAGGCTCTAAGAGAACACTGCATTCTAGCAATAGAAGAAGAAAAAAGTCACCATCTCCTCATACAAGGAACAGACCCTTCTCTGCCACCTTTGTATTTACACCCCACTCCAGAGTTTCCCTTCTGTTTCTGTTAGAAGCATTAACTTCCTTTCCAGCGTCGCCGGCTGTTTGGGAGACTTTAGTGTACTACCTTTACAGTATGACGTGGTACCTTTGGCTTTCTCCTCAGGCCCCGATCCTAGGTCCTTTTGCTGGATTTACTGGAAGTCATTTACTGAATGAGTAAGTCTCATTTACCAGAGAACTTGAAAACTTGGGCAGGATCAATACCCCGCCCATGTCCATGCACCGCTGGTATGCAGCCAGCCTCATGAGTCATCTAGAGATCATCCATTGGAAAGTTGCTGTAGGACACAACCAAATAAAGAGCCCAGACTCTGGATTAAATTGGGGGCAAAGGCAGAAATGCTCTCTCGATGACCCATACATATATACACAGTAGGATCCAGCAGTAGAACTCTGTTTTACTGCAGGCTGGCCCTGAACTCACTGTAACGTAGATTGGCCTTTAATCCTTAGGACATCTGCTCTTGGCCTGGTCAGCGGTATCTCGAACTTTCTATAACTCCGTGTGTGTAGTTTCCCTCCTGCTCTCGAATGGGACTTCCTTCCATTAACAGAATGTTCGGTATTTTCATTACTTGTCATAAGACAACCGCCCTGCTCACCTACGGGCTGTGGGCCCTTGGCTGACTGGATGAACCCTTGATCTTTTGGAGGCAGTGGCTTCAGAAATAAAGAATTAAGAAAAAAAAGACTAGAGGAACACCCTGACTGATGGGACAAGGAAGAGTGTGGGGAGGAGCCAGCACTTCAGTGGGCTCTTGAGAAAAGGGTTCGTATAGACGAAGAAGGGAGAGTGCTCCAGGTTGAGGGCTGAGAGTGCAAGGTAATTGGCTGGACTTGGTGGCAGTCCTGAATGAGAGGAGTAGAGGATTGTGTTAAAAGCTGGGCAGGGGCCAATGAGGAGCTCCCTGCCAGAATCCCAGCACCTAGGAGCAGGAGGAGTCAGGGCTGGCCTGAAGAATAGAACTGTGTTTGGTAGGAAAACTGATAACATTAACTGAGCAAAGGCCAGGGTCAGAACTCTGTGGAAAGGTTAAGAACAAGATCTGAGAGAAGACAGGCTTCAGTGAGTCCCTCGGAGTTCAACTTAGAACCTAACAGAAGGTGAGAGAAGAGCTGCCAGAGAAGCAGCAGGTTAGGGGGTGGCTGAAAAGTGGGCTTCAGCATGAGTGCAAGTCTGGTCCCTCAACAGTGGGAAGTACCTGCCACGTCCATTCCACTGCTCAGGGAAACTGTCCAAAATAAAGCAAAGTAAGAAAGAATGAGTTCTGACAGGGAAACTGCAAGGGGACCACCGTGCATCTTAGAGGTAGAGTGCACACTCACGTGCCAGAGCCCCCAGGTGTGATCCCCATCACTGCAGGTCAAAGGATGAGCTTGCATCAGGCTGAGGAGTGTCCCTCCTTAGAACGGCTGTACAACATTTAGCTTGTTATTAATGGACTTGCTTTCTAGTTTCTGCTCAGTCCAAGTTCATGCGATTGGGTATTCCAGACATTCTCTGTGGCTTTTAAGTCATCTGTTGATAAGCATTGGACAACCCAAAAACCAGGTGTGGTGTTGGGCATGCAAGCACAGATCTTGCCCTGCTGGAGTCATTTTGGGATGGTGGGGAGCAGGGACAACAATGAAAAAAAAAGGTTGGGGGGAGGATATGTGCTGAAGGAAAACATGTTGGTAGGCTGAGTGAAGTCAGGTGGCAAGAAGTGTTAAAAGAGTTAGGGACTTTAGTCCCTAAGGAGGAGATAAAGACAGCCAACTTTAATCTGTGACCAGGAAGGTAGGCTACCCATCCAGAACAAAGCTAAAAGCAGACATTGCTGAAGAGATTGAGAATATGAAACAGAATGACAGTGGGAGTTGGTTTCCAGACTCTGTCTTTTCTGCACAGATTCAGAGGCTTGTTCTCCCCAGAACAAGCCACTAAGTTTACTCAGTCAGGCACTTACAGCATTACAGGCTTAGTTTTTTGAAGAGCCGAACCTTGTTCTCAATAACGAATTTTTTGTTTTACTAGCATTAAAATGTCATTTAAAGTACTCTACAGGCTAGGGATATGCTCAGTTCTAGAGTAGCATGGTCAGGGCAAGACTTCTGCATGTCAAACATATGCCTTGGTACAGGACCAATGGCTGAGTAAACCCAGCTGCTAGTCCCAGAATGCACACGTGCGCATCCCTCCCAAGCCTGCGCTTCCCTCATCCAGGGAACACGAAGCAGCTTTGTGCAGCAGGTTGACCTGCCCGCCTGCCTGGGAAGACCTGCGAAGGACTGAGGTCCAAGCGGGAGACTGACTGTGTAAGTTAAACATTGCTCCACATACCCGGGCCAAGCTACCACACTTGTAGATTCTCCAGAGCTGGGGTCCACAACATCCTGCTTATGTATGACTCTGGAGAAGTCCAACCTACCATGTGGGCAAACTCATATAATGGCTTTCCACAGATTTACTTTGGACTGAACTGCATACTGTAAGGATCCCATAATCACATCTTCACACACTTCCATGTATACATGTAATATTTCTCTCCGTGACAAGTAGCCAGAACTGAGGAAGAAGGGCCGCCCTAATTTCCTCCCATGGCCTGGCAGTGCTGCTGAATGGTTATTAGGCCCATGCAAGGCACCCCTCACAGGTCAGACTGCAATACGACACTGCCGCAGTCCCTGAACCAAAAGCCTTAACCAAGCCTCCTCAGATCAGTCCACACCTAGTGAGTCCGCCCTTCCTTTCTCAGGGTTCCCCATGCGGTCATCAGCACGCTTTCCAGTCACTCTTCCACTTTGCCTTTGGCTCTAAGTCTCTACGTGAGTTGAACATTCCACAATGTGCTCTCCCTCCACCAGGACCCTCCTGCCCAGTCCTTGCTTGCCCCCACTTCTAGTATGTGCTGTGCATGTTAGAGTTCCTCCCCTTGGCAGCGGGGAGGATGAGCAGGGCAAACACCAAGCAGCTCTTCTGCCCAACTCCCCTCTGTGGGCAGAGGGAACCTGCACAGCTCAGTCCTGACGGCTCCAGGGTCCTGGGGCGTGGCCTTCTGTCTGGTACCTGCAGAGGCCGGAAGAAGGCGTTCAGTCTCCTAGAACTGGAATTACAGATTGTTGTGAGCTGTCACGTGGGTACTGGGAATTGAACCTGGATGTTCTGGAAGAGCAGGCAGTGCTGTTAACTGCTGAGTCATCTCTTTGGCCCTTAATTAACATACTAGTTGCACAAAATAGTGACTTTAGCTGTAACATTTGCACATACAAATATATTGTGCCTTGTTCATTGTCACAATTTCTCATTCTCCCTTTTTCTCACCTCTGTACACCCCTCTCCCTGGCCCATAATAGTCTCTGTTTTAAGGTCATCTTATTTTTCTTTTCAAATGAAAAGATACATGTCCTTTTAATCTAAAGTATATCCTGATTCCATCTCTGATTGGTTGGTTTCCATGCTGAGGATAGAACCCAGAGCCACCAGCATGCTAGGCACTACCAATGAGCTAGCTAGTCCACAGACTCCAATACTTGTCTGGGGAATAAGTAATTTTACTTAACATCATACCCATCCTCTTTTCCCCCTCTTTTTCTTTCTTTTTGGTTTTTTTGAGACAGGGTTTCTCTGTTTAACAGCCCTGTCTGTCCTGGAACTCACTCTGTAGACCAGACTGGCCTCGAACTCACAGACATCTACCTGCCTCTACCTCCCAAGTGCTGGGATTAAAGCTGTGCACCACCAAACCCGGCGCCCATTCCTTTTCTTGCAAATGACAGGATCTCATTCATTTTCTCTATCCATCCATCTGTAGATAGGCACTCAGGCTGATTTTATGACTTGGCTACTGTGGGTAATACTGCAGTAGGCAAGTGTTTGGGCTGGTTGCATTACTCTGGGTGTTCCCAGAAGTGGTGTAACTGGATCATAGGGTGGGCCATTTAGTGTTTTTGAGAAGCTTCCACACTGACATCAAGTGGGATCACATGTAAGGACCCCTTTTCTCTTGCATCATCACCAGAATTTTGCTGTCTGTTTATCACCATTATGACAGGCGTGAAGTAGAATACCAATGTGGTTTTGACTTGTATTTCCCTGACAGCTAAAGATACAGTAGCTTTTCCCCCATATATATTGGCCATTTGTACTCCCTGGAGAAGAATCTCTGTAGGTCATTTGGGCATTTTAAAAGTCTGGTCCACCCACCACTCTTTTTTGTCAAGTATTTTGATTACCTTATGGTAGCTATTAGCCTGATAAAGATGAAGAGCTGGCAGAATTTCAGTCAAGAGACTAGGTCCAGCATAAGAGTCACGTTCTTCCCTATGCCCCTCTTTGATTATTTTGGAGTTAATGACTGTACCCCAGTGGTTGGAAAAGAGGCATGGTACCTGGTAAGAAATCAGTAAGTGTCCTGGAGGGTCCTGGTGGAGGGAGAGCAAAGCACACTCTTAGAGCCAAGGGGGAAGTGGGCATGAGACAGGTGACAGCGTGGAGAACTTGCACCACAGTCACAGAATCAACAAAAAGATGTATAGCCGGCTGGCATGACTTAGAGGTTGCAACAGGAGAGTTATTGAAGCCCAGGAGTTCCAAGAGCAGTCTGGGAATATAATCAGGACCTGTCCCAAAGGGATGAGTATTGGTGAAATTATTAAGGCCACTCCACGTAGTTAAAAGGAAGATTTATTTAGTGGATAACTTACAAAAAAGGGATAGGTAGGTCGCAGGGGGTCTGAGGAAGGTGTATCGAAGTCCAGCAGTGTTCTCCGGAGCTCTGCTCGGTCAGCCTCCACTGTCCAGGGTCCAGGAACAGAGCGAGCGCTGGCCCATCCAGATCTTGGGTCTCCAGGTGCCTCCCTTGGCCCCTGCCTTGTAGGCGTGACAGTTGCCGAAGCCTCAATTGGAACTTCCAGATCAAAGCTGGAATGGCTACCCACTACAGGTGAGGAGAGACCATTGTGAACTTCAGCATACTCCTACTTGTCAATCATTTGAACTCTCCTCAGTGAAGAAACCCCAGTTATTCACAGAGCAGCCAGGCTCCTCCTGGTTCTTGTATGCTCTTTGAAGGCCCCAGTATGAGGAATGATGCCAGGAGATGTTTTGCAAGTCCTTAGCTTACATGTGCATGCACCAAGTCCTCAGCTTCCCTGGTACCTGTTGTAAACAGAAAGGCTAGAAAAGCAGGCCTAAAGGTGTTAGGTTTAATTAACCTTAGAGAAGAGATGCTCTAGGGAGTGGATGTTTCCAAATCCTTTAACGGGGATGAGATCCAAGCTCTGCCCAGCCTGACCTGAGGAGCCCTTCCAGGCCGGCCATAAGAGAAAAATGAAGGGCCCTTTCAACAGCTCAGTGGGTAAAGGTATTTTCTGCCAAACTTGACAATCAAGAGTTCTGTCCCTGTGGCATGATGGAAGGAGAGAGCTGATCCTGCAAGTTGTCTGACTACCTGTGTGCTGGGGCACATCACTTGCCACACACATCCCAAATAAAAATGTACTTTAAAAAAGGACTTGCTGATGGGAGCAGATGCAGAGACCCACAGCCGAACATTAGGCCAAGAGAGAACCTGAATTGGAGATAACCATAGGGTGTTCCCCTTGGAGCTCAGGGGAACCCCTCGAAGGATGGGGAGGAAGAATTATAAGAGCCGGAGGGGTCAAGGATATCAGAAGAACACAGCCCACAGGTCTCACAGAGCCTGCATGGGTCTGCGCTAGGTCCTCTGAATGTGTATTATGGTCGTTAGCTTGGTGTTTCTGTGGGACTCCTAACAGTGGGAAGCGGGGCATCTCTGGCTTTCCTCTGCTTTTGAGACCCTGTTCCTCATACTGGGTTGCCTTGTCTAGCCTTGATATGAGGCGTGGTGTCTAGTTTTACTGTGACTTGTTATGTCCTGTTACGCTGATATCCCTGGGAGGCCTTTTCTCAAGGGAAACAAGGAGTTGATGGCGGAGGTAGGGGCTGGAGGAAAGGGAAACTGCCTTCAGATGTATTGAAAAATAAATAAGAAAATAAAACCTAAAAAGAGTGCTTAATTCCCCATAGCTGCGACCATACACCCGCTTCCCTTGGCCTCTCACAGACTTGCTCCAACCTAGGCATCAGCTGAGGAAGCCTGTACCTCGTTTGTTTTGAGTCAGGACCTCACATGTAGCCCTGGCTGGCCGGGAATGTGGGCTGGTATCAAACACATAAGAAAGATCCACCTTCCTTTGCATCCCGAGGGCTGGAATTAAAGATGTATGCTGCCATGTCGGCCCAAAGTTTGTGTTTTCCACCCTTAACTGTCTCTGTCACAGCGGTGAAGCTCCCGCCACATACCCAGTGCTGGCAGTCCAGTCCAAGAGCTCAGGGGTCGTTTGGGGTCTTCAGAGGAGTCTGCCAGTTTCTCTGTTGTACTGGAAACAGCAGGCAGCATGTGCCACCGCCCTTGCGATGGCCACACGTCGGGGCTGAGCTTACGGCATAGGAAAGCCAACACAGCCAGTCCTGGAAGGCCACCTTGACAATGGCGTGCAAGCCCGACGTCGCTCTTTATGGGAAAACAGGTGGTCAACATCTGTGCCTGCTAAGACCACGTCATAATTGCGCGGGAGGAGGCTGGTGAGAGCTGCCCAAAGCTGCTGCTGAGCCTCCCGCCGCCCTGGCCACTAACCACACTTAATGAAGTGTGTGAGCACCCCCTACTGTTCTCATCTGGAATTAACTGCAAGGTAGGAACCAAAGTCAACCCGAACCTTCTGTGTTTGTCCTTACAGAGTGTTTAAAATTCCATCAAAAAGTTTCTGTTGAAGCACCTAATGAGCTTGTACAAACTGTTAACCACTTGAGATTTTTTTCCAAGTCCCTTAATAACAAAATGGGATTGTTTTGGTTTTTACTCCATTACCCCAGTTCCACAAATATCCTTGGTTCTTAGGTATTTCTACCCCTGCTCCCCTCCCCCATGATCAACGTGTAGACCTCTGGGAGAAAGAAACCTGGCAAAGGGGTTGCCCTAGGTGCAGTGGCACCCGACCTCTGCCCTGGCTGTTTCTAACCATCTTTCCCGGCAGGCCTGGCTCAAGGCAGAGCTACCTGCATCGTGGGCTCCGTTCCCTTTGCAGAAGCATCTCACCAGGCCATACTGTTTTCCACAGAAGTTCGGGGCTCGGGGGAGGATGGTGAGGGGCAGGGGCTAGTCCTGAACTTCAAGATGGAACATGGTGTTCTGCTGCCCACAGCCAAGACCTCAAGGAAACATGTCTCCATCCACACTGCCCCAGGCAGGGTAGTAAGAGAAAGCAGATGACTTGGCCCCTGAGAAAGGGAAATGCCCAGGGGCTACTGGAGGTGGCCAAAAAATGGGAATGGGAAAGGTTTGGAAATGGAGCCAAGTCAGGCCAGCTAGTGAAAGTTCCTTTTAGCCTTTTCCACATGTGCCTCAGCCAGTGGATTTATTACCTGGCAAGAGAGTTCTGGCAATTTAGAGCTCCAGGTGGACAGAGCCTTGGCTCCAGAAAGGGGCAGAACTCTGCCATTCCCTGGGCAGCTACAGAACTACCCCGCCCCCAATGAGAAACGTTGAGCAGGGCGTTTACAGGGCATCTCTGGGCCTGCTGCTCCCGCGTGATGGGAATGGTTGGTCCACTTAATGGCTGTGTGGAGAGTGAAGCAGGACTGTGTACGAGGCCCGCGGCACATGTCACTGTTGTGTGGAGAGTGAAGCAGGACTGTGTACGAGGCCCGCGGCACATGTCGCTGGTTGCGCCTGCCACTTACACTGTTCAGCAGAGAAGCTCAGACCTTGTCCATCTCCACTCAGCAGAGCACACAGAGACCCTAATCCCATCTGACAAGGACAAGAGTGCAGAGTGGAAACACCGAGTTCTCCACCGAGAAGCGGGTCTGCTCTCCTGACTTCAGTCATTCCAAGTCTCCCCAGGAGGCTGGCCCCAGGGACCTTCAGTTTAAGGCTCTTTCCCACTAAGATGGAGGATAGTATTCTTCCACTTCTAAAAGGGCGGCCTCAGCAGTTAGCCCAGGAAATACTTCACACTGAAGATCTGAAGGGTTGGGTACAGTCAGCGAGATGGCTCAGCCCGGAAGGGCAATTGCCACCAAGTTTGACGATTGAACTTGTCCTCCGACTTCCTCAAATCAGCCTGACAGCCTATATCAACTGCCTTCGGTCCCAGTCCCAGCTGGCACCATGCTGAGTTCATGAACAAATCCTTTCCTCCTCTGCCATGGCTTATATGAATAATTTGGTGTTTCATTTTGTTTCGCTTACGTGTTTCAAACAGATTTTTTCCCTAGACTAAATCTGTATGCCTGTGTCTTGTAGACTGTCTAGCTATGACCCTCTCAGAGGGCCAAGGTGCCCTCTCCTTGTGAACTGGCCTCTGAATGTACTTCTGTAGAGGGGACTTTTGCCTTCCCGTGGAGGACCTGCTCATTGCCTCTACCCCTGCACACCGCGTCCTTGGAGTTCTGGCTAGGCCAGGACTGAAGAATTCCCCTGTTGAGTTAAGCAGGACCATATGGACGAGCGGAAAGCTGTCATGGAGAGGAGCTATTCTGGATCACGGGTGTGGCGGGGGAAGCGATGATAACCTCCAAGGCGGTGTTCAGGGGAAGCCTATGAGCTAAGAGGAAGGGAAAGTTGAACTCACACCCCAGGACAGCCGGCCCTCCTGCTGGAAGGTGCTGAGACAACGGAACAACCAGACAAGGGAGCCTGTCCACCTCCGCCTGGAAATACTGGCTTTTTAGGAAATGAAGGGAGGCGAGTGGAAAGGGCAGGCAGGGAGCAGGCAGCTGCAGGCACAGGGTTATGGGACTAGTATGGAGAGGTGGGGAACGGGACCAGGCTCGCTGAAACCCCGAACTAGGGGGTCTCCATTCAATTCTGTCTTCCCTGCAGGCCTGCAAACCCAGCTTGCCATCAGGGTCACGTACACATCTGTTCAGGGCAGGATGGCCGAAGGTCATTCTGTGTGCAGTGGGACTGCCTGCCTCTTATGTCCCGCGTCCCACTGTCTCTGTCGTGAGCTCAAAGGAGTCATCTCAGAGCAGAGCTGGGCCGTGGCTCTCACTGGCACTTGCTGGCAGTGGGTTTGCAAGATCTGCCCCACCCCTGCACCTGGCAGAGCTGCTTGTCCCTCTGTGGAAGAGCAGCTTGGCCCATCCTGTAGGGGAGTCCAGGATCTAAAACCAGCTGAGAACTAGACTAGTCTTACTATGGAGTTTGGTCTCATCATTCCCAGTGGTATTAAGTAGCTTCCCAGACCCCCTTGCTGATTGCCACCCAAAGGAACCCCACTCCAGTGGCCTGGCCTGAGCTACCTGTTCATTCCACCACACCCCCCCCCACACACACACACAGCATCCTTACTTGGCAAACTGAGGTGGTTACAAAGCTATTATTAACTATCAGTAACTGGACCCCTAGTCTGCTGGCTGGCAAAGACAGAGGAAGGGGTGTGCGTGACCAGCCTAGAGCAAGCCCCAGCTTAGAAAATGAACGCTCAGGGGGATTCATGCCTGGAAGAATAGTTCCCAAATGCTGGTCCACACCTCCCAGCCTCCCTGAGGCAGTTTCTCTGGCATACAGGGGGGGAAAAAAGAGGGCCCCTAAATTGAATCCTTTAGAAGACTTTCGTACTAAGAGCATGAGCCATCTTTACTCTGTGTTACAGTTTCCTTTCTTCGTGGAGCAGTGGTGGTATGTAAACACACCAAGAACACGCTGGAGGGGACATTTGTGTCAGCACCGTAGACGGTGTGGCGCTTCCGAGTGCAGGCCCTGGAGCCGCGTTACCAGTGTTCAGATCCTTGTCCTCTTCCCTCTAAGTGTGGGCTTTGGGAAGGTCATCTAAAGCCCTGGTCCCCTGGAGTTCTCTGTAACATGGGGGTGTCGGAGCACTGTTGTGGGAGCACTGTTGTGAGGACTCAGCAAAATTCCATACTTAGACCACTTAGAAGAGTCAAGAAGCCAGCAAGGTGCCACACACTTGGAATCCCAGCATCTGTGAGTCAGAGGCAGGAGGGCTGGAGTTCCAGGCCAGATCCGTAGCAAGACCCCAGGCCAAAGAAGAAAAAGGAGAAACTTAGAGGAGCTGCCATTCTTCATTACGTTCCAGATTCTCCTGTCATTTTACAGCTCCAAGAAAATCCACCGCCTAAGGTTCACCGCTTGGGAGAACCCATTTCCATGTGGTTGCGGGTGGACAACACACCAACTCCATGTATCATTTAGTCACATGGCATAGACTTAGGTTCCATAGGTACCTAATATGTTGCTCCGGAGAAGGTGCCCTGTGCCACCCAGGTTTCCTGACATAATCTGATCAGTTTGCTGATAGATAAGAGTCTCACCTCAGCATACCCCATTCCACATGCCCCCACAATCCGTGTGTGTGTGTGTGTGTGTGTGTGTGTGTGTGTGTGTGTGTGTGCGCGTGCATACATTCCTCCAGAAGCCTGTTTGCGCCTAAGGAAATTGACTCTTTCATAGACTTAGATTTGTTCATTATGCAACACAGCCAGCTCATTTGCAGACAGTAAAAAATTGGCACAGACATGCCCATGTGTTGTAGGGGCCAAGCTGAGCTGCGACAGACACCCATTGTGTCTCTCGGGATACTGCTTTACCCCTGCTTGCCACCTGGAGGCATACCATCTGACATGAGCTCATGGCCGAGCCTGCCGGGTAAGGAGCTCTCCAGATTCTGACGCCGAGTGTCAGCGGGTCCTGCCTGCAGAGGGTTGGAGGACTGACTGGAGAAAGGCTTTGTGCTGGGGCCCATGGGTGCTAACCCTGAGACAGGAGCCCATTCTACTGCATGGAAGGGTGATTAGAAACTAGAGAACATGGTGGTGCACACCTTTAATCCCAGCACTCGGGAGGCAGAGGCAGGCAGAGCTCTGTGAGTTTGAGGCCAGCCTGGTCTACAAAGTGAGTTTTGGACAACCAGAGCTATTACACAGAAAAACTCTGTCTCCAACAACCAAAAGAAAGAAGCCAGAAGGCCCAATCAGGGGTCGAGGACACCAGGAGAACACAGCCCGCAGAATCAACTAAGCCAGGCGCATAGGGGCTCACAGAGACTAAGGCAGCACTCACAGAGCCTGCACGGGTCTGCGTATGTTATGGCTGTGTAGCTTGGTGTTCTTGTGGGCCTCCTAACAGTGGGAGTCGGGTGTCTCTGACTCTTTCACCTACTTTTGGGACCCTCTCCTCCTATTGGGTTGCCTCTTCCAGCCTTATTGTGATTTGTTATGCCGTGTTCAGTTGATGTCCCTGGGAGGCCTGCTCCTTTCTAAAGGGAAGGGAGGAGTGGATCTGGGGGAGAGGAGGTGGGGTGGATGCTGGGAGGAGCGGAGGGAAGGGCAATTGCAGTCAGAAGGTAATGTATGAGAGAAGAGTGTTTTTGAAGTTTTTTTTTTTTTTTAGCTGAGGATCGAACCCAGGGCCTTGCGCTTGCTAGCTAGGCAAGCGCTTTACCACTGAACTAAACCCCCAACCAATTTTTTGAAGTTATAATAAAAGAAGGAAAGGAAGACAGACAGACAGACTGAAAGGCCCAATCTGGCCCCACCTGGTGACGGGCGTGAGAGCCTGAGACAGCGCAACATTGCCACCATGTGGACAGAAACCTGAATGACCACTTTGCCGCCAGTCCCGCCCAGTGGCTCTGAATCTGGAGTCCCATACCTACAGGATTTGAAACCTTCCCCAAGCCGTTTCACGGTGTCTCCGGCAGAACCTTGGTAGAGGCAGCAGTCCTTGTAGATGCCACACCCGGGACCTGAGTTTGTTCATTAAGTTTCTAAGGTTTTGATAAGTAACTAAAATAAACCGAGATGCAAGGCAGTTTGGGAGGACCGGAAAATGAATGGCTTGAGATTCCCAACACAAGATGGTCAGCCAGGGGGAAGACTCCACGCTGTGTGCTGAGCCAGTGAGGCGAGTCCTCAGGCTGACTCCACAAGCCCAGCCGCACGCGGGTTATCTGTGACCAGGGAGAGGCTCTTAGCCTTGCCCTGCCACCGCCTCCTCCTGGTCCTTTCAGTGACCCTCCAGCACTGGATCTGCCAGGGAGCAGAAGCTAGGAGGTGGTACACACAGCCTCTCACCGTCCAGCCCGCCCCCGCTACCCCCCCCCCCCCATCCTTTAACTCCATGTCAGAGTCAGACTGCCCAGAGAATAGCACAGGATGCAAGGCTAGTTACAGAATCCACAGATAAATAAAATACATAGCTCCTCGTTTAAAGGCCAGGGTGACGCATGGAACCCAGTGCAGGGCCCTTTTGAGCATGGAGTTCAGCACTGTTCAGGCGCAGGGGAGACAGCCCTGCCTAGCCGCCTGGGGTGGAGGAAAGGGCTCTCTCGCTTTCACAACCCCCACGGCAGCCTGCCACGGCAGTAAGTGGTCCCAGAATGCATTATTCATCCCACGCCCTGCACAGTGGACCTGGCTACAGCTATTGCAGCCTGTCCTAATTAAATGGAATTTTCTGCCCCGTGCTTGGAGCTGAGTTTGTGAATTGAAAATGCAAATGTGTGCGAAACAGTCTTGGCCCTGAGTCCCCCCAGCCTGCCTCAGTAAAGCTAAGATGAACCAATACCCCAAACCCACTGCAGAGCTGCGTAGCCCAGTGCTCCACGGTGCACTCTGTGGCACCTCTGTGTCCCCTGGCTCTTCAATGGTACCAGTGACTTGTCCCTGTCGGTGAGTCTCAGTGGTAAGACAGAGTTCCTGCTGGCTATGGCTCCTTAGCCTATTTTAATCTGTCAATAAAAGGCCAGACTTGGCTTCATAATCTTTTTTTAATATACAATTTTATTATTGTTTGTTTGTTTGCTTGTTTTAGTTTAGTACATTTCTTTTTGTGCCTGCCAGAGTGTGGGCAGAGTACAAGGGCAACTTGAAGGAGTCAGCTCTTCCTTCGCACCACGTGGATCCTGGGCTTGAACTCGGGTCGTCAGGCTTGGCTGCAAGCACCTTTACCCACTGAACCATATCCCCAGCCCTCCTAATCACTTTTGGAGGCATCAACATTTGATTGATTTCTTAGGGATTAAGTGTCTTTCTAAGTAGGTTTTCAGGATTCTGCCAGCACTGTGGGGTCAAGAACACCCCTAACCAGACCTTGCTCAGGATGCCATATGGAGCCCTCAGTGGCCATTAGTCCATGGCAACCTCAGGGTAACAGGAACCCCTGGGGACAGTGCTTCTCCAGCTCCAAATCATGCTGGTCCCTCAGAAGGCCTCCGGAGTGGACCACTGCTGCCTGTACCTCCAGATTGAGGTCTCAGGAGCTCTGGGTCAGGAGTGGGAAGTTGTACCTATGAACTCCCCAAGATCTCAAAGCTCCTGTCCAAGGACCACTCTTGGAGAGCCCCACACACACACATCCCAGACCACAGGCCTAGTATCCACCCCCAGGGGCCTGAAGAGGGAGGGAGTGGCCCCAAAGGATAACTAACTCCCAGGTAGAAAATACTGAGTGCGATGCCTACATTCTAGAACAACGGGGCTTGAGACAGTGAGATCAGGTCAAAAAGCTTTCCCCAAGAAGTTGCCAGGCATCCCTGCCTGCGTGTTTGCCACCAGGGAATGAATGAGTCCTTACTGTGGATGGCAGCTGTGGTGGACACTGAGTCTGCACCAGCCTCCCCGAAACCACACGCGTGTGAGCTGGCTATGCACACACGCGTGGAACCAGCCCACACATGTGCCCTGGAACTCCTCAGTTAACGTAGAGCATGGCTCAGTCCTCCTGACCCATACCACTAGGAAGGAGCAACCACGTCAGAGGAAAGGAATACTATTTACATGGTGAGTCTTCCTGGAAAGTACTCGGGCGAAAATCAGAGACACCGCACAAACACCACCTGAACAGTCAGCCGATAACTCGTTTTCCTTTTTGTTAACAAAAATCGCCAGGAGCCAAGTCTGACAGTAGCAGCACCATCCGGGAGCTTGAGGAGTATGAACCAGGGTAGACGATGGGCAAAGCCCTCTTTCCTCATGACACTAGCTCAGTCACTGTCAAGTCTACCGGAGGCCACCCCTTCCCCCCAGCCTCAGCCCATACAGGGCTCCAGGGAAGCTCTAAGGGCCTTCCAAAGGATCTTCAACCTCTGCTGGGCAGTGGTGGCACACCCCTTGAATCTCAGCACTCGGATCTCTGTGAGTTCGAGGCCAGCCTGGTCTATAAAGCAAGTTCCAGGACAGCCAGGACTGTTACACAGAGAAGCCCTGTCTTGAAGAAAAAAAAAAAAAGAAGAAGAAAGCAAGCTCTCCAATCTCTCCTCAGATCTACAGTACTACCTCCCTGGGCCACTCCAAATAAGGAGAGAACATTTTATAAAGTCAAAAGAGGGACAGCCAAGAGGTGGAGGCACATATCTTCAATGCAGCATCCCTCCAACTGGGACCTATCCACGCTGACAGCCAGTCCACGCACACCCCATGTATGCGTGTATGCACACACACACAGCATATATGACCACCTTTGCACTGAATGCAGACCCACAACACTTTGCACCTCATCTTCCTCTGACATGTCACCCCCACCCATCCCCCACCCCAACCGCAGTGCCCTCTCTCCACATGATGCCCCTCCCCCAAACTCCCTCCTGATCCATCTACTGACTGTCACAGTCCAGGAACCAGGCCCTGGCTTCTAAGTGAGCACCTGTTATAACCGAGGACAGAAATAGCCTCTGGCCTAGGGAAGACGAGGCACTGTGGTCCGCACCCAGCATGGCACCAGGGCTAAGGGAAATTCTGTTCCAGTTTAGTGCAAAGGGGACTATTCATAGAAGTGGAGAGGGAAGGAGAGTCCCCTATGGCAAGAAAAACAAGTTACCTAAAAAGAAATAAAATGTTTTACTTACAAATACCCACCCCTGGAGCCAGCAAAAGAATTCCAACCTTAGGTGGCACTGTGTTCCAGGGTCTCTGGGGCTTCCTGAAAGGAGTCACCCTAGGGGACTCCAGCCCCTCCACCCACAGAGCTCCCAGGAGCTCAATGATAGTTGCCCCCTAGAGTCAGGAAGCAGGTCTCCGGGACAGGGTCGTCTTCACCCAGCTCAGGACAAGAGGGGAAGGCTGCCATCAAATCCTTGCCCCCAGCCTGGCCCCTGGCACTCAAGTTCTCTGCCCAACTCCTGGCCCCACTTTGGAAGCCGAGGGAAGTCCTGAGGATGCAGTTCACAGTCTGGGTTGTGGGGAAGAGGCCACGGTATGAACGTCCTCAGTGGTCCTGGCCTGTCTCCAGGTATGCATGTGGGGGCATCCCTGTGGGTGTTCATGGCAGATCATCCATGCGTCTATACTCCAGTCTGATCTTTGATCCAGTCCCGAAGGACAGGGAGCCTCGTGTACACGCCTGGCTTGTTCCTCTGAGCGCAGCCTTCACCCCAGCTCACCACACCGGCCTGGAAGATCCGTCCATCTGTCTCCACGCTGGACAAGGGGCCACCAGAGTCACCCTGAGCAAAAGCAAATCCCGTGCATGAGGCCCTTACCCCAACTCGCAAGAGCTGCCTCGATCTAACTGGCCTCTCCCATGCCCAGCCGACCCCTCAGCTTGCCCTCTCCTGACACCTGCCCTCTCCCACCCAGGCTTTCCCCAGCCCCACCTCTCCCTAGCTCCAGCCTAGTTAGGCCCCGCCCCTCCCCTTCCCCTGCCCTGCCTTTCTAGGTCCCTCCTCCTCCAGCTCTGCCTCTCCCCTGCAAGCCCACGCACCTGGCAGGAGTCCACACCCCCAGTGAGGAAACCCACACACATCATCCGTGGGGTGATCTGCTGTGGCATGAGGCCCTCACAGGTGGTCTGGTTGATGACACGGATCTCCCCCTTCTGCAGGATCAGTGCTCCGGTGCCTGGGAAGACAGTAAGCCAGGGTAGACTGAGGCAGGCAGCTCCTGGGGGAAGCCACTGTGCACGGGGAAAACTCACTGGAGATGTTCCCCCACGGGTCAAGTCTACAAGCACTGCTTGGAAATAGCCCAAGTGCCTGCAGCAGGCAGGTAGACGGGCAGGCAGCTGATAGCAGACAGAAGGATATCGTGCAGCCAGAGAAGGTAACAGACACTGCTGCTGTGTCAGGTCAGATAGATATGCACCAAGGTAAGGCATGGGTGGAAAGCAGGAACACCAAAAAATGCCACCAAATGCCACCGTGACTCTTGTCTGTAAGGGAGCCCTCTAAGGCAGGGTTTTACTTTCTGTATGAATGTTCACCGATGAACCGTACTGATCTAATGGAGTTTGTCAATCTAAAGTTTCCCTACAAACTGCTTGCCCTCCACGGGGCTCAGGGACCCACAGTGGGTAATGTTGCAGGCCCAGCTCAAAGGTTTGTCCAAGTCGAAAGTAGCGCCCACACCTCGGTTCACACTCATTGAGCACGCGTTTGCAGATGAATAACCACAGTTAATAGACCAGTAGCTGGCCACTAGGTTGTTCAGTGGCAAAGTCAGGGCTTCAGTGAAGGGCCCAGCCTGCAAATTCTACACTTTTTACTAGGAGCCTCCTTTTCCTTTCCACCCCCGACAGCTTCATCCTGACAGGCACCAGGAAGCTGGGTAATCCACCAGCTCTGAAGCCAGGACGAACTCTGTGCAGTCAAGGCTAGACACCAACGGGCTGTCAGCGGGCAAGCACCATGGCCTTGCAGGAAGGCCTGAGGCTCTCTGAAGGTCCTTGCCTGGCCGGAAGCTCACCTCCTTCTTGGGTGTGCCCCCAGCCTGTAACCCAGATGGCCTTGCCGGCAGGGAAGACATGGGTGGTATCAGGCAGGCAGATAGGGCGCACCACAGTGCTGTACTCCGCCGGCTTCTCGAGCTCCAGCAACGCGATGTCGTAGTCGAAGGTGAAGTCATTGAAGGAAGGGTGGGTGATGATGCGTTTGAGTTTGTGCTCCTGCACCCCAGAGGAGCTGCGCTTGCTCTGGTCCAGCAGACCCAGGAAGGCCGTCCACTTGGTGGGGTCTGAGTACCTGGGAAGACACGGAGGAGGAAGAGCAGTCACGAGCCGGTGGGTGGGCATGAACGCAGGCGGCACTCGGACTTCTCAGACTCAGAAGGCTACCCATCATGAACACAGCCTCAAGCAGCTGCCGAGGACCAGGAGCCAGAGGGAAGCTCTCTTACTGGGGCTTCACCCTAAACAGAGACTTTATTAAGCATAGTAAGAGGTGTTGGATTCCCCCCTGGAGCTGGCGTTATGGGCAGCTGTGACCCGCCCGATCTGGATGCTGGCAGTTGAACTCAGGCCTTCTAGAAGATCAGTACATTCTCTTAACCACTGAGCCATCTCTCCAGCCCAAGGGCCTCCCTCTTTCTAATGTGGCCTCGCATTCATTCTCTACTCCAACGATGTAGTCATCCACCTATTTGTTTATTCAATCATTATTGGACATCTATGATATTCCAAGAATGGCCCCAGGGCCAACGTCAAGTTCAGAGTGTACTTGGGGTGAGAGAGGTGAAAACCAATTACAGCAATCCCCCGGAGGTCAGGGTGGTGACTGTTACTGTTTGGGAGGTAGGAGGGAAAGAAGCAATCCTCGGAACACAACTACGGTTTTGCCAGCCACAGCCAACCCCACCCCTACGGAGTGGGGGTTGGGGGGGGGCGCGACAAGATGTGAGGCACAAAGGGAAAGTTCAGGAGGCGACACTGAATACAGAAAAGGGCCAAGGTCAGGGGAAGCGCAGACAGACAAGAAGCTTCATCCTAAGAGCCCAGCCTCCCCGCCCGCACAAGACTCTCTTTTCCCGGGGGTCTGAGCCAGCTGGCCCGGCAGACAAACACCCACCCACCTCCTACCACTCTCTCAGAGCCTCCTGCTCTTAAAGGCATCCTCCAGTCGCTGGGCCTCTCAAGAGGTCTAAACATACCCCGGGCCCACGGTAGCCCACATCCGTTTCTGGCACAGCTTTCACTGCATGTGTGTGCCTGTACATGTGAGTACACACAAGCATGTTTGCATGATATTTTTGCCCTCCATCCTAGCAAGTCTGTGAAATACATGGACCAAGTCTTTTTGTTTTTTTTTTTTGTTTTTTTTTTTTGTTGTTTTGTTTTTTTTGTTTTGTTTTTTGAGACAGGGTTTCTCTGTGTAGCTTTGCGCCTTTCCTGGAACTCACTTGGTAGTCCAGGCTGGCCTCGAACTCACAGAGATCCGCCTGGCTCTGCCGCCCAAGTGCTGGGATTAAAGGCGTGCACCACCACTGCCCAGCCATGGACCAAGTCTTATACTTCTTTCCCAAGTATCAATACTAACAATGGATGCTGACTGTATTAATTATGTTTGTTTGTTTGTTTGTTTGTTTGTTTGTTTGTTTGTTTGTGTCCTGGAATTTGAACTTGCTGTGTAACCAAACATGACCTTGAATTTAAGATACTCCTGCCTCACCAGGTGGTGGTGGCTCATGCCTTTAATCCTAGCACTTGGGAAGCAGAGACAGGTGGTCTCTCTGAGTTCGAGACCAGCCTGGTCTACAGAGTGAGTTCCAGGACAGCAGGGGCTACACAGGAAAACCCTGTCTCAAAAAACAAGATCCTCATGCCTCAAGTGACCAAACCAGAGAGAGAAGAGGGTATAGGGTGAGGCTTTGGATTAACCATCCCTCCAGTACCCTTGTCCCCATCACCCATACCATGCACATAGGGCTGGCCTCCCTATGTGCCCTGCTTCCTGCTGGGAGTCTCCTCTCTGCAAAAGGCGGTCACAGTAGCAGAGGTCACATGCCCCTGAGCTGCCTATTACAGAAGAGGACGCAGCTGACAGGAAGTCAGACCTTCCTTCTAAGGATAGGCAATTCTTAGGAAATTCCCCTGGGCCTGTATCCTCTGACCCTTGTGGCCAGTGGCCAGGGGTGGAGCGTGTGCTCAGACACAAATAGCCACAACTTCCCACCTAGCTACCTATTTCCACTGCTTCTCTGACCTCCCAGACTGACACCTGCCTGCCTCATCCCGAGACACCAATGTGAGCCCTCCCGGTGTGCTAGGTACAGTGCTGGGCCACAAGTACATTGTCACCTTTAGCTCTGCCAGCTCCAAGGACAAGAACTCACTGTATCACATCATCAGTGCCCCAGGCCACCTGCAAGCCAGACCACAGGCTAAATCAAGGCTCATCATTCAGCAATCCCAAGGAGCCAGGCAGAAACTAACCAAATAGGCTTTGGAATCTATGCCTAGGCTCAAGTCTGGCTCTACCATTGAGCTATGCAACCCCAGAAAATGCCCTTTTTTTTCTTTGCTCCAAGTCCCAGTATCTGTAAAGTAGGGATGTTTATAGACCTGCCTAATTTGTTAGGGATGGCACACAGTGGACCTGACTGCAGGACATGGTGGTACATGCCTTTAACCCCAGCACTCAGGAGACAGAGGTGGGCGGATCTCTATGAGTTCAAGGCCAGCCTGGTCTACAGAGCTAGTTCCAGGACAGCTAGGGCTGTTACACAGAGAAACCCTGTCTCAAAAAACCAACAACAACAAAAAGACCCTGTTGCAAACCCCCGTCCCCCCGTCCCCCCCCCCCTCTCCTCCACATAAAAACCCCGAGTTTCATTAGGACTGTTACTGGAATACCTGCCCACTCCTCCACCACCCTGCTCTGGTGCCAGCTTACCCTAGCAAAACTCAGACACAGAACGCCTCACTGCACACCTGGATACTTACTTGAAATTTCTGTCATCCATAAAGCAATGAGCCGCAGAGACCAGCCAGTTGGGAGAGATGAGTGAGGCCCCACACAAGTGGCCCTGGCCCAGGGCGTGCAGGCTCACCTGCCAGGGCCACTCGCCCTCGTCCGCATCTGTGCCACCAACCACCCGAGCCTGTTTGGTAAACGATCGCAGCCCACAGTCTGGAGAGGGGACAGAGGACCAAAGTGGAGCCAGTGAACATCAAAGGGACATTTCTCAGCACGGGAATCTCCATGGGCTATGCACATAACACTAGAGCAGAAGGGTCCCGAAGCCTCACAGATCCCCCGCCCGCCCCCGCCCGCCCTCCTCCAATCCCATGCTGTACTGTACAAGTGCATCAAGGCTCTAGACACCTGCCGCTTTGCTCAGGCCTAGATATCCTTGCCCAATGCTAAGGGATGTGGCTCAGAGCACAGTGCATCGGGATTCGGGCAACTGGGCTCTTTCTCCTCCAAGCCACTTACCCCACGGCTACCTATCTATGGAGCAGCCAGTTTGCTGGCTGCGTCTCGGAGGTGCTAACAGGCTGGCTTCCCGTGGAGCAGTGTGTTTATGCCAAGTGGCAAAGTCTTCCTTTCCTCCAGACGGATGTGCCCTCTGAGTGGGCACTGGGCTGGGTGAGTGAGGTTCCGGTGGGATCTCCACCCCCGGGGCACTCTCCCCGATGACTACCCTGCCCAGTACACACCCTGGCCCACCGCACACCGTTGCCCGGCTTACCACAGTCCTTCTCATCCGAGCCGTCACTACAGTCCCTCTTCCCGTCACACTCAGGGTTGCGCTTGCTCAAACAGAGCCCATTTTGGCAGCGGTAGGTATATTTGGTGCAAGAGACGATCTTCGCTGTTTACGGGAGAGACACAGAGCAGGGAAATCGATCTCTGGGCAGCAAAACCTTGCACTCCTCACCCTAGTTAGCCCCATTTACCACACCCACTGTCCTTTCAGACCTGCTGCTACAGGTTCTCCGCCTTCTGGAAGATTCTTCCCAGACTTAATACACAGGAAATGTAAGTTTACAAACTCCTGGGTGCACTCCGCAGAGCCTGATACTGGCTACTACGTTGGGGCGCAGTCTCAGTGAGAAGAACGACCACCCCCACAGGAAGGCAGCCAGGGCCGGCCGGGCCTTACCACTGCCACACGAGGCCTCATCGGACCCGTCACCACAGTTGTCCTTCCCATCGCACTGCTGGCTCTGAGGGAGACACTTCCCATTGGAACACTTGAAAGTATCCGCAGGACAACCTAGAGAGGCACAGGTCCTTAGCAGTTCCCAGCATGCCCCGGGCTCACTGGACCAAGCAGGTACCGGGGGAGCCCCGGCAGCCCATGCCCCTCAGGATACTCACTGCACCCCTCCTCATCACTGCCGTCCCCGCAGTCGTTGACGTTATCACAGACCCAGAAGAGGGGCTTGCAGAACTTGTTCTTGCACACGAACTGGTGGGTGGTGTTGCATTCTGGGGGGGGGGGGGGCGCACAAGTATCAGCGGGAAGCTCCCAGGAGCAGCCTGGGCAGGCACGGCGGCCAGAGACGCCGTCCCTGGATAACAGCGAGCTAGCTGCTCTGCACCACTAGCCACTGATGCTGACAGACACTCCCCTGCCTGCCAAGGTTCCCAATGGCAGGGGTGGGGAGACCAAAGGGGTACGGCGGTGAGAACAGGGCCTCACTGCCTTGTGTCTTTCTGCTAGAGTAGATAGCAAGCAAGGCCTTGAAACTGCCAAGGGCAGGAGAAGGTCAGACCACTGGACAAGAAAAGGGTAGGAGGAGGCAGGAGGGACAGGGCATGGGGTGAGAGGGGGCAGGCTAGGGCAGGCTGGGGCCGGCCACGGCAGGACTTACGGCAGTGGCTCTCGTCACTGAAGTCCGGGCAGTCTGCCCAGCCATCGCAGCGCAGGTTCCTGCGGATGCACCGTCCGGTGTTGCACATGAACATCCCTGGGCACGCTGTAGGGAAGAGAGAGGCCTGAAGTCCAGGGCTGCCCCGTCTCTCTCCCTAGCAGCCGCCTCACAGCCCCCCTGAGACCACAGCCGGCCAGCAGAGGCACACTGAACTCCTCCATCTGCAGCCAGAATGGGCAGCAGGTGGGTAGCACTGACCACTAACTGCACTGAGCAGAGAGAGCCACGGGAGAGAAGCCAGCTGTGCGCGCGCGCAGTCATGCTACTATCCTGTGTGTTTCCCCCACAGAGGCCTCTGACAGCGCAAACTGCCCGTGAGGTTACGGAGCACTGGCTCCGTGGGGGTATGTATGTGTCCTAGCCAAGTGAAAACAACATCAGTATTCCCTTCATGCTAACACATGATCTCAAGTTCAGTGTTCCTGAAACAGGGAGATGCCTGACAATTGCGCCTTGCCGGGAGAGCAGAACGGTGAGAAGTCTGCTGTGTCACTGGTCCTGCACATACACACTTTAGTCACAAGTGCGTTCTTGCATCAAAGGTATCCGGCCGTCCAGGAAGATCTGTGGAAGCTATGTAGCAGCACTGTATTTTTAAGGTTTATGTATTTTCATTTTATGTGTAGGTGTGGGTGTTTTGCTTGCATGTACAGCTATGCACCACATGCATGCAGTATCCATGGAGACCAGAAGGGGGCACCATATCCTCTGGAACTGGAGCTAACAGATGGTTGTGAGCCAACCACCCTGTGGGTGCTGGGAACCAAACCTGGGTCCTCTGCAAGAGCAACAGGTGCTGTTAATCACTAAGCCAGGCCCTGTAGTTACATTTTAAATGAAATGTGAATTTAAGTATGTGAAGTGTCGTCCATGATACAGGGTCGAAATTAAAAGTTAGCGGCTGAACATCGCTCAAACCAAACCCTCAGCCAAAACACCAAAGCCCAGAATGAGGCAGAATCTGAAGCTTTTTGAGAGCTGACACGATGCCATGGGTGGAAGCCACGTACCTGACCTCATGCAGACTAGTCAAAACACAGGTGTGCTGATGTGGTGTGCAATGAGGGCCATGAAAAATGAGCTTGCTTCATTTCTGTGGATGTGTGTGTGGTGTATGTGTACATACCTGTGTGCCTGTGGGTGCACATACATGTCTGGGCACATGGAGGCCGGAAGTTAATGTCATGTGTCTTCCTCAATCATTGTCCACTTCATTTATTTATTTTCCAGTCAGGCCTTCTCAATGAACCTGGGGTGTAGCAGTCCGCCCACACTGGCCAGCAGGCTCTGGTTTCTGCCTCCCCGGCTGAGTTATAGACACACCACCTGGCTTCTGCGTGGGTGTCGGGGGTTCAGACCCAGGTTCTCGAGTGGCGCCTCAAGCACTATGCTATCTGGGCTACCACCTCCTCCGCCCCAAATTCCAAGTTTAGTTTAGACTCTGGTCCCGCTCTCAAGATACCGCACTGTGCATATGCGAAACTTTTAAAATCTGAAATCCGCAACATTTCTAGTCCCAAGTCTTTCAGATATGGGGCACTCAGCCTGTACTGTGTGTAGCAAAGAGCTGCTGTTCACACGGCCAATAGTATTTTCCAATGTTTCAAAACTACAGATGAGTTCTAAAAGTGCTGACAGGTGCGCAAGAGAAGTACAGATTATCGAAGTCACCGTGGCGCTGAACCAGGGAGGTGTGAGCCAGGAAGCTGGGAAGGAGAGTCCTAGGGCTCCCCGCCTCACTGTGGGAAGCAGACCTGACAAGCACAGTCTGTACCAGAATTGCTCTCATCCTGTCGCTTTCATGTTGGGGATCGAACTCAGAGCCTAGCAGGCGCTTAGCGAGCTCTCTTAACAAGGAACATGGAGCTCTACCCCGAGTCCAGCCTTTTAAATAAACAGACCTGTTTTCCTGTAAGGCGGCTAGTGAGATGCATCTGGCACTGTCCTCTCAGAAGAAGGACGGTGTAGGACGGAACAGAGCACTTCCGGGGCCGACCCCTCCCACCATCGGCGCCAACTATATCTACTCACGGTCATTGGAGTCGTAGGACAGGTACTCGGCGAGGAACCCGGTGTCTGTGTAGGAGTGATCGGAATGGAAATGGACTGTGATCTTGCTGCTGTTGCTGCTGACAACAAACTGGGACCTCTCACCACAGTACCTAGAGGGCAAGTGTGGGGCTGAGGGAGATGCATCGGGCAACCAGACAACTGGGGTGCCTGGGACCCAGCTCGCCCGACCCCAGGATGATGACTACACCCTTAGAGGCTCACCTCACCCCGTTGATCTCTACATAGTCCTTGGGGCAGGTGCCCAGGGGTATGTTGGGTTCCACCAGATAGAAGAGTTTGAAGAGCACCTTCACATTCCGGTTGTTAGGCACCTGGACAGAGAGATACTTTGGAGACCCTGACTGCTGCTGCTGCTGCTGCTTTTTTTTTTTTTTTTTTTTTTTTTTTTTTGGGTTTTTCTAGACAGGGTTTCTCTGTGTAGTTTTGGTGCCTGTCCTGGATCTCGCTCTGTAGACCAGGCTGGCTTCAAACTCACAGAGATCCCCCTGGCTCTGCCTCTCAAGTGTTGGGATTAAAGGCGTGCGCACCACCACCCCACTCTTTTGCTGTTTCCTTTTTTTTTTTTTAAAGATTTATTTATTTATTATGTATACAACATTCTACCTCCAAGTATGCCTGCAAGCCACAAAAAAGGCACCAGATCTCATTACAGATGGTTGTGAGCCACCATGTGGTTGCTGGGAATTGAACTCAAGACCTCTGGAAGAGCTGCCAGTGCTCTTAACCTCTGAGCCATCTCTCCAGCCCCTCTTTTGCTGTTTCTTAAGGCAAAGGATGTCCATGGGCAAACAGTGGAGCAGGGTACCAAATGAACCACACACACTATGAACCACACACATTATGAACCACACTATGAACCACACCCACACTATGAACCACACACATTATGAACCACACTATGAACCACACCCACACTATGAACCACACACACTATGAACCACACACACACTATGAACCACACCCACACTATGAACCACACACACACATACACACACACACACACACACACACACACACACACACACACACATGAACCACACACACTATGAACCACACCCACACTACTTTTCCTCTTACATTACATAGATAGATATGGTAAAGGGCTCTCCTTTTCTCTTTTTTTTAGGTTTTAAAGTTTATTTTAACTGATACATAAAACATAAAAATGATATACATTGTTACTACATAATCCTTCCATCAGAGTGCCCAGCTGCTGACTGACTGAGAATCACCCTAAAAGTTGGCTTTTCCCATCCCTTCCCCCTACTCTCCCCAACTTCTCTAGCAACCAACATTCTCTGTTTCTAAGAGACCAACTACTGGGGATTCCACGTATGAGCGAGGTCATGTGACCCTTGTCTTTCTTGCACCTGGCTTATTTCTCTAACATAATGGCCCACAAATCTTAACAACTTCAGCATGGTGGCTTTTTTGCTATTTTCATGAAATCAAAAATTCACATTTTTCACCTACAGATATTAAGTACTTTCTATACTCTGTGGTGTATCCAAAGAGCCAATATTTAGGGGCCATTATTAAGTGAGAGTTCTTTGAATGCAAGCAATATGATACCCGATGGCCAGTGTGATAACCAAGACGGTTACTAAGTAATTAACAGGCGAGTAGCACATACAGCATGGACACTCTGGACAAAGCGATTATTCCCACCCATGTGGATGGAACAGGACTGCCAAAAATTTCACCATGTTCCTCAGAACAATGTGATGTTTAAAATTATTTATTTTAAAGGAATTATTGATTTCTGGAATTTTCCATTTCACACTTTCAGACTGACTGTAAGTAACTGAAACTTGGAAATCAAAACCACAAATGTGTGAATGGGAATTTGTATTTTTATTACTTTAAAAGGCTAGAATGGTGTCTCGAAATCTTTAAGGGAAGACCTCTGATTTGGGAGGAAGTGAGAGACGCCTAAAGCACGCTCTTACCCTACTGCTGTGCAAGAGCTTGCTCTAGTTCACCTTGAGATTTCATCTTACACCTGTCAGAATGTAAGATCAATAAAACAAGCGACAGCTCATGCTGATGAGGATGTGGAGTAAGGGGAACACTCTGAGGGAGCCCACAGAGGCTTCCTAGTGAGAACTCACTCAGGGTCAGAGAATCTGAGCTTGCTTTACCCAGCAGGGCTGCATAATGGAATGATTTGACCATGGGCGTGGTTACCTGGTGTCTGGAAGGGTCTACACTTGACTGTATGGTTTGCTTTGATTTTGCAAGGGGGAGGTGGTTTCCTCCTCCCCTTGGCATATTATAAAAAGCCCTTTTGAATAAAGTACGAGGCTACTGAGTATTGATCCAGGCCCTCCTGAAGGTCATCCTGACAGCACCTCTTAGACAGACACTCTCCCTCACTCTACCCAGAAGCAGGCTGACACACAGAAAAGACAAATAAGTGGCCATGTTCTCTCCATCAGTTGCCAATAAAGAGCTAGGACAGAATTCTGAGTATGACTAGTCCTGCCGCAAAGGCCTTCGTCTTGTGGGGCTCTTGAATTTGACTCTTTGGGCTGTTAAAGGGGTCACCTTCCCTCTCCTGCTCATCCTCACGTGCTGTCCTGATGTACCCCCCACCGCCTCACGCCCCCCCTCCCCACAGGTCCTACCTTGATATTCCATGTGCAGTCGATGTTGGGTGGGTAATGGCCTGGATAGTAGGGACTGCTAAATGTCCCCTGGGCATCGCTCAGGGAGCCTCCACAGCCTGAGAAGAAAGGCAGGAGAAAGTATGAAAGTTAAGGACCCCCAGCCAGAAGGTGTGGGGAGACCTGCACAATCTGGGGAGAGCTCTGGCCTCTCACCACCTGTCTACAAACAGGACCCTGCACTTTGGCTCAAAGCCAACTGCCTTTAAAAGTGGTCCCTTAGCTGGGCATGGTGGTACCTGCCTTTAATCCCAGTTGGGGGGGTGGGCAGAGACAGGCAGATCTCTGTGAGCTGGAGGCAGCCTGGTCTACCTAGTGAGTTCCAGGACAGCCAAGGCTACATACTAAAACCCTGTCAAATAAAAAAATAAAAAGAATTTGGTCCCTGCCCTGGGTGGTCAGCAGAATGCCCTTTGGTCTCAGCTTCCAGCCTGTCCCCGTTTAGGACCAGTCTGCCAAGCTCCTGGGTTCAGGAGACCCTCTAAGGCCTGCACCTGTCTACAGCTTAACAGCATGCCCATCATTGACCCTGCCCATCCTTACTGCTCATCTTGGGCAGCTGGAAGAAAGTGGCCTCAAAGCCAGGGTGTCGCCGATCGGTGTTGGTGATCAGTGTGACGAGGAAGACGTTCTGGGAGGAGAGGAAAGTCAGGTTGTAGGAAGGAGGGTAGGTGCCACACAGCCTGCAAGGCAGAGGAATGGAGTTGGTGACAGAGACAACTCAGCCCTTTCACACACAACTTAGCTTCCTTCCGGCCAGAGAGGCCCGGGACCCCGTTCCTAACCCTAGACTTGAACACAGAAGACCGGCCAGGGCAGGGTCAAAAAGGCCCTCAGGAAAACCAGGCATGGTAGCACACCCCTGAAGCCCCAGCAACCGGAGGCTGAGGCATGAGCTATCCTGGCTATTCTGGGCTAGAGTAAGGCTGTTTTGGGAAACAGGTCCTACTGTGTGGTGCCTAGGCTAGCCACAAATTCTCATCCTTCCCCTTAGTCTCCTGAGTGCTGGAGTTACAGGCATGCACCGCCATGCCAAGCTAAAATGTAATTTTTTTTTTTTTTCCAAGACAGGGTTTCTCTGTGTAACAGAGTCCTGGCTGTCCTGGAACTTACTTTGTAGACCAGGCTGGCCTCGAACTCATAGAGATCCGCCTGCCTCTGCCTCCCTTGTCCTGGGATTAAGGGCGTGGGCCACCACCGCCCGGCTCTTTTTTAATTTTATTGTTCTAAATTATTTATCAGGTATAAACTTAATCAGTATTACTTATCATGTACTCACTCATAAGTGGATACTAGATGTAAAGCAAAGGACAACCAGATTGCAACCCACAGCTGCAGGGAGGCTACCTAGCAGGGGGGACCCTAGGATGACTGAGGCTTAAGTTTTGGTTTTGCCCAATCACTGGGCAAGCTTTAAGGAAACATTTCATAATTAGGTTAAGAATTTGCACTGTATTAAGCTGATGAAAGAATATGCTGGCTGTACTGTCAGGAGGGAAGGCTAAAATCTTTTTAGATTATGGATTAGCCTATAGAAAAATGTCTGCTGTAAATCAAACAGTGAAGGGGAAGATGAATAGGAATCTCATTTACACAACTTAAGTAAAACATAGCTCTCTGAACAGATGAAGATAGGTTTCTTCTGTATCCCAGTATCTAATCAATATTTATATGTATAATCCAGCTATTATTGTGAAATGTTATCATTTTTACTATTTTCTACAGAGAAAATATTTTCCAGTTTCAAATAACCCTGAACTTTTGAATTATAACCTGTTTTGTTTGTTTGTTTGTTTGTTGTTTTGTTTTGTTTTTTCGAGACAGGGTTTCTCTGTGTAGTTTTGGTGCCTGTCCTGGATCTTACTCTGTAGACCAGGCTGGCCTCGAACTCACAGAGATCCACCTGGTTCTGCTTCCTGAGTGCTGGGATTAAAGGCTGAATTATAACCTGTTTTTATATTCAAGCTATCTGTGTATTATTTCTCCTGCAGTTGTACATAAAATGTTTTTACATTTAAAAAAGGACAAATACTATAGAATTGTATTATATGAAATAAATAGAATATACAAATTTATAGAGACAGAAAGATTAGACGTTATCTCAAGATGGAGAAGAAAGGAATATAGAGCAATGATTTCCTAGGTACAGAGTTTCTGTTTTGTGTGATGGAAAAGACCCACAAATGGACAGTAGTATCGGAACATAATATTATGAATGTAATAAATCAATACAATTAATGTAATTAATGAATATCATAAATATAGTTATTGAATGAATACTGCGAATGTAATCAATGAATACCACAAATGTAATTTATATCATGAGTTAATTAATGAATATCATGAGTGTAATTAATATCTTGAATGTAATTCATGCCATTGAATTGTGAACTTAAAAATGATTACAACTGCAAATAGTATGTTCATTTAAAAAAATAAGGTGGAATGTAATCACCATATATTATATCTGTATATGAAATTGAAGGCAGCAATGTTCTAAAATAAAATTTAAAAATAAATAAATAAATAAATAAATAAATAAATAAATAAATAAATAAATAAGAAAAGAGCCAGGCAGTAGTGGCACACACTTTTAATCTCAGCACTCGGGAGGCAGAACCAGGCAGATCTCTGTGAGTTCGAGGCCAGCCTGGTCTACAGAGTAAGATCCAGGACAGGCACCAAAACTACACAGAGAAACCCTGTCTTGAAAAACAAAAACAAACAAACAAACAAAAAACCCAAAAATAAATACAAAGAACTCACACACGAAAAAATTACTTATCTTAGTGGCTACAGTGCAGTTGGAGCACCCTATGCCTTCTACAAGGTGCACAGTGAGAACCATCAGTGGTGTGGTGGGATTTGTGACCCCTTCCAAGGCTGTATTATCAATCTGCAAAGCTCCTTGAACTATGGGCTGGTCTGGGGATCATGGAGTTTTGAGATTTATTAAATGAGTCAGTGAAGCTAACTTTAAATAATTTATCTGTGGGGTCTTCTCCAACCCAACAAGAGTTCAGGACCCTCAGTCCCCCAGTGCTGATCAGCTGTCTCCTTGGCAACAGACTGATAAAATCTAGAACCACCTAGGAGATGATCTTTTGGACATGCAAAGGGGCTGTGAGTGGTGGGTGGTGCCATTCCCTGGTGGGGACCCTGGTCTGTATAAAATGGAGAAAGAGGCATCAGGCATTCAGCACTCTCTGCTCCTGACTGTGGATGCAACGTAACCAGCTCCCTCAAGCTCTTACCACTGTGACTCCCCACCATGGCAGACTTGACCTGGAGCTCCAAGCCAGATCAGCTCTTTCTCCCTTAAGTGCGTGTTTTCAGAGTGTTTTTTATCATAGCAACAGGAAACAAAGACAGCCATGGTCACGCTTCTGCTTACTGATTTCTCATTTTTTGTCCCTACTGGAATTTCTCTTTATTATTATTATTTTTAATAATTTATTTAACTTTATTTAATGTGCATTAGTGTGAAGGTGTCAGATCCCCTGGGACTGGAGTTACAGGCAGTTGTGAGCTGCCATGTGGGTGCTGGGAATTGAACCGGGTCCTCTGGAAGAGCAGTCAGTGCTCTTATCCTGTGAGCCATCTCTCCAGCCATTATTATTATTATTATTATTATTAGTTTGTATGTATGTGTGAGAAAGCGTGTGTGTATCTCACACTTGTAGCTCAGGCTGTTCTAGAACTCACTAGGTAGTGCAGACAATCCTCCTGCCTCGGGTTTCTAAATGCTAGGACCCAGTATGAACCACATGCCTGGCTTTTGGCTTCTTTTTGGGTGTAGGGGGTATTTCTTTTTTACATAATTAATAGATGGGAAAGATACTTATAGAGAGATGAGAAGGGGCACAGTCCTGACTGCTACGCTGTAGCAAGAGATGGTTCTGTCTTGGTTTGGGCCAACATGGATAGAAGGCTTTGACCTACTTCATCAAGAAGAAGTTGACCATCCCCCAGTACCCTTGACAGGTGTGAGAAGAACTCTATCCTGGCATGGGGCTATCTGGGGTACCCATCTTGGGCTAGCCCCCCACCCCCACCCCAAGTAGGTATATTAATGATACCTTCATTTTCTGTAATTCTGATGATTTGATATCTATGGTTTTGCCCTCCTTGTACCAGCAAGAGCCTATTAGAGCTTCGCCTAACAAGACCCTTCAGATATCTGCCAGCCAATCCAGAGCCCTCATACTTCCTCCACAAGACTGTCACGTGTGGGGTCCAGCAGCAGACAGCTAAGAACAGCCCCGGCTCCAGAGCCTGCTGAGATGATCCCAGTGAGCCAGTCTAAGGCCTGTTCCTCCATGTTGGTTCTCTCTCTCTCTCTCTCTCTCTCTCTCTCTCTCTCTCTCTCTCTCTCTCTCTCTCTCTCTCTCTCTCTCTCCCTCCCTCCATCCCCCCGACATGAGAACTCTGCATGTCTGCCTCCATGCTAGAAGAGGGCATCAGATCCCATTATAGATGGTCGTGAGCCACCACGTGGTTGCTGGGAATTGAACTCAGGACCTCTAGCAGAGCATCAGCGCTTTTAACCACGGAGCCATTTCTCCAGTCCCAGGTTTTGTTTCTTAAATAAACCACTAAATCTTCCTTACTCCCTCTGCCTCCCAGCTGACCTGGAGCCCCCAGAGTTACTCTGTATACTGAGGTGAGCTGTGCTGTACTGAGCAGTGTTGGGCCATGTCCCTTCCTCTTGGGAACTGTAACAAGCCACCTTTCCAGTGGTAACTGTCTCCAGGCCTGCAGGCCTGGCTATACCTGCTTCATGGGAAACTACCTTTCTGCCAGCAGACTCACGTGCCCTCAGCAGTCAGGCAGGGAGGTCCAGTTTTCTCTGCTGGATGCGCACCAGCCTTGACTCGGCCAAAGCTGAGCAACTCCTGGCCCCACTCCCTGGAGCTCACGCTGGTGTGCGCCATACCTGCTCTCCACAGTGTGTCTCCACTGTGGCCTGTGGTCAAATGCCACAGACTGTATCCCAAGCCTATGCCACAATCAGTTCGGACGGCTCATCCCAGCAAGGGCCGGGCTCCCTCGGCCGTCGGGACCTCCCTTGCTTCCCAGGACACTCACCGCACCACAGCGTGCGGCTCCATGGGGCTCAGGGTATCATATACGGTGACCAGGTCACTGCCTTGCTCATCACAGGGAGCGACATCAAAGCTGCGGAAGGTGAGGCTCAGGACAGAGTTGGCGTCCCCCCGCAGGACCCACTGGCAGCGGGCATGAGCTGGGTAAGGGCTGTTGGGGAAGCCAGGGGTGGTGAAGCGTGTCACCTCCCCATCATGGGCATGCAGGGCAAAACTGCAGCTTTCTGTGTGAGAGACAAAACAGAAGGAAGGTGTTGACCCTGCAGGCCACACCCCGGGGTCTACCCGGCCCCCCTACATCCCAAATCACCAAAAGCTCACTCAGGTAGACACAAGGAAGGGGCTTCTTGGAGGGGAAGGGGAAAAGAAGGTATGCCTGTCCTTCAGCACCATCTAACTTCTGGGGAGCCCACGGCTTAAGGGGCATCTGACAAGATCCCGCTCTTTCCCACCAGGGGTCCACATGACACTTACTGTCCCGAGGCCTCTGCAGCATTCTGGGGTCAGTGGCTGAAGAACAAGAAGGTAAACATTTCACCAAAACGATTTCCTTACTCTTGCTTCCTTATTACCAAAAGGGAGGTGCCAGCCAGCCCGCAGTCCTCGGGTCACCTGAGCCTGTGGGCGCTGATCCCCGGCCCCCCGCTTCTCTACAGGCTGGGCCACACACTCCCGCCCGAGGCACCTGAGCCTGTGGGCGCTGATCTCCGGCCCCCCACTCCTCTACAGGCTGGGCGACACATTCCCACCCGAGGCACCTGAGCCTGTGGGCGCTGATCCCCGGCCCCCCTCCTCTACAGGCTGGGCCACACATTCCCACCCGAGGCACCTGAACCTGTGGGCGCTGATCCCCGGCCCCCCACTCCTCTACAGGCTGGGCCACACACTCCCGCCCTGGTCCGCCCCATACTCACGGAAGGCCACCACAGAGGTCAGCTCGAAGGATTTCAGAGCTCGTGCTCGAGGTGGCAGTATGGCCACTCGCTCCACAGCCATGGCTCGCTCAACCTCTTCCGCCAGGTCTGGGGGGATGCTGAACTCTGACCAGTAGTAGGCGATGACACTGCCTTCACTGCGGAGACAGGGGGGAGCCTGTGATGTGGAGCTCCGGAGACCTGCGTTCTCTATTACCAACGAACACACGGCAGTTGAGGCTACTCCGAGAGACACCAGCCTGCCTCGGGCTCTCTGTGCTGCCCGCCCACTCTAGCCCTTGACCTTTGCTTGCTCTCTTGGTCTCAGCCCTCAAGCGGACATGTCCTGGGGTCAGCTCAAGTTTAGGAGTGAGGAGGAAGCCTTTCTGGACACCTCAACTCCCTCAAGCCCAAATCTGGAAAATCAATGTCTTTCTGAATGTAGCACACGCGGACGTCCCCCAGCCAGCACCACTAACCATCAATCCCTGCCGTGGAGACAGGAGGACCAGGTGTTCTAAGTCAGTTGCACAAAGGACAGACATGTGATCCTATGCCCAGGCAGTCAAGGCCCACATCAGCGCCAAAGCTGGCACCCACCTGAACGCAGTTATACCCGACCTCTTGTAGTAGGGACCCAGGACAGGAACTTCACTGTACAACTGCTTCAGCTGAGGGGAGAGGACAAGGCATGAAGCTGACCAAACAGTAGAAATGACCCTTCCCCGGGCTGCTCCCATCCTCTACCCGACCCCCAGCTCAGGGATCCAGAGGCAAAGATGAGCGGGGTCACGGTGGGGTGTTGAGACGCAGGGACTCACCGCTTCCTTCACCTGGATGGCCAGGCTTTTGAACTCCGTGGAGTTTGAATTCTCATAGGCATCCAGAAAGTTCTCATTTGTGATCCTCAGATGGCCGTTGAAGACTTTTTGGACCCGAACATTCGAAACTGCCAAAGGCCACCAAGTGGTCATGGACAATGACGCAACGTCACCGGTTCCACCCTGCTGCCCTCAGCGGGGAGGGACAGATGTGGAGGGGGCCAGATCTGACCAGTTCCCCATCATTCACCATCATGGCCTGAAAGGACTCAGGGAGACAGTTTCCGAGAACACTTCCCACTAATCCTTCTCCTCCCGTCCCCTCTCATCCCTTCCCCATTCTCTCCCTGTCCATCATAGGTGGCCCTTTGTCTGTCCACTGAGGGAAGAGGGAACATTACCATTATGTCACCCTCCACAGCCCCCACTGTACTCACAGTGAAAGTGCCACACCAGCAAGCCGGCCACGAGGGACAGCAAGAGGAAGCCCAGCAGCATGGCCACCAGCACCACCCAGCGCCTGGGGCCTCGCTTCTCCACTTTCTTGGCATTGTTCGCAGGCAGGAACTCCACACCCTCCTCAAAGCCATTCATGTTCTAAACAGAAAGGTGTTTCGGGACTCAGAAACGCTCCCCACAATAGCTTCCCAGCCCCGGGAGTTCAGGGACACTCGTGACCTTGGGAGAACCAGGAACGGGCAAGAAAGAAGGGGGCTTCACCCACAAGTGCAGGGTCTCTGCGCCCAAGGGCCTCCACCTGTTCCAAGATGCAAAACACCACCCCAGTGGAGGAAATGGAGGGGCTTCCATCCACACTTCCATGGCTCGTGGGCATGAACTGCTGAACAAAACCTGGAGCAGGGTGCGCTGGCATGTTCCTACAGGTCCAGCCCTTGGGACTTGAGGGCAGAGGATTAGGAGTTCAGGACCAGTTCAGCCACAGGAGGAGTTGGAAGCCAGCCTGAGTCACATGAGACCCTTTCTCAAGACCAAACCAAACAAGCGCAGGACTTCGGGAGTGTCTACACCAGCACTGAAGATCTGGATGTGCAAAACATCTTTGGCATGGATGGCTGCCCACATGCAGGGAGAGCAAACAGCCCAAGAACAAAGACGGGACTTCTAAGACCAGCCTCGACTGTACCAATGCAGTCCCCTTGGTCACCTGGGCCAGAAAGTCTGTGGGCAGGATGGAAATTGCCCACCCTGTCTGGCAGCCTTACCCCTGATATTTCAAAGAAAGCAACGGTCCCACCTTGAACCCCACGTTGACTACCTCAGCTGCAGAACTGTTTCAGGTTTCTGAGACACCGCTGCTGTTGCCTAGGTACTGTATGTCAAGCTCCAACCAACATTTCTTCTTTTTTTAAAATGCGCGCGCGCGCGCGCGTGCGTGCGTGCGTGTGTGTGTGTGTGTGTGTGTGTGTGTGTGTGTGTGTGTGTAGGGGATGGGAGTCAGGACAATTGCAGAAGTCAGGTCTACTTCCACCACGTGGGGTCCAGGGACTAAAATCGGGTTGTGAAGCTTGATGACAAAGGCCTTTAGCTGCCCGGCCACCTTGGTGGCTGCTCATCAACAATTCCATACTGTATATGATACATTCTGATGACTCTCTTCCCACACCCTCTCCTTCCCCGCTCCCCCTATCAGATCCCCCATTCTTTTTTTTTTTTTTTTTTTTTTGGTTTTTCGAGACAGGGTTTCTCTGTGTAGTTTTGGTCCCTATCCTGGAACTCACTTGGTAGCCCAGGCTGGCCTCGAACTCACAGAGATCCGCCTGGCTCTGCCTCCCGAGTGCCGGGATTAAAAGCGTGCGCCACCACCGCCCGGCATTTTTTTCCCCCATTCTTTTTTTTAAATAATTTATTTGTTTTTATTTCATGTGCATTAGTGTTTTGCTTGCATGCATGTCTGTGTGAGGGTGTCAGATCTTGGAGTCACAGCTGTGAGCTGCCATGTGGGGCGCTAGGGATTGAACCCAGGTCCTCTGGAAGAGCAGTCAGTGCTCTTAACCACTGAGCCATCTCTGCAGCCCCCTCACCCCATTCTTCCTAACAGTCTCTTTCCCAGACTTATGGCTTCTGGTTTTGTGGCCTGCGCAGACCCAATGCAGACAGTCACAGCTGCCATGAGTGCATGATTACAATGGCTGAGTCTGGCCCCAAAATGGTGTTTTGCAGCTGTCCTGAATATTGCCCAGCTCTTACATTTTTTCCGCCCCTCTAACACAATGTTCCCTGGTCTTGGGTCTCAGAGGAAAACGGTGTAAGTGTCTTAGGGCTAAGTCCTCATCCATCGTCTATTTCCAGCACCTGGAGCAGTCAAAAGACTTTGCATTCACTGCCTGAACCAACACTGGATCTGTCACATCGTCGCAGCATTAACACTGGTATGAGAGAACCCACCCACTGCCGCAGGAGAAACCTTGTATCTCACAGTTTCATGCCATTACTTATCCGATCCCACAGATGCCTATCTCAGAGGTAGGCACTTAAAAATCACTCATTCTACTTCTTCCAGAAGTCTCTATTATATAGAGCAGACTAACCTCAAATTCACAGATACCCCTGTCTCTGCCTCCCCCAGTGTTGGGATTAAAGGCACACACCCCCATGCCCAGCTCACTTTTTAAAATTATGTGTATCTGTATGTGGATATATGCATGTGGGTGCAGGTAGGTGCCCAAGAAGGCTTAAAAAAGGGTGTCAGATCACCCGGAGCTGGAATAACAAGCTATTGTGAGCTGCCTGGCGTGGATGCTGGGAGACAATTTAGGTCCTCTGGAAGAGCAGCAAGCACTCTTTATTGCTAAGCTCTGATTTACTATTTTGATAATGTAATAACATCCTTCCTTCCTTTTTTTCTCCTCCATCCTCCCAAAGTTGGAGAACCAAAGTTTAAAAATAAAACAAACAAACAAAAAAAGTAAGCTAAGTGGTGGTGGCACACACCTTTAATCCCAGTACTTGGGAGGTAGAGGTAGGTGGATCTCTGAGTTCAAGGTCAGCCTTGTTTACAGAAAGAGTTCCGGGACACAGTGTGTGTGTGTGTGTGTGTGTGTGTGTGTGTGTGTGTGTGTGTGTGTGTGTGTGTGTGTGTGTATGTGTGTGTATAATCATCAATAGGGGTAATGTCACATTTGTAACCCGAGCAGTCAACAGGCAAGGGACAGTAGGATTGCCAGTTTGAAGCAAGCCTAGACTACATAGCAAACACCAGAGCAGCCTGGGCTACACAGCAAACACCAGACCAGCCTGGGCTACACAGCAAACACCAGTCCAGCCTGGGCTACACAGCAAACACCAGTCCAGCCTGGGCTACACAGCAAACACCAGACCAGCCTGGGCTACACTGAAAGACACTGTCTCAAAACAAAACAACTCTCCCAAACCAAACAATTGAAAAACTGAATAAATAAACAAATCTTTTGGTTCTTTTCATTAGACTATTTCACACACCCTTGTTTCCTCTCCTATATAATTTGTTTCATTTGCTATAATGTTTCATTTTATTTACATTTCAATAAACACTCCAGTTTTTACACAGAACTGCTAAGACCTTGTAATCTTCTCAACCTTCCACATAAGAAGTTTGTCAAATAACTCACTTCATTTTCTCCCTGTGAGTCTTTCTCCCAGAGTCCCCTGTCCTTTCTCACATCTCCCAGAGCCTTCCGTCCTTCTCACGTCTGGGGTGGACTGCCCCCATCACCTGGGAGCTTCCTTCGACTCTGTCTTGTGTTGAAGCCCCTGTTTGTCTTCATCCCTTTGGCTCATTCTACTTTTATTTGGTTTTTGATGTTTTGTTTTTGTTTTTGTTTTTTATTGGTTTTATAAGCAATGTAGCCTAGCAATGGAACTCGCTACGTAGCCCAGGATGAGCTCGAACTCAGTGATTCTCCTGCCTCAGCTTTGAGATCTGCGATTGCAATCATAAGCCACTCTGTCCAAAACTTATTCCACTTTTTTCTTTCATTTATTTATTTATTTATTTATTTATTTATTTATTTTGGGTTTTTTGAGACAGGGTTTCTCTGTGTAGCAGCCCTGGCTGTCCTGGAACTCACTTTGTAGCCCAGGCTGGCCTCAAACTTAGAGATGCGCCTGCCTCTGCCTCCCAAGGCCTGGGATTAAAGGTGTGCGCCACCACTACCTGGCTCAATTTTTTTTATTTGTTTTTTATTTTATGTGTGTGTATGTGCCTGAGTGTATGTATGTGTACAATGTATTACAGGAACTCACAGAGGTCAGAAGAGGCATTAGATTCCCTGGAACTGGAATTACAGATGGTTGTGAGCTGCCCTGTGGGTGCTGGACTTTGAACCTGGGTCCTCTTAAGCAGTAAGCCATTTCTCCAGCCCCTTTATTCCATTTTTAGTAGCTTTCTAAGATGGAAAGTTTTTGATACTTTACATGTTTTTAAATATAGTTTTTATTTGTATCTATTCATCTGCGTGCATGCGTGCGTGCAAGAGAGAGAGAGAGAGAGAGAGAGAGAGAGAGAGAGAAAGAGAGAGAGAGGCAGGTGGACCTCTGTGAGCTCAAGGCCAGCTTGGTCTACAGAGAGAATTCTAGAACAATCTGGGTCACATAAAGAGGCCCTATCTCAAAAATATAAATAAATAAACAAAAATAAAAAATAAAAATATATAACTTTTTTTTCCTACACTCAAATTTGTTGATAGTTGGGATGGGTATAGAATTATAGGGTTAATAATAATTCCCATTTTGAACTTTGAAAACACTACATTTCTAATTTTGCTTCTAAGAGACATAAATCTGTTTTCTTTCATTTAATGGTTTGTCTTTCTCTGAAAAACCTTGAAATGAACTCTGAGTTGTCTCTGAATTTCATTCTGCCAAAGTTGCTATATGTCCTCGGAATTTGCCAATGCAATACCAAAAGGACATGTCCAAGGAAGATCTAATGATAGGAATAAATCTCCAAGTTCAAAGGACTCACAAATGGTGAGCAAGATAAATACAAAAGCATAAATAACCAAATACATTGCGGGCACACTTGAACACCAATGGGAGAGTGCACGGCACCTCTGTCTTGTTCTCCCTTCCTTATGTTTTACAGCTCTCCATCACTTAACTTTTTCTGGGTGTGTCCTCAAGCCTTCTTAGAGTGTTTAAGACAGCTTCACCGAGGCTCAGTGGCATAAAATCAATGGGACCTGCTCAGAGATTCTAGCTCAGAGCGTTGTTATGGTTGGCTCTGAAGTGTCGCCCACAGGCTGCATTTTCAATGTCTGTTCCCCAGATGGTTGTGCTACAGAACCTTTGACAGATGAGCTGATCAGAATGGGTGAAAGCTCGTCGTTAGCACAGGCCTCTGTCGGGCAGCCTGGCCATGGCAATGAAAAGCTAACAAACATAAGCACATATTTAAACTTGTGAAACCAGCATCACAGTCAAAATAACGAACATGCCACCACCTTTAAAAGCTTCCTTCCAAGTCCTCCCTCCTGTTCTTCCCCGATTTCTCCAGTGCTGTGAGTAAACACATGACCAAGGCGACTTATGGAAGGAAAGGTTGATCTGGGTTCCAGAGGGGTAAAAGTCCATCACCATCATGGCGGGGAGTGATGCGGCACGCAAGCGTGGCAACTGGAACTTCAAGCTGAGGGTTTATATCTCCATCCGTAAGTGGGGAGCAGAGAGAGAAAGTCAAATTGGGAATGGCACATGACTTTTGAGACCTCAGAGCCTACCCATGCCCCCCCCCCGGGGGGGGGGTACACTTCCTCCAGCAAAGCCACATCTCCTCATCCTCTCAAAACAGTGCCACCAACTGGGGACCAAGTACGGAAATGCCTGAGGAAGTAGGGGGCATCTCATTCAAACCGCCATGCTATGTTAATGAAATTACTCAGTAGGTACGAACACCCCTGTGGGAGTCGTTGTAGTGGACTACACTTTCATTTCTGTAGGGTGCAGATCTAACTGTGGAGTGCTGCATCCGTCTGACAAGTGTGTGTTGAACGGAGGAACCATCACCAAGCTGTTTCCCGAAGGGCTTGTGTCAATTGACATTCCCATTAGCAATGCGTGAAAATTCTAGATGGTCACGCCCAACCTAGCACTCAGTATGGTCAATGTGCTAGATAGTTTTTGTCAACCAGACACAAACTAGAGCCACCTGGGAGTATGGGAACCTCAGTTAAAAAATGCCTCCATCAGATCGACCAGTGGCATCTCTGTGTGGCATTTTCTTGGTTGCTGGTTGCTGTGAGTGGGTTCAGCCCACTGTGGGTGGTGCGATCCCTGGGTGGGTGGTCTTGGGTTATATAAGGAAGCAGGCTGAGTTAGCCATGAGGACAAACCCAGTGGACAGTGTTCTTCCAGGGAAAGCCTTGGCTCTTGCTTGAATCGCTGTCCCAACTCCCTTCAATGACAGGCTATGACTGGGCCGTGTAAACCAACTTTCCTTTCCTGCCCCAAGTTGCTTTGGGTCGGAGTGTTCATTACAGACTGGAAGCAAGCGAGAGAGAGAGGGAGCCTTTTCAGTTCCACAGATGCATGTGGTTCCTCACTGTGGCTGTAAACGGCTTCTCTCTGACGGTTGATGATGCTGAGTAACTTGCTGTGCGCTCCACTGTCCTCTGCTGACCTTGGCTGAAGTGTGTTCCTGTCATTAGATTTGAGAGCTCTTTACGTATAGTCTAGATGCAACTTCATACATCCCCAAGGACTCTCCGCACTCTGTGGCTTGGGTATTAATTCCTTAGTAATGTCTTTTGATGAGGGGAGAGTTTTTTATTTGATGATGACCAACCTGTCAAATTTTTCTTTGATGGATTAAGCTTAGATTTTTTTTTTAAGATTTATTTATTTATTATGTATACAGCATGTATGACTGCAGGCTAGAAGAGGGCACCAGATCTCGTTACAGATGGTTGGGAGCCACCATGTGGTTGCTGGGAATTGAACTCAGGACCTCTGGAGGAGCGAGCAATCAGTGCTCTTAACCTCTGAGCCATCTTTCCAGCCCAGATTTTTTTTTTTTAATCTAAGAATTTTTGCCTAAGCAAAAGATTGTCCCCTACATTTTCTTCTAGAAGTTTTATGACTTTAGGTTTTAGATTTGGGCCTATATACCCAAGAGCTTTTGTGGGTCTTTGTTTTCATGGTGTAAAGTAGGAATGAAGTCCTTTTAATTTTCACAGACAGGTCTCCAATAATTCTATCATCTTTATTGACAAACTACCCTTTCTTTTCAGCACGACCTTTGTCAAATAAATGTTCATGAAATTAACCGTAGCTTTATTTCCAGACTGATTGCTTCCATCAAGCTACCTGTCTACCCTTATGTGATTACCATGCTGTTCATGTGCCAGCCAGATTGGTTCAGCAGGCAAAGGCTCTTTGCTACCAAGAAAGAACTGACTCCTCCTGCAAGTTGTCCTTGTGGTATATAGCCAAATACCACCATGCTGTGTTCACACACACACACACACACACACACACACACACACACACCAATCAATGTAGTTTAAAATTTTGAAGAAAAGTTATTGAAATTGTTTAGCAAGGTTGCAGAATTTAAGATCAATAAACAAAAACCTACTGTATGTCTGTATTCCAGCAATGAACAATGGGAAAATAATAGTAAGAGTTACCAGTTACAATATTTCACAAAGGCAAACTCCTCAGGAGCAAGTCTGTCAAAAGACATTCAAGATGAGCACCCTGAAAATACAGAATATCGGCCAGGCAGTGGTGGTGCACATCTTTAATCCCAGCACTCAGGAGGCAAAGGCAGATGGATCTCAGTGAGTCTGAGGCCAGCCTGGGCTACAGAGTGAGTTCTAGGACAGCCAGGGCTACACAGAGAAACCCTCTCCCGGGAAAACAGAACAATACAAAAAAAAAAAAAAAAAAAAAAAAAAAAGGAGAAAAAGGAAGAAAGAGAAGAAAATACAGAACATCGATGAAAGAAAACTCCAGAGACAAATGTGCTGCTGTATCCTGTTCATGCCTGAAGACTCAATATTGTTAAGGTATCTAACTCATAAGTATCTATGACTCAGTATGATCCTGACCAAAACCCCAGGGTGTCTTCTGTAGACACTAATTGGCTGAATGTGAGATTCATGTGTAAATGCAAAGCCCTGGAAAAAGAGCAAAACTGGAGGGCTCCCATGATGATGTCAGGACTAACTATCAAGGCAGTGTTTTATTCCTAAAGTCATACATTTCATTTCCAAGAAGATTTTTCTTCCTTGAAGAGTAGCCATTTGAGCAGCTGCTGTTAGTGATATGAAGTCACTACCTTCTTACTCTCTTTTAGAATGCAACAGAGTTTTTATTCAGCTTAGTTTTGCTTTTCTCCTTCAGAAAATACACTTTTTTAAAAAAATTATAGAATGGGCCTCGGTTGTCCGGTGATGTTTAAGAATGAGAAAATGGGGGGCTGGAGAGATGGCTCAGCAGTTAAGAACACTGGCTGATCTTCCAGAGGTCCTGAGTTCAATTCCCAGCAACCACACAGTGGCTCACAACCATCTATAGTGGGATCTGATGCCCTCTTCTGTTCTGCAGGGGTACATGCAGACAGAACACTGTACACAACTAAATAAATAAATCTAGAAGGAGGAGGAGGAAGAAGAGGAAGAGGGGTTGGGGATTTAGCTCAGTGGTAGAGCACTTGCCTAGCAAGTGCAAGGCCCTGGGTTCCGTCCTCGGTTCTGACAAAAAAAAAAAAAAAAAAAAAAAGAGGAAGAAGAAGAAAAAGAAGAGGAAGAGGAAGAAGACAGGAACTAGGCAGAAGGACCGACAGTAAACTGTTTACTGTGTTAGCAAGATGACCCCAGTCTGGATCCCCACCATCCACACAAAAGCCAGGTGCATTGGGGTGAAGACAAGATGATTTGGGGGGGGGGCTCCCTGGCCAGCTAGCCTAGCAGAACTGGTGAGCTCCTGGTCCAGTGACAGAGCCTGTCTCAAAATAAATAAGGTGGAGGGGGACTGGAGAGATGACTCAATGGTTAAGCACTCGCTGCTCTTGTGGAGGACCCAGGTTAGGTTTCCAACACCTGTAAAGAGGCTCATAACCATGGGTAACTCAACTTCCAAGCGGAACTGACGCCCTCTTCTGGTCTCCACAGGCACTGCATGCACATGCTGCACATCTACACAGGCAGACAAAACAGTCAGACATCAAACTAAAATCTTTACATTGGAGAGAAACTAAGGAAGACACCTGATGTTGACCTCTGACCCTTCACATGCATGTACACCTACCTACATGAACACAGAATGTAGAAAAAAAAAACTCACAAAGGATTCAGCTACACAATCGAAACAGATTATTCATGTGTGTAAGAAATATTATGTAGAACAGTCATTATGTTTAGATGTATTTTAAATCTATAATTTCCCAACTATTTTCTTCCCGGACCTTTGCAACAATCCTGAGAACTGTTCAAGACTGCCATCGTCACCCCAATTTACAGAAAACGCAGGGAGAGACACTGCTTCTACAAAATCACATAGCACTTGGAGGCAGATCCATGATGTAATGTCTGCCTCCCTGCATGGTCACCTTCCAGAATTTGGGAAGCAAATAAGATTTCTGGGGGTTCTACTCAACCCGGAAACAACCGTTTAATCAGTCACTTGCCCGTCCCTTTTTATAACCACAGCTCCATTTTCAGGCATCAGAGAGGTTGTCTTACATAACTCTGTCATTTTATTGACGAAGAAACTGAGGCTGAGTGAGAGGGAGTGGCCTGTCCAAGGTCTCAAAGATAAGATTAGAAATCTCTGTGACACCGGGACCAGAGCCAAGCTCTTCCAACTGGAGGCAGGATTTCGGGTGTGTATGTGCTTGGCCCCGGAGTGCAGGGGAGGGAACGGGTGGGAGGGATGAGGGTAGCAGAGAGCCCTTTACAGCCTGGTATAACTCCACACAGGGTCTCTATACAGCCAGGGACAACAGAAGAGAAAGTACACCTGTGCCTGCCTCTCTTTCTGTTCCTCGGATGTAAACACATCTGCAGGTGCACAAACAAGACCCAGGGCCGCGAAGCCAGGTGCTTGCTCACCACAGACAGAAGCCTCGTAACTATGGTGACCTCTTCCTATCCACAACCTCTGGTTTATGCCAGCCAGAGTAGCCAGAAACTCAGCATGGCCCCAGGGCACTGAGACAAAAGAGCACAGGATAATTTCCAAGGAAACGACTTGAAGTGTGTAACTCAGTACAGACCCTGGGGCAGGAAAGGGGAAAGCCCTGAGCTCAGGTTGCAAGTATGACATCAGAGTATCCATCCCCACTCAACTTCCTGGAATGAGAGGGCAGTCCAGAAACCCAGAGGACGAGTCCAGAGGCCAAAAACCCCGGAGGAAATCAAGTTTCCTTCTTTCTTGTTTTGGTGTGTGTGTGTGATGTATGTGGGTATGGACATGTGTGCATGCAGGTGCATATACAAGTGAGTGCACATGTGTGTTCCAACATGTGAACGCCTGAAGACATAGTGTGTCTTTCTCAGTCACTCTCACTTTGTTTTTGAGACAAAATCACGGAATCTAGAGCTCACCTATTACACTACACTGGTACCAATCTCCAGTGGCCCACCCATCGCCTCCCCACCCAGCTGTGGGTGCTGATGATCCAAAGTCAGGCACTTTCACCAAATGGAAATCACATGTTCTGTTATTTTAAGCTCACTTGGTCCTTGAGACCAAAGCTCATCAAAACAAACAGCAAATAAAAACTTTATTTGTAAGAGACAAAAAAAAATGAGTATTTTATTTGCTGAAATATTCCATTAGGTAGGAAACCAACCATGGCTGAAAGCTAAATGCTGAAGAAACAAAACTTTTCAAATTGACTGAAGGATCCTCTCACTGAGAGGCTCCCCATCCTGGTTCCCAGCACATACAGACCCATCACCAGGGTATAGTCTCTCTGAGGTCCATACTATCCCTGGTTCTGGGACCAGCAAACCAAAGCAAGGATTTGCCATTGCTAGGTCAGGGCATAATCCCTGTTAGAAAGAAAGCAACTAAAAAGTGACTTAATGGTTAGTAACAACAAAAGTACTAGCTGTAGAGACAATATTACCATTGAGAGACCAGAAAAGAATGTCCCTATCAGGTCATTTAAATAATGCAAGCTTGGTCCAGAGAGCATCCTTAACAATGCCACAGAAGAAACAGGAACTGGCCAGGTAGTGGTAGTGCATGCCTTTAATCCCAGAAGCAGGCCTGGTCTACAGATTGAGTTCCAGGGCAGCCAGGACTGGACTGATATATAGAAAAACCTTGTCTCAGAAAAAAAAAAAAAAAAAAAAGGAAGGAAGGAAGGAAGGAAGGAAAGAAAGAAAGAAAGAAAGGGAGGGAGGAAGAGAGACAGAGACAGAGAGACAGAGACAGAGAGAAAGAGGAACGGAACTGGCCAGGACAACCAAGCTAACCATGGTCCTGCACCAAAGATGTGGCCTGTAAACCCAGACTTCCCCCAGAGTCAAACGTCAACCAATCAGGACTGCCCTCATTTGCATGGCAGGTGGTGGGGTTGAGGATGGCTCTCAACCAAAGCCACCAACCACTGCAGCTAACCTGGCCAAGGCAGGAGGTTCTTCTGCTTCTGTCCTGATCCATGGCTTCACCGCAGTATACTTGGTAAACTTGCCATTTTCTATTCTGGTCTGAGCTGGGTGAATTCTTTCACTGCCTGTGGTGATATATTGTGCACCTTAATAAACTTATCTGGGGTCAGAGGACAGAACAGCCACTAGATAGACATAGAGGCCAGAAAATGGTGGCACACACACCTTTAATCGTAGCATTCCAAAGGCAGAGATCCATCTGGATCTCTGTGAGTTCAAAGCCACACTGGAAACAGCCAGGCATGGTGACTCATGCCTTTAATCCCAGGAAGTGATGGCAAGAAGCAGAAAGGTATATAAAGTCATGAGGACCAGAAACTAGAAGCTGGTTAAGCTTTTAGGCTTTTAGCAGTAGTTCAGCTGAGATTTATTTGAATGAGGACCCAGAGGCTTCCAGTCTGAGGAAACAAGATCGGCTGAGAAGTTGGTGAGGTGAGGTTAGCTGTGGCTGGTTCTGCCTCTCTGAGCGTTCAACCCAATACCTGGCTCCAGGTTTGTTTTGATTAATAAGACCTTTTAAGATTCATGCTACAACTGCCTGTCAATTCTCTATCACACTATACAAGATCCAAAGTCATTCCATCCAAATCATGGGAGGAGAGAAAAAAAAACCTTCACTCTAGACTCACACATTCTAAGTTGGGTGTGACCTTCTGGGAAGACAGGGGTAATCATGGAAGCCTGAAGAGGTTACTCAGACTCTCAGGGAGGGTGAAGGGCAGTCCCGTGATAAGTGCAAACCTTTGTCTGCTGCTGGAGATCAAGGTCAAGGGGCAGAGGTGATTTCATCTTCTGGGGACACAGGTGTGTGGCTCAGACCCGAGACTAAGACAAGGGTGGCTGGACGCATTAGCCACTGAGACAGTTGTCACTGATGTGTGGCAGACAGTCTTCACTTACATGATCAGTGACTCAGTGTATCCATCAACAGGTGGGACAGATCTCATCCAATGACGCCACCACTGGGCCATGAGAACTGTAAAACATCCCTATGGCTCTTCCAGCAAGTAATGAAAGTGCAATGGCCATGACTGAGCACGGAGGTGGTCGCCACAGCAGGAAGACAGTCTATAGCATTTTGAAGACATCTGCCCGCTCAAGAATGACCCACCCAGCATAACCATGCCAGCCAGTTCTGGACATCCTCACCAGAGTTCCCAGAAACGTCACAGAACCAGAGGCCACCTCAGACAACAGAGTGGAGAATGAGCCCTGAAAACAAACCAGTGTCTGTGTCTGGACCAGAGGAGCTGGACCTGGGGGCATGGGCAGCTCTGCGTATACAGCAGAGGCGGAGTCAGAGAGAGGCCAGAGGCCGAGATGCTGATTACTGGCATATCTCACTTTATTGCTCTTCACTTTATTGCACTCCAAAGATAGGGTGTAGCTTGCTAACTGGAGGGAAGGCCACCTTCATCATGGCACCATTTTTATAGCAGCTCAAATGGTCGTTTACATTTCTTAGCAAGAGTGTTCTTTTTTTTTTTTTAATTTATTCAACTTTATTTTATGTGCCTTGGTGTAACTCCACTGGAACTGGAGTTACAAACAGTTGTAAGCTTTCATGTGGATGCTGGGAATTGAACCTGGGCACTCTGGAAGAACAGCCAGTGCTATTAACCGCTGAGCCATCTCTCCAGCCCAGCAAGAGTGTTCTTAATTAAGTGGGTACATTGGTTTTTGGTTGTTTGTTTTTTAGCATTTAAAGGAATACAGGGAAAACATTAACTTTCATACAGACTGGGAAACCAAGAATCCACTGGGGTCATTCTGGGTTTTGCAGGGGCCTGAACCAAACCCAAATATCCCTCAAGGCTTTCCTGCCAGAGGGGCCCTGCTGAGAAGGACTTTCTTCAGTGAACCAGCAGCCACCATTAAACTGGCCACCTGCAAGATCCCATTATCAGAGGCTTCACCCAACAAGCCAACATCACAGTCTAGAACCCGGCACAAACTCTAATCCGAAGAGGATCTTTGGGCCACAAGAGAACGGAAGAGAAAGCACACACTAAAAACCTCCCCCCCAGCCATCAGCCACAGCATTTGAACAACTGAAAAGCCTCTGGTCCCTGGAACACACCAGCCGACCCTTCCCCAGACTCGTCTAGTAAGACATGATCTAGAACTCACAGAGCTCATCCAGCATCTGGATTTCCCCCGCCTCTCTCCCAGTCTCCAGACCCTGGAGTATTGGACAGAGGCAGGGCCCTGGATCCGGAAAGGTTTTAACAAGTGCCTGGGTCACTTTCAGGCAGCTGAGACTTGAGAAGCTCCACCTACCCTTTCCAGTTTCCAGGCAGTCAGGCTTACCCACACTTCTCATCACTAGGGAAGAGGGCAGCCTGGTTAACCAGCTCCAGCCAGTCTATTTCAAACCACCGGGAAGCAAGGTTCCTGTGGTGTGGGTTGGCTATACTTCCTGCCACGGGGACCGTTCCATAATGGTCAAGGCATCTTCCCCAAATTCCCTTGGGCTGCCAGAAGCACACAATCCCCATCCACCCAGTCAGCCTCAGGCCTAGACACATGGCAGGGGCCTCCACACACCCTTTCATCGTTTCCCACACAACACGCTCATCCTCGCTCTCCGGCCCTGTCACTGGCCTCGAGTGTCCCATCAGACACGAATTCTGGGAGATGAGTGGATGCCGAGCTTTTGTCCGGGAGGAAACGACAGAACACCAACAGGCCAGTAGCTCTCACTGGATAAAGTAAACCGAAAGTCTCCATACCCGACTGGATCATAAGGGGAAGTCCCCAGGACCTACCTGGCTTCCACAGCACACTGAAACAAGACTCTCTGCCAGGGGACAGCAGCCTCCCCCTGTGACTGCGCTACGCCTCCCCTCGAAACTGAGGCCCAGGGTTGCCACCAGCACAGCCTGGGGACAGAAGCCACACATCCCAGCCATGAGACACCTTTCTTCCCAGAAGAGAAGGAACACACTGTGAAGAGGGCTGCCTGACACAAATCTCTCTCCTTTTTTGTGAGGTGGAGTGGGTGTGACCTACATTGGGATTCTGGGCTGAGCCCCCTAAGTCCTTGGGGCAAATACTTTTCATTGGGCCTCAGTCTCCCTCTCCTAAAACTGGGTTAATGACCCCTTAGAGATCATAATTAGCTAATTCCTGCTAATGACAGGGCCTCTCCACTGTGTCCCTTTGATTTTCAGTTCCCCACCCACCTTGTATCCACCTGTCCAGAGCAGACTCGACAGGCCCAGGACAGACCAAGCTCAGGCGTGGGGAGGGGCACTCCATCAAGGCCAGCCCACTGCATCTGCTGGAGCCACAGAACCAGAGAGGCCTCTTCTCCACCCCAACCCCCTCATATCCTCCATCCTCTGTCCACCCAGACTTATCACTTGACTCTTTGATTTGGAGGGGGTGGGATGAGGCGGTAGCTAGAGATTGAAACTCGGCCCAACCACCTCACCATCCTCTCTGCCTGGAGTCACCAAGTGCAACAGCACAGCCTGGCTGACCCACCCCCCAACACACACACACACACACACACACACACACACACACACACATACACACACACACACACCAACAACAGAAATGAGAGGTGTGGCGAGCATTTCCTGACTTCTTCTCATTCATTTCTTGAATTTTCACTGACTCTACATTCCAATTTCACAGACTAGTGTGTTTTTCATTATTGCAATTTTTGTTGAGATAATTTAGATTTCTACAAAATTGTGAGAAATAATGAGAAAGCTATCAGAGGGCGAGCTTTCTAGCCTCGGCCTGAGCTCCCCCTGTGGTAGCACTTCAAAAAGTCTTACTAGTGTGACATTGACACAATCCACAGATTTCCTGTCTGACTTGTACACGTGTGTGTCTCTCCATGTGCCCTACCGCAGGGGTAGGTTCCCACGTCCACGATGGACAAGCCTGTGTGCCGCTCCAACATGAAGGTCCCTCCCGTTGTCTTTTGTAGGGGGCTGGGGTGGGGTTAAGACAGGGTCTCCCCACATTGTAGACCAGGCTGTCCTGGTCTCACAAAGATCTGCCTATCTCTGCTTCCTGAGTGCCACCATTTAAGGTGTATGCCACTACACCCAGCCCATTGTCTTTTTGAACCACACCTACCTTCTTCCTGTCCCCCAAACTCTTCAGTCCCTCAGCCACTGATCTGTTTACCCTTCAGCAATGAATAATTTTTAAAATGATATCTAAATACACAATGTGTAGGATTTAGGGAATATTGGCTTTTTTCCCTCTTTTTCTCACCACACAAAGTTCCCTAGAGAATCATTCAAGGCATTGCTCTCACCAATAGATCAGTGACACTCTTTTCCATGATTGAGGAATAACCCATGATATAGAGAAACCACAATTCGTTTGTGTCTTGGGAGGCCCTCGGATCTGCAAACAAAACCCTCAAGCCTCCACAAATTGGTGAGATTCTGAACCACCTGCTCTGTGGCTCCCAGGCCCCTAATTAAGCTGCAGATCTAAGGGCGGGTTGGTGTGAAAGGACTCAGCAGGCAAACAGTCTGTAATTACAAGCCAAACTCTCAGGAGGTGGCAGAGGAAAGCCAGGAGGGCCTGCGGAGCTCCAGCCTTGGAGCGGGACAGACTTGAGGCCACATCCCCGCCCCCGGGCTCTCGGAGCCGTTTGCTTCTGCAGGAAATCTCATTCTCACTGGACACCAACAGGACAAGTCTATGCGGTGTGATCAGCTTCGGAAAAACCCCGCCACTATCAGCACTGTGCATGTTTTTTGCTCCGCCTTCTCTAGCTAATCAGTCAAACGGAATACTTCCCAGACCTCTGGCCACCTGGCTCAACCTCATCATTAGTCATATTCCCGTGAACATGATCTACATTCAACAGCACAAGAGATCTGACCCAGTGGGTTCCACAGGGCTGCTGGTGGTCAGGAACAGCCCCCAGCCTTATTGCTGCATTTCCATTAATCATACCAAGAACACATTCGAGTCGCTCACCCAAGCCATCAAAGGACAGGAAGGGAATCATACAGACACTAAGGGGAAGCTTGGGTGATACGCCAAAATGTCCTCTCAAAGAGTAGGTAATTAACAAAGGAAAACAAAGATAGACTGAAAGAGGGGTCATCTTCATCTGGACAAGCCACTCACCCCCATCCACAGAAGACTAATTCCAGGTTTCACTGGATGCCAAAAATCTGTGGGTCTCCAGATGCAGTCACTTATATAAAACAAATACTGTTTGCACAGAACTTTTACACATCCTTCTGTACACTTCATCCATCTATAAATGATGTAAATATATGTGAAGTGATGGCGTGTCATATGTTTCAGAGAATAAAGTCAAGAAAAGCCTATACAGGTATATGTTTTCTTTCAAATATTTTCAATTAGTGGCTGGTTAGATCTGTAGAACAGATATGGGGGGTTATGGCTAATTCCTGCCCTTTACAACCTGTCAGACATTCTCTGAGAACTCTGTGGGACAGACCCCTTCCTTGACTCTCAACATGATGGGGAACGGAGGGAGACAGGCTACGTTTACCTCTACAATTCTAGCATGGATTAAGATATTTAATAAGGCCAGGTGGTGGAGGCACACACCTTTAATCCCGGCACTTGGGAGGCAGAGGCAGGTGAGTTCAAGGCCAGCCTGGTCTACAGAGTGAGTTCCAGGACAACCAGGACTACACAAAGAAACCCTGTCTCAACAAGCCCCTCCCCCCGTCAAAAAAAGAAAGAAAAAAAGAAAAGAAAAGATATTTAATAAAGGCCAGTGAGATGGTTCAGTGGATAAAGACACTCTTTGCCAAGCCTGACAAACTGAGTTCAACCCCTGGTGCCCAAATGGTAGAAAAGAGAGAATCAATGACGGTACCATCCCCCCAAAATAGTAAAACATTTTTAAAGACAAATCTTTGGACCTTGTGAGGGCACCAACAACTAAAGTACTACTTACAGGATTAAGACCTTGGGAACAAGGGGCTGGAGAGATGGTTCCCCAGTTGGGAGCACTGGCTGCTCTTCCAGAGGACCCGGGTTCTATTCCCAGCACCCACAGCAGCCCACAACTGTCTGTAACTCCAGTTCCAGGGGTCCGACACCCTCACACAGACATACATGCAGGTAGAACACCAATGCACATAAAATTTAAACAATTATAAAAGTGTATGAATTAAGTTGTGACAGCCAAGTCTTTGCCTGAAGAGTGGAACTAATTATGATTCCACTTGGGGAAGAATATGTATCATATCATATCAACTAACACCCCAATTCTTCGGTGAAGAGATGACTTATGAGACAATGAGCACCAGCTGTCAGCCAGCTGTGACTGTCATGAAATACCTCAGATAATCAAATTCAGCTCTCTGTGACTGTCATGAAATACCTCAGATAATCAACTTACAAAGAGGAAAGATTCCACGGCATCCACAGTTGTGGAGGTTTCAGTCCGTGACCCACTGGGCCTGTGGTGAACATCACTGCAACAGCATACAGCAACGGAAAACGCTCTCCTCACAACAGGAAGAGGCCAGTGTCCCCCACTCCCCTCAGAGGGATGCCCCGATGACCTACAGACTTCCTAACTCCCTCCCAATAGACTCGCCCTGGGAACCAAGTCTTTCAACATACAGGCCTTTGGAGGGCACCAGCAATTAACGGCAGCACTGCCTACAGGACTGAAACCTTAGGGAGCAAGGGCCGGAGAGATGGCTCAGGGGTGAGGTGTGCTTGCACACGCCCTCAGAGGACCCAAGTCCAGCTCCAGCCCCCACACCAGGCGGCTCCAGGGGATCTGATGCCCTCTTCTGCCTCCGAGGACACCTACACATGTGTATTTATACACACAGTGATGCACACACATACACACAAATGAAAATAATTTATAATGTTTAAATCATTACCTTGGGGACAAATTCCAGAAAAAAATTCGATTTCTAATCTGAATCTTTCTCAAACCCTTCTCCTAACTTCTGTAATCACAAAAAAACAAACCTTGAGAGAGCACTTGGGAGGTGGAGGCAGAGGCAGGCCAGAGTTCAAGGCCAGCCTGGTCTACATAATGAGGTCCAGGACAACCAGAGCTATATAATAAGACTGTCTTGAAAAAACCAGGCAGAGAGAGAAAAAAATGCATAAAAAAAACAGCATATTGCTACAGCACTTCCCTCTCATTTAAAAATACTGGATATTGTGTCTGGAGAGATGGCTCAGTGGTTAAGAGCATTGGCTGTTCTTCCAGAGGACCTGGGTTCAATTCCCAGCACTCACATGGCAGCTTACAAACTGCCTGTAACTACCTCCAAGGGACCTGACACCCTCACACAGACAAACATGCATGCAAAACACCAACAAAGTAAAAATAAATAAATAAATCTTTAAAAAGAAATTCTGGCTATCTAGGTTGACCATATTTTCTCTGAATATATATCACAATTTCTTAGCCTTTTAATAATATTTTAATTTTTATTTTATTTGTGTGTGTGTGTGTGTGTGTGTGTGTGTGTGTGTGTGTATGTGTGTATGTGTGTGTATGTGTGTACCTGAGCCATGGTGCAGGTGAGGGAGTCAGTTCTTCCCATCTTATTTTGGCAGGGTCTTTCTTGTTTTCTGTTATGTGATGATGTACTGCAGGTTAGCTGGCCCTCTAGCTTCAGGGAATTTTTGAATTTTAGGAGGAGAGTTTGGATTACAGATATGAGCCACTACATGAAGCTTTTGTGAGTTACAGGAATAAAACTATGACCATCGGGTTTGTTTGGCAAGTGCTTTTACCTGCTGCGCCGCTCACTGGTCCTTATAATATTCTTTAATAGATCTAAATAAATATGGTCTGGGAAGAAAACAACACCCCTGCTTTAGATTTGGGACAGCCACATGACAAACAACATCCCTGGCCTGTGGTAAGATCACTGTCACCTCAAAACTCTGGATGTTACTGGGGTGGAGTAGACTCCTCACCCTGGGCCACGGAGGGTGGCGGCTTCTGGTTCCGCCGGGGAGAATGGTGCCGCGTGGGTGGCTTTTCCTCCAGACCCAGAAGGACACGTTCCGTTTCGGCAATCCATCCAGAGGGCTAGCTCGCTCCTTCTGACTCATCCTGAAACCATCAGTGCCATCGGCCTTTCCCTCCCAGGTTAGTGTCATGTACAGAAGCCAAGAGGCGCATGTCCCAAGTCTGCATGTCCCATCTGAATTGTTACTAACGAGGAAAAGTCACAGTGCCCAGAAGGAAGCGAGGAGCAGCCCGAAGGTCACCATCCAGAGGGACCGTATGTAGCACAGATGTTCAGTCATTCTCAAACTGATCCAACCATGAGTCCCACCCCCCACCCCCGCCCGCCCCAGGCCCGGACCTCCGTGGTGCCCGGAGGACAGGATCGCTACTCTGCCTTAGCCAGGCTAATGGCTCGTGCATCACAAACAAGATAAAATTCATGAACCGAGTGAGGAGTGGAACAAGGCAAAGGAAATGCACTGATCTGACTTGTCAGCCTGGGTTGGGTGAATTGCTTTTCAATTTAAAATTGCACCATGATTTTTAATTTTGCACGTAAAGAATGCCCATGCCGTGTACATTTTGTGGACAGCCGTGTGGAAGTCACATCTGCCGTGCTCCTAGTCTCCCGGCTAACTCAGCCCATCAAAAGGCAAACCAGACAGGTTTGGAGAGAAACGACTTGGGTGCACTCGTGCTGGCGCCTGGTGATCAGCACTTCTTTTTTTATGTGCTCACAACGCCCTAATGATGTGTTCTGGGATTTGCTGGGGATCTGCGTCAATCACCCCTGTCTTTGGAACACAATTTTATAATAGCATTGTGGTGGAGCTCCTGAGCTTTGAAGTCACTCAGATCAAGGTCTGAAATCTTGCTCTACCTCCCACTGCCTTTGGGCAGTTTACACAAGGCCTTTGTGCCTCAGAGTTTTCGTCTGTAAACTCTGCTCTTAGTTTCTCCACATCAACGCTGTGGGAGTGAGACAACGGACTGAACGGCACCTATTTAGGCAAGGGCAGAAAGGGATCCTCCCCCTTTCCTCCATCCCCACCTTGATAACCATTACACCTCAGCATCACCGGCAGGGACCACAGACAGAGATCTGAGATTCTGACCAGTTAAACAACAGCCACAGAACTTCCAGAGGAAACCTCTTGTATCGCTAAGTTCAGCCAGAACGGGCAAAAGAGGAAAATGCGCACCTCCGAGGAATTTTTAGTATGGATCTGCTGCTAGGAAAGTTGTCAACAAGGACCAGAGTGTTGCCCAGAGGCAGGACACTTGCCCCACGAGCACAGAGCCCTGGATTTAATCTTTAGCACTGCAAGCAACTACTAACAAATAGAAATTGTAACACGAATTGCTAAATGGTCTTATTAATTAAAAAAAAAAAAAAACTGCAGCCAGATACTGGGGTGAAAGCTGAAAGATCAGAGAAGCAGAACAAGCCCCAGCCAACCTCACCTCACCAGCTCCTCAGCCGATGCTGTTTCCTGGAATCCTCAGACTGAAAGCCTCTGAGTCCTCACCCCCGAGGGTCTCAGTTGAACTGCTGCTTAGTTCCTGTCTCCTCACGCCTTATGTATCATTCTCCACCCAGCCATGCCACTTTTTTTTTTGAGAGGAGAGAGAGGTCACGTGGTCCCTTCCTCCTTTTATTTATTCATTTATTTACTTCTATCCTGGCATTCAGGACGACCTGGGAATTGAACCCAGTTCCTCTGGAAAACCAGTCAGTGCTCTTAATTGCTGAGCCACCTCTAGTGGCTGGCTCTGTCCTCTGATTCCCAGATAAGTTTATTAGGGTACACAAATATATCACCACAAGAAATATTTGATAAATAATTAAATAAAAACTGTATCTGTAGGGAACAGGCACTGACATTTGTTTATCTCTAGTTTAATGACTATTTACATTGTGTTATATACTATAAGTAATTTAGAGATGACCTGCAGTACACGGGCATGTGTTTGGATTATATGTGAACAGTCAAACTCCACAAAACAAAGACTATCACATACAACAGCAGCTATACAGCCCCGGTACGTGGCAGACTACATACACCATGTCAGCTTGTACAATCAACGTTTGCACACTGACCAGAGCACCTAATGACCAAGTTCTCGGACTGTCTCCCTACAGTGAACCCAATCACGGATGTGCAGGGCCACCTTACCCAAGGTGCTTGAGCACTTCAGATTCTGGGATCCAGGAGAGTGCTGGGAGCAATCTCTCTTGGATACAGAGGGACACTGTGACCTCTGAGGGGACAGCATGGGCTCCCAAGTACTAGCAGCAGCAGCTAGTGCCCCAGATGACCCAGCCCTGCGGTCACCATAGAGAAACAGATAGTATCTTGAAGGCCTGGACTCTCTGGGGACTCTGTCCTGTTCTCCCTCCCATTTCAAGAAGAAATTAGGAGAGAAAAGGCAAGAGCCCGGGCAGGACCACACGCTAGAGAGCAAACAAACACCAGGGGAACTCCAGGACCACAGCACTCTGAGGCTGCAGTCCACAGAGACCAGGTGGAGGGAGGGAGCAAGACTGCTTCTCCTTCCAGAGTCTGTGACGACACCTTAGCCACAGATGGCCTAAACAAACCCCCTGGGAACAGGAGACTCAGTCACACACAAGCAACTCTCAAAGGACAGTGGTCCCCTCTGCCTCAGAGTCCTAACTGAGGGTGGCAATCTCAGGTGCTCCTATGACCCAGGGTGGGCCGGCTAATGCTCCCTAGAGAAATCAGCCTCCCTCTCCACTGCCAGCACGTGTTCCCCACCCACGCAACACTCCCAGACTCAGTGCTCGCTGCCTCCTCCGTTCTCTCCCTCGCCCAGCACCCAGCACTTAGGAGAACAAAGAAAGGTCTCTACAGGTGCATTTTGCCTGGTGGGAGACCAAAAGGATCTGATGGAAATAGGGTGAGCAGGCCACTCATGTTCTTGTCAAAAAGGGATCTTTTTCGTAGAAGCTGGGGGGGGGGGGGGAGGTTGTCAAATGAGATCGCTCAGGAAGACGGCCTATATCTGGGGGTGTGGCCGCAGCACATCCTCTGGAGTGTATTGCCCCGAGTCCAGCCGGGCATCTCAGCACTTCCGCAAAGTCAGGAACCCATTTAAAGTGGAGGCTCTCCTGCTCTGCATCCCCCAAATAAATCACCTTCCCAGTGGTCTCAGGGACTTTTAAACTCAAAAACCCCTCTTGCTTGATCTGAAACCACTGCAGATTTACAAAGGTTTCCTATGCAAAGTAGTCCTGTGAATCTCAGCAACAAACCTGGGTCATACATGCCATCTCATTTCATAGCCAGGAAAACTGAGGTTAACTGGGACTGGATAACATCTCACACCTCCTGGCTAGACAGTGGCAGCCCTGGGCTTTGGTTCCTTGTTGTCCCCCCTGTCACCATGTCACAGATGCCTGCAGTCCAATTCATCTGCCCTGGCAATCCCAGCGTGGGCTAAACAGATGCCTTTCTTTTTTCTTTCCACTCCCTTCCCCCAAGACAGGGTTTCTCTGTGTAGCACTGGCTGTCCTGGAACTCACTATGTAGACCAGGCTGCCTGCCTCTGCCTCCCAAGTGCTGGGATTAAAGGCATGTGCCAGCACCACCCGGCGACTAAATGCCCACTCTGTGCTTGTCTGTACTACCCACAGCGGCCCTGAAGGCAGGGACTGTGATTTGGATCCTTCTCAATACCAGGCACGTGCTTGGTCACTGGGTACTCAGTAAATACCTGTTATGCAAATGAGTGACTGAATGAATGGGTGAATGTTTGACCAATTAACAGATGACTCTAAATATTCAGGGTTGGAAGGTCTACCTCCCAGACACCTGATTTTGACCCACAGCATCTAGGTTCCCAATCTGCCTCTCTGTGGTTATGGAACACTGACTCTCACCTAAGTAAATCATTACTGATCATATATGCATTATGTCAGGGCAACTTCACAGCCATCATCAAATATTCAACATGGACTTAGCTATTCAGTGAGACCAACTTCTCTGTACTCACTAGTGGTCATAACATCTGGCATCTGCACACCTGCTCATACCTGGGCAGGGCACACACAGTCCCAATATACATGCAACAGAGCAAACAATGCACCAAAGTAACTCCTACCCTCCACTGGCGCCATGAGGGAGATCGGGCACCAGCATAATCAGTCTTGGGAAGGAGGCGATCAAGACACAAAGAACCTAAAGGCTGTGGTGTTTGCCCTGGGACCCAGCATGACCTGAGCCAGGCTCAGTGACAGGAGCTACCCATGGGGCAGCAGCCATAAAGACCGGTCAGAAAATGTGCTAAGGCAGATTTGCAGCCCCCAACTGTAAAGGGGCTGAGTGATGCCAGGAAAGCACAATCAAGCCTTGGGTGAGAGGCATACTTGAAGACTTCCTGGAGATGTGAAAGTGAGCTGTGACTACTCTCTTGCAGACACATTGCCTCGTGACAAACTTTGTGTGTGTCTGTTCACATGTCTCGCAAGACTACGTTCCTTAGAGGAATCAATGACATCATATTGGTCTCTGAGAGCTCCCTAGGGTAGTGAATGTCTAGCCCGGCTGGAAAAAAAGATAGAGTAAATCATTTATGAGAAAGAAACCGGCAGAAATGAAGTAGGAGTAACCCAAGGAGTGGAGAAGAGATGAATGAGGACCTAGGGGGAAGACAAGGTGGAGTTCCTGGTGAATAGTAATCCAGCAGAAGCCCAGGGACCAGAGAGGTGAGCACCACCCTGCCTCCAGTTGGGGAGGAACTTTGTCGCCCCCCCCCGGGGGGGTGGAGTGGACGGGTAGCCGAAGAGGAGACTGAGTTCAGCCCCCAGAGGACCCACTTTCAGTATCAGCAACAGTCCTTGAAAGGGAAATCGGGTAGGGCGAACTTGGACGGGGAGAAAAACTGTCCAGAAACGAAACACCATACAGCAGGCTACCTGCCGAGGAAGTAGGGGCCCCAAGCAGGCAATTACTAAGGATTCACAAACATCCCAATTACAGAAAGGAAGAGAAGGCGGCGGCAGGTGGCAGATGCCCGAATGCATCTCCCAGCAGGGCTGAAGCACAGGCTACATGGACTCCGGCCACAAGGAACAGAAAAGCCGAGGCAGCAGGCCCCCCAGACCTGGGCTTCTGCAAGTCACCGCGGACAGGGTGCATGAGCGTAAGCGTAAGGGGAAGCTAGGCTCCAGGAAACTGCCTCTGCCAGAGCACCAAGCCTCGCTCACTAGTCTCTTGCTGCGGTTCAGGAAATACCTGGCTGCTAGTTCCACCAGAGCACTGCCCCCCACCCCACCCCACCCCGTGTGTGTCCTTCAGTAAGGTGACTAACGCCCTCCCTCACTCTGTGTACAGTAAAGTATAATGCTTCTGAGGTCTTTCAAGAGACTTCTCCACGCTTCTGCTTCCTGCTTTAGTATCTTCCCAAAAAAGTCTCAAGACAGAGCCTTCCTCACCACTGCCCAGACAGCCACCTTCTCCAGGGCCAACAAGCCCTCAGCCCCACGCTCTGAGTGGACAAAATTCTGTTCAGAGATCACCCCTACCAAAGTTCCAAAGCGCCGTTTTGACCAGGAAAACTAAAATGAGTTTCTGCAGAGGCCAAAGGCAGACAAGTCTTCTCCAACCCACGGATATGTCCTTGCCATAGCCCAGATCACCCACTCAGAGCACTGATAACACAGAACAATGGGGATCCCCACGGAGGTCCTCTTTCCAAGCCAGGGAGAGGGCAGGAGGCAGGAGCGCCCCGATGCCCCCGGGCCCTGGGGCTTCCCGCCTCCTAGGTGGCTGGCGCAAGGCTGATCTGGGGCCGAGGTCCGGCCAGCCCCGCCCTGCTTCCAGCGGCCAGGCACCCACCGAACAGGAAATTCCACCTGTGCGCCCAAGCCCGGGCCACCTCCGGGCGGTAGAGCGGAGCTCGGGCGAAACCGAGGGCGCGCGCAGGTGCCGGTGCGCGAGGACCCGAACTGTGGACGTCCCGCCCCGGGTCCCCGGCCTTTGCCCACCTCTATCCGGGAGCTGTACTTGAGTCCCGCGCCGAAGTCCTTCGAGCCCCCTCCGGCCTTGCGGCCCCGATTGTTCCCCATGGTCTCGGCGGCCCGATCGCCGGTCTCACACGCGTGGTCTCTGCGGGCAGCCGACTACCATGGCCCGCGGGGCGTTGGGGACACGAGGGACGCGGGGCGCGAGGGGTGGTACGGGCCAAGTTCCGGGGCAGGCCCAGCGCGCCCAGCCGGCGGCGGAGGCTCCCGTTCTCATCCTTCCTCCCCGCGCAGGTAGTTTCAGGGTGTGGCCTCTCCGATCGGCCCGCCCCGCCAGCCAGCCAGCATCCGCGCCAGTACACCTGTTGCGGCCGGCCCCGCCTTCCGCCATGCCCCCCCAGGAAGCTCCTCCCCTCCGGCCAGAACCCCCGAAAAGGAACACTGTGGAGCTCTAGTGCTTTCCTCTTTCTCACAGGTGGCTCTTTCTCCTGGAGCCCAGCCCTTCCTCGCCGCCGCCCTTTGATACTGACCATCTCTCCACCATCCCCTTACGCAATTTTCATCTCTCTCCCCTGGACCTTTCCCTACAATCCATCATCTTGCCAGAGGTGCCTGTGTCCCTCCAAAACCCGAGCCACCTGCTGCAAGACCCGGCCTTCCCTGCATGCCATGTGCCAGGGACGCAAGGCCCTTCCTCCTCCTGGGGACAAAGGCAGCTTCTTCGCTCTGGGAGGACCTGACAGTAGCCTGTGCCCAGAGCAATGATAGTAGGTCCTCAGAGTCATCCTCCAACTGTTGGCGGCATCACATACTGACTGTAGATCCCTCTTGAAAAGCGCCTTTCCTGTATTTTCGTAATCCTTTCTGACCCCTAGACACCAAGGATCCCAACATTCGTTCGTCAACCTCCCCCCTTTTTTTCTACACTCCCTTTAATTTTCTGTAGTAGTTGTTGTTCCGTTTGTGTGTTAGAGAACAACTTGCAAGGACTCGGGTGTCTCCTGCCACCGTGTGGGTTCTAGGGATGGAAGGTTAGGCTTGGCAGTGAGAGCCCTTACTGACTCAGTCATCCTCCAGGCCCCTACTCTTTCCTTCTTGACAAGTCACCTCCGATAGGAAAACCTGCCTTCCCAGAACAGACATCAGACGTGCTCGCTCTGCTTTAGCAACCGCCTGAGTATTTCTCCACTGGTATTCTGCGGTCTTGCATAGTAAACCAAAACGGCTGCGCTTGTAGTATGCGCTAGACACTGCCCTACACTTTGGGAAAGGAGAGCGAACAAAACTGAAATCCCTACTTTGAAATCAACAGTCCTCAAGTTTCCATGCAGAACTCACCCATCTTCTTAAAATTATATAATCTGCGTGAATCTGTGTCCCTCAGCAGCTACAATGAGCAGAGTCCCCTGCTGGTGTATTCTGGATTTAAGGGATATTGGTGACATCACACCAATGAGAATTGGTGGTTGTGTCTACTGGCATAGACCTATCCTATCTTTTTTTCTTTTCTTTTTTTTTTCTTTCTTTCTTTTTTTTTTAAAGATTTATTTATTTATTATGTATACAGAAGAAGGCACCAGATCTCATTACAGATGGTTGTGAGCCACCGTGTGGTTGCTGGGAATTGAACTCAGGGCCTCTGGAAGAACAGCCAGTGCTCTTAAACTCTGAGCCATCTCTCCAGCCTGAGACAGGGTTTCTGTGTAGCCCTGACTGTCCTGGAACTCAATCTGTAGACCAGGCTGGCCTGGAACTCACAGAGATCCGCCTGCCTCTGCCTCCCGAGCCCTGTGATTAAAGGCATGTGCCACCGTAACGGCTCAGCCTGTCCTAACTTGATGGACAGACAAGTTCTGCAGTGAGACTCTTCTTTCCCTATGAGCCAGAACTGGGTCTGTCTGCATCTCTGTCGTTGCATCGCTGGGTCTTACTGGTCCAAGTCCTCCAAGTGTGAGTTATGCCAATTTGATGCACAGGAAAACAAATCTGCTGCCCTGCTGCCTACAAAGCATTCCGAAGACAAATGGAAGATATGGAAAACTAACTCCCTGCTTTGGATTACGACGGGCACAACACCCTTTAATTAGTGAGTGACTGAAAGTCAGCCAGATCGGAGGCAGCAAAGACTCAAAGGTAGTCACTGTACTGAACCTGCTCTTCTGTTGTGAAAGGAATGACTCACATTCTCTCCCATGTTCCTAGAGTTTCATCCTTTATCTCAGAGAGCTAAATGTGCATCTTCTCTGTGAAAGGCACCCCTGTGGCCATTTGAATGTAAGGCAATGCTACAAATTGCAAATCCAGAGGAAGAGTCATCTTCCTGTGTTATGCACCCCATGTACATCCCTATGACATCTCTATGACCTCCAACAGGACAGAGCAAACTTTATGCTAACATCTTAAATCCGTTTGGTTTAATCCTTATAAAGTATATATAAGCTGGGTGTGGTGGTACCCAGGGCCAGCCTTGCCTACACAGTGAGTTCCAAGCCAACCAGGTTACATAGGGAGACCCTGTCTCAATAAATAAAATAATAAAAATATACATGACGTTAATTACTTTTGTCTCTAAATTGCCAATGAAGAACCCCAAGAACAGCCAGTCTAAAACCCCAAACCTGGGGTGTAGCTCATGATAGAGTAGCTATCATATGAGTGTTTATGGATTCGATACCCCACATTACACACACACACACACACACACACACACACACACACACACACACACGAACGTGCAGACCCTGCCATCTCTCACTGTACTAGGATAACTCACAACCATCTAGCCAGCCTTTATCATGTGCCTTCTCCACTGCACTACCACGTCCCTCCATATCCTGGATCGACTTACTCCAAGGCTGCTATAACATCGCTCCCTGGATTTCTCAGAGCACAGTGCCTGCTGGGAAAGTTGAGTTCACATTCCTAGGACCCTCCAAGGGTTTCTCCAACTTATCCATGTCTTCGGGGCAAGTCACTTGGTGGACATATGTGAGCCTGACTCTGGCTGAACCACCTGCTTAAGCTGGTGATGATATGGGAAGGTAGAGCTCAAGCTTAGAGTCACCAAGACTCTGTTACTGGTTAAGACAATAGGACCAGAAAGTCTGAGGGATGCTCCTTCAAGGAAGAGGAAAAACCTGAAGCAATAAAAGGTGTAGGAGAGATATAAAATGAACAGACAGCTCAGAATGAGGACCCCTCCTTCATGTCTTTATGTCTCCTCTAAGAAGGGTCAACTTATCGCTCTTACCTGTGGAAGTTGCTTTGTGTGGTACAAGTGCACTTTTTAGGCACCAACGGTGTAAGTGTCCCCATGCTAACTCCGTCTGTTCCTTTCCTGGCCCCTGGCTGTGACAAACCACTCCATTTGTCTCCAGCACCCCCCATTGCTCACCATAACCACTTTGTCTACTCATGGTGAGACCCAAGTTCACCTGGCACATTAGATCTGTGACATTTTCCCCCAGGCACAACCAAGCTCTTCTTCCTGAAATTGCTGCACACCTTATAGTATATTTTTATCTTCCTGCTATACATAAGGACTCTCAAAATGCTGTTGCAAAACAGACTGAGTGATGGCAGCCCAGGAAGCTAAATATCAGTATATTAAGCCCTTGCTCGGGCTGTTGTTGAGTTTCTTCACTTACAATTTGGAAACAAAAGCATATTATAATTTTATGAGGATTAAGCCAAATGGATTGAACTTAATTAATATATGGCTAAACAACTTCCATCATACACAGAGTGTACTCACTCAATACCATGAACCCACACAGTGATCCCTAGGAAGGATTTGGGCTGCCAATTCTCTTCCTCAGGATTTGTAATGAATGCATTGTGTTCAAATAGCCACATGAGAGCCTTCTATGGGTAAGGCACCTATGTAGTTCTATGAGCTAAAAGAGAAAGCTCTAACCACAAAATTCTTTTACTTTTCATAGATACCTCATATGTGTAGCTGAGTGTAATCTTATACACCATTTTTTAGTTCATGTGTAGCCCATCCCAGGTGTGGAATTTTTCTACTTGTGGCATGTTGACACCCCAAAACTTTCATTTTTCTTTTTTAGAATACCATTGGGTTCTACCTGTAGAGTTAGTGGGTTAGTTTATTTGTTTGTTTATTTGACACAGAGTCTCACTATGTAGCCCAGGCTGGCCTGGAACTCACAGAGACCTACATGCCTTCCTCTCCTGCGTGTTGGGATTAAAGACATGTGCCACCATGCCTGACAGCCTCCAGAACATCATCAGCTTCACCTCAAATCACACATCTCTCCCCAAAGCAATCTCTTCTCTCACCACTATGAGAAATTGCTGTACCAATTTCTCTGGTTATTTCTTTGGCTTTACTTAGTTTGGTAATCTGGACCTGAATCTCTGCATGTTAACATCTACTTTTGGCTTTTTTTTTTTTTAAAGACAAGGTCTTATTACTGTTTTTTATTATTAATTTTAGGCAGGCTGTCCTCAAATTCATCACCCTCCTACCCTCATCTCACAAGTGCTGGGATTACAGGTGTGCACCACATCTGGCCCTACTCCATCTTGTTTTGTTCTTAACTTCCCCTTTACAATGTGTTCACTGAGGCTCCCCATTATTTTCTGTGCAGACTCCCCTGCAGCCGCATTTTGCCCACGGTCTGCATTTTCATTCTATGGTCTATTTACTGGGCTCCCAGGGACCTTGGTTTTCCCTAGAAACCATCCTGTCCAGAAACTCACCAGACAAAGGCTTACTCTCTGTTCTTACACATTTGTTTGTTTACTTTTGTATGTGTGTGCATGCTCTGCCTCAGTGGCACACATGTTGAGGACAGAAGACAACCTACTAAAATTTGTTTTCTACTCTCACCCTGTGGGTTTGAAGGATCAAATTCAGGCCATGAGGCTTGGCTGCAAGCACCCTTACCCAAGGGACCATATCTTACAGTCCCAAAGGTTTGCTTCCCTTTTTGGAGGGAATTGACTTCACAGGGAGTGTTTTTATTGTTGTTGTTGTTTAATTTATTTTTATTTTATGCTTATTGGTATTTTGCCTGCACGTGTGTATGTGTGAGGGTATCAGAAGCCCTGGAACTGGAGTTACAGACAGGTATGAGCTGCCATGTGAGTGCTGGGAATTGAACCTGGGTCCTCAGGAAGAGTAGACAGTGCTCTTAACCACTGAGCCATCTCTCCAGCCCCCTACAAGTGTATTTTAGTATGGGATTCCTATCTGGTTGCTTCTTGTCTCCTAGTGTATGCTCCATACTTTAATTCATTAGGGAGTGGAAACAGTAATATTGAACTCATCATTCCTGTTTATTGACTTGTTGGAATACTTAGAAAGTAAGTCTTCACAACACCTGTTTTGTTACCCCATGTTAATATTAGTGTTTGCACATGCACATACATGTGCACATTCATACACACACACACACACTCACACACACACACACACACACACACACACACACGAAGGCAGGGAGATAGTAAGGAAACTTCTGCTCATCTTTTCCTTCATTGAGCTGGTTTAAAAGGTTGATTCCTTGGTATCTCCCAAGGGTATTTAGTGGCTTTCTGGCACTGTAACAAAATACCCGACATAATGGACATACGAAGAAGCAGGTTTTATTGGCTGTATTCTGACATACTGTTTCAGAATGTGGTCAGATGTCTGCATTCTTCTGGGGCCTGTAGTGACATGTGACAGCATGTTGGAAGCATGTAGTGGACTAGAACTGCAAGAGAGAAAGAGAGAGAGAGAGAGAGAGAGAGAGAGAGAGAGAGAGAGAGAGAGAGAGAGAGAGAAGAGAGAGAGCGCTACAATCCTTCTCAAGGGCATGCCACCAGAGACTGAATGGTTTCCCACCTCCTGAGATTTCCACTACCTCTCAGCTACACCAACAGAGACCCAGCCTTTAACACGCAGCTTGTGGGGGCCTCTTTATATCCAATCTATTGCAGACTAATTGTTTTTGTTTTGCTGGTTTCTGTTTCACAGTTGTTGGGGCCAGAGCTTCCGATGCGCTGGGCAAATGCGGCACCACTGAGCTACACTCCCAACACAATCTGGTGCTTTTATAGGACAGGAGGCTGGGCACCTAAACTCGGTTCACGGACATCCGAGGGCATTTGCATGTTTAAAGTATGCTCTCTTTGACCAGTGGAGTCGCTTCAGCTGCCGAGAGTCCTTTGACTCAATCCCAGGCATCTTTACATACACCTTTCTTGTACTTTCACCACGTACATTGCTCCCGCTACCCACCCGCCATTTCTTTAATATATCCTGATGTCACTTAGAGAATGAAATGTGAAGGTCTTAATCTGCGCACAGGGTATGTGCCTTGGTCCCTCGCTTGTTGTTTCGTGGCCTTTCAGTTAGACAGGTAGGTTTTGTTTGTTTGTCTTTTTAAATTATTTTTATTATTATTATTATTATTATTATTATTATTATTATTATTATTAATCGATGCTGGAGGCCAAACCCATGTGCTGTAACTCTGAGTTCAGGAAGCTGGAACCTGTAGAAGAAATAAAGTACCCTTTGTGCTCCAATTGAGACTTTCATTTACAGTTGAGGGCCACACGGTATTAACGTGTTCTATCTGCATCTGTATTTTCTTCTCCACTCACTGAGACCCCTCCTATGGCTTTCACTGTTGCTCTAGCCACACTGAGGACTGAACCTGAGGTCTCATGCATGCTGGGTAAGTAAAGTCCCAGGCCCCACTTTGGTTTTTATTAACCTTAGCCTTTTATTTTTAATTATTTTTATTTATCTTTTTTTAAATTTTTTTTATTTTTTTAAATTACACTCATGATATTTATTACTTACACTCATGATATTAATCACATTTGTGGTATTCATAGATTACATTTGCAGTATTCATTCAATTATATATAAATGTATATATATATATATATGTATATATTTAAATTTTAAATATGGAATGTCATTTCTTGAAGGGGGTAGGAGGTCTTAAATACAGGCTTACAGCACAATGGGAGGACCCCGGAGGGCAGAAGTTTGCTACTGATGTTTTACAATCTTGCATCTAAGCTGTTAATGCCCATTATTCAGGATACACAGACAAGGAACTTCCCTTAAGCATTCAGGAGGGTGGAACCTGGCAGGGAATTAGCATAGGGAGGATATCAAGGTCAAGGTCCACAAGCAAGGCAACAGTTACCCAAAACGGGTGCCAGGGCCCTGCAGGTCTCCCTTTTATTAAAAAATGAGCTTCTGACTTGGGTTGCGTGGGACATCAGCAGGTCACCTTACCCGTCATGGAGACACCTGCCCAGGCCACACAGGCGCTTTGTCTTAGGTTGGTGAGTGCCCCCAGGCATTACCTGTCTCTGAATACTCATTATCATACCAGCTCAATTGTGTGTGAGCTGCATAGTTAATTGCTACCAAAGATCTCAAAGTAGCACTGGGCTTGCAAATACAGGAAAGACCAACAGAGGTCCTATCTCACCCATATCCAGTAGGCTAAAGGCAACTGAGCCATTCCCTTCCTTAATGAGCCATACTGTACGTTGGAGTCCTTGTAAGATAGTATCCCAAAAGCAACTGGAACTTGAGTTTATAAATTATAATTTTCAAAGCCAATCAAAATGTATATAACTACTGAATTAAATTTATCATGCCCAATAAAATGAAAGATTAACTAACTGTGGTAGCTACTTTTGTTGCCAGGGTCTCCACTGTGCTAGCTGTATTTATCTTTTTTTTTAGGTTTTTAAAATTTTTTAAGTGTTCTACCTGCCATGCATGCATGAGCACCATTGCATGCCTGCTGACCACAGAGGGCAGAAGGCGGCATCAGATCCTCTGGAACTGGAGTTACCAACAGTTGTGAGCCTCTATGTGGGTGCTGGGAACTAAACCCAGGTCCTCTGCAAGAGCAGGAAGTATTCTTAAATGCATAGGATGTGCTTCAGTCAAGTCCATCCCTCATTACCATCCCTCCAGTTGCTCCTCTATTTCTCCTCCCCCAAATTCCCCATCCCCAGTTTCATGTGTTTGTTTTTCTAACCCACTAAGTCCACTTAATGCTGCCAATATGTTCACGGGTGTAGGCCATCTACTGAGCATGGGCAGACTCTCAGGCTGTGTACCTGAAGAGAACTGACTTCCATCCTCCCAGCAGCCATCAACTAACTCCTCAGCTGTGGGTGGGACTTTATGACCTTTCTTCTCCATTCTCAGGTTTCGTCTGGCTTGACACTGAGGTCTTGTGCGTGCTTGTCACAACGGTTGGGAATTCATACGTGCAAAAGCCCTGTTGGGTCCAGGAAGCACTCTTGGCTGTAGTCATCCCCTGCCTCTGGCTCCTATAATCTTTATACCCACTCTTCTACCATGATCCCAGAGTCTTGGGGAGGGGTGTTTTGTGTGTATGATACGGATGTCCCATTTAGAGCTGAGCACTCTGAAGTCTCTTATACTGGCAATGATGACCAGTTGCATGTCTCCATGTTAATTACCATCCACTGCAAAAGAAGCTCTCCAAGGAGGGTTAGGAGATGCACTAATCTGTGGGTGTGGCAATAAGCCATTAGGACTTGGTTTAATACTATGTCCCTTTAGCAATCAGTAGTTGCAGTTCTCTCCTAGAGCCCATGTTCTACCCTGTTAATGGTGCCATGTATGAGTTTCATCTTGTGGAGTGGGTCCTAAATCCAAATAAAAAAGTAGTTGGTTACTCCCATAACAATCATGCCACTTTTGCGCCAGTGGGCATATGCCAAGTTGGTCATTTTTGCAGCTCCTAAGAGTCACATCTGGGCTGCTACCTCGTGAGACTTCGCGGGTGTCTCCCTCTTTCCATTCTGCTGCCCCCATGCCATCCAGACTGAGGAAGACCCAAAAATTCCAGGGCCATGTGAGCCACGGCCACAGCCACGGCCGTATCGGTAAACACCGCAAGCACCCAGGAGGCCACAGGGATGCTGGAGGCATGCATCACCGCAGGATCGACTTCGACAAATATCATCCAGGTTGTTTTGGGAAAGTTGGTATGAGGCATTACCACTTAAAGAGGAACCAGAGCTTCTGTCCGACGGTCAACCTGGATACATTGTGGACACTGGTCAGTGAGCAGACACGTGTCAATGCTGCAAAGAACAAGACTGGAGCTGCTCCCATCATTGATGCTGTGCGATCGGGCTACTACAAAGTTCTGGGGAAGGGGAAGCTCCCTAAGCAGCCTATCATCGTGAAAGTCAAATTTTTCAGCAGAAGAGCTGAAGAGAAGATAAAGGGTGTTGGAGGTGCCTGTGTCCTGGTGGCTTGAAGCCACCGAGGGAGGTTAATTAAATGCTAACATTTAAAAAAAAAAAAAGATTCACATCTGGGTAAGACTATTGATTACTTTTCTCCTCCGGTAGCGTACATAACACCTATGAAAGCTAGCCAATAGGGATGAAACTTCAAGGTCAGTATCAGCTTAATTTCTCCATGTCCTACGACTTAAGTATGTGGTACCTTCAAAAATAGGGTCTTTACCATTAAGTTCTGGAAGGTAAACAAGAGAATGGCAATAGCCTATAATGTTTGGGAAGTCTATAGAACCCCACTGGCTAATAATTGGAAAACATGTAACCTAAACCTTTATTTCTGAGACAGGGTCCCACTAAGTAGCCTTGGTCGGCCTAGAGCTCACTATACAGACCAGAGCTGGCCTCAAACAAATAAAGAGATCTACCTGCCTCTGCCTCTCGAGTATTGTGATTAAAGGTGTGTGTCGCCACAACTGGCAAACTGTGTCTTTCATTTGATAGCCTATGGTATCTAGGAAAGGCTGTTTTCCTGTTAAAGGGTAACTCTTAAAAAAATAAAAAATAAAAATAAATAAAAACACAGCCGGGCGGAGGTGGCACATACCTTTAAGCCCAGCACTCAGGAGGCAGAGCCAGGCAGATCTCTGTGAGTTTGAGGCCAGCCTAGTCTACAGCGAGAGATCCAGGACAGGCACCAAAGCTACACAGAGAAACCCTGTCTCAAAAAACCAAAACCAAAACCAAAAAGGAAACACACACACAGACACACACACAGACACACACACACACACACACACACACACACACACACACACACGTCTATGTATTTTAGGAAGCTTCTGCAGTATTAGCTTTCCGTATGGCGTTTTCAGGAGTCTTTAGGGTAAGTCATCCCTCCCTGTACTTACTCCTCATCCTGCTGTCCCACCCTCCGCCATTCTAATTCTTGTTTCACTTTTCACGGCTGGGGATAATCAAATGATTCTCAGGGAGTCACCCAGTGTCTTGGAGAGCCAGAGAGGCAAGAGGGGAAGAAACAGCCAGGAACAAGATCCACCACACTGAACTGTTCCTACCACAACCCATCAGAGTCCAGAATCTGGACACCAGCCAGGATGCCACTGCTGCCCACAAAACCAGGTGTTTCCTCCTCGACTCTTGGAAAGCAGATTCCCTGAGCACCTGAGACTCTTGAAAATCTCTCCTGGACATGTCTCCCTGGGTCTGTGGCCTATATATATAAGCCAAGAACTCTGTCTAGTCAGGACTCAGTTGGTGCAAATTCTCCCAATAGAAGAGGACAGTTTGAAAGCCGGAGTTGAGTCCAAAGCTATACAAATGCACATACACTGATCCATGGCTTTGGACTGCAATGTCCCCAAAGGCCCCTGTGCTGTGGTATGATTTCATCTTGTGGTGCTGTAAGGAGGGGGTGGGACCTTTGGGTGGTGGGGCATAGAAGTTAGGCCATTGAGGCACGCCCGTGAAGGGAAAACTGGGACTCCAGCCCTGTTCTCTCCTTCCCTTTCCAGTGAACAGGCTTCCCCCACCACACACTCCTGCCTTGATGTACTATGCTGCTATAGACCCAAAGCACAATGGCCAAACAACCACGGGCTAGAAAAAGTTCTCAATCTGTGGGTCGTGACCCCCCCTGTGGGTCAAACAACTTTTTCACAGGGGTTGCATATCAGATACCACAGTAGCAAAATTACAGTTATGAAGAAGCAACGTAATAGCTTTATGGTCGGGGGTCACCACGCCACGAGGAACTGTACTAAAGGGTCGCAGCGTTAGGAAGGTTGAGAACCACTGGGCTAGAAGCTCTGAAACCATGAAGCAAAGCAAGGCCTTCCTCTTTTGAAGCTGTTCCATCTGGAGCACTGTCCCAGCAGAGAGACTGTGAACACAGCTGCAGTGCTCACTTGGGATCTGTTCTCAGAGCCTGACTAGAAATGCATCTCACCCCGGGCAATTCCATGGTACCCTTCTCTGATTTCTCCTGCCCTGTCTACTGCATCAGTATATCTAGGCTCATCCTTCCTGCCATCCAGTATGTGTAGCTATGGTGTAGCCTACTGCCTGGTCCACAGTGCCACGTAGGCTTTATTAAACTCAAAGTCCACTGAGTCACTCGCTCACATGTTTCAATCAGTGCTTAGGTGAAAATGCTTATCATTTGATAAAAACATGGCCAAGCCAGACAGTGGTGACGTATGCCTTTAATTCTTGTACTCGGGAGGCAGGAGGATCTCTATGAGTTCGAGGCCAGCCCGATCTACAAAATGAGTTCCAGGACAGCCAGGACTGTTACACGGAGAAACAAAAAGACCAAACAAACAAACCAACCAACCAACCATGGCCAAGTAATTTTTTACCATTTTATTTATCAAATATATATACATATATGTATATCGTATATACACACACTTTTGTCTGTATACATGTCTGTGAATCACACACATGTCTGAAGCCCTGTAGAGGACAGAAGTGTAGTGGGTAGCTGTTCCAGCTTTGACCTGGAAGTACTACCTCCAGTGAGGCTTCTGGTAACTGTCAGGCCTACCTATGACTGGCCCTTAGGCAGGGCGAGACAGGAGCCCTTAAGACCTGAGATCTGGATGTGCCGAATGGTTCCTGGTAATCCTGGCTGCTGGATGGTAGACTGAGCTGAGTTCTCCAGAGAACCCAGCTGGACTGCACCTCACCTCTCCCAGATCCTGTAACCAACCCCTTTACTAGCTGTAAGTTATCCCCCAAAATAAGCCTTTTTAACTATGTGGAGTTGCTTTAACAAATCCCCCAATACAGAAGGGCATGTTGGATACCCTGGGACTGGAGTTACAGGTTTTTTTTCTTTTTTTCTTTTCTCTCTTTCTTTCTCTCTTTCTTTCTCTCTTTCTTTCTTTCTTTCTTTCTTTCTTTCTTTCTTTCTTTCTTTCTTTCTTTCCTTCCTTCCTTCCTTCCTTCCTTCCTTCCTTCCTTCCTTCCTTCCTTCCTTCCTTCCTTCCTTCCTTCCTTCCTTCCTTCCTTCCTTCCTTCCTTCCTTTCTTTCTTTCTTTCTTTCTTTCTTTCTTTTTTTCGAGACAGGGTTTCTCTGTGTAGCTTTGCACCTTTCCTGGAACTCACTTTGGAGACCAGGCTGGCCGCGAACTCACAGAGTTCCGCCTGCCTCTGCCTCCCGAGTGCTGGGATTAAAGGCGTGCGCCACCACCATCCAGCCTTGGAGTTACAGTTTTAAGGTATCATGTGGGTGCCAGGAATAGAACCCGGGTCCTCTGGAAGAGTAACTAGTGCCCTTAGCTGCTGAGCCATCTCTCCAGCCGCCAAATACTTTTTAAACCATGAAGACCCTGGAGCTTTCTTGACAGCGCCCTACCATATCCTCAGGTTCCCTTTCTGACATTTTAGTTATCCTTGGTCAACTGCGATTTGAAAATACAACAATCACTTAAAATTGCACACCATTTTGAGCAGTAGTCTTTCTACTGCATCCTACCTAGGATATGAATCATCTGATTTGTTTTCAAATTGTATTTACTCATGCAGGGTTTCAGATAGCCTAGGCTGGCCGCAGATCTGCTCTGTAACTGAAACCGAGCTAGCTGACTGTCCTCTGCCACTCAGGGGCTGTAATGACAGGTGCACACCACCACACCTAGTTTATGTGGTGCTGGGAAGTGGATCCAGGACTTCCTACAGACCAGGCAAGCACTCTACCGACCTGGCTACATTCCCAGCCCATGAGTCATCCAACTGCCCACACACTAATACTGCGTACACCACTTTCCCACTGAGTTACTTAGAGCAATCGCCACTGTATCACAGTGGTCATGTTAAAGGAACCCTTACCCACTGTCACGGTGCCCACACCATTGACCTCACGTCATCTGACCGTACAGGCATTGCGTTGCGTCACATCATCTCAAGAGAAAGGGTGAGCGTGGTACTGAGAGACCATCAGTATGACTAATTATACTAGTTATAACTATTCCATTCTTATCAATCTCTTACTCTACATAACTAATAAATTGAGCTTTCCCCCCCTTTAAAGTTTCTCAAGATAGAGTTTCTGTGTGTAACTCTTGTGGCTGTCTTGGAACTCTCTTTGAAGACCAGGCTGGCCTCGAACTCACGGAGATCCACCTGCCTCTGCCTCCCAAGAGCTAGGATTAAAGGTGTGCGCTACCACTGTCTGGTATAAATTGAGCTTTATTATAAGTGTGTTAGGCAGCTTTCTATAGTGTGATAAATATCTGGATATCAACTTATAAGGAAAAAAAGGCAGCAAATTGAAGAAAAGGCAAAATTGATCAACCACGACAAGCCAGGGAGAGAAAAACAAGAAAGCCTATCCCCACAATCCCCTTCAGGGGCAGCCCCTAGTGACCCAAGGACTTCCCACTAGACCTCTTTTTTGTTTTTTAAATTAAATTTTTTTCATTTATTTTACATACCAACTACAGTTTCCCTTCCCTCCTGTTTCTTCCCTTCATCTCCTTTCTATCCCTCCCGATCCATTCCTTCTGTCTCCATTCAGAAAGGAGCAGGCCTCCCATGGGCGTCAACAAAGCATGGCACATTAAGTTGAGAGAGGATCAAGCATCTCCCTGTGTCAAGGTTGGGGAAGACAACCCAGCATGGGGATTCGGTTCCCACAAGCACCAGGGACAGGAGACCTCACTCTTGAGGATTCCATCACTTCCCAGTACTGCCAACCCAGGGACACATGGCCTTGGAGAGATATAAAGATCCAAACCACAGCAACAGGTATGTGTGGGTAGGAAGCGTTTTTTGAAATGTGTTAGCACTATCTGTGGTTTCAGGCAGCCACTGGGGGTCTTGGAACTTACTCCTCATGGATAGCAGAGTACCATACTGTTGTATATATGAAAATGTATGTTGGACCTGAAGGTTTAACTAATAAGGTTAACATCACTAAAAAGCCTTAAAAATTAAGTGCCCCAGGGTGCGATGGCCCCATCTCTGATCTCAAGCACTCAGAAGCAGAGACACACAGATCTTGGTAGGTTCCAAGCCAGCCTGGTCTACATAGTAAGTTTGAGGCCAGCTAGAGCTACATAATGAGACTCTGAGAACAGTACAAAACAAAAGTGTAGAATCTTTATTATCATTGTGATTGGATCTCATTAAGTTACCCATGATGGTCTCCAACTTCTGGGCTCACGAAAGCCTTCTGTTTCAATATTCCAAACAGCTGGGACTAACAGGTCCGCATTATAGACCTCAGATTCACTGTTTCTCACTAGCAGTCCTGGCTGGCCTGGAACTCACTATGTAGATCAGGCTGGCCTTCAACTCAGGATCAGATCTGCTTCCCGAGGCCTGGGATTAAAGGCATGTGCCACCACCATGCCTGGCTTTACTATATTTTTTAAATAGACTGGACTTGACCAAGAAAACACTTTACATGGTCACCTTGTGGTAGTGTTCAAGGTGGTTGAGTTTCCAGGTGTTCAGCTTACTTTTCTACTGCTGTGCCGAAACACCATGACCAAGGCAACTTAGAGAAGAAAGCATTGAATTGAGCTTATGCTTTCAGATGCCAGAGCAAAAGCATGGTGGCAGAAACGGCTGAGAGCTCACACCTTAATCCACATGCAGGAAGCAGAGAGGATGCTGACAATAGCAATTTCAAGCCCTTAAAAAGATTCTATTATTTTTAATTCTGTGCGTGTGCAACATGTGCATTTGAGTGCTTACAGGGCCAGGCTGTAATAAAAAACAGTTGTCAACTGCTCAATGTAGATACTGGGAACTGAAGTTGGATGCTCTGCAGGAGCAGTTTGTGATTTTAGCCACTGAGACATCTCTCCAACATCCCTTCCAGTCTGTCTTTGTGAAGTACCCTGTTTTTGTTTTGAGACAGGGTCTCTAGCCCAGGCTGGCCTCAAGCCCCCTACACAGCTAAGGAGGGCCTTAAACTTCTGACCTTCCTGTCTCCACCCAGTGATGCTGAGAATACAGGCATGTCTCACTTATGTGGTGGTGCCAGTGACAGGACCCACATTTTCATGAATGCTCTCTATTGCCAGCACTTGTTTACCTTAAAAACAGGAAGCCAGCTTTATTGAGTGTTGCAGTTTAAATATGAAACGTCCCCTATGGGCTCAAGTGTTTGAACATTTGGCTCCCAGCTGGTGGTGCTGTGTAGACATGTTCCTGAAACTTGACATGTTCCTGAAACTTTAGGATGTTATGGAATGTTATGGAAACTTCCTTGCTGGAGGAAGTATGTCATTGGGGTCAAACTCTGGGGTTTGTTTTTGATATGGAGTCTCATTGTGTAGCTCTGGCTGGCCTCAAATTCCCAAAGATGCACCTGCTCCTGCCTCTCAGGTGCCAGAAGTAAAGGCATGGACCACCATGCCTGGCTGAGTTTGAGGTTTCACAGCCTGACTCCATTTCTGTTCACTCTACTTCCTGACTGCCTTCCCCACAATGGATGTCATCACTTCTGGAACTATGAACCAAAGCGTTTCTCATCTAAGTTGTTGCGCATCTGGGTACTTCGTCACAGCAACAGAAAAGCAAGTAATATATTACAGAATTACTCATACACAATAAAACGTGTATGTGTCTAAGTTCTGACATATATGATACCCATGGAAATACTAGCACCACCTAGAATGTTCTTTCAGTTTTGATCATCATTAAGTATAGCATTGCAACAACCTAACCTTAGAACCAGGCTCTCCAGTTGTTCTATTTCAAGGTGTCAAAAATTCAAGTTAAAAAAAAAAGTAAGAAGCGCACAGTCAGCATATCACTCTGATAAAATACCGACTGGACAGTTTCTACAGAGGAAGAACTATTTTTGTTCAGTTTTAGTCCATGCTCACTTGGCCTTGTGGTGAGACAATTCCTTAGAGGCCAGAAAGCTGCAGGATGGGAGGTGAAGGGGTGTATCTCCCAAGGGCATTTCCCCAATGATCTACCTTCCTCCTCCCAGGTCTCAACAGTATCACATGCTGGAGATGAAGCCTGACAAATGAGCCTTTTAGAATCCAAACTTGACAGAGTCTCACCAACCAAGCATAAAGTTCAAGGTTGATCTCCTGATCTATATAAACCTGGAGTGGTGGAACATGCCTATAATTCTAGTACTTGGGAGGTGAAGGCAACAGAGTTAAACATCTGTGTAACAAATCTGAGGTCAGCCTGAACTACACCAGACCCTGTCTCAAACTCCCCATCCCTTTTCAAGCCATAACAGGAGTGCTTCCCTCTCCACTGCAAGTATGGGCTACATGTAACAGTATCTTCCTAAAGACAACATTGTGGGGGAGGGTAAAGTAACTTTAAAGTAGATAAATCTGACACCACCAGGCCACCCAGCTGATCAAGGTCACCATCAACTGTAGCTAGAGTTTTCTTGGTCCTGCCTGGCCCATGGTCAGGACAAATCTCTCACCTGACAGTCCCACTGCCGCTCAGACCCAACCAAGCAAACACACAGACTTATATTACTTATAAACTGTATGGCTGTGGCTGGCTTCTTGCTAACTGTTCTTATATCTTAAATCAACCCCTTTCTATTAATCTATAAGTTGCCACGTGGCTCGTGGCTTACCAGTATCTTAACATCTTCTCATGGCAGCATCTGGAAGCATCTCTCTGCCTCAGCCTTCCTGTTTCCAGAATTCTCTTCTCTGCTTTTCCTGCCTATACTTCCTGCCTGGCTACTGGCCAATCAGCATTTATACAGAGCGATATCCACAGCACTTCCCCTTTTCTTTTTTTTCAAAAAGGAAGGTTTTAACTTTCACATGAAAAGTAACATAACAAAACAATTATCAAGCAAGAGTTACAGTTACAATATTAAAGAAGATATCCTATCTATCCTTATTTGTGTGTCTAAGGTATCATATCTAACTTATCTTTTATCATAACTAAGGAAATTATAACTATCTAGTTTTCAACTACATCAAAGACCTGAGAAGGATGTAATACTACCTGAGAAATGGGAGGATGCAAGCAACTTTTGGGAGTCTTGTGAGAGTAGACAGAGACAGCTGGCAGCCTGGACAGTCACCTAATGTCCCTTTGTAACTTTGGGGCATCTGTCTTCAGCCCACAGGCCTAGAGTCTCTCAGTCACTTCTCTCTGTGTCCTGTAGAATGTCTGGCAGGTTCCTCTGCGAAACAGGAACCTGAAGGACCATTTTTGCCAAGCAAAGTTCATTGGTCACCTTTCTATGGGTCCTGCATTTTTGATACATTTTTTAAAGCAGTCCAGGCAAGATCAGTTTCTTGCCCAAATGGCTATTTTTCCCAAGGTGAAGATATAATATAGAGTATCTTCGATGCCCATCCTCTTCTCTGAAGTAAATCCGGTGCTGCCAGGAGCAGACATGTCTCACTATCCAGAAAGTCTAAATTTTTAAAACATTTTAAATGCCATATCCTATAGGTCTTCAAAGTGTTTGAAGATTACCTATCTACCTGAAATATATCTATGTATACCTAGAAGACTTAACTAACATGGCTACAAATATGATTATCATAGACGACTAATTATTAATCTATTTCTTAATTATCCATTATAATTTTAAATGAGCTGTACAAACATAACACCTTAAACAAGAGTAGAAATATACACACAGTATAACAAAATTAACTTTACATTTGTACCAATAAACTAAAATCTATACCAATGTAAAACATTTCAAACAAGTTGTTGTTCTTTAAAAGTAGGTTCATTAATCTACCCTTTCATCCTATCATATCTATATCATATCCCTTTTTTTTTCTTTAGAAAGGGATTGCATTTATAATCAACCTGATTTAAATAAAAATATTGGTTTTTCTCTGTCCCACACCAGAGGGCTCTTCTGATATGGGACAAAAGAATCTCTCAACCTTCCTTTTTTAACAATATGTTTGGGTTTAGAGAAGGAGAGAGCCAATTTCATCTCCAAAGCCAGCTTGGTGTATTTGGGAATTTGGGTGTAGCTTCTCTTACTACTTCCTGCTGGAGGGGGCTGCTGTATTTTATGGGGACACAAAGATAATTTAGGATTATGGAGTAGTCTATGAGAGTGTATTATCTGAGCCAGTTGCCTTGAAACCGTTCTGGATGTTGGATCATCTGGGCCATGGTGTCATTGGAGACCTTTCAGGGATTCTTGGCTGGTCAAAACTGATGTATCTTAATCTGGAATAAATCCATAGCCTCTGGCTTTCTGTGGAAACAAAAGCAGAGCCTCTTTTCCAAAGCAACATATCCTTACATCCAAATTTTGAAGTCATGGTACCTTTAAAATATACATATTGGCTTAACTCAACAGCTTTTACAATAAAATGTCTTTCTGCAATTAAGGAATATAAAAGACAACACAATCCAGATTCTGTGTAATATTCACATGGCTTATTTTTTTATACTACCTTTACTGTGTCTTTAAAGACTTTTTTTTTTTTAAAACTATGTATTTCTTTATATAACTGTATATATCACTTATTTTTGTCTCTTTCAAGTCTACATATATCTTACACACACTGGAAACTATTCCATCTGAATCTGTCTTATTGTGAACCTATTGCTTTAAACTGCAGCATTCTTTTTTTTTTTTTTTTAAGATTTATTTATTATGTATACAGCATGTATGACTGCAGGCCAGAAGAGGGCACCAGATCTCATTACAGATGGTTGTGAGCCACCATGTGGTTGCTGGGAATTGAACTCAGGACCTCTGGAAGAGCAGTCAGTGCTCTTAACCGCTAAGCCATCTCTCCAGCCCCTATGTGGCTGCTGGCTCTTCCCACTTCAGCTTCCCAACATGGCGATGGTCCTTTTACCACCAGCTCTGGGAGCCATCAACTCTTAGAAACAGTGGTTCTACCTCATTTTTTTGGTACTACCAAGACTAAATCCACCATGAAGCATAATGTGCGGCTTGGAAACACCTCATTCCCGCCATACTGCTGGTTAAACACACACACCAGGAACCTGCCATAGTAGCTCAAATCCATAGCCTGCTGCTAACTTGAGAGAGACAACTAGGAAGCTATTTTTTTAGCCCCGTTTTAGAATCTTTTTTCTCATGTTTTAGGTGGAAACTCTTGCCCGTTGGGAGCCATTTGTAGCTAGTTTTCTTGGTCTTGCCTGGCCCACAGTCAGGACAAATCTTTGTCACCCGCCAGTCCCACAGCCACTCAGACCTAACCAAATAAACACAGAGACTTATATTACTTATAAACTGTATGGCTGTGGCAGGCTTCTTGCTAACTGTTCTTATATCTTTAATCAACCCATTTCTATTAATCTATAAGTTGCCACGTGGCTCGTGGCTTACCGGTATCTTAACATCTTCTCATGGCAGCGGCTGGCAGCTCTCTCTGCCCCAGCCTTCTAGCTCCCAGAATTCTCCTCTCTCCTTGTCCCACCTATACTTCCTGCCTGGCTACTGGCCAATCAGCATTTTATTTATACAGAGCGATATCCACAGCAATCAACCGTGATGAGTCCTGTGGACAACATGGGTTTTTTCTCAAGCTCAGAGAGCTGCATTTGTTTACAAGGTCTTGGGTTTGATCCCAAACAAAGAAATTAAAGTAAAAAACTAACCCCCAGGAAGCTTTTACAAGAAAAACAGACACACTCCAACAAAATAGCTAACCAGTACTCACGACCACCAAGACAAGGTAAGTCACATCCTAGGGCAGAAAGCGGGCAGTAGATAAAAACCAAGGAAACTCACACTAACAATGGATCAGTGAGACGGGGACAGAGTGCACTGCGGGAGTGTGCACTGCCTCTCACACACGAGAGTGAGCCCAGGAGCCACACTGGCCAGCACTGTGCATAATCTCTCTACCGGGGAGGCAGGAACAAGTGGATTGCTGAGAGCTTGAGGCTAGCCTGGTCTATGTAGCTTTATCCCCTCCCTCCACACACACACACACACACACACACACACATGCACGCACGCACAATATGTTACTGGATCCAAAAAGCTTTATCACCTTATTAAGTAAATTATTTGGGAAAAATTATTTCATCTCTTTTCTGTCTCCCGGGTTTCTATTTTGGATACAGTACATACATAATTTAAAAATAACTATGTAAATATTCACGTGGTTCTGCTTACTAAAATATTTCATTGATTCATTCAGTTCTACTCAGTTACTGACTTAAAGGGAAAATGGTTGTCAAAGTGCTTGCTATGGGAGCATGAACATCTACCTGACTTTGGTCCCCAGTGTTTGCACAGCAGCACACACTGATCCCAGCACTGGGAAGGTAAAGGATTTCCTAGGCTTACTGACCAGTCTAGCCAAAGAGGGGAGATCCAGGTTCAGTGAGAGACTATGTCTCCACAAACAAACAAAACAAAACACCACCACCACCAAATGCAGATTGGGCTAATGTGCTAGCTCAGCAGTTACAAGAGCACTTGCTGCTCTTCCAGGGGACTGGAGTTCAGTTTCTAGCATCCATGTTGGGCAGCTCTCAAACGCTGTAACTCCAAGTCCTAGGTGTCTTCAGACCTCTGCAAACATATACACAAGTACAGCATACACGCACAGCATCAGACATCAAATGCTGCCTCTATTTGCACACGTATACACATATATGTGCACACACATCCACACATGAACATATGTACAAACACCCACATACTTTTTTTTGACAGGGTCTCCTGTGTAGTTCAAGTTGGTCTTGAACTCACTATGTAACCCAGGCTGGCCTTGAACTTGAAGTGGTCCTCCTGCCTCAGCCTCCCAAATGCTGGCATTACAGGGGTGGACCACTGCAACCCAACATCTGACTTCAAAATTGGCATCCAGAAGCTGGGCGTGGTGGCTCACACCTTTGATCCCAGGAGGCAGAGGTAGGCGGATCTCTGTGAATTCCAGGATAGCCAAAGCTCTTACACAGAGAAACCCTATCTCAAAAAAACCAAAACAAAAATTGTTATCCAGAACTGGATTTTCTTGGCCAGAAATCTACAGACTTTTCAAGTCATCTCTAACCCACGTCAAAAATTTTAGAGAAAGGGTAATGTCTGTCTAATCTCTGGGCTGCTTGATAGTAGAAGCCACTAATGAAGTCTGTGATCGACAGCATGGAGGATAGAAAAGACATCCCTATTTCATAGGCAGAAAGGCAAGAGATACTGGTGTCTGTTTTATAAAGACCACTCTGCTCTTTGTCCTGGGTTCAAGTTTATCAGACTTGGGTTCTGCCTCTAGATGCAGGTGACATTGTAGTCATGTTTCAACTAAAATCATGATGTCCCCTTTACTTCTGCTTTGTCCTTGTCCATGACTTCTCATAAGAACTTGACAGTGCTGGGCGGTGGTGGTGCACGTCTTTGATCTCAGCACTCGGGAGGCAGAGGCCAGCCTGGTCTACAGAGCGAGATCCAGAACAGGCACCAAAACTACACAGAGAAACGCTGTCTCAAAAAACCAAAAAAGAAAAAAAAAAAACCCAACTTGACAGTATGTTCCTATGAGTGTGCCCCCTTGGACCCTCTGGAATCTTAGGGACTCATTACAGTCTAACCTGTGTCTTCTAAACGAAGAGGATCTGTTGTCACAGCAACTGAAAGCCCACAGACCATCCACATACCTGGGTCTGGCACAGACCTCAGCTGCTGGTCTTGGATTTGCACTCGAGAGCAGACAGGCAACTAGGACCTTCACACCTACAGAGCAGCCAGCACCTGAGGCTCACTGCAAGGTGGGTAGGGCCACATTCCCCAGAAGTCACAGCTTAGTCATCGAAGCAGAAACCAGGAGATGAGTAAGTTTCTTTCTGTACCCACGAGGGAGCTGTCCTCCTAGGGAGAGGTCAAAGGGCAGGTCCTGATTTACATTTCTGTGGGTGTTTCCTCAGAAAATGTAATCACTATATGGACACCATAAATACAGCTACCTCTACAGTTTAAGGAAAATTCAATTAAATGAGTCCACGTCCTGCTGAGTGCAAAGTAAATCTGTACAGGGTTAGAGAGACAGGGGGCAAGCTGCAACAATTCTTGTGTTCTGATCCGACTTCTGCTGTAGCCAATCCATGCACGGTCCTCTTACGAGCTCTGTGTCTCCCAGGACTATGCCACCGTCGGCTGAGTGCTGGTGAGAAGTTCGGAGAGCTCACCAGTGGGATGGCATTTGGACAAAGGTTGTTGGTTTGCAAAGATGACCGAGCCCCATGGAGCTTGAGAACCAGTGAGCAGACAACAGGCACCAAATAAACAAAGCTGATCTGCTGTATTTAGAATTAGATCATGAATGGCAAAGCTGCTTCCAGACAGTAATAGAGGGTCCAGGGATATCTCCTTAGAGTGCTCTGAGAGAAACTCACTCCAAATATAAAGTTCTCTCTATGACTCTTGGGCAGCAACCTGAGGGGACATCATAGGAGAGGAGCTGGGAGGTGTTGGCTGTTAAGAGAAGCGGGGTGCTGAGACTCTCAGCCAAGGTGCTTCCTGGCTTAGAAACTAATACAACGGTCGCTCCCTACCCCAGTGTCCAGAGAAAGATTGCTCATATGTACGCCCACATGCAGACTACGTGGCATGACCCTAGTAACTACACGTATCGTAACATGTATTGGCTCGTGGAGTAGCTGAGCATTGAAGACTGGGTGCTAACGGTGCTCGGGCACAAAGCTCTGTGAGCAGTTAACACCCAAGTCAATGGGCACAGGAGGCCTCCTAGTGGCAAGTTACTTCAAGGCAGAAACCAAAGCCATAGGCAGGTTCCCGAGTTAGTCTTATGTCAGTATTGATAGCCTGACTTTAGTTTTGCATAGGCAGGCTTTCCTTCCTCTTCCTCTGCTCTCCAGATTGCTACGTGGCCAAGGCTGGCCTTCAACTCAACAATCCCAAGTGCTGAGATTAGAGCCACAACATCCAGCTTCCTTAACTGGGGGAAAAAATTGGTCATTTTATGTGTATGGGTGTTTTGCCTGCATGTACGTAACATACCATGTATGTGCCTGATGCTCATGGAGGCCAGAAGAGGGTGTCGGATCTCCTGGAACTAGAGTTACAGATGGTTGTAAACTGCCATACGGTGCTGAGAACCCAACCTGGGTCCTCTGGAAGAGCACCTAGTGCTCCTCTTAACTGCTGAGCCGTCTCTCTAACCACTTTCTTCTTCTTTGAACAAAAATGGAATTCTGGGTTTGACTTACTATGGCCTCTGTAATTCAGGCTGTAATTCTTCACAGAAGGAAGATGCCCTTCATCCCCAAAGCAGGACCAGGAAGCCCCATCATCGCAAATCAATGCCAGTCAGTAACACAGGTGCTGGGGGGAGTTAAAGTGTTTATTGAGGTGGTTAAGTTCTGTACATTCTCCACAGATCACACTAAGGAGTCTGGAGGTGAAGTTTCAACCTGTGCATAGTGGGAGGACGCATGGCTAGGAAGAGGAGGAAGAAGTCACAGAAAAATACAAAACACAACAACAACAAAACAAAACCCCAAAACAAAACCAAAAACTTACAACAGGTTACCAGAACCTTCAGATCAAAACAAAACAAAACAAACAACAAAACTCCAAAGGTTATGAGCATCAGCTTCAGCTATAAAAGCATTACAGACTCATGTGAAGGAAACAAATTTTCAAAGATTTCCACAGTGTCTACAGATCCAGTTTCGTGTACAACCCAGAACACTCTCCTTTCATATAAAGAAGCCTCCTGTGAACTCTCCTGGGTCCTCAGCCACATATTATGGTATTCTCTGAGTGAACAGCAAGAGCTGGGGAGAGTGTTGGGAGTGGAAGTGAGGTACAAGGAGGGCAGGGGTCAGTGCATTGAAGGGAGATGTCCAGAGAGGAGGGGGCTGCACATCTGGACGCACTTGGTAGAGGAAGTGGATGGTGACGAGCTCCAGTAAACAACAGTGGAATAACAGCATGTACTAACTACAGGCTGGCTGCTGTGGAAGAACTGGATTTGAAGGAAAGCACAGTGGATCTCTGTATGCACTGGCCTAGCTCAAGGTGCCTCGGCCCCGCTTGGGGACAGCTAGTACAGAAGCACCCAACACCCAGCACTGGAAATATTAGGCTTCCAAAGAAACTGTACTTTTAAAATAGTTCATTAACTGTACCACAATGCACTTCAGTTCCACATAAGTTTCTCAGCAACCTAAAAAGGGGAATACTGCCTTTTTACATAAAAACAAAATAATAAAACCAGCACAGCAAATGAGCCTGAAGAACTGACTTACTAACGGGAACAGCCTGTGTATATAGTCTATCATCGAAAAATCAACATTTTCCATTTATATAGAGCATGTGTGAGACAATACAATAGAAGTGGCATTTCTAATTTAAAAAAAGAAAACTACATCCATCAGATATCTGCAATAGATCATTTTTTTTTCATTTCACTTAAGGTTTATATATCATATATTGTTATATTAACATTTTTTTAATCCATTTAAAAGAATGGAAATTGCAATCCTACAGTAGTACTTTATAGTCTTAACAATCCAGGAGAGCAGGATGTACGATGAGGCCTGCCTTCCGGCACCACTGGTGGTCAGCAGTCAGGCACAAATGCTGAACCTCTTCTAGCCCACCTGCACCAGCCTCCAGCCAGGGTGTCTGTCACACATAGCCTGTCCTTAAATCTGCATCTGCTCCAGGTACTTGTAGGTTGGGTTCTCATAACCATGGTTCTGCATCTTGTTCAGGTGACGCTCTTCTGGGGTAAGCATTGGGTCAACCTGTAGGAACAAAGGTCGCAGGTCACTGTGGCAGACTAGAGGCCTGCAGAGCGGCAGGACATCAGGCTATTCACTGTCCAATCCCATGGGACTCAAAGCAGCCCAGCATCCTTTTTTACTGGACAGACCAAACAAGAGCTGGTATCAAGGACATAGAGAAGGGGGGAAAGAAGGAGGTCAGAGAGGTAATACTTCTCTCTGAAAGCAGAGCTCTGAAAACTTGCTCAAGTGAGAAAAACAGCTCACTGACAAACTTGACCATTTCAGTTTGGTCCTTGGGATCCACAGGGAAAGAGAAAGACCCCTTCTAACAGTCCTGATTTCTATATGCACATCATGTGACCTCACTCCAATGAGCAATTTACAATGACAGACCATTACAGAGGCTGTTCCCGGTACGCAAGGCAGTTCCTCAGGCTCATTTGCCGAGCTGCTTTTACTACTTGTTTTTATGTAAAAAGGCAGGATTCCCCTTTTCAGGTTGCTGAGAAACTTAAGAGGAACTGAGGTGCACTGTGGTAGTTACTGAACTTTTTTTAAAGGACCAGTTTCTTGGAAGCCACAGTGACAATTGGCCAACACTTAGTTTTTGGGCTATTGGAGGCAAGTCATGTCATGCTCAGTTATGAAATAAAGAAAGGGGCCAGATGGTCTGTAGTCACTTCCAGCTTTGGAACTCTACCGCTAAAGCCAGGCTCCGGTACTAACACCTGCATGTCTACTGTGGAATAATCCCCTTGCACACTGTCAGGATTTGTCACTTGAATTGGTTTAATAAAACAATGACTGGCTGGTAGCTGGGCAGGAAGTTAGGTGGGAAATCCAAACTGAGAGAGATGGAAAAGAGGGCAGAGTCAAGGAGCTGCCAGTCAGACACAGAAGAAGCAAGATGAGAATGCTGAACTGAGAAAAAATACCAAGCCATGTGGATAAACATAGATAAGAATTACAGGTTAGCCGGGCGGTGGTGGCGCACGCCTTTAATCCCAGCACTCGGGAGGCAGAGGCAGGCGGATCTCTGTGAGTTCGAGGCCAGCCTGGTCTCCAAAGCGAGTTCCAGGAAAGGCGCAAAGCTACACAGAGAAACCCTGTCTCGAAAAAACCAAAAAAAAAAAAAAAAAAAAAGAATTACAGGTTAATTTAAGTGTAAGAGCTAGTAATAAGTCTGAGCTACCAGCCAAGCATTTATAAGTAATATTAAGCCTCCCAGTCAATTATTTGGGAAGCAGCTGCTGGGTATCTGAGAACAGGCATACAGGAGAGAAACTTCTGCCTACACATGTCTACAGTATTCTTTGACAGTGCATCATATTCCTTAGTGTATTTATATAACCTAGGAGCAAGAAACAATTTCTACCATCCACTGAAAAATGAGCAGCAAACTACTCCAATTATGCATCAGCAGAGACAGAGAGAAACAGCTTGCATTTGCTCTTTGTTCCCATCCCCAGCCATTACAAAAGAGAGAAAGGTCTGCGAATATAACAGAGCACATGCCTAGAATACCCAAGGCTTCTGGCTCGATCCCCAGCAACATAAACAAGTGTGTACACACACACACACACCCCTTTCTCACTTTCTAAAAAGCACACCAGGGAAATAGTAATATTATTTTTGCTTTCTGAAGCATAAAATGTTATGAACTTCTGATATTGAACCATTTAACTGATTAAAACCCAAATGGAGGGCTGGAGAGATGGCTCAGAGGTTAAGAGCACTGCTTGCTCTTCCAAAGGTCCTGAGTTCAATTCCCAGCAACCACATGGAGGCTCACAACCACCTGTAATGAGATCTGGCGCCCTCTTCTGGCCTGCAGGGATACATGCAGGCAGAATACTGTATAGATAATAAATAAATCTTTAACAAAACCAAATGGATGCTGAAAGTTGGTGACACTCCCTTGAAACAAGGGCAATACAACACAGTAATGGCTGATCTCCAAAATGCAACCTAATAATCCAATGAGTGACACAATCGTTGACAGCCGCATGTCCAACACAAAACACTCAACTCACCCTCCACCCACCCAATAGTGCAGACCCTCATCAGCTTAGGCCAAGGCAGAAGGCAGCCCAGTCCTTACCTCCACAATCCCATGGCTGATGGTGCCATACTGCCTCTTCCTCAGCATCACCAGGCTGATAACAATGACTGTAGCAATGGCCACGGCAATAACCAGCAAGCCAATAAGAGCACTGCTGCTCAAACTGAAGTCTTCTCTCAAAGGTCCCACAGATTCCTAAAACAACAAAGCACATAAGAAATAAAGTCCTGGTAACCACCTGGCAAAGAGGACCAGGTACCTCTCAGCCTGTTTCAAAAACTCAGGGCCACACAAAGATCCTGCTTTGTCTACATCATCAGATCAGGGAGAATGCCCACTTTTCTAATTTCCATGGAAATTTTCTTTGTTTTTTGCTTTTTTGTGTTTTGTTTTGTTTTTTCTTTTGTATTCTTACGTAGAAATTCGGGAAATCAGGCCAAGAGTCCCTTATTGACTTACTACCAGGGATCTTTCATCTCTACTTGAGCTAAGAGGACTGAAAGAAAAAAGAATGAACACTGCCTTTTGCTGTGGGATGTTAATGTATGTCCTGTGGGAGCCCTTCTTGGGTTCCTTGTGGCGTTGCCCAGCAGGTTTGCATAGAGGATGATTAGGACCACGGGCCTAAGTGCAGGTGTCTGAGATGGTCTGCACTTGGCTGTACTGGGGGATGGTCTGTATGTCAAGTTGCTCTGATTGGTCAATAAATAAAACCTGATTGGTCGTGGCTAGGCAGGAAGTATAGGCGGGACTAACAGAGGAGAAATAAAAGAACAGGAAGGCAGAAGGAGACGCTGCCAGCCACTGCCAGGACAAGCAGCATGTGAAGATGCTGGTAAGCCACGAGCCGCGTGGCAAGGTATAGATTTGTAGAGGTGCGTTACTTTAGGATATAGGAACAGTTGACAGGAGGCCTGCCACGGCCATACAGTTTGTAAGCAATGTGCGTCTCTGTGTTTACTTGGTTGGGTCTGAGCGGCTGTGGGACTGGCGGGTGACAGAGATTTGTCCTGACTGTGGGCAAGGCCGGAAAACTCTAGCTACAGCCTTTCTGTTCTGGAGTAAACACATACCGGCTCCTCCTCTAGGCCTCCAACTCTCTCGGCATTGAAAATCATTTCCTTAACATCCAGAGTTTCGTCAATGACCTGAAACAGTCACAATTATTAGCATCTACTCAGAAAACAGGAGAGAAATGAACATAAATGTCACTTCTTTTCTATTCCATATGGTGTTGGGAAACTGTTTCTTTGGTCACACTGATCCAAATCTATTCTCCAAATCTCCAAAAGGAGGGTACGGTAAGTACGGGAAAAGGTGCTGTAAGGTGGCTAGTCCAGTCAGGCTCTTTTGGGGAGTGGGGGGGAGGCAGGTTTCAAGACAATGTTTCTCTGTGTAACCCTGGCTGTCCTTGAACTCACTCTGTTGACCAGGCTGGCCTCAAACTCTAGAGCTCTGCCTGCCTCTGCCTCTGCCTGTGGCTCCCAAGCGCTGGGATTAAAGGTGTGCACCACCACACCCAGCTCCAGACAGCTCTTCACCTGAACTTTCCTCGAAGTAACTGTGGTAGAGACAAAGCTCAGGACAGACAGCTAACAAACTACATTTAAATACTGAATCAGGCCAGCAAGACAGCTCAGCAGGTCGAAGAGCTTGCCACCAAACTCAAAGGTTTCAGTTTGGTTCCTGGGATCTACATGGAAGGAGAAATGACTCCTAATTGTCCTTTGGCCTCTGCATGCACACCATGGCATGCATGTGACCACCCCCCAACTAAAGTAAAAAAGTCAAAAAAAATTTCAGCTGAGAGCAATAAAAAGGAAGTAGACAGAAAACATCAGGAGAATGCAAGGAGAAATAAGAACAGTGTAAGAAAAACAACAAAAAGCTCCATTTTATTCAGTTTTCCACTTCATTTTTACTTACTTGAAACTAGCCTCTGATACGTTATTTGTATCTTTAGTTGTAGATGAGTTTTTCTACTGTATAGTAAGAGGTGAAGCACTCAAGAAAAAAGCAGCTTCACTGGTCCCCTCCTTTCTACTCTGTGGAGAACTGGCACACACATTAGCCTGGAAGTCCTAACCACCATGCACCTGCTCCAGTGTACAAGAGGAAATGTGCTGTGCAAAGGACAAGCAGCTTACCATATTTTCATCCATCTTATTCTTACTGTTAATCACTTTTTCTTCTGCACCAATTAGTCCCCCGTCTTGCTCTGCCATTCCAGATCCTGTGTAGAAAACGTTCACAGCTGAGTGTGTAGGCAGCCCACCTCAGGCCAGTCTCTCAGAAGCAGCAAATCCCTGCCTGAGGCCCACAACTCCAGATGTCACCGCAGTGGCATGTCTGAGAATGCACTGTGCTTTGCAAGGATGAATGGTGCAAGCATTGCAAAGGACTGATGAAGGAAGAGAGGGTGCTTACTGCTCTCCCACCTAGAGGGATGGAATGTAAGTCTTTGGAGAAGCTGAGGGTGTCCAGGATGGAAAACATATTCCAACCCTTACATTTACGTACAGTGATGAGCACTAGCTGTCCAATGGCACAATTCTTTGGTATCCAGACCCTACCACATGGATAAAGGAATGCTACCTGTATGTGTGCTTAGAATCTAACAGTTTTCTCCGTAAGAAATGACTTCTGCTTTAAATTCAACCCTTGCCACCTTCCACCCTCAAGTCCTATCTGCCTTTCAAGTTTCAGGTTCTCTGGGGAGACATTTCCAGGTTGTAGCACTTAGAGTCAGTTTGTAATTATCTATCTCCTTCTGCATCTCTCACTGGATTTTCTCCCCCAGACTTCCTACATAGTTACATCCTAAATGGTAAGCCTGGGTGAGCAGGAGAAAGCAGTTCATCAACAGACAGAACCGTAATCGAGGTGGAAAGAGCAAGGATAGCAACTGTCCTTTTTTCAGGGTCAGAAATGGCTTGAGCCAACATCACTCGTGTGGTACACAGAATGGCAGCATGTCTGGATTCTGCACAGACGCAGAGAGAGAAAAATCCTTTTCATTTTTAGTTTCAAGCATATGCTTCCTAGCTATCACAAATTTCTTATTAATAACTATATTTAGTTTGTATAGATCTAGGATTTGAATCTTTTATAAAGAGGCTTGGTAACCAACTTGACGTGCTAAGGTAACTGCCTGCAAGTGGGTCGATTCCAATGTGAGTTTACATTGAGCACTGCTGTCCCGGAGCTGCCAATGGCAGGCAATAATACAAAGCCCAGCCATAGCGAACTTTTTCATTTCACAACTAGACTTGCTTTCTTAACACAGACCAAGAGGGGATTAATGATATCAGATAGCCATGTGGCTGCCTGAGCTTGCAGCCTAGTTAATTTATTAACTCATTATACTATAGCCAAAATGACACAATTTTTCTCTAAAGCGTCTACTTCAAAAGAAAAGCACAACTTGATACCAGTTAAATCAGGGCTAGCTTTGGTGTCTCAAATGAAACAACACTGCCTGTCTACCATTCAAGAAAAAGAAATCTAGAAGGTATTTACTTAGTTAGCACGGATGCTCATAATCAAGACTACTAAATTCTAATTCTGAGCTCTTCCTACCTCATAGTTTTAAAAGCCATAAGGGCAAGATTCTCAGGATACAAAGGGATACTAAACCCACTCATCTAAGGGCTTGCCTTGGTCTGGCTGTCCTAAGGCTTGTCAGTGCTATAACTTCAACACCGCCTAAGCTTACTTTGGTTTCATAATGCACACAAGTGACTTCAAGAGACCAAGTTAGTAGTTATATCATCCCAAAACATTCTTTTAAGTAGGAAAGCAAAAGGCAGTCAAGCTTAACACCTAAGACATACAGTTGAGAGGAATATTATAGCATAGTGACTTGCAAGAGGAGGAGACACAGTTGAATAATACTAACATGCAAAGAATTTCAGAAGAGTTAGATCATACTTTTGGATTCTAAGAATAAAATATGGTATAAATCAGAACACCAGATTCTGAGCCAGGGAATCTCACTTGGTCCACCCATGACCAGGCTACCAAAGCTAAGAGAGTGAGCTCCTAAACTACACGAAGAAGAGGCACTACTGTCAGTGACTCAAGAGAGGGACTAGCTAACCATGGGGGGGTGGGGTGGTCTGCAGCTGTCACTAGCAACTGAGGCAGTAGAAACCACATGGGCTGTGAAGACAGCCTTGGGTCCAGACCTGGGTCTTCTACTTCTTAAACCTGCTGATTTGGGAAGCAATACCTCAGTGACTTTTTCACCTGCTTCATCTATTAAAACTGAGCAAAAAATTCTGCCTAAGAGGGCGGTTTGGTGGGTCACCAAGATGACAATGCAGCTGGTAGAGTGCTTCCCACAGCACACACTGTCTTTGAAGACGGGGGACTCACTGCACCTAGAGCGCCTCTGTCTCTACCTCTTTCCACAGCGGCGGCTTGTGTTTAAGGAATACGACAACTCAGGAACATGAGACAAGGGGCATGGATGGAAGGTAAAGACAGCTAAAAGGGGAAAAGGCAATTGGTAATAACAAGAGAAAAAAAGAGAGGAAAATTTACAGTCTACCTGACTGTACAAGTTAAACATATTCTTCTATAGACTAGTTATACACAACCATTTGTTAAACTGACGTACTTTTTTGACATTGACCCAGACAAAGACTTAGGGAAGCATCTCTTTCTTGGACATCCCCAAAGCCAAGCTTGGGTGGTCACACAGTGACTAGACTCTGCACACCCGGAAAGCCAGGGAGCTTGTTAGTAACATGGAGGCAGGGCTACGCTAGCTCCACTCAGCCATGGCTGAAGAAATGAGGCGGGGAAAGTCAGATGATGGCATGAAACATAAAATGAAACTTCCAACACACTGGGGAAGTGAAAAGGAATGGAGGTCTTAAGGGAACATCTTTGACAAACCAACCTTTTTTCATTGGGTGGTACAACTCCGGCTGAGTGTCTAGCAGAAAGGAAAACAATAAAAAAACAAAATAGCACAAAAGGAGATTAAGAAAGAAAATGGTTTCCTTCCAAGTTCCTCTCTATAAAGTGAACAAAAGGCATTTTTTTTTCTTAAAAAAATATCCCATAAACAAACAACAGTAATCTAAATAGGAAATCGCTAGATGTGTCCCTCATGAGAGAGAAAAGTGGGAAGTCAGGATTGGCCTTTTAAGAGAAATTCTGAAAGAGTCTCATATTATTTAGCTGACCCCACAAACTATTATTATTTTTAGAAAACAGCAAAAAATGAAGTTAGTATTGATTGTGGTTCGCTGACAAAGAGACAAGGTACCATCAGGCCGAGCTTCCCCTTTGCCCCAACCCAAACAAGCACAGAGAAGGTGCCCCATGTGTGGCTGCCCCCAGCCTCATGGAGGTTGGGATCTACAGTGAGTCAGGAATGGAGTGAGTGACACCACTTGCCCCACTCATCTCTCGAGTCCTCAGCACTGGGAGGCCAGGAGCAGCGCAGCTGCACCTGAGCTAACGAGTTATGAAGGCATCTCTGTGAAACTCTAAAGGCGGCTGGATGCACATCTTTCCACCGTCTGGTAGCTGCACGAGGCTACTGTCTAATTGGTTTTGTGACTGTATCCCAGAAGCTGGAGGAACTCAACTGTCAGTGTGGATTCAATTACACTTTCAATCTAAGCTACGTGACACCCTAGACAAGTATTTAATCTGCTCAAACCTCAGCGTCTCCAAAAGGGATACCCACAGTCTCTACCTTCAAAGAGTGCTCTGAGGTCTGAATGAAAGGCATCCAAGTTCAATGCTTAACTAAAGCTGGCACAAAGTTAAGATTCTAAAGCCATGGGCCATTTTTATCATTACCACCCTCACCATCAGCAGGAGCAGGAAATAGAATCTGATTATACAAACTAGTCTTAGGGCACAAGGCTCAGCAGCTTGTTTATTTTGGTACAGACTCTTGATTTTCAGGGACACTTTTAGATCCTGAGAACCAGCAAGAGAATAAAGGAAAACAGGCTTGTGAATCAAAGGATACAGCTTCTCTTCCACCTCACATCGGAGATGGGACCCTGAACCAGTCAGGGCACCTCTTCAGCCTCTCCCCCTAACCTGCCTCCCAAGACTTAAGGAAGATAATGATGGAATATAACTAACAACCCAAAGGGACCCCATGTAAAAGGGACATCACACAAGAGAAGGCTTGCTATAAAGTGTGAGAAATCAACAAAATGTGAGAAATCTTTCTGATTTCCCTGATATCAAGTGTACCACTTCCCCACAGAACCCAGCGCAGTGCCCACAGAGAGCAGGTACTTGGGAAATCCATACCTTCCTTTTCCCCGCCTCTCACAATGACACACCCTCCCCAAGTCAAGAAGATTTAAAAAAAAAAAAAAAAATGTATTCCATTTTCTAATTTCCTTCTCCTCGCCTCTGCTCCTAGGGATGGCTCTGAGGACCAAACATACCTTCATTCTCAGACAGAGATGGGAAGGGGTGGAAAGGGTGGAACGGCGGGATCTCCTCACTCTCCTCAGAGCTCACCCGGACATCCACAGGGCTCTCTGAGATGGAGGAGGTGAACTGGTCCATATCTGCTCTCTGTTCCTGAAGGAGCTCATCTAAAAAAAATACAGCAGGGAGCAGAGAAGCGGCGTTTAGAAGCAAGTCTAGGCACAGGACCAGAGCTCAAGACCTGGCAAGAGCCCCACAGTCTGCGACCCACCCCCTGCCTAACTCCTGCCCACATCCACCTCCTGCCAACTGCCCGACTTTATGTGGTCCATCTCTAGAGAAGTCATCACACATAACTGCAACTTCACACCTTCTGGATTATTTCACTATCTGTATCTCTACTAGCACAACAAGACTTCAAGCAGATATTGTCTACTGGTAAACCATTTTACCCTGAAACACACAGCAGAAGACAGGATGATATACAGAATAAACTGGTAACAGGAAACATCCCAGGCCTCTGCAATTTCACACTCTAGAGTTTCTTCCGCTAATAAGAGTGAAGGTCAATGAAATTCAAGGCTCTGTGGCTCCAGGCCAGTACATCTGTCTTCGGAGACTCCTCAGCCTTGTCATGTAAACCTCTAGTCAATTCCCGACTTTCTGAAACCATGGTGTGCTAATGCCCACTGCACCAGCCTTGCTTACTCCTTCTTTACTTCGTCCTTCCCTGCCATCACTCCCGAACCTCACCAAGAGTCCAGTCTGGCCTGGATATAACTAGTACCCACCGATTTCCTCCTGGATTTCTTGAGCCACATAAGGAACTTTGTACAATAGAGAAAGGCTTTGGTTCCTTCTTTCTTCAATTACATGGAGGTGTGTCATCACCTAGAAGCACAGCATAGGGAAAGGCCTTGTCACTGAAAACTATGAGGTCAGGAGGAAAAACACCCACATATAGTTCCCGAGACCCAGAGGTTCTACTTGCTACCAGACAAAGCAGAACAGCTGGAAGAAGTCTATTACTTTCCTTGCCAGACTAGCAAACCTCTAAAGCGTAAGAGAGCACATAGTGTGATTGATAGTCATTTATCCCCAGAGAGGGCTACAAACTAGAAAAAGCCATTTTTTAAAATATGGTCATGAGGAGCTGGAGAGACGGCTCAGTGGACATGAGCATTTGCTTTTCCAGAGGACTTGTATTCAAGTGTAGCACCCACATGAGAGTTCACACTGCCTGCTAATTCTCGTTCCAGGGATCAGAGATCCTCTTCCAGCCTCCACAGACAACCAGGAATGCATACAGGCAAAACACTCATCCATATAAAGTTAAAAAAAAAAAGCTCACTAGTCAGTTGATTTGATTTGGTTTTTTTTTTGTTTGTTTGTTTGTTTTTTTGGTTTTTCGAGACAGGGTTTCTCTGTGTAGCTTTGCGCCTTTCCTGGAACTCACTTTGGAGACCAGGCTGGCCTCGAACTCACAGAGATCTGCCTGGCTCTGCCTCCCGAGTGCTGGGATTAAAGGCGTGCGCCACCACCACCCAGCTTTGATTTGGTTTTTATACAAGACAATTGTCACTAACTATACTGAGTCAGGGCCCTGGTTTGTAGGGTGCTAGATTTTAATAAAAACTTCGCTGAGTCTGAGAAAGAGGGGAAGTGCCAGTCACTGTTTTCCCACTAGAAAAGTCAAGCAAGTACACACACACAACTGGACTACTGGCAGGAAGGCTGCTCGTGGATACGGCTTGGTGAAGCAACTACCTAAAACTATTAAGGTGAAGACCAGGACTCCAAACAAACAAACAAATAAGCAAGCCAGGCGGCGGTGGTGCAGAGGCAGGCAGATCTCTGTGAGTTCGAGGCCAGCCTGGTCTACAGAGCGAGATCCAGGACAGGCACCAAAACTACACAGAGAAACCTTGTTTCAAAAAAACAAAACAAAACAGACCAGGACTAATTTATTCCTATTTAAATTATGGTTCTTTAAAATAAAATTCATAAGGCATGAATAACCCATTTTCATGTGCTGAAGAAAGATTTATCTATGCTAGCTCATTACTTTTCTGAATACAAAGACTGTTAATCCAATGATAACAACAAAAGCATCCAAGGTAGAAAAGACAGGTGATGTGACTCAAAGACACAGTGGAGTTCTGCTGCACAGCTCAAACTCATTACCCCTCCAGCCTAAGCTTGCACTTCCCGAGCTGCTTCTAAAGGGGGCGCTCAAAACTAGTGGACTGGACAGCCCTGAAGCCATTAACATGAAGGGTCAAAACGGAAAAAATTAAAGATGCTTTTACTGTAGATTGATGTGCTTCTGACCTTTAAAAGCAAGATGGAAGCAATTTAATTTTGTATTTGCCATTCTGCCAATCAAATAAATTGATGGGAAAGCACAAGTGTGAGAGCCTTTGCAAAAAATGCAAATGGAATTGCAATGTGCTGCCCTGAGTCCAAGCACATGTAGATACCATTATACTTCCTTAGATGAATTAAGGAGCCATTTGAGAGGACAAGAACCACAGGGTGGAATAGTGGGAATCAGTCATTATAGAAATGTTCACACTAAAGAGCCTGAGTGACAGGTTCAAAACACAGGAGCACTACAAATATATGAAACATAAACCAATTCAGGCTTAAATTTGGGTCAGACCAAAGAAAAATATTTTACGAGATTGATTTATTTTATTTTATGTGTATGGGTGTTCTGCCTATATCTAAGTCTGCCTATCACATTTGTTCCTGGTACCTGCAGAGGCCAGTAGAGGGCATGTCCCCTAGAACTAGTTAAAGATGATTGTGAGTGGATATATGGGTGCTGGGAATCAAACCCTGGTGTTCTAGAAGATCTTAACCACTGAGCCTCTCTCCAGCTCCCAGGAATATCTTACTATGTACGTAGTAAACCTTTTTTAAAATATGTAATCAGAAATACTTCTGGTCCTAAATATTTTGGATGGGGGGGGGATACTTATCGTGTAACACGCTGAGTGTTCACACTGAGTGCTCAGGCAGCACAGGGAACAGGCAGTGATACATGTAATTCAGTGGTCCCATTCCCTGTAAGAACAGACTTACAGTTCCCAGCAGAGATAGGTTTTTCTGCAGAATTGCTAATATGGGATGCTGCTGTTTTTCAGTTTACTTGTTATGGATCTTTGTCTCAGGAATTGCTAATAAATTATCAAATCAGGCCCACAGATGTGTAGCTCAGCTGTAGACTACTTGCCCAGGATGTGAAAGGCCCTGGATTCTACCCTCAACACCAAAACAAAAAGTCGCTCTCCGTTATATTATATTATATAGAATAAATATTCCCTCAAAAATATATTTAATATATACATGACTAGATCCCATACAAATTTAATTTAATTTCATCCCCATGACCCCCTGTAAGATACAACAAAAATATACTAAAAGATTTGGGTCAAACCAATCCAATCCTGACAAGATTCATTTCTCCACCTGTCTTCCAAAGACAGTCCAGAACTCCTGGTGTTTCCCCTCTTCCACTCCATCTAGTGTGAAATGAAACCGTAACACCAGACCTCTACTAGGTGCTTCCTAGGGCCTCGGAAATATCCCTGCCCATAGTCCACTGTTCAGGCACCAAAGTTCTTTAGTTCTTTCCAACATCCAACTTCTTTTTGTTTGGTTTTTTGAGACAGGGTTTCTCTGTGTCGTTTTGGTGCCTGTCCTGAATCTCACTCTGTAGACCAGGCTGGCCTTGAACTCACAGAGATCCACCTGGTTCTGCTTCCCAAGTGCTGGGATCAAAGGCGTGCACCACCACCGCCCAGTCAAACATCCAACTTCTAATGTGAACTCTGTACCTTGGAGGAAAGTAATTCTTCATTTCCTAGTTAACAAACTTAATTTGTATGAGTCCTTGAGCAGTAGTCAAGGGATCCAACTTCATTAGACTCTGCAAAAAAATTTTTTTTGGTTTTTTGAAAGAGGGTTTCTCTGTGTAGCTGTTTTTGGAGCCTGTCCTGGAACTTGCTCTGTAGACCAGGCTGGCCTTGAATTCAGAGATTCACCTGCCTCTGCCTCTCAGGTGCTGGGATTAATGGCATATGCCATCACCACCTAGCCTGTGAAATTTTAACATGCAGATGGTAACACAAACTTCTGCCCAACAAAGGGAGTGAAACTAAGCTCTGGGATCCTACAGCTTTTGGGTAAATTATTTTACGATTGTACTCTAAGAAGCTGGGAAGAAGAATTTCTGGAAGGGCACTCACTCTAAGCACATCTCATGCATATGAGTACTCATAATCTGCATGGCTTTCTATTTAAAACAGGAAAATAAAACAAGGATGATGATGTTATTAAACCATCCTCAGGAAAATCAACGGACTATTATATTAGACTTGGCAGTCCTATGCACAGTTCACAGTCTAGGAACACATGAGAAGATTTACTAACATATGGACAAGTACCAAAATAAGACCTAGAAAAACCTGTACAAATGACAGTGGGGTAAACTGGGCTTAGCATAGGACAAACTCAGAAATGTGTCTGTCCGAACAAAAACTTCAACAGATACAACAGGAAGTGAAGTGTTGTTTTGTGGCTTTAGAAATCAAATCCTAGGACTCAGACACACTGGGCAAATGTCCCTACCAGTAAGCCAAGATCAATGCTTAAGATCCATACAATGTATTTGTATACATTGTATACAAATGAAACCTAGAAAAAGGTTTCACATACTAATTCAGGTGATAAGCTGAATCAGAAATGAACTGACATAAAAATTTGATTTGGAAACTGACTTATCTCTTCCTGGCAAAACCCAACTGGCATACTACAGTCTTCTAACGAGCACAACAGCAGTGTGTCTCAGCACCTGCTGGAAACCTGTCTAGTTTACCTGGGATTTCATCTGGGCAGCCTTTTCTGGGTCAACAGCCAACACGTGCTGGTAATGACGAATGGTATGTAGGCGATCTTTATTCTCAGCACGGACGTAACGACGCAGAGCTTGCAGAATACGATGTGGCTGCCAAGACCAGAGAATTCAAAGTAGGTAAGGAAAACAAAATCCTCAAAATTGATTAGAGAATAAAAGCTATAGCTTGGAAACAAGTAAAGAACTATCTTTCTTGGTAAAAAAAAAAAAAAAAAGTTTTGTTTTTTTTGTTTGTTTTTGTTTGTTCCAGATTCTTCAGCTCCTGTGAACTAATTTTTTCTTTCCTGGTGTGGTTCAAAACCTAAATTGTGAGCTAGGGATTTTTTTGTGTCACTCTAGAGAGAGAGAGACTTCAATGGCATAAATCAAGAAGGACACAAATATTCTCCTGTCAAATACTTTTTAATTAAGAAAAGAATTCCTAGCATGTGTATATCAGAGTCTGTGAGGTCAGTGGGTAATTCTGTGGAGTTTGCTCTCTTCCCCCACCTCTGTGTGGGTTCTGGAGATTGAACTCTGGCTGTCAGGTTTATGCAGCATGTGCCTTTATCCTGTGTGTCATAGCACTGGCTCCTGTCCAATACTTTCTATGGCTCTCAAAGGAATAGAGGTTTGATTTAAACATAAAAAAAGCTTGAGACCACTCACTCAGGAGTTCCACTCTGATTATTTTACCCTTTTCCTTCTTTGTTTACTAGGCTGGCCCCAGGCTTGCGACTCCCCTGCCTCTGGCCCTGAAGGGCTCAGATTACAAGTGTGTACCACCCACCACTGCCCACATCCTTCCCTTTCCTTTAGAAGATGATTTTGAATGAACTGGTTCAAACACTTACATTCAGAGGCATGCTTTCCTTCTTTGAAAGTAAGGGTACCACAGAGAACCCAGAACTGTGTGTCAAACAGTAAGTTCCCTGAGCTTATGCTTGTCCACTTGTATATCCCAGGTGGCACATGCAGGCACACTGTGATGGAATGCTACCAAGCTCATATATCCAGATACTAGACTCGGTTCCTTTTCTAATCTTTACCTTCAATTTTGTCAAAACTTGTCTTAAAAATCTCATTTTTCACCAAGCTGTATGTTCCATTAAGTACACGTTTTAAACAGGCAACAGTAAGAACATGACTTGGCTTTGAGTCCACTCTGCCCCCGACTCACCCGAGGTGGGTCAGACTGCAGGGCAGCCAGGTAATTCTCCAGAGCTATCCGCCGGCGGTCATTCAGCATGGCTTCCACTCGGGCCAAGTGAGTTTCCACAAGCTGCTGCTTCTCGCTGGCTGCTTCCTTCTCTAAAGCTTTAACCATAGCTTGGAAGTGCTAAGCCAAGAAAGAAGGAAGGACATGTAATTCATGGCCCCAGTAGGAAGTCTAAAAAAGCACCTTCAGGACCTAAGACTTTTCTTTGCCTAGTGCCTCTGTGTCTCCATAAGACAGTAACAGATTCAGAGTGGCATTAGCTCTGATTTCTATCTAAAAAAATAACCAACCTAAATTACATTTCTGTGTTAGAGAGACTCGAGTTCTGTAGCTAAAATCACTAGGTTTGTAATTTCAACATCTGGTTTTTCAATGTTCACTATCATCTTTTCCATGTTCTAACAAGACACCAACTTCTAAATCCTGAAGCAGTAACTAACAGGACATGTTTTGAAATAGTTCAGCAATGAATGTGCTGGCTCACACTGGGTTATACCTACTAGAGCTGTGAAGGGACCGTTATCTGTGAGCTGCCTGGCCATGTTTACTGGCAGCTTAATGTTGCTGAATCAAATACTCCTACAGAAGATGAAATTGCTTGTGTAAGAATCCAAGCTTTCAGATTTTGAGAGACTGATTAAAAAAAGCCAAGGTAATACCTCCAGGAAATACACCAGTGATAAGGAGAGAGTACACCTGGTACATACTGATTTTAAAATGTGTGCTTAGTCTGGGTGGGGGTTCAGCTTTCAAAGGTACTCTCCCACATTTAAAAAAAAAAAATTAAAACATAACACGATTCATTCTCCAAAACCAAATCAGTCTTATGAATTGCTGTTTCTGTCGCTAAGCCCGCCTGTCTACTGAAGGAGTACAATAGCAATAAATCTGCTGCTATGACTCTGAGGTTCCATCTTTACAAAGTCAGGGATAAACTTGCATTCAAGAGCTGTGGTTTTTGCCTCTCGGCTTGTCAATGAGTCTGTCAGTTTCTTTTTAATCCAGTAGTGTTGAAAAACAAGTCACAGCCCATGAACAAGATGACAGAGGGCATTTGCCAGGAAAGCAGAATTAAGCAACAGCTAAGCCAAGGTTACTTCCTGCACAAATTAGGTGTGCTCTGGGAGAGGGTTTGGTTTCTTTCTACCACAGGCAAGCAACACTACTGGCGAAAACTCAATGGGAAAGACAGGAGAAAGAAAGGGGAAGGAGGAGAGGGAGGAGAGGGAGGGGGAGAGGATAGGAGAAGAGAGGGGGAGGGAAAAGAGAGAGGGAGGGAGAAGAGAGAGGACGAGAGACACAACTTCCTTGTAACTTAAGTCCTTGACTAGAAGGAGGTGTTAAATTCAAATTCACTGGGAGTTTGGCCTGACTGTATTTGCAGCAGGTCACACTGGACTCTGTGTCCCCTTGCCCAGAGAAAGCATCCTACCTGAATGAGGGTCTGTCTTTCTGCTTTGGGGAGGTTCTTGGCTTGAAGCTCTGCCTCTTCCCATTCCTTCTTTACCTAGAACAAAGATCAAAAGCACTCAGAGAATAAGCCTCTGAAACAACTTCCCCATTTTCTAAAAATACTGATGGGCACTGAATCCAACTCCGGAAATTGTGCAAAAAGAAACCACATCATATGATCCCTGAGATCAGACTGTTACTCAGAAATGTCTAGGCCTTGGTCATCCCCAGACCTAACCTCAATTCCACGACCTCTTTGTTATATACCTTGGGCAAGTTACTCTTATGTTTATTCCCCCTTCATTAAAAACTAAAATTAATACCAAAAGTTATCAGAGCTGATGTCAATATAAGATAATGAGCATTTTGCTAAGAGTAAGTCCAGTGTATAAGACACAAGATTGGAGCACGAGCCCATCCCAATTCCTCCTGTTATTGCTGTTCTGGGCCAGTCTCATGCAGCTCAAGTTGGCCACAGGCGGCAGGTGCAGCCAAGGATGACCTTCAGTTTTGACCTCCCTGCTGCCTCCTTCAAGTGCTGGGTAACAGGTGTGCCCCTCTACCCTGTTTTGTCTGGTGCTGGGGACGGAGCCCAGGGCTTAAGCATTCGAGGCAAGCACTGTCTGAACTGAGTCACATCCAAAGCCTCCAGGCAAGGCCAACCTAGGTTAGACTATGTGTGACCCTGAGGAGGAAGTACTAAGGATCTCCCTGCTTTAACTTTAAGAATGCTTCCAAGTAAATAAACATTCCTGAGACCTTAGAATCTTCCCTCTGCAACTAGAAAGTATTAATAACTGTTTTACTTCATCTAATCGACTTTTACAATTTCATAACCCAAGTCTTCAATTTTGACAGTGACAAAAATTGAATTTTTAAAAATAAAAATTTAAAGTCAGCAAGAGCAAAAGAATAACAAGCAAGTACCAGTACAGGACATGTTCAGAAGTGTCTGCGACACCACTGAAAGCAATTTCATAACAGGAGAGAGGAGGTGGAGAAAAGGGGTTCATCCACTCGAGGTAGCTCCCCAGAACCTCACGGCATTTTAGCCAGCAATGTCCTTCTCTTCCACTATAAAATCCTGCCTTGCAGACTAGTTGCCTAGTGTGTATCAGGTGCTGACCCAATCCCTAGCACAAACCAAAAACAATACAAGCACCATTACCCTATCCATTCGATTGCGATGCCGAATTTCCAGTTGTTCCTTAGCCTTCTGGAATCGGGCGTGCTCGTTATCATCCGCTGAGGTCTCAAAATACACATCAACATCATTGGTTGGCAGGGGAGTTGGGGGAACTGAAACAAAGTCACAGAGGGAGTTGTCTTGGGGAGTCAGGCAGATAATAAAGCACAGGACCCACAGGATGGACTCCATTAGTCTTGTGGCTTTGCTAGAAAGTGCAGGGTGGTGCCGCCTGCCAAGACACCACTGCTAGACTGCAGTGGGCAACCTTCTTGGCATCCTAGTCACTAACCATGCTAGTCCATGTTAATACAGCAATTTATTGGCAGCCCAAAGCCCTAGCATATCTTTAGCACCCACAAGGCATTTTACCTAGGACTGAAGGACCAAAAAAAGAGAGAGATACCTGCTTCTACAATCTTCCCTTCAGAGCTTGAAACCTAAAAAATGCCACCCTACTGTTTATTGCTAATGGTACCTAAATGGAAACCAGAGCTGAAATTAGATCTCATGGAGACATTTCCACAAAGGTCTCCACTTTTAAGGAACAGTTTCTTGTCTTTTTTATGGCAATCTTTGGGCCTTAATTTGGAGAAACTGGTTCAAGTGTGCATTCGTTACATACAGGCTGGTGGAGAATGTCCAAACCACTCTAGTTCTGTAAGACTCTGAGGCCTCTGTCCAGTAACAAGGCTAATGAAGGTTAAACTAAATTTCTTTATTTGATGAGGACACTTTCTACTGATGGGAAGATGCTTTGGTCTTATTTGATTCAGGACACTGACTGAGGATGCTTCAGTGTCCTCCAGAGCACAGATCCAGCAAAACAGAAATCTCTTTGTCCCACTGCTGCTTAAGCATGAGCTGTTATGGCCCCCAAGGCGAGTGACTGTGTGCATCAAGGACTGGTGGGCAAATTCACTTTGTTGTAATGCATAGTTTTAACCCATAGAGTAAGGGAGAAACTGATTAAAAAAAAAAAAAAAGCTAGAAATCAGCCAGCCATTCCACAAACTTCATCAGAAGCCACTTGCCCTGCCCCCTTTAATTTAGTAAGCCTTATAGCTGTAATCTTGTGATACTTTGCCTCTCTGTAATTTCAAAAAAGATCTCAGTATCTTACGTTCAAATGAATTAAATTACAGTATGGGGTTTTTTTTTTTTTAAATTTTTTTTTTTGGTGAATTCTTATTTATCTTAATTTATTTATTCTTATTTTTTTAATAGTGTTTTGGCTGTATATCTGTGTGAGGGTGTTGGATCCTGGACTTACAGACAGGTGTGAGCTGCCATGTGGGTGCTGGGAATTGAACCCAGGTCCTCTGGAACAGCAGTCTGCGCTCTTAACTGCTGAGCCATCTCTCCAGCCCCAGTATGTTTTCTTAGTAAATCATATTCCTCTAGTGTTTATTCAAAGTTCAGTGAAGAATTTCAAAACTATTTGTGCCACTATATACACAGTCATCAGCAACACACATCAGAAGTATAAAGGCTTTCAGCCTGGCCATGGTGGCGCACGCCTTTAATCCCAGCTCTTGGGAGGCGGAGGTAGGTGGAGGTAGGTTCGAGGCCCGCGTGGGAGTTTCAGGACAGCCAAAGCTACACAGAGAAACCCTGTCTCAGAAAAAGAAAAAAAAGGCTTTCATGCGGTGTGAATGGTTGCAATCTCTGGGCTGGGAGAATGCAAACCGTGAACCTAAACACTCCCCACAACGAAAAGCACAGTAATCTGGAGACCTCCTTCTAGAGACATGAAGTACAGGTGAGAATCATGACGGGCTCAGCCTACCCACTCACCTCAGCCCCGTTAAGAGACACAATGTGCCGGGCGGTGGTGGCGCACGCCTTTAATCCCAGCACTCGGGAGGCAGAGCCAGGTGGATTTCTGTGAGTTCGAGGCCAGCCTGGACTACCAAGTGAGTCCCAGGAAAGGCGCAAAGCTACACAGAGAAACCCTGTCTCGAAAAACCAAAAAAAAAAAAAAAGAGACACAATGTGATCACAGAAAAGCTGCTACCTATAGGTCTTCAAGGCTCTCCAGCTCGAAGTGCATACACCACTGCTTCTCTTCAGCCGAGCTCTCCTGATACACAGGAAACTTCACCTTGTGACAAAGCACTGTCTGAGCTTTGGGGACACAGAGTATCTCCACATTCAGTGAGATCATCAAGGGGCCTCAACTCCGTAAGCATTAGCCCAAAACAAGGTTTGTACATTCTTAGCTGAGTTCTTTTCAAAAGTAATCATCACAAGAATTCTTCTCTCTAAATCTTTCCTACATAAATTTGTGGATGGAAGTTCCCATGGCTCATTTTTTTTTTTTTTAACGTTTTCAGGACTATTAAATAAAAGTAGTCTTCTTTCCCCAGTGTAGCTGGGATGGAAGCAATAAAAGCACGCCACACTACATTAAGATCTTAAACATCTCTGGGAAGAGGAAGAAGAAAGTCTGTGAAGATATCCAAATGAAAAACTATCAGAGGCTCCAGCAAACACCAGGGACAGACAGCATGATGAGTCCCAGAAACTGCCTGGTCTGAGGATTTTCCTGGCACATAAATTAACACTACAAGACAGGATCTTAAAGAAAGTACTAACTAGGAGAGAAGAAAAACTTGCCCAGTTTAACATAAGCCAACTCCACTGAAGCACTGCCCTTCCTCTGAAACCAAAGCTACACACAATCACAAGTGCACACTTCCTAGAGCCCTGCAAAACCCGTGTGGCCACAATATCAGCAAAGCCCAGTCGAGAGGGTTGGGCACAAAGGAGGTATTTTAACACTCTGGAATCCCCTAAGTCTCCTGTTGTCAGTCCTGTGGAGGGTGGGGGTCCCAACAGGCAGCATGTAGTACAGGGGTCAGCAGCAGGTTTGGTCAGAGTCAGAACAAGAGGCGAGGCCTCAGGCACATGACTGGGCAGCCCTCAGTGCCACCATGCAATTGCTCTAGGGTCCCTTTCAACAACAGATGACCAGAGGACACAGCTGCCTCCCCTGATGACACGAACCCCCACTCCCACGGCCTATGAACTCTGCGTCCACGAGAACCAACAAGGCCTGGCTGTGCCACCCACTGCACCAGGGTGGGCATACTACCACTACCAACCATCAGTAGACACACAGGGAGCACGGGACACCAAAAGCTGAGCTCACAACTGCCAGCAGGACACAGAGCCTTGGTCTAGAAAGCACAAAGATGGGGGAACGACTGACAGCAGACACCCGAGTCAGCATAAACATGACAGATGCAGTCACAAGGACGGCAGGAGACAGAAGGCGGGACAGGATGGCACTGCTGTGCAGGGCCAGCACAAGGCGGGACTTACTCATCGCTTTACACACAGCCATACAATAATCCTCAGACTCAAAATTGTTCCTGTTGCCGCCGCAGCCGCCATATATAAAGCGTACGCACTTTCCCTTGGAGAGGTCGAAGTACCAACGAGGCATCACAGCCCGGCAGGGCCCCGTCATCGCCTCCTGGGAGCAGACAGCTGTGTGAAAATGGTCAGAGTGTCAGCAGGGCAGAGGCAGTGCTTCAAATGCTTCACAGTGCTACAGGCCAGCCGGGGCAAGGTGGGAACCACAGCTGGCCTAAAAAGTCCTGACTAGCCTCACTCACCAATCCAGGCAGACAGAATCACCTTCATGTGATGAAGACATTTAGGGAGAAAGATAATTTGACTTTTCTGGTCTTTTGCATTGAGTCTAGATTAATACCACAGGCTGACAGAAAGGATCTGCTTGTGGGCCTCACACTTCTGATCTGTGCAGTGGTGACAGGTGCCTGCTTTGTTTGTTCTGAGAGCTCCTAGGATCAAAGGAGTCAGCGTGGTTAGAAAGGCCATTTGAAGTGGTAATTCCTGCAGCAGGGGCTGAAGCACTTGAAAGGATCAGTGTTTCCACTGTCACAATCTCCAAAGTAAATCGCACACTACTAGACAAGTATTTTCCTCCAGCTGAGTCCTAATTCTTCAGATCTTACATGGTTTCAAACACACAATCAGCAGTGATTCTATGTAATGGCTCTGGAACCATCATGGCCTTTTCTCATTCAATTTTATCCTATCCACTTTTACAAATGCCTGACCAGAAGGGTAGGGTAGTCTACAGACAGGAATACACATGGGGAAAGAAAAACCAAGCAAGTCATTCCCTTCTAGAGAGACGGTTCTTGAGCAGCACCGAGTGGAGCAGGCCCTGGACGACAGCACATTTTAAGCAGGCTGTGGAAGAATCCCGCGAGTCGCTGCTTCTTACTCTCTAATTAGAGCCTGTAATGCCAACTTCTGCTTTCTGGTTCATTCTGGCTCTCTGCTGGGCCTACCCAGCTGCTCCTGCTGACAGCTCCACTGCCACACTAGAGAAAACTGCCTTCCTGATGGTGCAGACGCTGCTTTGCCTTCTGAGACTTACCCACAGTGAGTGATGAGAACACAACTTCCAAGTAAAGAACCATGTGGATCTTACAGCTTTATACTGAGTTACCTTTCACATCGTGAACAATGTCCTTGTCTGAAATAGTGCCATCGCTGCTGGGTTCAGTTGGGTTCTCCTCATTGTAGTCGTCTCCTTTAAAAGAGTCATAGTAGTAATCACGGTCTTCCACCACTTCCCCTTCCTCCTCATCCTCATCCTCCTCATCTGCAGCTGCTTCTGTGAAGTCTTCCAAATCTGCTTCAGTAGGAAATTCACTAGAGGCCATAAGCCAAAAAGGAAGGTTAGTAGCAATTTCTAAACACAAAGCACAATTCCCTTCCCTATTCTGAAACACAAAAATAGAGACAGGAAATAAGCTCATCTCACAGCCCTCAGCCCAACTTTATTGGCAAAAGGGAAGTTAGTGAATACAGATTGCATTAACCTATGGAAAATAATATGGTTCAGGGGCTGGAGATGGTTCATTGGTTCTTGTGGCTCTTGCAGAGGACCTGGGTTCAATTCCCAGCACCTACATGGACTCACAACCATCTATCTCTAATTACAGTCCCAGGAGATTCAGTGGCCCTCTTCAAACTTCCAAGAGCACCAGGCACAAAAGTGGTGCACATACATGTGTGCAGGCAAAACACTCATACACGTAAAAAAAAATTAAATAAATCTTAAAAAAATAATGTGGCTGGGTGGTGGCACACGCCTTTTATCTCAGCACTTGGGAGGCAGAGGCAGTCAGATCTCTGAGTTCAAGGCTAGCCTGGGCTACAGAGCAAGTTCCAGGACAATCAGGGCTACACAAAGAAACCTTGTCTCAATAATAATGGTGATGATGATGATGATGATGTAGTCCAAAGACAAAAGGCACAGGTTTTCATATGTTCAGGTTATGACTAAAATAAGAAGCAAATGGGATGAAATTTAGCACAAGGGCACAAGGGGGACCCACTGTCCTGGTTGTTGGGATTTTTGTTGTTTTGTCAACCTGACATAAGCCAGTTATCTGAGAAGAGAAACCTCATTTGATAAAATGCCTCCAGCCAGACTGCCTATAGGCAAGTCTACAAGGCATTTTCTTGATTAATGATTGATCTGGAAGGGCCTAGTCCACTGTGGGTGGTGTCACCCTAGACAGGTGGATAGGGGTACATAACGAAGCAAACTGAGCAAGCCAGTATGCAGTACTCCTTCATGGTCTTTAATTCCTGCCTTCAGGTTCCTGACTTCCCTTCATGAAGGACTGAGAAGCTGTACAGTAAAATAAAGCCTTTCCTCACCAAGCTGTTTTTGGTTAGTGTTTTATCACAGCAATAGAAATCCAACTAAGACACTAACCTTACTTATCCAGCAATGAGGGACCTTACCTTATCACTTTTACAGAAGGGAAAAACAAAAAACAAAAAAAACAAAACAGGGCCGGGCGGTGGTGGCGCACGCCTTTAATCCCAGCACTCGGGAGGCAGAGCCAGGCGGATCTCTGTGAGTTCGAGGCCAGCCTGGGCTACCAAGTGAGTCCCATGAAAGGCGCAAAGCTACACAGAGAAACCCTGTCTCGAAAAACCCAAAAAAAAAAAAAACAGGCTAGTCATGGTGTCACAGAACTTTAATCCTAGAACTCTGGAGGCAGAAGCAGGCAGATCTCCAGCTCAAGGCCAACCTGGTCTGTGTAAGGAATTCAAGGCCAGCTAGGGCTACATAGACCCCTACCTCACAAACATACACTTACCCTCACCCCCTACTGGGAGGCCCTGATAGTCAGAGGAAGCAGTCTACCATGGCCTGGCAGCTCTCTCTGAGCTCGGCAACCTGGAGGGCCACCCTTCTCCCCCGTATGGGGGGCTTTCCACTCTCTATCCGACCTTATTTGGAGAATGTCTGTAGGCCTGGGTGCCCGACTTATCTCTAGTGTGACCCTTGACACAGTTCCCTGCAGAAGCTTTCCCCTTGCTGCCCATGGTAATTAGTTTAGACATAGCACTAGGAGCTTTAGGACAGGACCGTGCTTCCACATATTGTAACTTAGACTTGCACTAGAGCTTTAGATAGGAACGTGCTGTTTAATGCACATTAGATGTGCCTCTGCCACTGTCCCCATCCTTTATATCTCCCTTCACTCTGGAATACAGCTGCGCTGTCTCCAGGAAGGCTATTTCCACTGTGCTCACAAGGCCGTACACAAAGCTCTCTGTAGCCACTTCTGCCCCTTTGTCCCCTTGGACTGGTGGCCAACAGACCATGAAGAAAAAGGGGACCCTACAGCCCCCAATCAAACAAAATCAGGAAAAATGAGTTCAACGCTCTAAACAACAGTTTACCTTTTATCAAGATCATAGTCTTCCTCTTCCTCCTCCTCCTCCTCTTCCTCCTCCTCCTCTTCTTTGGACATAGTAGAGTCAGAGTCAACAATCTTTGTCTGAGGGCAGCACACATACTCAGTACCGTGGAACTGGTCTACCCCACAAGGCAGCAGCATGCCGTAGCTATATAAGGTCATCCCCTCAGTCAGACATGCCTACAAGAAACCCACAGACCATATCAGAACATTTCCATAAGTCCCTGGATCCCTAGCTTCACCTAAAAGAAACTCTTATCAAAACACTAGGTGGTAATGCATTCTCTTCTGGACACAATAACTGTTTTAAAAAGAAGTTATCATGCTATTATTTTAAGAAAACTTGAAGTTTTTACTTAATGTATAACCTCATGTGAGCCAAAAACTGAAAGACCAAACTTAAGATCGAAGGAACAATGTAAAGAGTTTCAGGAATTAGTAACAGTTAAGTCCGTTCAATGCCATTACTCCTGGGACAGCCACTACTTGAGAATCTGACCAAAGACAAAATGACTGGAGGACATCAGAGCAAGAAAGGGTACCTCCTTACCAGAAGAGTGAAACGGCACCCAAGCTGGCCTCGCGGTGCTTGTGTGCATGCACACACCTAGGCTGTCTAGAGCTGGCTAGTTCTGCACTGACCTTAGGGGCCAGGATGCCTTCCTGGGAGCCCTGCTGACAGCACACATTATCAACTGTCTTTTAACAACCCCCATCCCATTCTGTGGCTTGCACATGCTAGACAACTGCTCTTTTTACTAAGCTAAATCACAGCCCAAATGAAGGAGAAAAACTAAAGTATTTCTGTTCCTTTTTTGGCAGTGCGAGGAATAAGTGAAACCCAAGGCTTCAAACATGCTACATAAGAGCTCTGCTACCAGTTTATCTCCTTGGCTCACTGACAGTTTAAACTCTAGGAACAGACTTGCTCATGCTGTACCTCGGCACAAAAACATCCATTCTTCTCCCAAGTGTTTTTTAAAATTTTTTTACTTATGTGTTTGTCACATATATGCAGGTGATTGTGGAGGCCAGATAAGGCCATCACATCCCAGGGACCTGGTGTTACAGGTGGTTGAGTCACTTGATGTGGATGCTGGGAACCAAACCCAGGTCCTCTTGGAGGGCAGGAAGCACTTATACCCACTGAGCCATCTCTCTCCAGCCTTGTTCTAGGTTTTTAATTTAACACAGAAATACCCAGATGTGGCAGTATAACCCTCTGAATTCCAGCGTGAGGGGGGGTTAGGTTGAAGGATTATGATGAGTTCCAGGTCAGCAGAGCTATATTTATCAAGTACCAGGCCAGCTAGAGCTACATAGCAAGAATCGGTTTTTAAAAAAGGCAAAAAGTAACTGAAAAACATGATGTGGGTGAACAGAAATGCTATCTCTTCTGAGGAATGGTAACAGCCTGTTCCACATGTGCTCTTACCTCCTTGACGACGGTGTGCCAACGCTGGTGCTTCTCACACACCTCCATCCGCTCTCGGTGGAAAAACTGGCAGTTTTCTGGAACCAGCAGAACATCACTAACGAACTCACCCACTGGGGGGAAAAAGCCTTTGTCAGAAGCAAATCTGGTTGTGATTCAGGGCGTAAACAGTCTTCAGAACAGATTTTCCTAATAAGGCCTGCACAGGCACCTGCACAGCCAGGCATATATAAGCACATGTGGGCACCAGAAGAACCCCCACCCCACCAGGGACGCTGCCACTAACATTTCCAGGCTACAATCCTGTGCAGGAACTACAGCAATACCTTTCAGGGGAGATGTAAGCAAGAGTGTCCTCCACGATCACCCCAACAACACATATAACCATTTCTCATGACCAGTGTGTGGGCACTTTCTACAACCATTAGAACAAGTGATACAAGTAAAATTTTAAGTGAGTGATTAATCACCAAAGAGAAAGGAACCTTTACAATGAGAAAATGCCAAAACCTGGTCACTGAGATAATGTTCCAATTATGGACAAGCTGACATCTACAATGTCCTAAGAGTCTATCAGTATCACCTACAGTATTTCTGCCAAAATTAATTGAATGTAATCCTAAAAAAAACCAAATCCAAATTCAGAGATATTCTACATTTCAAATCTGTAATATATGTTGTTACTGAGTATGTGCATATGCACAGGTATGTAGGAGACCCCCTGGAACTAGAGTTACAGGCAGTTTTGAGTTGGGTAATGGGAACCACTCTGGTCTTCTACCAAAAGCAAGTGTTCTTAACTGCTGAGTAAACCATCTCTCCAGCCCTTAGGAATACTTTATTAAATGTGATGGTTTGAATGAAAATGTCCCCCATAGGGTCACAGGGAGCGGCACTATTAAGAGGTGTGGCCTTGTTGGAGGAAGTATGTCACTGGGAGGTCTCAGATGCTCAAGCCAGGCCCAGTGTCTCACTCTCTGCCTGCTGTCTGCTGATCTAGATGTAGAACTCTCAGCTACCTCTCCAGCACCATGTCTGTGCCTGCATGCTTCCATGCTTCCCGCCATGATGATAATAGACTAAACCTCTAAATTGTGTCAGCCCCAATTAAATGTTTTCCTTTATAAGAGTTATCATGGTCATGGTGTCTCTTCACAGCAATAGAAACCCTAACGAAGACATTATACAAATGGTCTGGACTCAAAATGTATTACTGTCATTGAAGATGAGAAACTCCCCTGGGTCAAATATAATGTGTGATCTTTTGTTAAAGGAAACTATAGCCAGGCAGTGGTAGCACACGTTTTTAAATCACAGCACTGGGGAGGCAGAGGCAGGAGCATCTCTGTGAGTTTGAAGCCAGTCTTATCTACAGAATGAGTTCCAGGACAACCAGGGTTATACAGAGAAACCCTGCCTCAAAAACAAAAAACAACTAAAAAAGGAATACTAAAAAGGAGATTATTTGAACATTTAGGGAAATTTCTTAAAGTGTGGTGACTGTATTATCATTATACTGTAGACTGCTCCTGCTTTCAAAAGCAAGCTTAAGTTATTTAGAAGTGAGCTGTTTCAATGTCCCAACTTACTTTCAAATGGTTTAGCAATCAGGAGTGTATGTGGGCCAGGCAGTGGTGACCCAAGCCTTTTATCCCAGCACTCAGGAAGCAGAGGCAGGCAGATTTCTGAGTTCCAAGCCAGCCTGATCTACAAAGCTAGTTATAGGACAGTCAAGGCTACACAGATAAACCCTTTCTCAAAACAAAAGTGTATGTGGGAGGTGCTGAGGGGCTGGGAGAAGTCAGGAAAAAAATTAAAAATCTAGGCAAAGGGTAGAGATGTTCACTGCTAATTCTTTTCTCTTTAGGTCTCACCTTTGGAGGGATAGAAGGAAGTCTGGCTTGCTTCCAGATACAGTGATGGGGACTCCTGCACTGACTGTTACACAGATGGGAAGAAGATGGATGTGAAGATTAATATTATTACTAATTCGAGAGAGAGAGAGAGAGAGAGAGAGAGAGAGAGAGAGAGAGAGAGAGAGAGAGAGAAACTGAATTACTGCCCAAAGATTCTGATTAGGCCATGTAAGGGTGGCCTCAGTAACTTTATTTCCAGGTGATTTTGATTCATCTGTTATGTCCATACAGGGTCTAAGCAGAATAAAATAAAGAGGGGCTATGTGTGCTTTCTTTGCTAGGACAAAGATCAAGTAAGGAATATGGGAGAGCAAACAAGCTAGCCTGAGGTTAGGTATGGGGAGTGCAAAAAGAAAGCAAAGTGAGCCAGGCGTGGTGGGTGGTGGCACGCAACCTTTAATCCCAGCACTCTGGAGAGAGAGGCAGGCAGATCTCTGAGTTAAGAGGCCAGCCTGGTCTACTACAGAGGGAATTCCGGGATAGCCAGGGCTATCAGAAACCCTGTCTCAAAAAATAAAGAAAAGAAAAAGAAAAGAGAGAGAGCGTATGGACACAGTATACTAAGAAACGATGTCTGGCTCAGCTCTGAGAAAGTCTATGCAGAACCATGACCAGGTCTGACATCATGCCTGGGTCTGCCAGTTAAGAAAAGGGGGAGTCACTCATCTGCTAAGTGGGCTGTGGTGGTTTGGATGAGAATGGCCCCCACAGGCTCATATAATTGAATGCTTACTCATCGAGGAGCAGCACCACTTAAAAAGGATGAAGAGAGGTGGCCTTGTTGGAGAAACTGTCACTGCAGGTGAGCTTTGAGGTTTCAAAGGTCCAAGCCAGGCTCTTCCTGCTGCCTGCTGATCCAGCTGTAAAACTCAGTTCCTCTCCAGCACCATGTCTGCCTGTGTGCTGCCATGCTTTCTGCCATGATGATAAAGGACTAAACCTCTGAAACTGTTAAGCCAGCCCTAATTACATGCTTTCTTTTATAAGAATTGCTGTGGTCATGGCGTCTCTTCACAGCAAAAGAAAAGGGATGAGGAGCCTGTGCCTTTATCCTAAGGTTCAGCAGTAAGCAGTCTCCCTGCATGGAAACAATGTTACACATGACAACAGGCTTTCACAACACTGTTAAACTCAATTGGGCTGGAAAGCAGGAACAGCAAGTCAAGTTAGAGAATGCTGCTCTTTCGGACCCTCAAGACCCAGGCAAGGTAGAACCTGTATATAGTAAGAGTCAATGCACCTTGATTTATAACCTCTACCTTTTTACATACAATTGTAACATCAGGAGAAAGTGAAGTCAGCGATTTCACTACTTCATGTATATTCTATAGAAAACAAAGAAACATACAGAAATGCCTATATAATGGAGTATTGTGTATCCTTAATCTACTTGCATAACATCTTGGATACACTCCCAAATGATGGCAAATGTACCCTGGTAGTGGTCACTGCTAGAATTCTGCCCTTACTCCAGTTGCTTGACCGCACATGCACAGTTCAGGAGTTGAGCGGAGGGTCTTGTGTCTTATGTCATCAGTGTGCGCTGGTGATTACATAGGCATGGCATGGTGACTCAGACCACCCCCCCTGTTCTGCTCTATCTCTCCCCACCATCTTTCCCTCCCACCACATACGCTCCTTTCCCAGGCCTGGTTCTTCTCCCCCACCCTCTTCCTCCTAATGGTAGGACCCCAACACCACTACACATGTAAATAAATCTACTGCAGGAGTACTGCCAGCTGCAAGGAAGAACCATTTATGGGGCTCGGCAGGTTACAGCATAGTCAAGTCTGGCTGGTAAACCCCTGGCAGACACCTCTGAGGTCAGCAGGGTTCTATGGAATCAACTCCAGATTCCCACTGCAGAAACACTAACCTTGCACAAGGATCCATCCTGGCACCAGGGAGAATGTCTGGGGGCTATGGTAAATTCAAAGGCTAAAAGACTTGAAAAGGAACACCTGTAATGATGCACAAGCCATAGAATGTCAGATATGACTACACTCATGCCCCAAATACCTCAAGTTTTACTTTTTCATGCAATTCTGCCTCACTTGGGTCTCTCTCTGATGTTTTATAGTTAAACAGAAGGTTCATTTTGAGGCAGGAAAAGATTGAACTGTGCCTTCTGATTAAATATACCACCTATCATCTAACAAGTCACACTGGTTGACAGCATGGATGCAAGATGCAGTGAACAGACACCTACTGCTAGTGCAACATTGGACCTGATGCAAATCCTGCAAGCAGTTCACTTTCAATTTGTGATCAAGACACTGCCCTTGGCACTGGAGATCTAACTCACTTGGTAGAATGCTTGTTCAGCATGCAAGAAGCCCTAGGTTCAGTCTCTAGTACTGCCCACCCCCCAAAAAACCCAAACAAACCAAAAAAAAAAAAAAAAAACAACACCAAAAAGTCAGGTGTGTGGCATGTGCCCCTAATACCAGCACAAAGGAGCTGGAGACAAAGGATTATAAGTTCAAGGTCATCCTTGGTTACATACAAGTTTGAGGCCAGTCTGGGCTGTATACACCCTCTAACAAAACAAAAACAAAGGAAGAAAACATAATTCTTTTCTTTAACCTAGCAAAAACAGTAAGAAGCAAACATCACCCACAGCAGACAGGCACAGCAGACCCCTCCCTATGCTGCTTAGGGCACTGCGTGGACAGACCCAAAAACACATTCAACTTTCAAATCCACAAAATGGCCACAACAAAACAAAATGGAGGGGGAGGGGCCTGGAGAGATGACAGAGCCTTTGAGGAGACTCAGCTCTTCCAGAGGACTCAGGTTCAATTCTCAGCACCCACTCAGTGGCTCACAACTGTCTATAACTCCATTTCCAGGGAATCTGATGTCCTCTTCTGGCCTCTGAAGGAACCAGCCACAGAGATGGTATGCGTGTACATACACATACATACACACACACACACACACACACACACACACACACACACACACACACACACACACACACGCAGGCAAGGCACCCATACACATAAAACAGAAAAAAGAAGACAGAGGTGAGTTGGAGAGATGGTCAAAAGTGTGTATCGCTTTACAGAAGACCTGAGTTCAGTTCCCAGCTTCCAAATCTGGTGGCTCACAATCACACCCAACTCTGGCTTAGCTCTAGAGGGAATCAATGCCTCTGCTTCCATGGGCACCTGCATTCATGTGCACATTACTCCCATACCTAATTAAAAGTTGAATCTTAAAAAGAAAAAAAGAGGTAAGAACTCCACGACATCCAAACCAGTTAACAGAGGTGCCTAATCAATATATAGCTACTTTGTATTTGTTCTCTCTATCTTCTTCAGATTTGCCAGGTAGTTTTTTTAGTTTTTTATTTGTTTTGTTTTGAGTCGGGGTCTCTCCATGTAGCCCTGGCTATCCTGGAACTCACTATGAAGACCAGGCTGGCCTGAAACTCAAAGAGATTCTCCTGCCTCTGCCTCCAAGAGCTATGATTAAAGGTGTATACCACCATGATTGACTTTAAAATAAATGTATTTATTATTACTTTGTGAGAGAGTGGGTATGTGTAGCAGTCAAAAGACAACTCTTGGTAGCGGGTTCTTTTCTTACACTGTAGATCCCATGTCATGTGCTTTTGCCTGAGACATTGTTGTTCCTAGGCAACAATATCTGTTTTTCTTTTTTTAAAGACAGGGCCTCACTATGTAGACCAGCCTGGCCTCAGACTCACAGAGATCCACCTGTTTGTGCTGCCACCATGCCTGGCTTGAGGTTGTAATATCTTAAAAATGATTTCAGGCTGAAGCCAACCTCTTTCCTATCATCTCTCTACTCCAATATGCAATATTCATCTCAGTACATGTAAAAGGACCCACTGTGACTCTCTGGGTCGATATGGGTATAGGACTCCACTGTTTATTATAGTCTCACCCTTGACATACAGTGTAAAAAGAATTATCAATAGGAGCCAATGGAGGCTCAACAGGTGAAGATGCTTGCACTGAGAAGCTTGTTGCCTGGGTTTGATCTCAGACATGTAGTGGGTAGCTGTTCCTGCTTTGACCTGGAAATACTACCCCCAGTGAGGCTTCTGGTAACTGTCATGCCTACCTATGATCTGCCCCTGAGGCAGGGCCAAGATGAGAGCCCTTAAGACCCAAGATCCAGATGTGCCAGCTCTCTTGGTTCCTGGTGATCCCGGATGCTAGATGGTAGACCAAACAGAGTTCTCCAGAGAATACCGCTGGACTGCACCTCACCTCTCCCGGATCCTGTAACCAATCCCTTTACTTGTAAGTTACCCCAAAATAAACCTCTCTTTAACTACATGGAGTTGCCTTAATAAATCCCAAATTAGAGACATCCTCCCCCAACAGTGGAGGGAGAGATGTACAAGTTGTCCTCTAACCCTCACCATACACACTGTAAAAATTAGTAATAGTTATTATTTTCTGTGGATGTAGAACATTACTGCTAGAGTATAAACCATTTAATTGAATATTTCAAAATGGGTAGGTTACTTAGCACATAAATTGTATTTTTTCAAACCTATTTTTTTTTTAAGAAACAGAGACTGATTATTCACGATGCATGGAGCAGAATACATCAGAACTGGCTGGCACACTCACTGTGAGCTTATCTGGCATCTGTGTGGTATACTCATGTGTGTGCACATATTCAGGCCAGAGGTAATGTTGGAGGTCTTCCTTTTGTCTCCATCTCATTTTATGAGACAAGGTCTCTCACTTAAGGTAGAGCTCACTGCTTTGGTTAAGACTGGCTGGCCAGTAAGATCACAGTCTCCATCCCAACCCCAGCCCCAGCCCTGGGGTTATAGATACATGCTGCCATGTCTAACTTTTATGTGGGTGCTGATGATCTCAATTCAGGTCCTCAGGGTTTGCAGCAAGCTTCACCCATTGAGCCCCTGGTTTTTAATACATACAGAGGTCGATATGGAAATGCAGATCTAGGTCCACGTATACATAACACACATATTTCTTAGCTCTGTTGGACAAATGGGCCAAGAAACAGTAACAGCCTTGACAGAACTAAGCCACAACTAATGTCCACCACCTCAGTTGCTAAATACCATTACCACTCAAACCAAGGCTAATTCTTGAAGAAATGGCTAACTTCAGGAGAGAAGGGGAAAAAAAAAAAAAATCACAGGATGGGCATGTTTTATACCAGAGAGCAGATCCTCAAAGAAAGATAAAGACATGTTAAAAGGACACAGGAACATAAATCAGCACCTAATGACATGAACACCAGCAACATTTTACTCAGCTGACGAGTTATCAATAGTAGCATAGCAAATTAACATTGTTATTGGGAGCTGTGTGATGTCAATTTTGACACTGCTCTCAAAAATACATAAACCAGAGGCTGACAAGATGGCTCAGCAGGTAAAAGCGCTTGCTGCACAAGCCTAGTGACCTGAGCTCAATGCCAGAACCCACACAGGTGGAAGGAGAACGCCAACTCCACGAAGCTTGTTCTCTGACTTCCACATGTACACTGCGGCACATGCCGTCTCTTGTTCTCTGACTTCCACATGTACACTGCGGCACATGCCATCTCTGCCCGCATCATTCACACACGCAGACAACACTAATAAACATTTTCAAAAAAGCAGGAAGGACAGACAAACCCAAGCTGTCCAATGGTGACGCAGTGGGAAGCAAAGGCCAGGCAGTGAAGATAACGGGCCAGGCTACAGGAGGGTCCCATCCTGGAGTTTCTAAGTCATGCTAAGGAAAGAGCTTCAGCATTATTTACTTGGATAAAGGAGAAAAACTACAGAATCTTATGCATGGACACAACTTGATCTTCACCTTAAATCACCAAAGGCAAAAAGCTGGGAGCACGGCAGAGAAACAAGCATGCAGGCTGCCATCACAGTCCAGACAAGAAGTGACAAAAGGCTGAACACGAGAAGAGGAATCTGATGGAAGATTCCTTGATTTTCTTGATTGTCAGCATCCTGGGTGTCTTAATGTTTTTGTTTTTTTCACGGCATCTCTGAATCAACACAAGCTTGAAAGGTAAGTAGTTAGGCCCAGCAGCAGCTCACTATCAGGGCCTACCGCCTTAGCACAGCTGCCCACTGTACAACTAACCTCCACAATGCACGCAGACTCAATGCTGCCACTTCCATTTCATCTCAGGTGATGCTCATGGGACTGACTTTTTAATCACAGAAACCATGAGAAAACAGTGTTAGGAAGAGAGGAGGTTGTTCAAAGACTCAAGAATGATCAAACTAAGCTGAGTGTAGTGGCACATGTGTTTAATCCCAGAACTTGGGAGGCAGGCAGATCTCTGAACTCTAGGTCCACATAGAGTTCCAAGACAGCAAGGGCTATACTGTCACAACTAGGGGGCTAAAAAAAAAAACAAAACAGACTGCTGAAACTGGACACACACACACACACACACACACACACACACACACACGTCGAGTGTTTCAGTTAACGTTTGAGAATTTTACAGACACATTTCTCGGAGCCAAATGAAGGAACACCGTCTTAAAGCACATCATACAAAGATTTTAACACATTCCACGTTACACTGCAAGACGCTCAGATTGAAAGGAAATGGCTAAGCACACACAATGTCCTCCCTTTCCACTAACGAGTGCTATACAGCAACCTAAAGCTGCTGCAGACTTTGTGCAGTTCTTGGTCTAGTTCTTCCTCTGACTTGGCCATTCTTTCTCACTACATGTAAGCCTAATAAAAGCAACCTACTCATTTTGCTGATGTCTGTACTTAAGGGGAAGTTTTAATGAAGTGAGGGAGAAAAATCTATTTTTGCTTTTTGTTTGTTTGTTTTTCAAGACAGAGTTTCTCTGTAGCCCTGGTTGTCCTGGAATTCACTATGTAGACGAGGCTAGCCTCAAAGGAATGCACCACTACCACCACATGGCTGAGAGGAATAAATTTCACAGGTGGCTCAAATTAGATCTAAAGAACTCCTCAGGTGTCAAGAGTTAGTCTCCCTCCCCTGTGTTACGACTATTTTGGACCAACTACAAGTGTTCTACACTTACCAGCATCTGTGACCCAATCTGTTCTTGAATCTCGCAGACTAGACTTACTCACATAGGTCAGGCAAGAAAGGGCTAAGACGACTGCATTCACTAAGTAACAACCCCGTTTCTGAGGAACACACTGTCAAGCTGGCACTACATGTTAGCACCAACAAAAACGTGGCAACACTTGGGTAAAGCTCCAGCACTTCAGAATGGCAGGTCCACACAGCATCTGGCCCTGGCACCTGGCCACATGCCATGAGTCATTTTCCTTTCCCGAGAACTACCACTAATCTGACTAACAGCCAATTTGAACAGGATGAACTGTAGGGAACAGTTTTCCTTGGCTGATTTCTTTAGCGCTATTTCTCAACTATCTTTCTTAGCACTGATTTCAAATGGTTAATGTTAAGGGTAAATCTGCTTGCTTGCAGGTAATGCTTCTCTTCGGTGTCCTGGAAAAGGCTTATCCTCCAGAGACAAGAGGTTCACAATGGGAGAGGCAGTTAATTCAGAGAAGTCTACCAACAACACAAAGAGGCACCAAGTACCCACAGGAGAAATTCCTCCAGTAACTTTATTTTAACAGATGTAGAGCTATTTTACTGGGAGCCAAGAATAAAGCTTACAGGATGGGGAGGAACACTTCTAAAAGACAACCAAAGACAGTACTTACCAAGACACTTGAATGGAATGACGATGTGACTCTTGCACTGTTTTTTGTCCCTTCGGCACCAGCCATCAATACTGACTGGCTGGTTTGCTTCCATCACATTTGTGATCTGCAGCTCTGGATAGATCTGTTTAAGAACAACAACAACAATTGGTGGCACATGCCTTTAATCCCAGCACTCGGGAAGCAGAGCCAGGCGGATCTCTGTGAGTTCAAGGCCAGCCTGGTCTACAGAGTGAGTTCCAGGAAAGCTACACAAAGAAACCCTGTCTCAAAAACAAAAACAAAAAAAAAAACAAAAAAAATTAAACTATTCTACGTTCTAACAACAAAAATAAAAAATACTCAACTATTAGTTTTCCTTTGTTGCTGTTTATTTATAACAGATATTATTCAATTTCCTCTAGTCAAAAGGTTTTTTTTTTTTTTTGAGACAATGCCATCAGCCTTAGCCAATTGGAGAACAGAATCATCTGACTTGCATATTTTCTAACAGCATATGTTTTAAACTGATCATTAAACCTGCCTGTGACTTGTCAATCTTAGCCACATTCATCTGGATGGACATGGGGTCCCTTGGCACCAATGATGTGGTTGCTCCCTGAGCATTTCCATAGCATGTACAAGTCCACAAACTTGCCAGCATTGTTCTGCATGTGGAGGCTGCACGTACTCCCTCCAGTTCCAGTGAGAGCAGACAGGACAAAGGCTAGCTTTCTTTTGATATCTTGTATTTCTGACTCCTCCCATGGACTGCATTTTAAAAGGGAATCTGGACTGGGCGGTGGTGGCGCACGCCTTTAATCCCAGCACTACAGAGGCAGGCGGATCTATGAGTTCGAGGGCAGCCTGGTCTACAAAGTAAGTTCCAGGACAGGCTCCAAAAGCTACACAGAGAAACCCTGCCTCAAAAAAAAAAAAAGGGGGGGGGGTCTGTATGTAAGGCAAATGCAGCAGGCTTTCAACCCAAAACAAATCTTACTGGGTATCAAGTTCACCCACAGGATGTGTGACACTCCTGAGCTCTTGAAGGGAAACAGAGGCAAGTCTATCAAGTACCTGCTAATGGAATTAAAACCATACTTCACCACTGGTCCTACATGTGAGGCTTCATAAGAAGTTAAACTCACATTCTTTTGTTACTGAAGCAAAGGGTTAAGTTGACTCATAGCTAGAGGATCCCTCACAACACTGGCAGCTTTCTATGAACAAGCAAAAACCACAAATACACATGTGACATTTTGCTTTCCATCTTCCTAAAACAGAACTAGGTACCTACCAAGCTTCTGCAAAGAACTGAGCTCACAACACAAATAAGCAAAACCTCCGCAATATCTAAATTTGGAAACGAAAGGGACTGGAGCTCCAGTTCTTAGTACTCTGGTCTTGGGCAGGGGAACACATGCAGCCCTGACCCAGAAAAAGCAGCGGGTGTTAACTTTCTGGCAACTCTCACCTCCTGGCAGTACTGAAGAACTTCTTCCTTTGTTCCAAGGCAGCTCTTGGTACCTGTTGGGTCAGGCTCCCATTTCCCAGTCTGAATGTTCACATGCATGTTCAGCTTCCCACAAAACATCGCAATCTGAGGCTCGGCAACAGCAAAGCCCGTCCCAGCATTGGCTGCAAGAGCCTATCAAAAGACAAACCAGAGGTTTCAGGTTTAGTCAAAAGGTATGCAGACAGGCACAGCCACTTCACAGTAAATACAGGATCGACATCTTACAGCTAAACTACTCAGTACAGTTCTGTTTGTTATGCTTCAAGATCTGAAAGCTGAAAAAGAACCGAAGGGTGGATGGAAGCTACTGAAGTATGAATCCTATGTGGTCTGGGAAAAAACAATCTCCAAGATGGCTTAACAGGTAAAGGCACTTGTGATGACCTGAGTTCGATCCCCAGGACCCATGTGGTGGAAGTAGAGAACTGACTCCTGCACGTTGTTCTTAGGTCTCCATGTGTGTCAAGGCCCTTGCATCCACTCAAATGCCACCCACCCCTGGGGAGAAGAAAAAAACATAATAACTACCAAAAACTGCATAGACCCGAAGTCCTTTCAAGTTTCAAAGTAAGCATTTCAAGACAAATAAAAGGAAACTCAATTTTGCATATATAGAAACTAACCCCTAAATATGAACAGGTTGTGCTGACCGACTCCTGGGATCCAGGTCAAGCTACTGTAAATTAGAGTATCGGAATATCAGGAAGGACGGCCAGTCTCTAACAGCACCTCTACTGGTCTGTCTCAAACTACAGTTGGTAGCCTTTGCTTATTTGTTATCTCTTTTATTTACTTTTTCTTTCTGCCCTCTTTCAATCTAGGGTCTCAATCAAGCTGGGCGGTGGTGGCGCACGCCTTTAATCCCAGCACTCGGGAGGCAGAGCCAGGCAGATCTCTGTGAGTTCGAGGCCACCCTGGGCTACAGAGTGAGTTCCAGGAAAGGCACAAAGCTACACAGAGAAACTCTGTCTCAAAAAAAAAAAAAAAAAAAAAAAAATCAATCTAGGGTCTCTCACACGCTAGGCCTGCAGTCTGTCTAGGCCTGCAGTCTGTCACTGAACTCTAGCCCTACCCCTTCTAGACACTTGTTATTTTGAGACAAGGTTACTCAGGCTTGTCTTGAACTCTTCCTGCCTCAGTTTCCTGAGGGACTGAGATGGTGGGCCTGTGGTACTTTATATAAACTAATTCTTGTCCCAGGAAGTATGCCAGAATTTTAAAAGCATCTTTGTACATATATGAAGTGAAAAGCTAACAGGAAATCAAACCCTACTACTGCCTACTTGGAAGACATTGAATGTGATTGCTATCTGTTCTAATACAAGCTACCATTCCTTCACACACAAAACATGAAAACAGAAAGCAGTCAAAACTTCCAATAATTTATTTAATTCACTCATGCAACAACAACAAAAACTTCATCAAGCAACTGTATTAACAACGTGCTCAAGGCTCAGGATACAAGCATGAGCAAAAATTCATGACCCCACCTCCTCAGTCCTCCATCTAGTGTCAAGTCAAAACGTACACTAAAAAAAGTGACTGGATTCAGTCCTAGGAGGAAACATTAAAAAGAACATGACCTCAGTTTGAGTAGAGAGCTAAGAAAGGAAGCTTCCAGAGGAAAATGAGGCTTGTGGGGAGGTGTGGATGCTACGAAGGAAGAACAGCCCTGCGGTAGAACCAGGTCTATATTGTCTGGCAGCAGGAGGATCTCAGCCTTCATTACTGGAAGTGCTGAGAGATTTTAAGCCAAAGCAAGACATGGTGATAGATTAGACATGGAAAATGAAGAGGACATCAAGTTGGGTTATTTTCAGGATGCCCAGAATGCAAGGCTCCTCTCAAGCAATGTGTCCTTGAAGAACAACTGTGCATTTTGTGTTACAGTGGTCCTTTATCCATGGAGCTATGTCCCAGGACTCCCAGTGGATGCCTGAAACTATGGAGTACACTGAATTGAGTATGCTTTCCCCATGTCATAATAAAGTTTAATGTATAAATTAAGCACAGTAAGAAAGAAACAAACACTAAAGGGCTGGAGAGATGGATCAATCAACAGTTAAAAGGATCCGGGTTCAAATCCCAGCACCTACATAGTGGCTTACAAGCAGCTGTAACTCTGGTTCTAAAGAAACGGGCATTCTCTTCTGACCTGTGCATGTACTAAACATGTATACAGTGCACAGGTGTACATGCATGTAAAACCCTATACACATAAAATTGACATTTTGTTAAAGGGGAGAAACAAATCTGAAATTGTTTCCTCAATCAACAAATGAACTAGAGTTAAAAGATTAAAATTTCTTAATGTTTTAACTATGTATGCGCTTGTATGAATACTTTAACATTGAAGGCAGCTACTAAACAAATAGGATTCAGGGTACCATATCTCATCATTTGGAAGACTAGGGTGATAGAGGATAGTATTTGACTCTTAAGTCCCCCAAATGAACAGAGATAAAGTGTTGGTTAGCTGTGTGTGCTCACTGAGCCACGACATTGAAACAGTCAATTCTAGCGCATTCATCAGCCAGGACTACGTTCCACATGTTACTCGTTATGGTTGTTGGCTACAAGACCACACGAGTTTCAACTGTATAAATGCTCAGTTAATGGGTCAACCACGGAGGTCAATACATCAGTGTAAGTGCATTTGATTTCTGCACTGAGATGGTCAGTGTTATCTTCCCTAAAGAGTCTAAGGTATCAGAGGTTAAAGCAACAGGAAGGAGAGCAAAACAGCCAGCTCCTCACATCAGTTACCACCAAGAAAGAGAGTTCCTGGAATCAATCCAGACAGCTAATAGGATACAGTGATTCACTTCTGAGTTCAGAAAGATTAATCCTTGTGGTCATGAGAGACTCTCAAGACAGTCTCCTCTGCAATATAAAAGGCCTCTGTGGGCCACATCTAAGAATCAACTAATCAAACATACCCCGACCTCACCTAGAATGTGACAGGGTCACCGTTCTATGATGTTTGTACTTCTTTACTTGGAAATGCTCTTATTTAATGTGCTCTCCATTTTCTTAAGCACCGACTGTGCCTTGATCCATTACTCCAACATATAAATCAATCTGCATCCTAATCTAACATGTTACAAATGGGACTTCACTGCCAAGTCAGCACTTCTGACATCCTGTGAACTTGGAATCCTCTATGAAAGAAAATTAATGCCCCACGTGTTGGCACTTAAGCCAGTCCCTGTGATCTATGCACACGGCAGCACTTTCAGGGCTCTGAAAACAAACTGCATCAATTGCTTTCCATCCAGTGCCTCACTTTACTTAATAATTCATCCTTAATAAGAAATGCCATTTTATTAATTTGGCTCAGAAAAAGTTCAGCTATCCAAGGAAAGGAATTCAACTTAGTAGAAGGTGCTCCTAATAATCTGAAGCAGCTTAAAGCATTTACAGTCAATGTACAAAATGTAAGTCTGAGCCTGCACGAAGTCTGTCCGTCCTTGATATCACTTCAAGAGCCTAACCCCTGGGTGGAGCTCATAAGCTAGCTGTCTTCCTTTTCAAAACTGTTTGGGGCCAACGCAGCTCTCCTACCTCAAAGCCTGTGCCTGAACAGTTATTGCTTTCCTCACTAAAGCTACCGCCCCCAAATCAAATCGGCCCTACAGTTTGATTAAGAGCCTACATACAATCTTCCCAAGGGCAGGGTTTTCTCCTACAGCTGTGGGAATGAGGATTCCTTAGATGGAAAGGTGCTGTTTACAGCTGCACCCCAACCAGCTCAGCTCACACGGTTCTGCTGCATCTAGCTAGGCTTCCAGGCTAGCTACAAGACACTCTTATTCAAATGTCCTTTCCGTTACACCTTAAAATCTTTAAAAAGAAAAATTGGGTAACAATCAAAATTTGAAGAGCCTATATCATTTCCACTCCTGTTCAAGTGTTGAATAAATTTCATAATCCAGAGGCTTGAGAGATGGCTCAGTGGTCAAGAGTATTGGCTGCTCTTCCAGAACCCAGGTTCAATTCCCAGCAATCACATGTCACATCTGTTTGTAACTCCAGTTCCAGGACTTCTGACGCCCATGACATTCATGCAGGCAAAACACCAATGAACATAAAATAAAAATTAAAAACAAAAAAAACTTTGTGATTTACCGATTCTAACGACCACGTCTTTAATTCCAGCACTCAGAAGGTAGAGGCAGGCTGATCTCTGAGTTCCAGGTCAGCCTGGTCTACAGGGAGAGTTCCAGGATGGCCAGGAATACTCAGAAACCCTCTCTCAAAATATAAATGTAACAATTTAAATATATACCCACATTTTTTTCACCAAAGATTTCTTATCAAAAGAAAGTGAAATACATTTGTTCTTAGCACACTTCAAGATATTTGTTCTCAGGAGAAAGAACATGAAGTTGGGTTGGGGGGGATCCGGAAGCAGCTGGGGGAAAGGATATTATAATTACAAATTATATGAAAAATTGAAAAACTATGGAAGGATAAGGAGCTCTCACAAGCTATGACTAACTACAAAAGGAAGGCAATCAGAGTGAGGACACTAGGGTGAATGTCACCATCAACAAGACATTTAAGGAAACCAGTCAGGAAAAAAACTCAAAATGGTTACAAATCAGCAAAGACCAGGCACAAACAATGAATGAATGCAATGTGGGAGCTTGACCAGGATCCTGGAACAGGAAAAGGACATCGGTCAGGGGAAACCCGAGCAATCATTTGCATAAGCTGTGCCAACACAAGCTCCTGTACGTGCTCTATGGGTTATGTAAGATATTAATTCCACAGTCAGGCATAAGAGAATTCAGCAGTATTGTCAACTTTTACTTAAGGCCAAAAACTGAATCAAAATAAAACTATTTGAGAGATGGCTTATCAAAATAGCACCTGCTCCGCATGCATGACAAGTGAGATAGAGCCCAGTACCACCAAAAAAGCAAGTGTTGCCGGGCGGTGGTGGCGCACGCCTTTAATCCCAGCACCCAGGAGGCAGAGGCAGGCGGATCTCTGTGAGTTCGAGGCCAGCCTGGGCTACCAAGTGAGTTCCAGGAAAGGCGCAAAGCTACATAGAGAAACCCTGTCTTGAAAAACCAAAAAAAAAAAAAAAAAGCAAGTGTTTTTGTGTTTAATCCTGATCAAACTGCCTGGATTCCACTTTGGAGGGCACAGCTTCAATTTTACAAATCCAATCTGTCAAAAAGAGGACAAGCTGGGTCTGGTGGCATGTACCTGTAGACTAGCTAACTGGGAGGGTTGGGGTGGGAGGACTGTTTGAGCCCGTAGGTTTGAAGAAAGACTGGGCAACACAGCCAGGTTGTTTTTAGACACAATAGTTTGTACAAATAACCTCAATGTTATTAGAGCTTTAAATATTAAAGCAGAAATGAAGTATCATTTCCAAGATTAAAAATGGTTTAGACTGTCTCCAGGGCTTTTTATAGGAACATGGTAATTTGTCCAACTGGATTATATTGGTAAAAATCCAGGCACCATAATCAAATAGAAGGCTTTTACTTTTCAGGAGATGGAAACTGAGTCTTTCAAAGAAAACTGTAGAAAATATACTGATGCTTAAAACAGGTTCCTGGTTCTGCCTAGTTGCTGTTGTAACACAGAAGTCTAAGAAACATATTTCCAGGTGTACAGAGCCACTCGGGACCTGTCTTGGATAAACAGCCTTCTCACTGCGTTCTGCCTCAGAGGTGTGCATGAGGTGGTACCTAAGAATGTGACGGTAGTCCAGTTCCATCACCAACTACTTGTACTACCTCTGAAGGTTACCTAGCCTCCTAAGCCTACTTTTTCTATTTTTTTTAAGATTTTTATTTATTTATTTATTATTTATACAATGTTCTGCCTGCATGTATGCCTGCAGGCCAGAAGAGGACACCAGATCTCATTACAGATGGTTGTGAGCCACCATGTGGTTGCTGGGAATTGAACTCAGGACCTCTGGAAGGGCAGCCAGTGCTCTTAACCTCTGAGCCATCTCTCCAGACCTACTTTTTCTATTAAAATGATAGGCCAGGAGGGCTGGAGAGACGGCTCAACAGTTATGAGCACTGGTTGTTCTTCCAGAGGACCTGGGTTCAATTCCCCAGCACGCACATGGTGGCTCATGGCTATGACTCCAGTTTCAGGGGATCTAATGCCCTCTGCTGGCCTCCACAGACACCATGTACATACATGGTGCACAGCCATAAATCCATACATATAAAATAAAAAATTAGAAAAACCTTTTCAAAGCTAAGCCAAGCATGATAATTTATACCTGTAGACCTAGCACTTGGGGCAGGAGGGGAGTAGGGCTGAATAAAGAGGATTATTACAAGTTCAAGGCCACTGTGGACTGGCTACAGTGTGAGACTCTGCGAGGAAGGGTGTGACTGGGAAGATGGTGAGCTGTGTGAGCATGAGGAGATGAGTTGAACAGCCAGCATGAGAAACATTACATGACAGCAGGGGCTTATAATGCCAGTGGTGGTGAAGTAGACAGGAGGCTTCCCATCAAACTCAACTGTGAGCCCCAGGTTTTAGTGAGAGACGCTGTCTCCAAAAGGGGAGGCTGGTTAACTCCTGAGGAACAGCACCCAAGGGGAGCCTCTGACCTCCAAAAGAGTGCATATCCACACTCCTCTGCAAGCCTACTCCCGACCTCCACACACACATTATTTAAAAACAACAACAAAAAGCCATTTGTGATATTACACAAGCTCATATAAAACATTTACCAGAGAAACATAACAGATCTACAATAAATAATGATTTTAAAATAAAATTTAAAACGAAGTGCTTGAAATATTGCTTATTACAAAAAAGGAGTTTGAGTGCTGGTGGCCATTTTATCAGGATTTACATATTCATCTGTAGAACAAGGCTACTAATAGACCTACTCCCCTCTGGCCCGTTGTGGGGATTAAATTAAGATAATGCACAGAAGCATTAGGTGCAATGCCTGCTGCAGAACAAGCACCATTATCACTGTGCTCGCCCCTGAAGATTTAGTTCTCTCCTGCTGCAATTACACAGAACTGGGCTTAAATCAGAGGTACTCAAGTGAAGAATACATAAGGATCCCACATTATATATCCCTCCTTCCAAAGCACAGGCTGGCATGGCACAGGTTTGAAAGAGACTGCACTTTTTTTTAAATGTTATTAAATTTGGAAATGGATTAAAAAAAAAAAAAAAAGAAACAAGTTGCATTACTGCTCCATACTTTATTTTGTGGGAACCCAGTCATCAAATATTTATGTGAACAGCCCTGTCATTTTTAAAGGAAACTACCAGGAGCTGCTGGTTTCATGGCTCTGAACCACTTTCCAGATGAATCAGAAGTGAGGTCAAGATGGACTCGCTGCTACCACCAAGGTACCTCTGAGACTGGGCTATTACGGGGGCCAGCGAGATGGCTCAGCAGGGCCAAGTGCTTGCCACACAGACCAGATGATCTGAGTTCAATACCCAAAACCCAAAAAAGGAAGCGATTTACTCCACAAAGTTGTCCTCTAACCTCCACAAAAGTACTATGGCCTCACCTCCACACACACACACACAAAATATTAACAACAGCACTCTCTAAGTTATTTCTTTATGGTTTTGTTTTGTTTACCTTCTTTGTGAACTTCAAACATATACACGATGTATTTTGATCATATTCACCCCAAATTTGTTTTCTTGATATTATTCCATCTACTTATTAGCTAGTTTATACTAGATGAGAAACTGCAATTCAAAAGGTGAGGCTTCTAATGCCGGGCGGTGGTGGCGCACGCCTTTAATCCCAGCACTCGGGAGGCAGAGCCAGGCGGATCTCTGTGAGTTCGAGGCCAGCCTGGGCTACCAAGTGAGCTCCAGGAAAGGCGCAAAGCTACGCAGAGAAACCCTGTCTCGAAAAACCAAAAAAAAAAAAAAAAAAAAAAAAGGTGAGGCTTCTGTTCACTCTGTAACAGATAGAAGTCTAGTTTCTCAAGGAATACCACTTAGAAACTCACTAAATCACATTTCCCTCTGATGACGCAGCAGCCATTTACCAAACTCTTCAAAGCTTGTCAACTAACTGCAGAACTCAGGATGCCAAGGGGCTTCTGTATTAATATAATATAATCTTAATCATGTGAACTCAGGCTTGATCTACTAGCTCTTTGGCATTAGCATTACTTAGGCTGTTACTAAGAGCTGTGTGTGCGAAGTCAGAAAAAATGTACAGGAATGGATTTACTTAAATCTTAAGAGGGAGAAAAGATTTCAAGTAACAAACACCCAGGAAATATTATGGATTAAATTTTCATAATGAAATACTTTCAATCTAAATTATTCTTAGTGAGTCACATAATAGAAATGATGGAGTGTTTTCTACAGAATACCCAAACACAAGCCTGGCAATCCTCTTACATTATAAGCAGCCTCTGGCTGATCCGATGCTCTAGGATGTTTTGTTTTTATGTGAATCAAATCACCGTCAATCAAGTAATTCTAAATTCTTATAAATTGTATTCCTTAAAATATTCCACTTAACAGATTTCACTAAAATGAGTATTTAGCTTGGAGATGTTACCAAGGTTGAGAAACTATCCAACATTCAGTTTTAGCTAAAACACCATGTAACTACACAGTGTCAAGCCTTCAAATATGGATAGACAATTGTGTCAGAGACTTGAAACTAATTCTACACTGACTCACTTTCCCTTTAATATAGCTGGGAAAGGGGAAGAAAACTAATCCATGTAAATGGAAACACTGATGATTTCATATACAGGATTATTTGGGGGGGGGGGCTGGAGACAGGGTTTCTCTGTGTTGCCCTGGCTGTCCTAGAACTTGCTCTGTAGACTAGGCTGGCCTTGAATTAAAAGCATGTGCCACCACCATGACGTTAGAGGATCATTTATTATTATTTATTTTCATGTGTATGAGTCTTTGCTTGCTCGTATGTCTATGCACCATGACATACACTGCCTGCACAGGCCAGAAAAGGGTGTCAGATCCCTTTTGGAACGGACATGGAACTGGAGTTAAAGACTGTTTTCAGCTGCCACGTGGGTACTGAGAATTGTCTTCTGCAAGAGCAGCCATCTTTCCAGTCCCTAGGATCATTTTACTGATGTTTTAAAGCAGATGTTCCCCAGACACCTTCTAGGGAGCTAATAAGGTTCACAACAGGTGTTTGGTGACATCCTGAAAAGTGAGAAATATAGAGTAGTTGTGTAGCTAAGTAGAAGGATGCATGCCTAGACCGCATGAGGTTCTGGGTTCAAACCTCAGCCCTGCACCATAACAAAAAGCTGGAGGGAGTGGGGGTGAACACAACATCTGGTACTAGTGTATGCACACAGTATGTAAGGACAGATTCATTGTCCTCTTTTGAGACCCAGTGTCTTGAATTCCAAGATACCTTCCTTCTTTTCACCTTTTGTTATTAAAGTCATAAAATGACAGCAAAGATAAAGTCATAAAATGATAAGCAAGTAGGCTTTCTTTAAAAATATATTCTTTTTACAACGTGAAGTTATTGCAATCTCATCGACCCCAAACTTCCTTGTTGGGCTCACGAGAGCTCAGGGGTAAGGTCATTTGCTGTGAAGCAGAATGTGGCCCCTGTGGTCCATGTGATCAAAAGATAGAACAGACTCTCTCAGGATGTCTCTGGTTGCAACATGCACACTGCTGGCCACAAAATAAATACTTTTTAAAAAAACATTAAAAAGAAAAAAAAAAAATACTGGCAGCCACAAACTAGCTCTTTATTTCCAAGAGTCTATGATGCAGTGAGTCACCTGTATTTATCTTTATAACTTAAAAAAAAATTAAATAACTAAATAGTTTTCATAGTACGGGAAGAAATTTAAGAAAGAAATGTTTAAATAGTTCTGATAAGTATTTTCCTAAGTGCAATCAATATATCAATCTTGATTAACAAATTTTAAGTTAATATCCATCAAAACTGTGAGAATAAGAAAAATATGAAATTGTTCCACCCTCTTCAAGTTCAAAGCAAGTCAAAAGACATCTTTCTTATGGTTTATGTAGCATTTAAATTTAAAAGTAAATAGACTGCACTATCAGCATGCACCAGATCTGCTCTCAAACAATAATTCTTCCTGCCTTGGACCAACGCCCATGTGCATTACTGTAATTATCAGCAATTAAAAAAAATAAAGTAATAAAGCTAATACACTCCAAAAGTCAGTATGTTTACTGTTTGCCGAATGGGCCATTAATTAGCCTTTCTTGGTACAAGCCACCTTAACTACCAAGCAAATGCCTCAAGGGGAGCGGGAAAGGTTACACTCAAGAAGAGAAAGGAGTAAGTAAGGATGAAGACACAATGAACAGCCCACCTTTGCCCTCCAGGATCCTGTCTCCACCCAACTCTGGCTCCCAGAAACAGTAGTTTGTTCCAAAACATCAACAACATGGCTAGTATGGCCTACAAGACCCACAGTGGAAAAGTCCCTGATTGAGTCCATCTTCCCACACATTCCAGACCACCCCTCACTGTTCCACAGAGCCACGGGGCCTCATCCCAAGTCTCCCCTCTTCCCAAAGCAGCTGTGTTCTCTCTCCCCTTTCAGGAGTCTTCTCCGTGGACATCCTCAGAGGCGGCCTGACAGTCCTGGCCAAGTCAAGGTTCCTCCCCAGCGTGCTGATGTGCTTGCCATGTCCATCTCACAGAGCCAGAACTGGAGTCACTTTTTCTAACCTCTATCTAGTAAGAGTACCTAGAATAGAGCAAGTAATCAATTATTCCCAGGAGAATCAGGCTCTAAATCCTGAGCCCTTGGATTTTGTTTTTGTATTTCCCTAAAGTACAGTCAACAGTGATTTCGAAGTCAAAACAGCATTAGTTTGTGTATCAGCTTATCTACAAACAAGAACGATGTGCTGAAGAGATGGCAAAGGGCACTTGCTGCTCATGCTCCAGGTTCTAGCACCTGCAGCAGGCAGCTCACAACCACCTCAACTCCATCTCCAGAGGATCAGATACCCTCTTCTTGCCTCCACAGGCACGTGTGTGTATGTGACATAAACTCAGACATACATACGTACACATTTGTTAAAAAAAAACTTTTTAAAAGACACTAATCAAAAATAAATGGCTAAATAAATAAAAAGGAAACCTATGCAGAATGGCCAGCTTCAATTTTAAAAGGCATAATCTTTTCCATGACACATGGTTTGAAAAGCTACACAATACAAGGCAGGAACAATCTACCAGACATATACTAACTCAGTCCCAGCCCAACATGAGCACAACCCTCAGAGGTACCTCAAAGGTGGCCGGTCATTCATCTGCTGTTCACCTCCTCTTTTCTTAACACATCCTTCTGAGACCAGACATAAAGGCTGTGTTCTGTAATTTGAAAATGTCATGTTTCGTTTGTGGGACAGGGCGTTTGTGCCATGACACACGTGTAGAAGTCAGAGGACAACTCACAGAAGTCAGCTCTTAAGTCATGGTGGAGGGATTGAAGCTGGGTTGTCAGGCTTGGCCCTAAGCACTTCCTTTCCCCACTGAGCCATCCCCCTGGCTCTACACTTTAAGTTTTTAACTCTGAAGCCATCACACTTACTATCCTAAAGCATCTACTCCCTTGTCCTGTTGGTTGGTTAAAGCAGTACTCCTCCATAACATACACGTGGGTTACAATTTCTTTCTTTACAACTTATTTATTCTTCTTTGCCTGCATGTATTTCTGTAGCACATGTGTGTCTGGCACCCACAGAGAGGAGAACAAGGTGTCAGATCACCTGAACCAGGATTACAGATGACTGTAAGTCACCATGTGGGCACTGGGAATTGACCCTGGGTGTGCTCAAGCCGTCAGGGATCTTAACTGCTGAGCCATTCTCCAGCCTGTACTTAGGCATCTGTTCTCCCTGGATGTCTCAGCTAGTGTTATTGCTGTGAAGAGACACCACTACCAAGGCAACTCTTATAAAATGGCACGTTTAATTTGGGGTTCCCTTATAGTTTCAGAGGCTTAATCTATTATCATCGTGGCAGGGAGCATGGTGGTACACAGGCAGACAAGGTGCTGGAGAGGTAACTGAGAATTCTACATCCTGATCTGCTCACAGACAGCAGACGAGGGAAAATTGGGCATGGCATGGGCTTTTAAAACCTGAAAGTCCACCTCCAGGGACACACTTCCTCCAATAAGGCCACACCTCCTTCCTAATCCCTTTCAAAGAGTGTCTCCCTAATGACAGAGCATCCAAATTCATGAGCCTGTGGAGGCCATTTTTATACACAGCACCACACTAGAGTTACCAACTGTGTCTTTCCTTTTACCTGCTTGGTGCCCCACACACAGACCTGAAACTGCCAGAAAGGTCCACAAACACCCTGCAGTGCATACACTGAGGTCTGCTGCTTTCGCTTCTTTCTTTCCTGAAGCCAACACCACCCCCACTCTCCAACTCCGTCCTCCATCTGGACCCTCTGTTCTCTAGGCCTGAGGTCATCAGTCCTGAGAGTCCTTCCTCTTTCCTCTGGTTTCCTCACTATTTTTGTCTTTCTTGGCTGATTTCCGTTTTAGGAGCTCACAGCTTCCTCAGAAAACACCTAAAAATAGAAAATTTCAAACATAACAGATCTCAAAAGGGCTTTTATATTATGCACACACTTTATGGGTAATGTACAAAGTACTAAATTGTGGCTGGAAATCACATTTTCCCTCAGAATTTGAGGTCTTCTGGCACTGCTGCTGATAAACCAGGAGCCAATCTGACCCTTCTGTGTAGGCCTGTTCTTCCCTGTCTTCCGATATTTAGCATTGTTAAACTTGAACCTAGTGTGCCTTGCTGTGGCCTCTGTGGCCGTCACCAGACCTGGCTCTTAGTGGGCCGCGCAATTTCCCACATGCAGTCTGCTGTCTCCAGTCCTTAAGATTTCCCAGACCAAGCCTCTAGTTTGTTTTGTTCCCTCTCTTCCAGTTCATTCCTACTGAGTTTTTCTCAGTGGTATTAGAGGCCCTAGGTTCCATCCTCAGCATGACAAAAAGTAGAAATAAAGAAGTACTGGTAACTCATTTCTAATTTTTCCAGGTGAAATTGGCACTAATGTTCGATGATGGATGCCTCATTGGTACATTTTCTAAGACAGGTTCAGCATCTTCACCCATATTCATCATATACACAAATTCACAAGGGCTCTGCTTGGTGAGGAGCTTATCAGGCTTGAGCCCATACTTTATATTCAATCTTTTAAGATCAATACTACAGATATTTTAATCTGTCCTGAGTATCATTTCTAGTGCTTTAAAAAAAACACTGAACACCATTCAGTTTCTATGACTTTTGTCAATTCACAAGATTAATCGTTCAAAATAATCCCAGCAGGATGTGTAGTAATGTAGATCCTGAGGAAGTGAGCAAAGCCTCAAAACACCATTTCTCTAACAGTTTCTGTAAAAGACGGAGGGAAGATTTTTTCTAGTTTCCTTCAGTTATGATTAAAAACACTCTGACCAAAAGCAGCTTAGGGGAGGAGAGGACTTATCTGGCTTACAATTCCAGATCACAGTCCAGCAACTGAGGGAAATCAAGGTAGGGATTTGAAGCAAGCACCTGAAAGCAGATCTGCTTGCTATTTCATGCAGAATTACCTATAACCTCTGAACTCACTCACAGCCTAGAGAGTACAGCAAGAAACCATGATCACTCACAGGAACATGCTTGAATAGCTTTTTTACAAAGCCAGGACCAGCTGCCTGGCTAGCTATCTATAAAGGGCTGGGCCCTCCCACATCCATTAACAATCATGACAATCCCCCACAAACCTGCCCACAAGGCAATCTGATCTGGGCAATCCCTCAACAGACTCCCTTCTCAGGTGACAGTAGGCTGTGTTAACTTCACAGTTAGAGCTAACTAGGACAAGGTTGCTCTAAAGAAAAAACATGCAAGGTTAAGCAGAAATAGTGGTGGGAAGGGGATCAAGAAGTCACCAAAGGCTCTGCTATAAATGATGGCTCAGGTAGAGCCCATGCCTAGCATGTTCCACCAATTCAGCGCACTGCAGAATGAGAAAAATTACCAGCAGCTCATTACTGAAGTTTCATTCTCCATGGTTTCCATTATCTACAGAGAACTGTGGTCTAAAAATATTAAAAGAGAAATTCTGGAAATAAACAATTCATAAGTTCTAAACTGCTTACCATTCAGAGTTACAAAATGAAATTGCACTCTGTCCCACCTAGAACACAAACCATTCCCTTGCCCTATGTTGCTACCCACCTAAGTCATTTAGTAGCTGTCTCAGCAAACTGTTCCAGCAACACAGCATGTATGTTCAAGTAACCTTCACTCCACCTAATACAAAAACGGTGATGGCAGCCCCTCAAGGCTGCTTGTTCTTGCTTCCTCCCTCCGTTCACTCATGGTTTGGTATAGATTAAACCTAGGACCTTGTGCATGCATGCACACCATAAAATGCTTCTTTCACATACCATATTACACTATCACAAGGGGCAAGTCCAGTTCACAAGATACGTTTATGCTATCTTAATCACAGTGCTGTTCAAACTGTCCTTGCTTATTACTTACTAGTATAGCTTACTGTGCCTAATTTATGAATTAAGCTTTACCACAGGTGCACACATGCACACACGCACGCACACACAGGAAAAAACAGCAGATATAAAAGAGTTCAGGGCTCTGCGGGTTCAGAAATCCACTGCACATTTTAGAACAGACCTCTCACAGGTGAGGGGGGCCATGAGATCATGTCTAAACCAACTCTTCCTCTTTCCTTTTTAACAAGGGTTGAAAAGTCAAATGCCTATCCGTACAAACAGAAAACAGGATAGGTGGACCACAGCATTTCTTCCCGGACTAAAAGAAGCCTGTTTCTAATTGGCTCCTGCTGTCAGATAGCCTCGTTTCCTCAAAACCTGGCAAGAATTTTTTGCATTGAAACTCCTATTACTTGGAAACAGAAATATGTATCTAGAATTTAAATACATTTAAGTCTAACATGGTGAGGACAAAATAAAACAGGGACAGGTCACACACTGTTTGTAGGCTGCATTTCCCCCCCTTTTCTTTTTTCTTTTTTTTTTTTTTTTAACCTAAATTTAACATACTAGGCTTTGGAGTAAAGAGGACTGACAATCTGAAAGAACAAAATTTAGCAAACACAAAAGGCAAAGTATAAACTAAAATTTGAATGATTCTGTCGATTACAAAATTATTATAATGATTAACTTTAAAGACCTTAGCATTTGGGCAAACGATGTAACTCAATAGCAGTGTGTATGCTTAGAATGCACAAGGCCCTAGATTCCTTCTCAAGACTGAAAGATAATTTTGGCATTTGCTGATAGGAAGATTTAATATTGTTAAAATAACACTACTACCCAAAGCAATCTACAGACTCAGTGCAATCTCTTATCAAATCTCCACAGAGCTTTTTGAGGAAATAGAAAGGCCACCATAAAGGTCATTATGGGATCTCAGAATCTTGAAAAGGAGTTCAGGAATAAACCGTATATATGGCCAACTGATTTCTGACAAGGATGTCAAGACCATGTAACAGGCAAAGGACAGCTCCTTGAAAACCAATGGTCCGACTAGATAGCAACCTCTAAGAATAAAGAAGGATCCCTACCTTAAATTATGTACAAAATGAAGGGCCTACGGAGCTGAATCCATGGTAAGGGCACTCACTGTGAAAGCAAAAGGACCTGCAATCTAATCCCCGGCTTCCACATAGAACCTAGGGCACGGATGAGGCAGGCGGATCTCAGGAGTTTGCCAGACAGCCAGTTTGGCTGAAACACTAAGCCTCAGACTCAGAGGGACCCTGTCTCAGAGGAAGGGACTATATGTCCTCCTCTGGCTTCTTCAGGCACACATGTACACACATTCTCACACAAATTAACTCAAAACTATGGAACACCTAAACTTTAAGCTACAGCTCTCAGAAATCTTAAGGGGAAAGCTCCATGACAATAATTTCTCAGACATGACATTAAAACAGGTAACTATAAAGAAGAAATAGAAGATTTTCACTTAATCAAATTAAAAAACTTTGTACATCAAAGGGCATTATCAAGAGTGAAAAGACATGGGACAGAGTATTTGCAAGTCACTGCTCTGATCCATATCCACAAAAATAAAAGGAACTCCTGCAATTCAACAGCATCAAACTGTCTAGTTTGAAAACAAACATTTTGAAAAGGCATGTCTTCAAACAAAAGCCACATGAAAGGACAATTCGGCACCACTAGTAATCAGAACAACAATCACAACCCCATACCACAGCAAGATGCTGCTCCACTTAGGATGCCTGTTATTGAAAACTAGTAACTGTGAGGGGAAAGAATTATTGTCAAGGGTATGGAGAACCTGGAACCCTTGCCACTGCTAATGGGAATGTGAAATGTACAGTCACTGTTTAAAACAGTTTGGCAGTTTCTCAAAAATGAAAGCACAGAACCTTCAAAGCCCAGCAAATCTCACATAGGGCTACATAGCCAACGGACCTACAGCATGCTATGGACACTACTCACTGAAGCACCAACATGCAAGACAGGGTACCCCACTAGCCTAGCACCCACAAGGCCCCTTTTCAATGCCCAGCAAGAAAAGCAAACAAGAGATAATTAAAACTTTAGGTCTGTAATCCCAGAACTAGGTGGCAGGAGAACCAGCAGTCAAACAGTAAAATGGGGAGGGGGAGTAGAGGAGGAGGAGGGAGGGAGGGAAAGAGGGAGGGAGGGAACCCTGGCGTTCTAACAACACTGATGAGCAGGGAAGACATTGTTGCATAAAATAAACCAGTCAGAGGGCAAAAACTGAATAATCCCACTAGAATATGTCATCTGAAATAGTGTAATTCATAGAAACAGACCAGAATTGTGATAACCAGAGGCTGAGGGAGGGAGAAAAAGTTACTATTCAACAGGTTTAAGTTTCTTTATAGACTATTCCTAAATTCTAGAGAGCCACTATACAACCCTGTCCAATATTTAACAGTGTACTGTGTACTTAAAATCTTAAGAGGGTTGGCAATAGGCAAAGTGAATATTGCACAAGAATACAGACCTGAGTTTGATCCCCAGAACCCACATAAAAATGCCAGGTTCAGTGCCATCCATTAAATCCCACAGCACAGGTGTGGGACAGCGGATCCCTGGAGCTCACTGGCCAGCCCACTCAGCCTACCTGGCACGCCAATGAGAGACCCTGACTCAAAACACAAGTGGAAGGTGCCTGAGGAACAAGGCTAACCACCTCCCACGTGCACTCAGACACGCGTACCAACATACGAATCTACATCCATAGATCTCACATTATATGTTGCCAACAACAAAAAGTTAACTTTCAAAATGATACACTTTCTATTACATATATCTTACTACAAACTCAAAAAGACAAGGATTTTGAATTGTGTGATTTAGAGAATTTTTGCATCTTTTGGCTGACATGTAAACTATTATGAAATCAGTAAAGGAAGGGGGATAAGACAGATTAAAATACCCTATATTAAAACACGGATGAAGCACTGGCTCTCATTTTGACCACAGAAGTGTATTTTTCACTCATCTCAGGAACTACAGTGCCTTCAGCTACACTGTCACAATACCTTACACAGCAATTCCACTCACGTTCACTAGCAATGATTAACTATGCAGAACTTCAAATGAACCGATCACCATGCCAACACCTTCAACTTTTGCACAGTTATAGCCTGAAGGGATCTAAAAGAAATTGAAACGTATCTTTTGTTTTGTGTGTGCCTGCTTCTCAGTGTGTGCACCGTGTGTGTGCAGATGCCTTCAGAGACTACAGGAGGGTGTCAAACCCCCCAGAACTGGAGTTGCAAGTGTTTGTGAGCACTCCCAATGTGAGCGCTGGGATGGAACTCGGGTCTTCTGCTAAGTGCTCTGAACCACTGTGCCATCTCTCCAGCCCTCCAGACAGTCTTTGCAATATCAATGTAGGCTACAGTTTAAAGAATTTTAAAACTCCACTACATGCTACTTTTATTAGAGAAATCGTAGAAACATGTGAGATGGAGAAATGGGTCAGTAGCTGAGAGAACTTGCTGCACAATCAGGAAGACTGGTTTGGATCCCCAGGACACATGAAACAGCACACAGGAGCTATCTGCAATCCAACTGTCAGGAGAAGGGGGTGACATGAAATGAGCACACAGGAGCTATCTGCAATCCAACTGTCAGGAGAAGGGGGGTGGTCCTTGAAGCTCACTGGCTAGCCAATCTAGCTGAATTTGAGAGCCCCAGGCTCAGCAAGAGACCCTGTCTCAAAAATATGGTGATGAGTGACTGAGGAAGACATCAACCTCTGGTCCCCACCCCCACCACAAATAAAACAAAACACTACATGGTCAAATTACAAAGATATGCTTATCATTTAAGTCTTCTGCCATTAGCATGCTGGTAGTTTACAAATCTCAATTACTTCCAGTGGTTTTTTTTTTTTTGGGGGGGGGAATCATGCTTGAAAACTTATTTACAGTTTAATATATCCCTATATAATGTACCCACAAAATGTAATGGCCAAAATTCAAAAGATTTCCATCTAGAAAGCACCAAAAAAGCAACAAAGTGCTTTTTATTGGTATAAAAAAAAAAAAAGCACCTTTGCCTGTCATTTTCTCACACACTCTTAAGATGTGTGTAAACTACATCAAAATATTCAAACAACGGTTCCCATATCGCCACTAATAGCCAACTACCGGACCCCGAGGGCAAGTCCTTCTCTCCAACTGCACTCAACCTATTTTGGCAACAGTGCACGCACCTGAATCCGAACAGAGGGTATGAAAGGCCACTTCAGAGGTGAGTACTGTCCACTTAAAATGTCAGCAAGTCCAAACTTCCCAGACCATGAGGGTGAGTCAATTAAAAGTCATCCCAAACCACGAGGGCAATTCAATTGAAAGTGATGCTCTAAAATAGTTAATGCCCTGCAAAGTTATTAGTATGTTAACTGGAAAAATGGGTTGCAGACATATAAGGGGACTCGACTATTTGAGAAATAAAGATGGACGGAAAACAAATAGGTGTTTATCTGGATGGCAAATTCCGTTTTTTGTTTTGTTTTACTTACCAGTATTTAAATTCCTCACAGTGACTATATAGTTCTTCCTTAATGCAATTTATGGCAAGTCACCACAATCATTTGTGAGAATCTATTTTTTAAAATTTTTCATGTGTGACAGGTACGTGTACACCCAAACACCATGAAGCAAGCTTAAGCATGCTAAGCACTGAGCTACAGTGATCTAGTCCCTTCGAGGTGTTTATAACAACACATTTTAAGAAGCAAGTATAATCTAGTGAGATACTTCACTCATGTTCAAGTAGTATTGTACAACTACTGGAAACCTGATTCCCAACATGCTAGCAGATTTGGTGAGTAAGAAACACAACAAAACTGTCTCTTCCCTTCACTTTGTACGGCTAATGATTGCCTAATGATGACTGCCTAATGGTCAGACTTCTCCACATGTCTTGGTACACACACTCATCTGAGATACACTTCCTCAAGGACCATCTGTCCTCCAGTCAGCACAACTTACACAGTGCGTTCACACTCACTCATCTGGACTGGTTAAGTTACTGTTCATACATCTGTAAAATAGATAATCATAACTCCTGTCTTAAGTTATCCTGAAACTCCAGTGGACACACAAAAAACACCAGACATTGTAACTGCTCCAATCAACACAAGACTGTGCTTATTAATTCTTCTTTCTTAATTACTTAAAGATCCACAGGAGTACCAGCCCCAACACACATACACCATAATTTCAGACAGACTGTCCAAGGCATCAAAACATGTTCAAAGATAAAACACAATATTGAGAATTTCAACTGTGTACTGGCTGGTTTTGTGTGTCGACTTGACACAAGCTAGAGTCATCAGAGGAAGGAGTCTCTCAGTTGAGGAAATGCCCCCATGAGATCCAGCTGTAAGGCATTTTCTCAACCAGTGATCAGTGGGACAGAGCCCAGCCCATGGTGGGTGGTGCCATCCCTGTTTGTGGTCCTGGGTTCTATAAGGTGGGCTGAGTGAGCCAAGGGGAGCCAGCCAGTAGGCAACTCCCCTCCCTCAATAATGAGCAGCAATATGGAAGGGTAAGCCAAATAAACCCTTTTCTCCCCAACTTGCTTTTTAGTCATGGTGTTTCATCTCAGCAATAGAAACTCTAACTAAGACAAACTTTTCAATTATAAACAATACTTTCAAAAATTGGAATTAAGAATTCAATGGGGGCTGGGCGGCAGTGGCGCACGCCTTTAATCCCAGCCCTCAGGAGGTAGAGCCAGGCGGATCTCTGTGAGTTCAAGGCCAGTGACAGACACCAAAACTACAGAGAAACCTTGTCTCGAAGGGAAGAAAAAACAAATCAATGGATGAACAGGGCTGTGGTGGTACATGACTTTAATCCCATCACTCAGGAAGCAGAGGCAGGCAGATCTCTGAGATGGAGGGCAGCCTGATCTACAGAGGAAGTTCCAGAACAGCCAGGGCTACACAGAGAAATCCTGTCAATGGAAAGAAAGGAAGGAAGAGAATTCAATGACTAGAACTGAGGACAGAGTTCAGACGGTAGAGCGTCTGCCCAGCACGCACCAGGCCAGGGTTCACCCACGGCATGGCACAAGCTAGGCACTGTAGCATCCACCCTAGACAGAGGCAGGAGGATCAAGCTCACCATGGCAGCACAGATGATGATACCAGCCTGGCCTACATGACTCCCTGCCTCAAACAAAGAGGAAAAAAAACAAAACAGCAACATTCAGTGGAGCAATGTCTTGAGATACTTTTTGGAGTCCTATAGGAAAAGAGATAATTAGGCAGAAGCAGTTATTTAAGTTGTATTTAGACATTTTTAAAGAGATAATGACTGAGAACTTCCTAAAATTAATGAAAGACACCAAATCACACATATTCAAAGAGTTCCACATGCAGAACTAAAAGCCAGGTGATAGAGGACACTTGCAATCCAGCCACTGGGCAGCAGAGGAAAGAGGAGCATGCATGCACTGTTATCCTCGGCAACAGAGTGAGTTCAAGGCCATCCCAGGCTATGCAAGATTATCTTAAAAACAAATAAATAAATAAATTGCACTTAAGTACACAGTAGTAAAAATATTTAAAGGCAAAACTCAACAAAAAACATTTTTTTGTGAAAAAATGGAAACGTGAGGACAAAATATTGATAAAGGAGTTGGGGAGATGGCTCAGTCAATAGTGATTTATGTAAGTGATCTGAAACATTCAGTAACAGGAATTGACGGTGAAGAGCTACCACACCGGGTACCCAACAGTTTTACTGTGCTGCTTTAACATCTGGTGTACGTCTGTGCTAAGTGGATGTGGATGGGTGTGTGCGCCACAGCATAGCAATGGAGGTCGGAGGACAACTTCAAGAATCTGCTGTCTCCTACCACGCAGGTCCTGCAGGTCATGAAGGCTCAGTGGCAAGCACCTGTACTTGCTAAAGCACTGAAACTTTCGCTGCTGTTGCTAAAATAGGCTGGTGACAGAATTTCTATTCATCATTTTAAATTATTATTGTTGTTGTTGTCGTGTGTATGATGAAAGGCATGCACAAGTCCTAGAACATCTGTGGAGGTCAAAGGACAATTTTGTGGCGTTGGCTCTCCCCTTCCAACTTTACTTGGGTCCTGGGGGATCAAGTTCAGATTGTCAGGCCTGCACAGTAATAAGCACCTTACTTACCCACCAAGACATAACGCCAGCTCTCTTATCATCTTAAAGACCATATTTCATTTCTGGGTATTAAAGGTTATAAATCACTCACTGAGGTGAGCTGTTAATGTAGTTAATTCTTTAAACAGACTCTGTAGCTCTTTTCTCTCATTACTTTTAAGTTGTTCTTGTAGAATCTTGTTTTCAGTAATTTTCTGCCAGCATGAGGACACGTGTTGAATCACCAGAACTCACACAAAAAAGGCAAGTGTGGCCGGGCACTGGTGGCAAACGCCTTTAATCCCAGCACTTGGGAGGCAGAGGCAAGCAGATCTCTGTGAGTTCAAGGCCAGCCTAGTCTACAAAGTGAGTCCTAAGACACCAGGGCTACACAGAGAAATCCTGTCTCAAAAAGCCAGGAAGGGGGGGGGGGGGGGAGGCAGGTGTAGTGACACATGCTTGCAATCCCAGCACTGGGGAGCAGAAACAGGTGAATCCCTGGGGCTCGTTGACACATCAGCCTACCCTAAACTGTAAACTCTAAGCCCCAGTGAGGAACCCTATCTCAAAAGACAAGGTGGACAGCTTTCTCTTTCTGGAAGAAAAAAAAATGATGCTTGAGAGCTGGAGACATGGTTCAATGGTTAAGAGCACTGAACTGCTCTTCCAGAGGACTCAGATTCAATTCCCAGCAATCACAGGGTGGCTCACAACTATAATAGGATCGGATGCCCTCTTCTGGAATGCGGGTATCCATGCGGAGCATTAGACATAAAATACAAACAAAATTTTTTTTTTTTTTTTTTTGGTTTTTTTTTTTTTTTTTTTCGAGACAGGGTTTCTCTGTGTAGCTTTGCGCCTTTTCCTGGAACTCACTTGGTAGCCCAGGCTGGCCTCGAACTCACAGAGATCCGCCTGGCTCTGCCTCCCAAGTGCTGGGATTAAAGGCGTGCGCCACCACCGCCCGGCTACAAACAAAATTTTTAAAAAGGAAAAAAGAAATGATTCTCAAAGCTAACATGTGGGCACATACAAAAATGCATATATGCTGGGCCATGGTGGCGCATGTCTTTGATCCCAGCACTCGAGAGGCAGAGGCAGGCGGATCTCTGTGAGTTCGAGGCCAGCCTGGTCTACAGAGCGAGCTTCAGGTCAGCCAGAACTTTTTCAAAGAGAAACCCTGTCTCGAAAAAAACAAAAACAAAATGTATATATGTATGCATCTATACACATATGTTCAATATTTTTTTGAAACTGGTAAAGGCAAAAACTTATTAGGTAGGAAGCATTTTTGAAGTATGAAGGCATTTTTTTCTTCCAGAAAGAGAAAGCAAAAGTTGTTAAAAATTAAGAAGGGGAGGGGTGGTATATAATCACAGCAGTGGTGGGGCTGGAGATGCCTCGGTGGTTAAGAATGCTTAGCAGTCTTCCAGAGGACCCAAGTTTGGTTCTCAGCACCTATATCCAGCAGCTCATAAGTGCCTCAGCATGGACTCCAGGCGATCTAGTGCTCTCCTTGGGCACCTGGACACACATGGCATACACACACACACACACACACACACACACACACACACACACACACACACAAACACACAGAGAAAAAAGAAATCTTAAATAATAAAAAAAAAATTTAAATATGCCTTTTTTTAGTTACAGAAAATTAAAATATGCTGGGCAATGGTGGAGATTACCTTTAATCCCAGCACTCAGGAGGCAGAGCAGAGGCTGACAGATCTTTGCAAGTTTGGGCCAGCCTGGTCTCCAGAGCAAGTTCCAGAGGACCAGGGTTTGATTCCCAGCACCCACATTGCAGCTCACAATTGTCTGTAATTCCAGTTCTAGAGGATCCAACACTCTCCTACAGATGTACATGGAGGCAAAATACCAATACACATAAAAACTTTTTAAAATGCATGTTTCAAGACAGTTCAAAGGCAACAATCAAATAGACCACAATAGACACTCTGACCATAATGCAATTAAGCTTAAAATAACAAAGACAACCAAAAAAACTCCACATAGCTGGAAATAAAGCAACATATTTAAATGAGAAGGTTGGTTTTGGCTGACAGGTTATATGTCAAACCCACTTTGGGGCATGAAGGCAAAATTCTAGACAAAATTTTAGCAAACCAAATCCAAAAAAAAAAAAGTAGAGGGAGAGAGGAAGACTATGAGTCCATAAGTTTGTCGGGGAGGAGAATGAAGGACATTCACAGGGCTAGAGAGATGGCTCAGTGGTTAAATCACTGGCTGCTCTTCCAGAGGACCCAGGTTTGATTCCCAGCACCTACATGATGGCTCACAACCATTTACAACACCAGTTCCACCCTTTGCTGGTTTTTGCAGGCACAGCACACCTATGATGCACATACAGACACACAGGCAAAACACACATTCATACCAAGCATCTTTGTAAGTTTACAGTCAAAGACCGCTTACCTGGGATCTCTAAGTATCATATAAAAGGTAAACATGGCTTCCTGCTGAGACCAGGGATAACAGATACTCTATCAACTCTAGCTTTTCTACCTACATAGACCATTTACTAGAGTTCTCTAGCCAGTGCAATTAAGCAAGAAAAAAAAAAAGCTCATATGGGGCCTGGAGAGATGGCTCAGTGGTTAAGAGCACTGACTGCTCTTCCAGAGGTCCTGAGTTCAATTCCCAGCAACCATATGGTGGCTCACAACCACCCATAATGAGATCTGGTGCCCTCTTCTGGCCTGCAGGGACACATGCAGGCAGAATACTGTATACATAATAAATAAATAAACCTTTAAAAAAAAAAAAAAGCTCATATGGACTGAACATAATAAAGTAGTCAGAAATCAGAGAATAGATCTTCAAAAATTTCAAAGTTACAGGTAAATTATTAGAATTTGGACACAAGCAAAGTTGTTGAACAAAAGGGTAATTTTACAATATCAACTGCAATTGGGGAAATGTCAAATTTCACCCAACGATCCATAAGCTCAGTGCAATCCCAAACAAATTCCAATGTTTTTGATGATGTAGTAAACATACACAGAAATGGGTTTAAAAATCAGATAAAATAATCAAGTTGCAAAGGGTTTGTTCTAGTAAACATAAAACTTATTACTTAGCCCAAGAGCAGAGAGGTCAATGGAACATAAGAAATTTAAAACAGAATCACAAATAAAGAAAATTTAACAAAAGTGGCGCAGTGGCACACAGAGCTGTAATTCTAGCACCCAGGAGGCTGATGCACGAGAATCACAAGTTCAAGGCTGTTCTGGGCACCTTATCATCAAGACCCTGACTCATAATAAAATATGAAAAGACCTGAGACAATCTCAGTCACAAAGCATTTGCCTAGCACAGGTGTAAAGCCCTGGGTTTAACATCCATCATCACCACCACCCCGCCAAAAAAAAAAAAAAAAAAAAAAAGGAAAAAAGTCAATATTGACATTAAACAGCAGGCTCACTATCTGTATGACATGTACTGGATACCTAAATGGAAAAAAGCAGAACTTCTTCAAAAAACATTATTAAGAGAGTAAGGGGTAGGTTGGAGATGGTTCAGTGGTTAAGAGAACCTAAGTTCTAGCCCCAGCATCCACATAGAAGCTCAACTAGTTATACTTTCAGTTACAAGGGATCTAACACCCTCTTCTGGCCTCAGAGGGCACTAGGCACACAGAGGATGCACATACATACAGACAAAAAATACACATAAAATTTAAAAATAAATCCTTTGAGGGGGGTGATTAGTGCAGTGGTAGAGGCCCTGGGTTCAATTCCCAGAGCCTAAGAAAACAAAAATGCTTTCAGTAAAGCCAGGGAAAAAGTACACCTTAACTCCAAGTGAAAACAACTCAAGTGTCCAAGGGCAAAATAAGCTGTGGTTATTCACACTTCCACTCAGTACTCTCAAAAACATGTTTAGTAAAGGACACCACATACTCAGGAATATATTGAGTAATTCCATTTACATGAATCTTGAAAAAACAAAAAAGGAAATTTTAATGAGGCCATCTGCTGAGACTACAAAGAAAGGCAAAGAATACCTATGTAAAGGCAGGGGAATAGTCACCTCTGGAGGACAGGAAGAAGGCATGGTTTGCTCTTTTCTGGCCTTGGAAGTGAGTCGGAACAATGCTTGACTACTTTCTTCTGTGCATTAGCAACTCTGAAAGCTCAAAAATAAGCACGGGACAGCCGGGGCGCCATTTCAGTTGGCAGAGCGTGTGCCTAGCATGGCCACAGCCCCAGGTGCCATCCCCACCACAGTATGAACCAGGCATGGTGGCACACACTTGTAATTCTAGCAAAGGGAAGTAGAAGCAAGAGGATCCAAGGCCAAGGTTAAACACAGCATGGCATTAGGCAAGGGGATCTCAGTGAGTTAAAGGCCAGCCTGGGCTAAAAGGGAACTCCAGGCCAAAAGGGGCTACACAATGAGACTTGGTTTATTTATTGAAAAAAAAAAAAAAGTGTTGTGGAATATTATTTTAACTAGGCAAAGGTGTGTTGAATTTGTTTCTGCTGCCTTTGTTAAGATGTAAAGATGTGTTACATTTGTTTATGCTACATTTGTTTAATTATGAAAAAATGTGTTGCTGTTTCACCTTGCCTGCCTAAGGCACCTGATTGGTCTAATAAAAAACTGAAAGGCCAATAACTAGGCAGGAGGGATAAGTGGAACTGGCAGACAGAGAGAATAAATAAGAGGAGGAGAAATCTAGGCTTGAGAGGGAAGAACGAGAGGAGAAAATGAGAGAGAAAGAGAGGGATACTCCCGAGGCCAGGCAGCCAGGAAGCCACCAGCCAGCCACCAAGGAAGCAGACATAAAAATAGGATATACAGAAAGAAAAGGTAGAATGCCCCAAGACAAAATGTGGATGAAGAGAAACAGGTTAAAAAAAAGAAAAAAGCTATTCAGAAACAAGCATAAGCTAAGGCAGAGCATTCATAACTAATAATAAGTCTCTGTGTCATGATTTTGGGAGCTGGTTAGTGGCTTAAAAGAAAAAGCCTGGTACAAAAAAAGTCAAGGTCATCCTCTGCTACAAATGGAGTTCAAGTCCACCCTGGGCTAAGACCTGGGTTGGGAGCGGGCACAGCAATGAGATGGTCGAATGGTAAAGGCACTTGCTGCTGAGTGTAATACCCAGGGATCCACATGCTGAAAGAGAACTGATTCCTGCCCCCCACCCCCACCCCCGCACACTTGCACACAGGTACGCTGGAGCTCTCTCTCTCTCAAAAAAATGTTAAAACAACAAAAGACTTGTGCAAAGCCTTGCTAGGGAGGTCAGCAAGTGACTTGGGCACCTTGACATGTGATTTCCACATTCTTACCTCATGAAATCCTCACAGTAGGCTCAAATAATGAACACTGCATCAATGAACAAAGTATTAGATCTCAATAAAATCCCCAGCAAGTTTTATGAAAACATGAATAGGAAGAGGCATACTAAACAATCAAACTCAAGGGAAGAGTTACTTCTGGCAAGTTCAAAAAATAACTTCATTTGAAAGCTTTAGTTCTGTCTGAAGTTAGTCTTACTTTTGTTGTTCAGAGCCCAGGCTAGCCCTAAGCCCCTGGTCCTGCTTCCCCCCACTAAGTCCTGGAATTACAGAGGTGTGCTATATGCCTGACCTTTGGGGCTTTAACTTTCTATCCTCCTGCCTGAGCCTCTGGGGTGCTGAGATTATAGGAGTATGCTACCATGCCTGGCTAGCCGTCTTGAAGGCCAAAGCAAGCACTTAAGTGTTAAGATGAACAAAACCAGATGTTGGCTCTAAGTAGTTTTAAAGGTGCTTTGCTGTGATACTTGTAATTAAAGGGGGTAATATAAATGTTGCCCTAACACTTCATCTCTCAAATAAAAATCATATTTTTGCCATTCCAAGTCATAAATTTAGTTTTCCAGAAAAAAAATTTTGAAAATGTCTTTGATTTTACCACACTACTAAATCTTCCGTTTTCTTCTTCGTAGGCAAGCTCTCTCCTTCAGTTTATCCAAGTCCACTTGCTTATAATCCTCCCCCCACTCTGCTGGGGGACATCTCTCAAGTATAATGGGGATGGAGAACTGGCTCAGTCAGTTCAGCCAAAGTTATCCGCCATGCTAGCACGGGACCTGAGTTTTCTCCCCCAGCACCCATCAAAGTCGGGTGTGGTGGTGACATCTGAAGGCCAGCTTGGGGTCGGAGGACAGAGACAGGTAGCTGCCTGAAGTTCACTGGCAAGCCAGCCAGGAAGTCTAGCTCTGGGTTTAGTCAGAAACTCTACCTCAAAAATAAGGCGGAGAATAAGAGATTGGAAAATGCCTGAGGTTGGCTTCCCCTTGCACACACTTGTGTTTAAAAAGAAGTGGAGCAATGTAACGTGATCAATCTCATCAGCTAACTTTTAACCCAGAATAATTCAGCAGGGAGGAATTACTTGTTTCTCTTTAAGCCAACCCTCACACAGAGCTTCCCCAGTGGAGAGTTCCTCCTAACAGACACAGGATTGCTACCATCAATAGCTCTTCAAAGCAAGCCCAATTTGATTCACGGCTGCTCTACTCTCCTGCAAAGCAGGTCCCAGGGATCCGAGACTACTGAAGTGGGACTATCCCTCTTCCACACAGCCTTGCGGTGGTTAAAAGCACACAATACTAATTTTGGCGAGACCTTTAGGGAGTCTCTTGCCAGCAAACTGGAAAATGTTTCTTCACCACAAAAGGAAACATACAAGGCAATTTCCTCCTCTGGACATTACCATCTTCAGAGAAGTGAGTCTCAAGAAGGCAGAGTAAAAAGACCACTGGTGAGTTGCTCAATTGACTAGCTTTACAGCTATTCCATGCCAAAATGTAACTTTTTTTCTGAACCTCAATCTACTAATTACACAGCTCACTGATCAAGATTTATAAAATACATCTGGAGCTGACAGCCTCTTCCCTGAATAATGTCATACCCCTGATTCTGATACAACAACCCTACAGGGAATAATATCTTAATTTGTGTGTATGTGTATTAGAACACAAAGATAAAACAAGCTTACTATAAAAGAGAGCTTGCACTTTCTAGAAAAAAATTCACTGAGAGGTTTTTATAATCAATGGGAAATGTAAAATGGCAAAGTCTTCCATAATATTAACAATGACATCAAAGAGTTAAGGTTGGTGTGTATCAGTTCATAATATAATTTGCATGAATTTACAGAAACCTTGGGGGGTGGGGAATAGGAAAAGAGCAGTGGACTTAGAATGAGACAGATTCGTGCCCTGGCCAGACTGTATGACCTTCAAACCCTGGAATCTACTGGACTTATTTTTAGTTGGTAGTGAGAATACCTATTTCACCAGACTACACTGATGTTAGGAGCACCGCTCATTTGGTACAGTTTTTCCCTAATTTCAGTTACCTGAGGAGCTTTTGAAAACAGCATCCAATGATGCTGCCAATGAAATCCTGGAATCATATGCAAGTGCATTTGGACAGCAGAAGCAACAGCTGCAGCTTCCAGTGCTCTACCACTTGGCATCCTGCACAGAACCAATGAGAGGGTAGTACCAGCTAGACAAATAATAAATGAATAGTCAGCTTTCTAATCTTCCCATTTTAAAACAGATCACAGGGGCTGGAGAGATGACTCAGTAGTTAACAGCACTGGCTGCTCTTCCAGAGGACCCAGGTTCGATCTCTAGCACTCAGAGTGATTCACAACCACCCTGTTCCCAAACATCTGGCTCCCTAGTCTGGCATCTTCGGGTACAAGCATGAACATGGTATAGATACACATTCAGGTAAAACACCCATACACATACAGTAATAGTAATAATAATAAAACAAATACAATTTAAGATGACCTCATTAAAAAAAAAAACTTCAGCTGGAGATGCAAATCAGGATAGAATGCTTGTCTAGCATGCTTTTAGGTCTTAAGATTCACTTCTCACCCCCCCAAAAAAAAGATTCACTTCTCAGCTGGCTGTGGTAGCATGCCTTTAATCTTACTACTTGGGAGGCCAGAGAGAGCTCTGTGAGTTTGAGGCCAGCCTGGTCTACCATAGCAAGGTTCTGGGCCAATCAAAGCTAAATGGTTGGAAACCTGTCTCAAAAAAAAAAAAATTAATTCTCAAAACAAAATATTTCATGATGGTTAGAGGTTATTAAAAATAAAATTATTCCCTCGGAAAAGGAATTATTTGTTGTACTTGATACACAGGACTGGAATCCCTTTCTATCTGAATGCAACTACATGGTCCACTTTCCAATTTAAGCTATAAATCAAGGTACAGTATACTAAACTCAATTAAGCTGTGAAGTAATCTAGTTTATCACACTAAAAAACAACATGAAAATTGAATTAGAGGCAATTTAGAATTCTCTTCTCAACTGGCCCTTCCAGAGCAACTGCAATCTGAACACAGATTAGCCCCTAACCGTTAGTCACACAGAAAAGTTATTTTCTGTAAGAAGTTCATTTCAAGAGAATTAAAAATAATAAGTGCTGATACCAGCTTCAATATGCTGTATGTGCCCCTTTTATAAAACTTCACCAAATGTAAGCATCACCAAAATTCTCCCAGGTTTCCTTGGATGATATAATTTCAGGCTACTTTTCATTTGTTTTGTTACATTTTTAAAATCTTACAATAAGTATGTATCACCTATACAAATTTTCTTTTGATGGTTTAAAGAGGAAAAAATGCAAGCTGGGTATGCTGGCATATGCTGGTACTCCCAGCACTCAGCAGCCTGAGCCAGGGGGATTATGACATTTAGGTCAGCCTAGAACACATAATACCAAGACCCTACATCTCAAATAAGCACGAAATGTGAAATTGGCCAGGCAGTGGTGGTGCACGCTCTTAATTCCAGCACTCGAAAAGGGCAGAAGCAGGCAGATCTCTGTGAGTTCGAAGCCAGCCTGGTCTATAGAGTGAGTTCCAGGACAGTCAGGGGTACACAGAGAAACCCTGTCTTGAAAAACAAAAACAAAAGAAAATAACAATAAAACCACCAACTAAAAAACAGAAAAAGTGAAATCCTGAGAATTCAGTAACAATGAATAAAGAACCTTGAAAAGTTATGTTTTAATCTTCCAGAATCAAAACACTATCAGATAAGTTAAAAATCTGACCTTTATATTTGGAAAAGTTACATAACCTCTCACATACTAATGCCAACAGCTCAAAAGGCATATTAGCTTTTTTAAAAAAGTGACCAGATCAACCAATAAACTGATATACAGACAGAACACAGAACACTGTATCAACATTAAATCTCCCAGGTTCCATAACTGTCCCAATGTTATGTACAAGAACCTTTGCTCTAGGTTTTCAGGGGCAAAGAGGGTAGGTAATGTATGCAACTGATTTTCAGACAGATCAGCGACAAATACAATAAAGGTAATAGAACAAATGATACATTCTTTCTCCACTCCAGAGTGCTGGGCACTCTGCCACTGAACTACAACTCCACATGTGAAAGCAAATTCTAAATATTCAGAATGTTGATGCAGTGCAGGTAAATTTCATAAGAGTTGTTTGCACAATTTTACATTTTTGTAAGCCTGAAGTCATTTCTAACAATTTGAACTGAAGAGAAAGTCAACAAGGGAAAAAATAACATTCAAAATTTTGCTTAAAAAAAAAAAAAAAAAAAAAAAGATCACCCCATTCCCCCTCCCCCCCCCAAAAAAACAGGGCTCATATCAACAACTTGAAGTGAGACTATTTGGGGGTAGCATAATACATTCAAAAGTTGTGCTAACAACAACAACACGTGCAGGAACAGCAGTGAGCAGCTGAGCAAACCTGTGCACAAGAAATACAAAGGAGCTTCCACAGGTAGGGGTCAATTTTCTAGCAGCCACTTCAGGGCACAGAGAAACTGAAAAAACAATGTAAACACATTAATAATATAAAGTTGATATACTCGAAGTTTTTCATACTAAGTTGTCACATCCTTCTGTATGTCACACTTCATAGGACATCTCAATTCAGAAGCTACAGTTTCATAGGAAAATACTTGGTTGTGTTTTATTTCCTAAGATGAACTCTTAAAAGCAGATTCAGGAAATGAAGTTGCTTCAGCGTTTGTTTTCCCAGTCAGTGAGATGCCTCGGTGGAGAAAGGCTTTGGGGCCAGGCCTGACCAACTGAGATTGCTCTACAGGGCCTACACAGTGAAGCGGAGAAGTGACTCCCACAGTCTCCTATGACCACCACGAAATAAATAAATGAACAGAGTCTTAGGAATATTTTAAAGAGGGCTGGAGACGTGGCTCAGCGGTCCCCGGAGTCTGGAGCCCAGAACGCACATCAGGTGGCTCACGCTCAACCACCTGCACCTCCAGCTCCACAGAACCCAACAACCTGTTTTGGCCTCCAAGGGCACACACACGCCATACACTCAACACAGATACAACACACACACATAAAAACAAATAATAGAATTTTTAAAAATATTTCAAAGATTTTTCTTTTCAAAATTTCAAATATAAACTCCAATGAAGAATGCCTTCCCTCAACCGTATAAAGCATGTAGCAAGCAGGATTCCCCTCGCTGGCAGCCACACTATGTGACTGTTCTGATTTAGATGGGAATGAAATAAATTCCTTCTACAAAAGAGGACCAGATGCTAAGATTTAATTTAGTTCCTGTTACCAGCAGTGTTTTTAAAATGCAGGTCTAACAGAAGCATTACCTTGATACAACTCAACAGTCCCACACACCTTTCACAAACACCTCAAAGCCTTTCCACCTCGGTTGTTGTACTTGAGTTTCCTGGACACAGCCCGTCAAAAGATGGCTTGCAGATGTAGCAGAGCAAATTCAAGTGCTGGGTCTCAGAAGCTTAGACATCCATGGTAAAGGGAGCAGTTTGGGCACAAACACAAATCCTGTGGTTCCTAAGTAAGACTTAAACACAAGAGAACTTGCCCTGGGATTTATGAAAGGAAGTGCCCGAGCAGAGAGGTGAGTAAAAAAACAGGTGTAAGAGATTCATTTAGTCAACACCAAGCAACACTAAAGATTCGCCAATCAATAATTCTGTGCCAAGCAACTTGATCAGGGATTTGGCCAGAATCCCTTGGCTAATCTCAATAAGGGCCTTCTCAAAGACATCCTGATTTAAGCCATTCTCATCTAAATTAAGGCTGTAGCAATCCTTTGCCTGACAGTAAACACAAATTATACACGTGAATACAATTCTGCCAGTCAGCAAAAGTCAAGACCACTTGAAAAGATGATAGTGTGAAAAAAACATAGTTCCAAGGAAACCAAGTTTCCACAAAACACCATTTTCCTTTTGTTTTCGAGACAGGGTTTCTCTGTGAAACAGTCCTGGCTGTCCTGGAACTTACTCTATAAGCCCGGCTGGCCTCGAACTCAGAGATTCACCTGTCTCTGCTTCCTGAGTGCTGGGATTAAAGGCATGCGCCACGACCGCACAGCCACCAAACACCATTTTAAAAGCGTTTTGCAAAAACGTTTCTTACTTTGTTTAGCCAGACTTTTCAAGTGAACAGTGTGGCTAGCAGTCAAAATTAATCCATAACAACAAATTCTGATATTGGTATTTTCCCCCCTGGAGATCTGTGTTAAACGGATTCTTTAAAACTGATGAATTCTTTGTTACCAATTCACTAAAGTTTCTCACACCAGAGGGAAGTGAGGCTGAGTGTGAACAATGGTCTCTGACACCCTGACCCAGTACTTCCCACTTAATCTATAAAACCTAATTTCCCTACCCCCACCCCCTTCTCTTATCCTGCTTCATGTAGCTGTTTCCACAAGACAGCTTATCCGAGACCACACTACCTATTGAGTGGAGGGTAAAATAATCTAAAAGTTGGTGTATATGAACATTAACCATTTCTACTTAAGACTTAACAACCTTTTCCCCACCCCAGTCAAAAGTTTTAAGCAGGATGAATATAAAGGTTTTCTTGATCTGTTCCATCCGGAGGATTTTTCCTCATTAGATCTCTTCTACCCGAAGAAATATTTACGCATCCTGTACAAATGAATACATCCTAAGCTGGGGTTTTGCTCACAAAATTCTCAGGTAATCCCTGTTTAATCAAATGCAATCTCTGACATTAGCTCAACACGCAGAAAACCACGGTGATTTTTAAATACAACGAACAGGCACAAGAAGAAATCAACTGCACCAGAAACACACACTCGAGGCCGACGGTTCAAGCACTATTTCGAGAAAGCAGGTAAACAAAGTCCCACGTCTCCCTCGGCGACAGAGGTTCTTGCGGGGGAGGCTAGGTGCAGAGCACGCCGCAGTACCGGTTCCACACCCGCCTCTTCCAGCGGCCTGAACTCCCGCCAACCACCAGGGACCCCGGCCACTCCACCAGAGCAAACAGAGATGTTAACAGGGGTGACCTCTGGTGCAGAGCAACCCGTGGGAGAAAGTACCCCTGCCTGCAAGGCTTTCCCGATGTCCTGGCGAGCACCTTCCCTAAAGACTCAACGTTCGCGGGAGCAGGAAAGCTGGGCTTCCCTAGTTTGCCACACTTGGACAAACGGCTGGGAGCGAGGGAGGGCGCAGAGCGCCCCGCTGTCCCGGCGGCATCTCCTCCTCACCCGGCTCCCTCGGCATCTCGGCCGCTCGCCAGGGCTGGAGCCGCATCCCCACCGCCAAGTCCACCTGGCCGACCAAGGCTGCGCGCCGGCCGCCAGGTGCGAGCCGCGGCCCCGCGATCGCTGCGGGGACCGGGGATGGCGCGCCGGCCGGCCGCCCCCATTTAGAGCGCCGCGGAGCCGCAAGGCGCACGGCCGAGGCGCACACCGTCCCGAGGGAGGGAGGGCGCGCGGTGCGGTGTCCCCGAGGATGCGGCGGCGCCGCCGGCGGGTAGGGGGCTGGGGCGGCCCCGCAGCCCCGACGCCTTTCATTTGGCCTCTGCGGCGGTGGCGGAGGCAGCCCGACCTCGGCGCTAAGCTCTGCGCAAAGCTGAGGCGCGCAGGCGGGGGGTTGGGGTAGGCAACCCGCAGCGGCGCCGAACCTCGCGCCGCGCCCCCAGCCGCGGACCCACGACCGCCCGCAGGCCGCGCTCCCCGGCGGCCGGAGGAGACGCCGCTCCGGCGCTCGGCCGGTCCTCACCTCGATGTAGCCAGCCAGAGCCGCGGCGGGCGCCGTAAGCCCGAGCAGCAGCAGGACGAGAAGCTTGCCGGCGGCCTCGGCGGCCGCGGTCCCTGTGGCCGCCATCCCTCCCCGGGTAGCTGTGGCGCTGGACTCTCCCGCTCTCACGCACAGCGGGACCAGAGCGCTTTTCGCACCGCGACCCAGAAGCATCTGAAGCCCGTTCGCCGCCGCCCCGGGGGTTTTACACCGACCGGAACTGACTTCACAAGACCACGCCCTTCTTCGGCGGGGCCCAATACGAGCCCGCATAACTGGCCTAGGATACCGCCCCTTGCTCAGCCCAGACCCAATCACGGCATGGACGCGCTCGCTCCCCTCCCCGCCCACCGCGCGCCCCCGCATGGCCCCGCCCCCATCCGCGGCCAGCCCCGCCCCCGCTCCGGACCCGAGGCCCCGGGGCGCACGAGTGCTCGCGGGGCAGACCGTGGGCTGCTGCCCCGAGGGCGGGAGGCTTCCGTGCGGTTGTCTGTCGGTGTGGCTCTGCCTCATCCGCCCTCAGCCTCGGGATTCGGGCACGCCCCACTCCCCCCACCCCGGCGGGGTATTTTTCATATTCCTTTGGGTACCGCCCTCTTTGGGGGTTCTGGAAATGTTTTAATTAAAAACAGGATGAATTGTTAGGAGTCCCGGACGGTTTGCAGAGAACCGTCCCCGAGGCCCGGGAGAATAAAGCCGGCATTCTCATCTCCCTAACGCTTCACGGGGTGTGCTCTTCCCCCAGACCGCTGCGCCCTTGCTTCGCCCCTGAACCCCGCAGTGTCTGTACGCTGTTGACCTCTGCTCCTTAGGTCCTTTCCCAGCCCCTGCTGCCCCGCCGCAGCCCCTGCAGCGCAGAGAGGCCTTTGGCCAAGGCCGGTGGCGCCAGGACCCCTGAAACACAAGGCCCCCCCTCTCATGTGTCAGGATAGGTTCTGGCATCGTTTTTCTTCAGTTTAAGATCTCTAAAGCAAAAAAAAAACTCGCTTTCTCTCTCTTTTCATACTCCTCAGCATCTCGGCTCCTGGGAAAGCGGCCTGCTGCCCCATTTCACAACTGGCACCTTGTCCTCCCCATCACGAGGGCTCTGCTGGCTTTGTTTCCTTTCCGTAGCGGGTGATTTATGTACCACCCTCTGCAGAGACCTGGACTCATTTCTTTAGCTTCAACCAGATAGAGAACCGGGTTCCTCCCCACAGGAAACTCGTAGTGGAGACGGAGAGACAAGTGACCATGGTGGGCCGAGTAGGACAGTGAGAACCCTGTATTTTACAGATGTGTTCTGCAACTCCACACCAACGTGAGCAGTCCCGCTGTGGTCAAACTGGCTCTGCCTCATTCTCCAAAGATGCCAGGCACCTTTCCATTGCACAGCCCTTCCTGCTCCTGCTCCCTTTCCCGCAGGCCTCCATTATCCACCTACAGGAAACATCTTCACTCCTTCACGGAGATGTCTTTTCACCCACCTCAGAATGCCGAGAGGGCTGTATCCCACTGTGGCACCTTCCCCCAGCTAGGTCTCTGTGTCTCTCACATCATTGACAACACTTGTGGGTGCTGTGCCCAGTGCCTCTCCACATGGGGACCTCATCCAATAAATGTTGTCGTTCAATCCAGAGGCCCTAGAACTGGAGTGAGTTTAGTGCTGAATTTGCTAACGCTCTCATTTATACATTGAACAAATGTCGTGACATTTGTCCGTGGAGCCCTTGGAAGGTAACGAGGTTTAGCTGAGGTCATGGATGGGGTGGGGGGCGTTTCATGATGGAATTAGTGGCCCTCAGGAGAGATCAGGGCACTGAAGAGCCTGCCCTCCCCCTGTCTGAATCTCTCTCCTCTCTCCTGTCTCCCTGCCCCTTATGAAGACATAGTTAATGGCACCTAGTGTGTGGGAGGGAAAAGGACATAGAAGAGATGACTTGGGACCTTCAGCCTAAAACAACTTGGTCCTGAAAAAACTTTATTTGCATTTTCAGGACACTAAAGAGTGTTCATGAAAAGCGGTTGACACATTCACCAATATTCTGGACTCTAAAGTGTTACTGTTTTTATTAAGTGATGCTGTTGGAATATACTTGGTCTTGAAGCTCTCATATAATAAATTTTCATCCCAAATATGTTCATGTCAATGACCAAGGTTTAAGAGTGCCATATTTTAATTTCTAATTATCTTGGGTGCACAAAAGTAAAAGGTCCTAAGATAATCTTTTTATTCTATTTTCATAAGAATCAGACTTTCTCTTAAAACAGTTGTCTTCCATGTACATTTAAGGCATGTGCATTTCTTGGTTTAGAAAAAAAAGCCCAAAGGTCACGGTGCTACTTCTAACTCTAGCAGGAGTCTTCATCTGTCATGTGTGTATCCAACATATATGGACAATGCAGATTGTCTATGACTGCTGCTCCCAAGTGACGATGTTTTCCAGAACCAATTAAGAACTTTATTACAAAGAACCCAAACATCCACAGGCAGTCTGCAGAGTGAGTTCCAGGGCAGCCATGGCTGTTAAACAGAGAAATCTTGTCTCCAACACCGCCCCCCCCCCAAAAAAAAAGAACCCAAACCTCCGAAATTCTTACTCTCTATGTCTAAGATGATCTAAGGGAATCAAAACATGCATATATTTTTACAGCTTCCTAGGAAAGTCTAATCCACCAGTGTTATGAACTCTGGTAACCGAACACAGAGCTTTGAGCATCCTAGGCACATAGGTTTTGGGAATACTCTGTCTTCAGCTGCATCACCGACCCACTAGTCATTTTGAGAATCAGTGCTCTGCTAGAACAGGACAGGATCGTTTGTACCCTCCTTCTGCTGTTCTCCCATGATCCAGCTGGGTACATTTCTGGTCAGTGATTCCAGGCTTTAAATAATTTGTAAGTGTTCAGTGTCTACACTTTATCATCTGCTAGGAATTTAAAGGAAAATCACGTTCTCTGTTCAGCTGTTAATGCTAGGATCCATATTTAGTTTTATAAGCTTTCCCCTGCTTTTAGCTTTGTTTGGGTTTTTGGCTCATGGGTTTTATTTCTGTTTGTAACAAAGAAATGTAAGAGGGAGAAAAATTAAGAATTTTAAAAAATAAATGAGTTTAAAAAAAATACTCAGTGCTCCAAAGTAATGGTTTCTCCATTCTTGGATATGGTGGACAGGAATAACAACAATAACAGCGACACCCCACAACACTGTTGTTTGGTGGAGACACAGTCTTTCCTGCAGCTCAGTTAGGCCTCAGACTTATGACTCTTCTACTTCTGCTTCCCAAGAACTAAAATTTTGCAGGCCTGTACTACCAACCTCAGAAAAATAATTTTAATTGGAAACAAATTTGCTGATTTTTTTCAGCTTTCTAAATTAGAACATTAAATTAATTACCATACATGACTTGAGCACAGGGGGCCATCACTTGGACTTGCAGTTATTCAGAAGGCTGAGGTAAGGCATCCGTTGGCTGAAATTGAAGGGTTCCCTGAGCAACATCGAGACCCTATTTCTTCAGAAAAATATTTTTTATGAATAATATTGACATCACATTTTTATTACAGAGCAGCTAACAGCAAAAAAGTAAGAAAAAAATGTACTTTCTGATAATTCCTTACATGCCCTTGTTGTTTATTACAGTTTTGTGGATGCTGCTAATGGAAGAGTCCTGTTTAACAGGTGTTGGAACCATTGCAGTAAGGGAAATAAATGTAAATGAGAAATATTCTTTGGCTAATGCTGGTAGCCTTTACCCACCTGCTTCTTTCTACACACTGTCTTCTTCCTGATTATGTTTGGCTGACTCAGTATTTAAGACTCTGTTCATGTATTGTTTCATTTGGGGTAATTTGGTCATTGTCTTTTTCCTTGCTGAATTTAGAACACCTTTGTGTCTCCCTAAAGAGCCGATGCACACCTTTGCTACGCTATTTGTAGACAAACTATAACCATTTGTTTGTACCACACACCCTTGAAGGAGCTACCTCCAGATTCTAGCATAGGAATTATTCTTTTTTTTTTTTTTTTTTGGAGAGAGAGAGAGAGAGTTTCTCTGTGTAGCTCTGGTACCTGTCCTGGATCTCGCTCTATAGACCAGGCTGGCCTCAAACTCACAGAGATCTGCCTGGCTCTGTCTCCCAAGTGCTGGGATTAAAGGCTAGCACCACCACCACCTGGCTGTAGCATAGAGATTATTCTTAATGAGCATTCAAAGAATATTTGCTAGGCCAGAGGCATAGCTTTGTGGTACAGCATATGCTTAGCATGGATGAGGCCCTGGATTACACTCCAGGCACTCCTTTAAAAACTGTTGAATTGGCCGGGCGTTGGTGGCGCACGCCTTTAATCCCAGCACTCGGGAGGCAGAGTCAGGCGGATCTCTGTGAGTTCGAGGCCAGCCTGGGCTACCAAGTGAGCTCCAGGAAAGGCGCAAAGCTACACAGAGAAACCCTGTCTCAAAAAAAAAAAAAAAAAAAAAAAACTGTTGAATTGATGTATAGCTAATTGAGCTTTAAAATCTGGCAGAGAGAAGAAAAATTAAGCACGCGTAAGTATTGTACCGGGTGGAAAGTCATACCCAGCATGAGAGGAAAACTGAAGTGTCTTAAGAGGAGAGTGTGAAGGAGGAGGAAGTTAGTCACACCTGTGTTGAGGACCTCAGCCAGAGATTATAAAACAGGGTGCATGAGATTTCCTGGGCATGTACAGCAAGCATGCACACAGGATGTACATAAGCCATGTCAGGGAAGAAACGATACAAGCAAAGTGTGGCCCTGGGAAGCCAGGGAGTGTGTAAAGGAGTGTAGGAGCATTTCATGTTACTGGAGAAGAGAGTTTATAATACATAGTTAAGGAAGGAGAGTTGAGGGTTTTACCCAAGAAAGTATAGATAAGAATGCCAGCCTGGTCTACAGAGTGCATTCCAGGACAGCCAGGGCTACACAGAGAAACTTTGTCTCAAGAAACAAAAACAAAACATAACAAAAAAAGAATGTAATAGGAGCTTTTCTTAGATTTACTTATGTATGTATTTTATGTTTATTGGTGCTTTGTGTGCACGCACACCTGCACACCAGAAGAAGGCATCAGATCCCATTATAGAAAGTTGTGAGCAGCCAGGTGAGTGCTGGGAATTGAACTCTGGAAGAAGAAGCAGTGCTCTAAACCACTGAGCCATCTCTCCAGCCCCCCAGAGCTGGTTTTTCAAGCCAGAGTGAATGTGACAGCTACATAAGGAATCAAGCAGAGGCTGCAGAAGAGGAGGCAGACATCTCTGTGATTCTGGGGAAGGAGTAAGTAGGCACAGATCTGATAAAGATGCACTGGAACTGGACGGAGACAGGTACAAAAGGAGTCTCTTGTCTTGGCCAGTTGCTGCCTGACAAGTCACGGTAGACAGTGGAGTTCAAGAAGGGGGATAAAAAGAACTTCAAATGTCCAAACACAGTAGCTAGGAAAATGTACTGCGGCTGATGCCATTGGCAGAAATAGAGAAAATATGATTATGATATGGGAAGAAGATGATGGGAAATCACAGGGGCGGTACCTATACAAGGGACCTAAAATACTTGGGGGACCCATGGCCAGGCACCAGGCTGAGCTCCGGGAATCCAACTGATGAGAGAGAGGAGGGATTCTTCAGGCGAGGGACGTCGAGATCATGATGGGAGGACATGCAGAGATGACAGGCCACACTAGTGGAAGCCCATGAACTGTGGACTGGTGGCTGTGGAACCCCCATGGGACTGGACTAGGCCCTCTGGATATGGAAGACGGTTGTTTGGCTCAAACTTTTTTTTGGGAGGGGACCCAGACAGGGGTATCGGGATCTGTCCCTGGGCTATGGGCAGGCTTCTGGAACCCAGTGTCTGTGGTGTGACGCCTTGCACAGCCTTGGTGCAGTGGGAAGGGGCTTGGAACTGCCTAGGCTCAGTGTGCCAGGCTCTGCTGACTCCCCATGGGAGACCTTGATTTGGGGGATGTGAGGATGCAGGATGGCTTGGGAGAGAGGGCTGGGGGATGGAAGGAGGGAGGAGGGGGGATCTGTGGGTGGTATGTGGAGTAAGTAGAAAATTTCTTAATAAAGAAAAATGAAAAAAAAAAACAAACCCAAAAATACTTACTCAGAGGGAAGTTGGAATGGGGTTAGACTTTGGGGAGTTTCCTACTTAAGTGATACAAAGTTTATCACTCAAGTCTGTGAGATAGCTAATGGGCACTGCAACAAGAAGAACAGGAAGAAACCAGAAAGGTGTTATTTTTCTACCCAATCAATATCAAGTGGGGAGGCAGGGAACAGAAAACTCGACAAAGTCAAGCAGTATGAAGACTAGGACAGGACCACTGACCTTGGAGACTTGATCACTAGTCGTTTCTTTGTAAGAAGAAAAGCTACTTGTAGAAAATGAAGGTATACGTGGCTGTTAGTGAGGAGAGCTAGCAAGTAGTATCTCTTAGAGATGCTCCCTGCTTGGTTTTTGATCTGTCAAAAGATACTTTGATGAATCCCTCAGTGGGCACATGAAAATATATCAATGGCTTGCCTTCCTTTTCTCTCACATTTTAATACAGCTTTGTGATAGTCTGTAAAATCACACTTCTAATAATAAACAGAGAAACCACTATAAAGATGACTCATAGCTTTGCACACTGACAGTATCACAGCCAATGAGGTTTCTCCCAGGAGTGATTACTGCTAATTAAAAATGTGACTCAAGAGGCGTTAGAAAGTTATCTAGCTAGCCTAACTTTCTCTCAGGCTTAGAAGGCTTCTGTATTCTCTCTGCTACTAGGCTGAGCAGGTGGAATTACTTCTCAAGGAAACAATGGAGCTGCTTGAAGCAGAACAGGTTTGGCCTTCTGTGAGTCACAGCTTTACCACATGAATGGATAATTATGATGTGACGATTTTAATTTACAAAGTCTTTCTTCTAATTCCTGCTGGTCTAAACTAAAACAAGGATTTGCCAAACAAGACAAATAGAAGACAAATATTAAGTGCTTTTTTTTCAGAGTAGAGCCCCAAATTTGAGGCCCGAGAGTAAACATGTGAATATTGTTTGTTTTCAAAGATAACATTGCTAGCACTAATTAGAATCTAAATATAATCTAGGTATGTAGGTATGTCTGAGATCAAACGCTTGAAAATAACACTTAAAACATACTATGAATGTACTGTTTTGTTCCACTAGAACACTGGCTTGCAGGCTTGAAGCAAACCGATTTGGTTTGGTCTGAGTTTTAAGGAATCTTGGGCAAGACTGCTAGGACTCTCACCAACACTTTAGAAAAAAACAAAAAACAAAACAAAACAAAAAAACCTTGGGCGAAAAGCAGCCTTGAAGCTTAGTGCTTGCTAGGTCTACAGGAAAAACTGCCTCTGGCTGCAAGTGATGAGGGAGGTGTGGTCCATGTGGGTGAGCCAGTCAGGCGGGCTTCCTTCATCTACTGCTGTTCCCGAGTCTCCTTTGAAAGGAGCTGGCCCAGGCTTTGTACTTTAATTGGTTTGTTCTACCTCTGTGCTGTGTGATTATTTTTCTCAGCTGTCCATAATAATATCATGGTTTTTTTAGGGCTCTATTTTTTTTTTGGTCCTTCTTAGAATGATTCTTCAGCCTCCAGGGCAGAAATGTAAAATACTGATGAAAATCTCGAAGCCAGGGGCTGCCTCCACTGTAAATTGTTACTGTTGGTCATCTCTATATGCCACTTGCTTTTCAGAAATACCAGTGTGAAGACACTCACTTTGAGATACCCAAATCAAAGAATTGGAAAACGTTTAAGTCATCTTTCCATCCTGTGCAGAAGTCCTTTCTACAATATCCATGATGAAGCTGGACTCAGAAGTGAACACCTGTAATCTTGCCAGGAAGGAGACTGAGAGATGAGAATCATTTGATTCCAGAAGTTCAAGACTATCCTGGGTAATGTCTTGAGACCCTAATCTCAAAAGTAATGAAAAGGTGGAAAAACTCACAGCTCTACTACTAAAACATCTCTTTTTCTTTCTTTCTTTCTTTCTTTTTCTTTTTCTTTTCTTTTTTTTTTTTTTTGTTGTTGTTGTTGAGAAAGGGTCTCATTTATCCTTAGTTGGCTAGAACTGTTTATATAGCTGAGAATGACCTTGAACTTTTTATCTTCCTGTCTCTACATTATCAGTGCTGGAATTACAGGTTTGTGCTCCCACACCTGTTTATGTGGTGCTCAGGACTAGACCAAGAGCTTTTGGATGTAAGGCAAGTATTCTACATGCCCAGCCTCCAAAGTTTTGTCTTTGTATCGAGCAGCTATCCCTCATATATCTGAAGCACTGCTGTTCTCCATTTGGCCTCCTCATGCTCAGAGCCTTTCCTTTGCTATAAATATGGTCCCTTCTTTAGCTATTTTGACTGTGACAATGTGTCCAAATACTCTGGTTATCCTTATAGCTCTACATACTTGCTTTCTTTCTTTCTTTCTTTCTTTTTTTTTTTTTTTTTTTGATTTTTCAGGACAGGGTTTCTCTGTGTAACAGCCCCAGATGTCCTGGACCTAGCTAGCTCTGTAGCCCAAGCTGGCCTTGAACTCACAGAGATCTACTGCCTCTGCCTCCCAAGTGCTGAGATTAAAGGTGAGCACCACTACCACCCAGCTTCTACATACTTTCTAACCTGCTAATCATGACCTTAAAATATGGAATTTAGAAAGTACAAAGTCATCTGTTGAGGCATTGACATGGGACATGAAGCGGCATGACAACATATGGACGAAGGGGAAGAATCCCGAGGGACAAAGATTTTGCCATTTATTTTGACAGCTATAGAAAAACCATTAAATGACTGTCAGATGTGCAGTTTAGAAAGATCGCTCTGGGCTAAAGAACGGATTAGGGAGATTGCACAAGAGATTGCCATGACCTAGAGACCATGTAATAAGAATCTGAATCAGGAGAGAGGAGTGGCAGACACAGGAGTGACTGTCCCTACTCTGTGTCCTCAGGGATACAGAAGAAATGCAGGGCCAAGGGTTTAGTTGGGAGCTATGTAGTATGCATGGTGGAAGAGCAGGTGAACTTTAGATTCAGGTCAGTTCAGAATCTCTGTCCTGCTCTGTCATTCCTGGCTGTGTATATTTCAACAAGGGTCGGCATTCCTTTCAACCCCCAACCCCGGAGAAGGGTTTCCCTCTGTAGTCTTGGTGGTCCTGAAACTCACTTTGTAGACCAGGCTGGTCTGGAACTCACAGACCTGCCTCTGCCTCCTGAGTGCTGGCATTAAAGGAGTGCGCCGCCGCCGCCGCCGCCGCCGCCGCCGCCGCCGCCACCACCACCACCACCACCACCACCACCACCACCAGGCTGGCATTCTTCTTAATAAAACAGAATGATATCACCTTTTAAGCAAGGGTTTCTTTCATAAACACTAACCACAATGATGGAGAAAGTGCTTATGTTGTTTTGTGTAACTCTCCTAGCCAAGCAACTACCATGCTGGGGAGCTCAGCTAAGTCAGTTTGCAAAAGAATTATCCCAGCTGGGCTTGTTGAATGTTTACATCCCCTCACGGAGGGTGGAAAGGGTCACAAGACCCTCACTTGAGTATCTAGCATCTCCCTACTACTTGTTTATTGACTCGGCCTTAATTGTACATGATCTTGGAGAGCAGTTAGAGTGCTAGGAAGATGAGGGGAAGAAGAAGGGAGGTGTTGTATGATATACCTTTTCCTGAGGAGATGCAACACACACTTCTACTCACCCCAGAGAGGGAACCCATGACAGACCAAAGTATGGATATATCACCAAAGTCCAATTTGATGAACCAATGACTTTTATTGGGATTTACTTACAGGAGTATGGGTGAGGCGGTTACTTAGAGGAGCAGAAATGATTCCAAGAAAGCTGCCTCACTAAGGCCTACCTCAGCATGGGTGGCAGCCTCACACACAGCTGGGAACCTGGAGCACACTGCACAGCCTGCAGACAGCTAGCTCAACAGTTTGGCGAGTGTCCTCCCCAGATACCTGGGTTGACCTAAACCTCTTCCAGGCAGCTCAGCTGGTCTCAGAGTCTTGGCAGCTCAGCTTCTTTCTGTCTGAGGTGGGGACTCTCAGCTTTTTCCGGCCTTACTCTGGCAGGGAGGGGCCTAGTAAATCTGGTCAGTTTCAGGGACTTCCTGAAGCTATTTTGAGCTGCTTAAGGAGCTTCCCTGAAGGATGGAATGTTTCCATCTGGGAGGAGACTGTTAACCTGCAGGAGAGGAGGCTGCATCTATGCTGCTACAGCACAGAAGCTGTCATCCTGTTAGGCAAAGGCTTTCCAGCTGCAGCCTGCTGCAGGAAAGAGTACCCACACCCCTCTTAGTATCTCTCATCTACGCTCCAAAGGAAGCACAATAAACCCACTGGGTCCCCAGAGTTAACTTGGCCATCATTCCTCTGGTTGTCATTGAGACTTCAGGAAGAGGGAGTAGATCTTGTTTACCTCAACCCAAGGGAAGGGATTTTTAGCTATGTGTGTTTAGCTCAGAACACAGTGCTTAGTAAGTGCTTGGTACAGGGTGGTAGGGAGTCATATATCCTTGTGTGGGAAAGTAGAAAAAGGTGTCAGAGATGGCAAAGGAACAATAATAGCTCATTTTGATCAGTGATTTTCAATTTATAAATTTCGTTTGAATACATTATCTAGTTTCATGTTCACATATACCCTGTACAGCTCATTTACTTCATTTCCAGGACTCCATCCTAAGAAAGTAATCTAAGATGAGAAAAAATGTTTAATAATAAAGCATTTGAGAGATTAATTATTTGCTTACTTTTTTTGAAGTAGAAGACAGAGCCCAGAGCCTCTTGCAGTCTGGGCAAGCACTATGCAGGTAAGCTCTCTCCCTAGTTCTTAGTTTCTATGAGACACACGTCCTGTTATGCAGCCAGGCTGTCTTTGAGCTTACTGAATAGCCCAGGCTGTCCTCAAACGCCTATTCCTCCTGCTTCTGCTTCCTAGTGCTAGGATTATAGGAATGAGTCACCATATCTGCGGAGATATGGCAAACTATTTTAAAATATAATGCAAATTGAATACCTGGAGTATTTTTAATTATGCATTTAAAGTAGACTAAAAGAAAATAAACTAACATATTAATTTTTCTGGATAGTAGGATTATCAACAGTTGCTTAAGACTCCTCCATATAGTATATTTTCTATAATGAACATGTATTCCTCTTATAATATGGGGAGTAATGGATCCCTTCTCTCTCGCTTTTCTTTGTTTTATTAACAATCCACTGTTAAGTAGAGAGAGTAGTTGCTATAATTTCTATTTAAAATACTAATGCTGCCATCAATGTAATCGCTATAACTCTTTTTGGAACTTTCTCATGCCAGCCATTATAACTCTTTTAGAATGAATTTGTTAGGATCATCGCTAGCCCTGTCTCATTAGCTGTTTCAGTATAAATAATAGTAAAGGTCGACTCGAACTGACTTAAACAAGAATGCATGCTGGTGTAGCTCGTTGGTTCAATCCTGGGATCAATCCCCAGTATTAGGGAAAAAGAGAAAAATAGTATTCATGGACTTACTTGTTGGAAAAATCTTACTTGAAGGAGAAGAAACCAGGCTTGATTCCAATCAGGACTTTTGTTCACATCTAAAAGGAAATTATTATAGGGACTGGAGAAAAGACTCGGCAGGTAAGAGTACTTGATGCTCTTAGAGGGGATCTGGGTTCAGCGCCCAGCAACCACACGATGGCTCACAACCACCTGTAACTCCAGTTCCAGGGGACCTGACACCCTCTTTAGGCCTCCTCAAGCACCAGGCACAGACAGGCAAAACATTCAAACACGTTAAATAAATACACAAATAAATAAATAGATAAATATATTCTATCACAGCGTGTGTGTGTGTGTGTGTGTGTGTGTGTGTGTGAGAGAGAGAGAGAGAGAGAGAGAGAGAGAGAGAGAGAGAGAGAGAGAGAGAGGCAACATCCTCAGGTGAAGGTTAGAGAGCAGCTCCATGAGTGGGTCTCCACGGGTGGCTCTCCATGAGTGGGTCTCCATGAGTGGGTCTCCATGGGTGGGTCTCCACGAGTGGGTCTCCATGAGTGGGTCTCCACGGGTGGCCCTCCATGAGTGGGTCTCCATGGGTGGCTCTCCATGAGTGGCTCTCCATGAGTGGCTCTCTCTTTCCACCGTGTGAGTCCCTGGCGTTGAACTCAGGTGGTCAGGCTTGGCAGTAAACACCTTTACCTGCTGAGTCATCAGCATCTTTATTATGATCCATTTGCATCATTATCACGATCCTGCTGGTAATTCTGACGCCACAGCTCCTGGTGTGACAGCGGCTGGTGTGGCAGGCTGTGTGCAGTCTCAGGCCCTGCTCTGTGTCCTCACAGGAAATTGTACAGAACAGACAGCTTCTTCACAGCCTTCTAAACAAGTCCTGAGATTTTTCTGGCTGAACAGTCTAGGTCACATGTTCACCCCAATCGATATCCAGGGGTTGGGGTGGGAGGAGAAGGTGGAAATAAAATGTACTCCGTATCTTAAGCCATCTAGATCCTCTCGGGAATTGGAGGAGCAGTATGGGGGAAGGGAAGATGAGGGAATTATCAAACAGGGAAGATGCATTGGGAAAGGAGGCTAAAGAGGCAACAGAGCGTGTAACTCATGCTGTCTCAGTATTTCCTTTAATTTGGCACTTAGTGGCCAAACTAGTGTCGCTCCTACGATCCTTAGTTTTTAGTTTATTCTGTGGTCACTGAATAAACCTGAATTAAGTAGAGTTTACAAAACTCCTGTGCTTTAAGTTACCTTAGTAAATCTTCAACTTGATAAGGTGTAGAACGGTTAGCACGTAATTGTCTTTTAATTTGGCTCATTGGTCAGCTGCAGGTATTTGTTAGCTGTTTTTATATTGATGTGAAAACATTTCTATTGCATGTGTATGGATGTTTTGCCTACATATATGTCTGCTCACCACGTATATTCCTTAATGCCCATGGAGGCCAGAAGAGGGTGTTGGGTCCTCTGGAACTGGAGTTACAGATGGTTGTGAGCCACCATATGGATGCTGAGAACTGAACCTAGGTCCTCTGGAAGAGCAACCAGTGCTCTCAACCAATTAGCTATCTCTCCAGCCCAATTTTACTTGTGTGTGTGTGTGTGTGTGTGTGTGTGTGTGTGTGTGTGTGTGTGTGTACTCTTCAGCTGTCCAGCCATCTCTCCAGCCCCTTAACTGCCAAAATGTTAACAGCAAATTTCATACTCACAAAATGTTCTGAGGCTTTAAAAAAAATGAAATAATTTGCCAGGCAGTGGTGGCACATGCCTTTAATCCCAGCACTCAGGAGGCAGAGTCAGGCAGATCTCTGTGAGTTCTGAGGCCAGCCTGGGCTACAGAGTGAGTTCTAGGACAGGCTCCAAAGCTACACAGAGAAACCCTGTCTCAAAAAAAAAAAAAAAAAAAGAAAGAAAAAAAAGAAAGAAAGAAAGAAAGAAAGAAAGAAAGAAAGAAAGAAAGAAAGAAAGAAAAAAGAAATAAGTGAAACCCTGGATTTGAACTCAGGTCTGCCTCTCTCTAGAACCGCCTCTCCAGGATTAGACTAGACTCATGCCGCTTTTCCTGGTTTGCTTTCTGTTGCAGTGGAAAACTTCATGATAAAAAACAACTGAGGGAAGAAAGAAAGGGTCTGTTTCAGCTTCCAGCTTCCAGACCGTCCTCAAAGGAGGCAGGGCAGGAACTCAACACAGGAACCTGGAGGCAGGAACTGAGTTAGAAACCATGAAGGAATGCTGCTCAACTAGTTTTTTTAATGCAGGTCAGGCCTGTCTGTCCCAGGCATGTGCAGGTGCCTACAGAAGTCAGAAGAACACACCAGAGCTGTCCTATGTCAATCAGCAATCGAAATATCCCATAGCCGTGCCACAGGCCAATCTGATGGAAACAGTTCTTTAATAGAGGTTCCTTCTTCCCAGGTGTGTCACGTTGACAACCAAGATTAGCCATGAAAGCCTATTCTAAACCACCTCGGCGTTACTGTTAAACAGTGGCCTGGTTTCTAAGCTCTGGGGGTGGGGGGTGTGCTTCATGTGGCTCTCCGTGTCCTGACTGCTGAGGAGAACGGCTTCAGCATCATGCTTTCTGGCACACCTTCTCAAACGCGCAGTCAGCAGCATTCAGAGCAGCCCTTGGACGTCTGCCCTGCAGAGACTTTGATGGTGGCTGTACTATTTTGAGATGAAAAGAGTTCAACATCCAGTGGGCCAGAAACATATTCCAACGTCAGCTTTTTAAATCTGCCGGGATGTTGTACACAATGGAGCTTCAGGAGGCCTGAGCTGTTTCTAGTTCGACTACAGGAAGATGGGTTTCACCCCAACAGAGGTGAGTTGTAGGTTAGGCAAAGCATTGGTCACCATCACTACCATCACACCTTCAGATATTACGGGTCCTGGGATGTCTAGATTTCTGCCGGAAATCTAGAAAAGCAGAGGTATCATCCCCTGTGTTGTGCTTATATTCACATCTAAGTTACACAGGTATAGTAAAATATGGCATTAAGATTCATCTTGAGAATTTAAAAAAATATTATGTATATGTGGCAGAGGGAGTGACTGTGCATATGTATGCATGTGGGGGCCTGCAGAAGTCAGAAGAGTGCATCCAAACCCCTGGAACTGGAGTTCCAGGTGGTTGTGAGTCACCTGGTGTAGGTGCTGGAAATCACCCGGAACGGCTGAGCCATCTCTCCAACTCTCTCACCTTGAGAATGCGTGTGGACTTTGTTAGTTGAAACAATGTATTGTAGTTGGGTGATAAAATAATTTGTCCCTGGGGTTTCTGTTGCTGTGAAGAGACACCATGACCACAGCAACTCTTATAAATGAAAACATTTAATTGTAATGGCTGGCTTACAATTCAGAGGTTCAGTCCATTATCATGGGGGTGGGACAAGGCGTTGTGCAGGCAGACATGCTGGAGAAGTAGCTGAGAGTTCTATGTCGTGCAGGCAACAGGAAGTGAACTGTCTCACTGGGCGTGGCTTGAGCATACATGAGACCTCAAAGCCCGCCTCCACAGTGACACACTTCCTCCCACAAGACCACGCCTACTCCAATAACGCCACACCTCTCATTAGTGCCACTCCCTTTGGGGGCCACTTTCGAACCACCACATACCTTTTTCCCCTTTTGAGATGCATGTTAAAAGCATTCAGAATGAAAATAAAGAACAAAAGCTTGCCTTTAGAAGAAGAGCCATAGAGGAGCTGGGGAGATGGCTCTGTGCTGGGCTCACTCACTGGCATTTTTAAATTTAAAAAAAAAAAAAAAGGTCTGGGGAGATGGTTCAGTGTTTAGGACCAATTGTTGTGTTAGCATAAGGACCTGAGTTCAGGTCCCTGCCCCCACTAAAAAGCTGGGCATGGAGTGCTGGGTGTGGTGGTGCATGCCTTTAACCCCAGCACTCAAGAGAAAGAAAGGCAGATCTCTAGGAATTTGAGGCCAGTCTGGTCTACACAGTGAGTTTTCTTGGCCAGCCGAGGCTACATAGTGAAAAACAAAAACCAAAATATAACCCCAGTGCTGTGGGGGCCAGAAAGAGGAGGATTGGCTGCCTGCCTAGCTCCAGGTTCCAAGAGAGACCCTTGTGTTAATATTCTGATCCACTACTTGAAATCCTGCCCCTTGGGCTACCTCTTCACTCTCTCTTCTGCTTTCCTCCCATGAGGTGAGCACCCCCTGCCCTTCTTTCTCTCTCTTTTCCTCTTTCTCTCCCCACCCCCCCACCAAATAAAACTCTTCACTGAGCACTGTCTGCATGGCATCTCTGTCTCTCACCCGATGTGGGGCACCATGGCTCCACCCACCAGGACCTCCTGCATACAATATCGTAACACTTTGTCTCGAGAGAGTAAGGTGGAAACTGATGGAGCTGGGCATCTGATATCTTATAGCCTCCATGAATACTTACACACACACACACACACACACACACACACACACACATATGTAATGAATATACTATATTCACATACACACACGGGGTAGGGTTGGGGAGATGGAGAGAGAGAGAGAGAGAGAGAGAGAGAGAGAGAGAGACTTTAAAAGGGAGACAAGTGAATATTTAATACACATTTAAAATGTATAGCTGTTTCTTAAATCACTCTGACGATTGAAGAACCACCTTTCAAATCTGGTAGAAATCATTTGCATGGAGAGCAGAAGGACAAACTATAAGGCACACATATGGAGAACTACACATATTAGGTGAAGATAAGTGATAGTGAGATATCTCAAGATCAAGTTAATGTCATCAGATAAAAAGATGCTCGCACTTCCGAGTCATAAAGACTGATGTATGGAGCAATAACCCATTCTTCAAAGGGGAGTTATTCTCCTGTGCTGATTTTAATCTCGAGCTCTTGGCTGCTTCCCTAGATAGATTAAGGCTGACGCTTTCCACATCTGTGAAGTGGAATCTAGGGTGACAAAGGCCTAGTTCCAGCAGATGTGAGGGGTTTTGTCTTTAAAAATTGATAAAGAATGGCTTCCCGTCCAGTTCTTCATCTACTATGCCAACTTGCTTATTCCTGATGAACAAACAGTTCTCTGGCGTTGAGTCTTGAGTTCTCTTGGTTTCTATAAATTATGTTCCGTGTTGATAATAACTGAGGGACAAAAGTGCAAGTATTCATCTACTTCATGTGCTGTTCAAGACCTCTGTCTTAGTTTCTCGACCTACTAACCTTCTTTTTAGGCAGTCCCTTGAGGAAATGCCAGCGCAGATTTTTTTTTTTTTCCCCAAGTCTATTTTACTCCTGTTTGAGTAAAAGGTTATTTGGGCCAGATGAGAAGAAGAAACACACAGCTCTAACTGAAAACCTCACAGAGACAATTAAGTAAAGTGAACTTCAGAGGATGACTGTGGTTTTTCCATTAAGGAAGTTCTACCTATTTATTTATTTATTCATTCATTCATTCATTCATTTTTTGTTTATTTGTTTGTTTGTTTTTGCGACACAGTTTCTTTGTGTAGTCCTGGACTTCATTTTGTAGACCAGGCTGGCTTAGAACTCAGAGATCCGTCTGCCTCTACCTCCCAAATTCTGGGCTTAAAGGACTGCACCACCACACCTAGGTGGAAGTTCTGCCCCTTAACAAAGCAAATCAGTGCCATTTGTTTTGAGAAGATCCAATAAATCTTTTAAAATGGCCTTAGAGTTAGTGTTTATTTCTTCCTGCCACTTAGTCTCTTCGAATCATTAGGAATTAATCAACAGTAAGACAGGGCACGATACTATACTTAAGAGATTGAAGCAAGAGGATTGTGAGTTTGAGGTCAGCCTGGACCACAGCCAGACATCAAAAAAAAAAAAAAAAAAAAAAGAAAAAGAAAAAAGAAAAACTGGAAATTTTCAAACTTTCAAGCAATTGCTGATACCTTAGACCAGTGGTCCTCAACCTTCCTAATGCTTTGATCCTTTAATACAGTTCCTCATGTTGTGGTGACCCCAATCATAAAATAATTTTCATTGCTACTTCATAACTGTACTTTTGGTACTGTTATGAATCATAATGTAAATATTTTTGGAGAGAAAGGTTTGCCAAAGGGGTTGAGACCAATAGATAGAGAACCACTGCCTTAGATGCTGATAGAATATTACAGAATATTTTGGGGGCTAAAAGTATTCTCTATTTGATGTCCAAATAAGGTGGCATACACCTATAATCTCAACACTTGGGAGGTATCAGGCAAGACAACCAAGAGTTCAAGGTCATCTCAACTACACAGCAAGTTCAAGGCTAGCTGGGACTATAAGAGACTCTGTTTCAAAAAATAACAAAAATTATACATTTTTATTGTGATTGTTTTTCTTAAAGCTTAAAACTGGGATATATGACCTGATAATGAGATGAAATATTCTAAGATGTATTTATTTTATGTGTATGAGTGTTTGTATGTATGTATGTGTGCCACATGCATGCTGGGTGCCTGTGGAGGCAAGAAGGAAGCATCAGATATGGAAGAACTGGAGTTATAAATCCTTGTGAACTAACATGCAGGTACTGGGAATAGAACCTGGATCCTCTGCAAGAGCATCAAAAGCTCTTTACTGAGCCATCTCTCCAGCCACCAGAGATGAAATTTTTAAAGAATTTTTAAAATGTTACATGTATGGGTGTTTTATTCTCATGCCTGCCTGTGTATACCATGCATGCTTGGTGACTGCACAGCCAGAACTGGAGTTCCAGATAGTTCTGAGCCACCCTGTGAATGCTGGGAACAGAACCCAGATCCTCTGGAAGATCCTCCAGAACTCTTAACTTCTGAGCCATCTCTTCAGCCCGAGAGGAAACGCTTTAAATTAGAGCCTTTAGCTACTGAGCGTTCTCAACAGTTGCATTTCCCATTGTGCTCCTTGTTTATAATCGCTTTCATTATTGTGTATTCAGCAACTTTGGCCTTAATCAAATACTTCCACTAAGAAGGGAATCGATAAGAAGAACATGTGTTAAAGAATAAAAGAAGTCTAAAATTTAGTGGTGCAAGAAAACTGAAAATCACAGTGTTCAGAAATGTAATATTCTTCCATTAACGGTAGGCCATTATTTTTAATAAGCCTTATTTTGGAGCAGTTATTAGGCCATTTAAAAATTGCTTTATAATCATGGCAGATACAATTTACAAGAACAAAAAGACAGGAATGTAATCTCCCTGTATTCAGGACTGTAAAGATTACAAGCAGAGTACTGTGTACAATTTTGGTTCCTAATAGAAGAAAGATGTGCATAACTTTGGAATTGTCTCAACCAACATATTCGGAGGCTAGAGTTCAAGGCCAGCCTGATCTACATATCAAGAACCTACTTCAAAACATTAGAAGGTTCCATTACAAAAAGGTCTCCATGATTTGTTGTTAAATGAAGCAAGAAAAGCACAGAACTTGTATGTAGGATGCTACCACTGTGTTCCAAAATGAAAGGGGGGTGGCAGCGAGAATGCTCTGAGCACAAGACACTTCTTGTCAGGCCTGACAACCGGAATTTCATCCTTCGGACCCACATGGTAGAAAGAGAATAGCAGTTCTGACAAGTTGACTTCTGACCTCCACACTCTCACATACAGAAAACAAAATAAGTGCAATGCTTACTTTTAATTTAAAAGGGGAGTCTCAGTGGTAGAGTCCTTGCTTAGCACACGTGAGGGAAAAAATAAAAATTGGGAGAGTATATGCAGTTATTATTATATCTGTGTATAAATAAAATGAAGTCTGAACATATACACATGCAATCAATCATAGTGATTTTCTATGAAGGGGGTGGAAACTAGGTGAATGGGTAGGAGAAAGAAAGTGATGTTTTCTTTTAGAGCTTTGTATCTTTTTGACATTTCCTAATGTATTATTTATTTAAAAAAACAAATAAATAACATTAAATAATTAAATGAAGAGCAAAAAAAAAAATAACATGAAGAAAAACGGCAAGAGGGGTCAGGTGGTGGCGCACATCTTTAATCCCAGCACTCAGGGGGCAGATCAGGAGGATCTCTGTGAGTTCGAGGCCAACCTGGTCTACAGAGTGAGACCAGGACAGCCAAGGCTACACAGAGAAACCCTGTCTTAAAAAAAAAAAAAAAAAAAAAAAAAAAAAAATGAAAAAAGGAAAAAAATGACAAGAGGGATGAGGGTTTAAAGTGTGTCTGTACTTATGAATGGTCCTAAATAACTCATGAGAGTCTCAACAATCCCTGTAAATTACCACATGGTTAACTCAATTGCAAAGACAATGAATGGATTGTTGCACAGTAGAGTTCACTCATGATTCAGACATGGTCCTAATTCACGGAGGATAATATTGAATTAGTGGCTGTTTTTTGTTTTCTGTTTTGCTTTGTTTTTTGTTTTAAATGATAAAGCATTAGTCAGTAGAAGAATAATACTGCTCTCTACTCTCTAGACTTAATGATTGCAAATTTATTGTTTATAAACTGCTTTCTCATTTAATCCATCTTTATAAAAACCATTCTGTAGTATATAAGATAGAAATTTGTATTTTCTGGTCTACAAAGCAAGTTCCAGGACAGCCAGACAGAGCTACACAGAGAAACCCTGTCTCAAAAAACCAAAGAAAACAACTTTTTTTCCTTCTATTTTCAAGTTGCAAATAAGAAATGGAAATACGAGGGCTGGGAGGTGGCTCAATGGATAAGAACCCAAACATGAAGACCTGAGTTCAAATTCTCAGCACCAGCGTAAAGCGCAGCATGAACATAAGTGCCTCTCGCCCCAGCATTGCAGGCAGGAGACCAGCGGAGCCGGAGAGCTCGCTGGCTGACCAATCTAGTCAAAATGGGTGAGCTTCTGGTTCAGTGAAAGGCCTTGTCTCAAGGCAATAAGGTAAACAATGGTAGAGGGAAACATCCAGTGTCATACTATGGCCAGACATGCAAGCTACACACTCATGAATATACTACACACACACACACACACACACACACATACACACACACTGGAAATAAAAGATGAAAACTTACCAATGGTTACAACTACTAGAACACAATTTTATTCAGTTTTGTGGTGCTAGGAATGGAACCCTGGACCTTCTGCACACTAAACAAGCTCTCTACCACTGAGCAACACTCTCAGCCCATCAAATATGGTATTTGAAATTGAGACTAGCTTGAAAATAAGAGCCAAATCATCACCCAGGGCTTGCCAAATCACTGAACTCTCTAGAAGGCCATATACTGTTAAACTGTGCCTGCTGCTCCTGTTTCTGGCCCTGAATTATTGCATAGTTATTCTTTTTTCTTTATTCTGAACCAGAGATTTTGCTGAATTGCTAACTTGATTCTTTATAGTAAAAAGCATATTAAAAAAAAAAAACTTTTAACAAAAGCTGCCATCTAGCCAGGCGGTGGTGGCACTTACTCTCAGCACTGGGTGGGGAGTTGGGGAGGCAGCAGAGGCAGCCTGGTCTGCAAAGTGTGTTCCAGGACAGCTAGGTTACACAAAGAAACCCTGTCTCAAAAAAAGAAAAACAAACAAACAAAAAACTTTATATAGTCAATCTTAAAATTTAATGTGTTTAAGAGTTCGAGGCCAGCTTGGGCTACAGAGTGAGTTCCAGGGAAGGTGCAAAGCTACACAGAGAAACCCTGTCTCGAAAAACAACAACAACAAACAAACAAACAAAGAATTACAAAGAAAGCTTATTAAAATGCAGATTTCAAGTGCCTCTCTCTAACAATTCTGATTGACTGGGTCCTGGGTGAGGCCTGGGAAGGTGCCTTTTACAAGCACACAACTGTTCTTATTCAGGGGATCTGGGTGCTGCCATAAAAATATATTCAACAATGAGATTATTTGTAACTAGTGACTCGGCGTGGCTGATTAAAATGAGCACGGCTTCTCAGAAGCTCTCCTGGAGCTCATTATTGCTAATACAAAGAGGCAAAGACGAGGAGCTGGTGATGATTAGCCCCAGAGGGCTGAGAAGAGGCCATGGTGAGGCATACACCATGTATTTGTCTACAGTTCAGAGGAAGACACGGGTTAAATCACTTGAATCTTTCCTTTACCTCTGAAACTCTGTGAGTACGCACTCAAGTGTCTTTGGAAGTGCAGAGGTGGGGTGGTGGGGTGGTGGGGTGGTGGGGTGGTCGTGGGCAGTCAGGAGCACTTGCCTGTTCTCTTGTTTCAAGTTGACCATGCTAATTAGAGACCTTGGTGGTTTGGGATTCCGTTACCCAGTGACTGCTGTCTCCCACTGCAGCCCTGTGCCATCTGAGATTTGAGACGACATCTACCTGTGTCCCCAAGGTCCCCCTCCAGAGGCTTCACTCTGGACAGCCTTGTTGACTTCCCTGCCTCTCCACTCCAGTCATGGTGAAGCCCCAGCTTGGCTTCTTTTACAGTTGGGCACAGCATTTTCTTTCTTTGGTTGACCTCGCTGCCTGAGAGTATTTTGTGAAAGCAACTTTAAAATTATTTGAAATGGCTTAATGCCTAACGCACACATTTGTCATTTGCTGAAGGGTTTTACAGTTTTACATAACTTCCTGAGTGTTTTTAACTTTGTGCTTATGGTCCAAGGCAATTATTGCAAAGGACACACTTTTATTAATTGAAATCATAAATACTTTGTAGGTGTTCTAATAAAATGAGGTGATTTAAGGTTTAAATGGCAGATTGAGTCATTCTGGAATAGCAGCACAGCCCACCTTGGTAAAAGCCAATGGAAAAATACAGAAGGAGAGTGAGAAAAGTTAAACAGCACCTCACAGAGGTCATGGGAAATGTCAGGAGTTTAGTTTGGTTTTTAGTTTTGTTCTTGCCGGGCTTTAGAGATGGAGCCCAGGATCTCACACATGCTAAGCAGTCCTCCTAGCCCTGAGCTACAGCGACAACCCCTCCTGAAGTTTAGAAAGATATTCTCATTGGAAATTTCATTTGCCAACTGTTTTTCCTTGATGCAAAGATTGGCAGGTGTTAATTTCTCAACCTGTTCCATCTTTCGGTAGAGCATGCCCTAATAGGGATGATTTTATGCTGTAACCACTTACTGGCCTTTTAAAATTACTTAACACTTAATTGGCCAACTCCTGCTTTCTATATACTGCATTGGTGAGAATCATTAATTTATTTTTTAAAAAGGAAATACAGATGCACTTTGACAGTATATATCCCCATAACTCCAACACAAATTGAAAATATCATCTGGGATAGGGGTATAAATCTGTCCATGGTGATATGCTTGCCTAGTATCTGTGAAGACCTGGGTTTGGTAGCCAGAACTGCAAAAACAAAAACAAACACACAAATCACCCATAAGTGAAAAGTGCATGTAGAGAGCTAGGCATGGCAGTGCACACTTATAATCCCAACACTTGGGAGGTAGAAGCAGAGGATCAAGAGTTCAAGACCAACTGGGCATGGTGGCACATGTCTTAATCCCAACACTGGGAGGTAGAGGCAAGCAGATCTCTGTGAATTGGAGGCCTGCCAGGACTACATAGTGGGGCCTGTCTAAAAAACAAAAACAAACAAACAAACAAATAAAAACAGTTCAAGACCAGCCTGAGCAGTCCAGCTACTTGAGACTGTGTTTTGGAAAAATAGGAAATCCATTTAGTGTCTGACATGGTAGCACACTGCTATAATCCCGGTACCGAAGAGGCTAAGGCAGGAAGGGTGCCTTGTTTAGCCTAGGCTGTACAGTATGTACCAGGCCAGTTAGGACTACAGAGTGATATGCTACCAAAAAACAAAAACAGGGCAAGATGGCTTAGCTGGTAAGGATCCTGGCCATCAGATGGCTTAACAGGTAAGGATCCTGGCCATCAGATGGCTTAACAGGTAAGGATCCTGGCCATCAGATGGCTTAACAGGTAAGGATCCTGGCCACCAATCCTAGCCATCGGAGTTGAGTTTGATCCTCAGAACTCACATGTTGAAAGGAGAGCCCTAAGGACTGAAACTTGTCCTCAGACCTCTGCCCAGGTGCTGTCATCTGCATGCATGTATGCACACTCTAAATAAGTAAATGTTAAAAATTAAAAATATACGTTTAAAGGCAGGTATGGGGATGTGCTTGTAATCCTAGCATTCAGGAGGCCAAGGCAGGAAGATAGCAAGTTCAACCCCACGCTGTGTTACATAGTGAGAACTTGTCTCAAAATATTCATTTAATATACATAATGTACGACATGACACAGCCTTGCAGAGTAAACAATTGAGTTTGGCGGCTTCCTCTCCTGATCTCAGGCTGACTAGGAGCTTTGCTGGGCTGGGGTTGCTCAGACCCACAAGAGAAAATAATACCACAAATTGTTAGCTTGAGAAAAGATCAAAGTTTGGATTTCAAAGTATGGGCCTAGGATGTAACGAAGTGGTAGATACTTGACTACCATGCCAAGGTGCCCTGGGTCATGGGTTTGGTGTCCTGTGTCCAAAAAAAAAAAAAAAAGAACAACAAAAAAAAGAATAGCCACCTCTAGAGAAGATCAGAGGGGCCTCCAGTAAGCTCCGCCTCCATCCCTCATGTTCCTTACATCTTCAACCACAGTGAGCCAGAAGAGGTTTTCAAAGCTAGAGGAAAGTTGCGTCCTCTGGGGATGTAACTCAGAGGTAGAACATGTAGTTAGCATGTACAAGGACCTGGGAATGGTCAATCCCCAGCACTAATCCCAACAAAGAGAAAAAGAGAAAAAGGAAAAGAAATAGGCTTAGTGTGACTGAAGAGCTGAATTTGAAATTTTATTTTGTTCTAATGAACTCTTCCACCCATTCATTCATTTGGGGGTGTTAAAGGTCACACCCAATTCTTTTTTTTTTTTAATTTTATTTATTTTACTTCACAATACCATTCAGTTCTACATACAATGGAGATTTCCAGAGCTAGGCATGGTAGTACATACCTGTAATTATAGCATTTGGGAGCCTGAGGCAGGATTACTAGCTTAGCCAGGGCTACAGAGTAAGCTCTAGGACAGCCTGGGCTAAAGTGAGACCTGCCTTCCAGAACAAAATCAAGCAACAATAAAAAAAAAAAAAAAAAAAAAAAAAAAGCTATGTGAGCACTCGGGAGGCAGAGACAGGTGGATCTTTGTGAGTTCAAGGCTAGCCTGGTCTACAGAGCGAGATCCAGGGAAGGCTCAAAGCTACACAGAGAAACCCTGTCTCGAAAAAACAAACAAACAAAAAAGGTTATGTGAAACCCAGTGTAACAGCAGAGTGCAAGTGCAATGGAAGAATTCTACTGACTTTTTGCACCACCACCCCTTTTTTTGTTTGAGAAAATAATTTTTTAAAAAACCTATTTTGTGAGCTGGTCAAGGTGGCACTCACTTTTAATCCTAACACTTGAGAGGCAGAGATAGATGGATCTCTGCGATTTCAAGGCCAGTGTGGTCTACATAACAAGTTCTAGGACAGTCAGGTCTACACAGAAACTGGTCTCAAACCAAACAACAACAAAGATCTTTTGTGTTAACATATGATAGACTTTTTTTTAAATTTCTAATTATTTTTTTATTTTTTTTATATATTTTTTATTTTACAATACTATTCAGTTCTACATATCAGTCATGGGTTCCCCTATTCTCCCCCCTCCCACCCCATCCCCTTACCCCCAGCCTACGCCCCATTCCCACCTCCTCCAGGACAAGTCCTCCCCCGAGGACTGTGATCAACCTGATAGACTCAGTCCAGGTAGGTCCAGTCCCTTCCTCCCAGACTGAGCCAAGTGTCCCTGCATAAGCTCCAGGTTTCAAACAGCCAACTCATGCAATGAGCACAGGACTTGGTCCCACTGCCTAGTTGCCTCCCAAACTGATCAAGCCAATCAACTGTCTCACCTATTCAGAGGGCCTGATCCAGCTGGGGGCCCCTCAGCCTTTGGTTCATAGTTCATGTGTTTCCATTCATTTGGCTATTTTTTTTTCAATAATTGAGTAAAACTGAAATTTATTATAAGCCACAGTCATCCTAGGGACCTCCATGCTATATATATAGCCTCTATGGTTCTATGGGTTGTGGTCTGATTGTTCTTTATTTTATATCTAGAATCCACCTATGAGTGAGTACATACCATGACTGTCTTTCTGGGTTTGGGTTACCTCACTCAGGATGATTTTTTCTAGTTCCATCCATTTGCCTGCAAATTTCATGCTTTCATTGTTTTTCTCTGCTGAGTAGTACTCCATTGTGTATATGTACCACATTTTTTTCATCCATTCTTCTGTTGATGGGCATCTAGGTTGTTTCCAGGATCTGGCTATTACAAATAGTGCTGCTATGAACATAGCTGAGCATGTATCTTTATGGTATGAATCAGCATTCCTTGGGTATATGCCCAAGAGTGGGATGGCTGGGTCTTGAGGTAGTTCGATTCCTAATTTTCTGAGAAACCACCATACTGATTTCCACAGTGGTTGTACAAGTTTACATTCCCACCAACAGTGGAGGAGTGTTCCCTTTGCTCCACATCCTCTCCAACATTGACTGTCAGTGGTGTTTTTGATCATAGCCATTCTGACAGGTGTAAGGTGATATCTCAGAGTCGTTTTGATTTGCATTTCTCTGATGATTAAGGATGTTGAGCATTTCTTTAAATGTCTTTCAGCCATTTGTATTTCTTGTTTTGTGAATTCTGTTTAGCTCTTTAGCTCATTTTTTAATTGGAGTGTTCAGTATTTTGATGTCTAGTTTCTTGAGTTCTTTATATACTGTGGAGATCAATCCTCTGTCAGATGTGCACACCCAATTCTTTAGGCATGCTGAGTTATACCTCCAGCTCTGTTTGTTTTGTTTGTTTGAGGCAGATTCTTAATGTGTAGCTCTGGCTGCCCTCACACTCACAGAGATCTGCCTGCCTCTACCTTTCCGGTGCTGGGATTAAAGGTGAGTGCCACCATGCCCAGCAAGTCTAGTTTTAATGAACTTGAACTTAGCTAGTGACTACTATACTAGCCAGCGAAGGGAAGGTTTCCACATGCTAGCACCAAACGTAGACTGTTTGACTGAATTCAAAACTTAACCTTGGGTTTGCACTCAACATAGAGAAAGTCGATTGTTAAAAACTCAAAGAATGGAAAGAGAAAAAAAATGTCATTTATTATTTAGGTGGGAGGAAAATCACATATAATCGTAAGCCAAATAGCTCATAAGGAAAAGTGTGGTTGATTGCCTGAATATTTGGTATCTGTGCACCACAACAAATCATCCCCATTCTCTCCCTCCATCCCTTCCTTCCTTTCTTCCTTTCTTCAAATAAATGGAATGGAGTGAATTGGCAGATAAATTTGGCACTATGTAGCATGGTGAAATATAAATGAATAACAAACACCAGAAGGCCTAAGTGGATGTGGATTAAATTAAATATTTACACACTACACAGCACATCTTTTGTGAAGGGCAAGTCTATGAACCAGAAGCTTCAATAATAAAAGGGGTTGGAAATGGTTTTGTTTGTAGGAAGCCTGCTGTTTGACACCTGGGCCAAAGACAATGTAACCCAGCTGCCAGCAGGTAACCCAGGTATCACAAAATAAAGTCATCCAACTGTTTTAAAACTGCATTTATATCTGTGGATGAAGGAAAAATGAATAATGTATATGTCAGACACATCGGTGACGATTATTTCTGTCACGTTGGGTGGCTGTTGTTACTATGGGTAACCCTTCGTGTTTTCTCCAGGTTTTCAGCATGGAGCTGAAGCTAGTTTTATTGTGTTTCTTGAAACAAAGCTTCAGTACATGTCCAACCCTAGCCTTGAGCTTGCTGTTGCTTCCACTCCCAGAGGGCCACGTTTACAGGTATGTACCATCATGCTGAGCCTTGAAATACTTTTAATGGGGGTGGTGTGAGGATGTGGGTTGGGGGTTGGACCAGGAGGACTGCTCGGTGGGTAAAGTGCTTGTATACAAACGTGAGGAGCAGAGTTCAAATCCCCGACACCCGCAGAAAATAATCAATTAAATAAAGCCAGTTATGGTGACACATACCTATAATTCTGGTGCTGGCGCTATGGAGAGGTCTAGCTAGTTGGTGAGCTCCCTGTCCAGTGAGAGACTCTATCTCAAAAAATAAAGCGGAGAAGAATAGAGGAAGACACCCAATATCAATGTCCGACTTCCATACGAGCATACACATAAAAATAAAATATTACTTTCAATAAAGAAAAGCAGAAAAGAGGCTCATACAGTGAACACTCAACACACGCAGACTGCATTAATAAGTCCTAATTTGTCTTATTTGCTTTGAACATTTCCCTCTTCTCTCTCTTTTTCTCTCCCCCCATTTGTCCATTCCTCCTTCCTTTCTTTCCTCCCCTCCCCCCTTCCTTCCTTCAGCTAAAGTAGCTGAAGTTCCCAGCCCATCTTCATTGCCCCTTCCTCCCAGGAGTAACCATCAACACGAATCCCAGTGCTTTCCACCCATTTTAAGTGCTTCTTCTGACATATGCGTGCACTTGTGAGCAAAAAACATGAAACACATGTGCGCTTTGAAAGTCACAATGAATTATATTGCATTTGGGAGCTGGGGGGCTGTTTATTTTGAAATGAGAGTCATGGTATACAGGCCAGTCACACTCTTGAGACTCCTGCCTCTATCTCTTAAATAGCTGGAATTACAGGAATGTACCCCCAATTTACTATTTTTCATTTAATTTTATGTCTGTAAGATGCTGAAACACATTAGGATATATCTATTTGAGACAAAGTTTCTCTGTGTAGCTTTTGGTGCCTGCCCTGGATCTCGCTCTGTAGTCCAGGCTAGCCTTGAACTCAGAGATTCACCTGGCTCTGCCTCCTGAGTGCTGGGATTAAAGGCATGCGCCACCACTGCTTGACAGGATATAGTTTTTTTAAGTGCTCCATCAAAGCCACTACCAACCCAGTGAGATGGCTCAGTGAGTCAAGGCACTTGCTGCCAAACCTGACGACCCAGTTCAATCCCTGAGTCCCCACATGGTGGAAGAAGAGAATTCACACCACCCCTAGGTTGTCCTCTGACTACACACACACACACACACACACACACACACACACACACACACACACACACGGTGGGGTTTGCACATACAGTAAGTAAATAAATGGTGAAAAGGGGAAAAAAGGCTTAGGAAGAAAATAAAAACAAACCACTAAGACAATAACAAAAGGTGACTTTTTGTTGCACTCCTTGGGATAAGAGAGTAGCTGGATGGAGAACATTTGGCTAGCATTTGCAAAGCTTTGGTTTGATCCCCAGCACAAAGGAGATGGGACAGAGAGAGAGAGACAGAGACAGACAGAGAGACAGAGATAGAGACACAGACACAGAGAGAGACAGAGACACAGAGACAGAGAAAGACAGGGTTCATATATGTATATACGAGAAGGCCAGAGGACAACCTGGCATTATAGTTCTCTTTTTAGAGACAGGGCCTCTTCCAGACCTAGAACTTGTCTAGTTGGGTGGCCAGTGAACCCCAGAGACATACTTGTCATCATTTCCCCTGAGCTGGGATTACATGTGCATGTCACCATGACTGGCTCGTTTTCAGGATTGCAGAGCAAGCCCTTTACCGACTGAGCTTTCTTTGCAGCCCCCCCCCCCCCCCCCCCCCCCCCGGGACTTTTCATTTTACCCTTTTGCTTCCAGTAGAGAACAAAAGTGCTGGGCAGAGTGACTCATTGCTGAACAAAGGCAAGAGTCAAGAAATGAGCTGTGGGCTAGGCATAGTGGCACACACTTTTAAGCCTAGCATTCTGCAGGCAGAGGCAGGAAGACCTCCAAGTTTGAGGCTAGCCAGGGCTACACAGTGAGCCTCTGTGGTTATTTGTTGTTGGCTGTTTGCTCATTTTAATGAAAGCAAAAATAAAATAAAAAGGAGGAGGAGAGGAAGAGAGCAGGGACCCTGGCATAGCAATGCACCAGTGGTCCCGACTCCCGGAGAGGCCGAGGCAGAGGACAGTCTCCGAAACAGCAAGAACTTGTCTCAAAACAAAGAAAGAAAGAAAGAAAGAAAGAAAGAAAGAGAAGGAAGGAAGGAAGGAAGGAAGGAAGGAAGGAAGGAAGGAAGGAAGGAAGGAAAAGAAAGAAAGAGAGAGAGAAGGAAGGAAGGGAAAAAAGAAAGGAAGGAAGGAAGGAAGGAAGGAAGGAAGGAAGGAAGGAAGGAAGGAAGGAATAACAGAGAAGAAAAGTAGTGCTAGATAGAGAAGAAAAAGGGGAGAGTCGGATGGTGGTGGTGGAGGTGGTGGCGCATGCCTTTTATCCAGCACTTGGGAGGCAGAGGCAGGCAGATCTCTGTGAATTTAAGGCCAGCCTGGGCTACAGAGCAAGATCCAGGACAGTCAGGACTACACAGAGAAACCCTGCCTCAAACTGAACAAAACAAAACAAAAAAAGAAAAAGCAATAGAAATGGAGGGCAAATTAGCTGGCACACTCTTTTCAATCCCAAGCACTCAGAAGGCAGAGGCAGGCAGATTTTGGAGATTCCAGGCCAGCCTGATTTACAGAGAGAGTTCCAGGATAGCTGGCTATACAAAAAAATCCCGTCTTGAGAAAACAAGAGAAATAAGGGAGGACAAATGAAAGGAAGAGAAAATGGCCATTTGGACCAAGCCTGTGCAGGTACAGATGTCCACAGCTTGGGAAAGACACACCAGAGTTTATGGAGATTGAGAGGAAGCCTAGATGTCAGCCTGCTGTGCCCTTTCATACCCCAGCTGGTAACCCCAGGGTTAGAGGAGGGGCTGAAAGCAGATCTTCACATCTCCGAGGACAGTGTCCCAGAACACTGAAGCCACCAGAGATAATATCTGTAGACTGTTGGGGTCAGAAAATGGGATCTTTTGACAATGTTTAATCCTCATTGACCGAGTCTAATGAACATTCAGAATGGAGCAGAGGAACAAAATGAGCCTGTGAGCCATCATGCCACCTTGGCAGCCCTCAGTCTCTCCCCTAAGAAGGAGAGATTACTTTGTTTCCCAGTGTTTTCCCTACTGATCGGATGTTACTAACTTGATAAAGTAAATTTTCTTAGTCACACCTTGGGCAGAGTCATAAATGTCAGGACACTTTTAGTTAAAAGAAAAAGTCAATTGCTTGGTATGGTGATGCATGCCCATGACCCTAGGACCCAGGAGGCAGACACAGGCGGGTAGGTGTGAGTTCAAGCCAACCTGATCTACATACCAAGCTCCAGGTTAGTCAAGGCTATAGAGAGAGACCTTGTCTGAAACAAGCAAAATGAGACAAACAAACAAACAAACAAAATGGTTAAAAGAAAAGGAAAGTGCAGTCTGATTTACCAATGCTGTTGGCGGTGCTGGAGACTGAGTGTGGGTCTTTATTCATGCTAGGGAAGGATTCCACCATAGAGCTAGTCTCCTAGCCTCGTATATCTAAATTAATATTTGCCTCTTGCTTTTCTCTAGTCCTCTAGTTTCTTTGCTATGAAATGGAACAAACATATCCTTCATAAACATTTCATCTTATTAGAGAAGTGCCATGTGGTCTTTCCTGGCTACATGACTCCCCCAGTCATGTGTTCATTGGATGTGTGCATATATGTGTGCGGGTCCATATGCATGTATATGTGTGTGCATATGGAGATCAGAATTCAGTATTTTCTTCTACTGTCCTCTACTTCATTTTTTATTTTATTTTATTTTACTTGTTTTATTTATTTACTTCTTTTGAGACAGGGTTTCTCACTGAACCTGGAGCTCACCAATTACCTGGACTGGCCAAAGAGCAAGCACCAGGGATCCTCCAATTTTTCCATTCCCAAATGACTTCATCCCAGCAACATAATGCCCAGCTTTTTACATGATGTTGGGGATTCATCTGAAGTCATCATGCTGTGTGGCAAATACTTTACCAACTGAGAAATTTCCCCTGCTCGCTCTCATTGAGTTAAAAAAAAAAATAGATTTATTTATTTTTATTAATGTGTATGAGAGTTTTGCGTGCACTCATGCATGTGTACCACATGCATGCCTGGTGCCTATGGGGGACAGAAGAGAACACTGAATCTCCTGGAACTGGAGATGGTTGTGACTGGGACCTGAACCTGGTCCTCTACCAGAGCAGCAAGTGATCTTAACCACTGAGCCATCTCTCCAGCCCCTCTTTGGGCCTTGATGCCTTTCTGGTCTTAGGTTTCTGTGGTAGTTAGAAAGAAAATGGCCCCCAAAGGCTCATAGGGGGTGGCACTATTAGGAGGTGTGGCCTTGCTGGAGGAGGTGTGGTTTGTTGAAGGAAGTATGTCTCAGTAACTTCCTGTGCCTTCAGATACAGACACAGAACTCTCAGCTACCTCTCCAGCACCATGTCTACCTGCATGCTGCCATGCTTCCTGCCATGATGATAATGGACTATACCTCTGAACTGTAAGCCACCCAATTCAATGTTTTCCTTATAAGAGTTGCTGTGGTCATGGTGTCTCTTCACAGCAATAGAAACTCTAAGACAGCATCTAAGTACCCACTCATTCATGTAAGTGTTGGGGCAAGGTCTTCAATGGGACCCATATGATTCCTTGACATGGGAGAGTCACCCTAGCTTGACCATATCTGGCACACTCTGCTTCACCTCATTCACTGAGACAGGAGTATCTTTCTTGCTGTCTTTGGTTTTAGCTCTGAACCTCCAAGTCATGCTACCTCACTCCTGTCCCGGTCTGACGAGCCAGAACCCTGAGTCGTCTTCTTAGCAGGCCTCTAAGCATCTGGACAGTACACTTCCAGTGATGGTGACAGAGAGCGGAAGCAGCCTCAGGCTTTTGTGACAAGCCTTACTGAAGCACCTCCCTCTGTTGTTATCACCTCTGAGGGGAAGACGGGGTTGCAGGAGATCCACTGTTGGAACATGGAGTCCTGTGAGGAGAATTCCAAGTGCTTGTGAGAAAACTCCAAGAAAACAAGAGTCTTGTGACCTCAGTTTCTTCAGAACACAGGACTGTTCCTGGAATGTGCTCTAGTGCCCCTCCCAGATGTGGCAGAGAGGAGTGAGTTCACTTTAGATTATTCATTACAGCTGAATTTGTTCGTATGCCTTTATGGAAAAACATGTTTCTGCAACATGTGGCTAGTCCTTGTGATTATAAACTTTACTCAGGTGACTCTTGTTAACCCTCAGAGTAGAAATTGTCTGATGCTCTGAATAAAGTTGGCTATTGCATGAGACTTTAGTCTGCCTAATTTTTTAGGCTCCCACTCTCCCAGGTTCACACCACCAACTAGAGCGGGAAACAATCTGCTTCTCACTGTTGGACGTCATCAAGTCCTGATGACCTCAGAGAGAACTTCTCCCTTGTTGCTAGTTGAAATCACTCCCCTGATCTCTATCATTTTCACTTATAGGAAGCAAAGCCTTCCCAAGGCAAACATCATTTAGTTTCAGATGGGGACCTTGAGCCTTCTGAGCGTGTTTTCATAGCTTATGTAGCATACAGCAAAAGTCACTGTTTCTCCATTACCATGGGGACATAGGTTACGCTCACTTGTTTATTTTTCACAGTGCTAGGGATGAGATCCTAAGGACTCACCGTGAGCTCTGCAACTAAGTCCTGCCCCCAGCGCTTTGAACTTAGTAAGTTCAGGAATAAGCACAGTGGTTTCAGTCAAAATCATAGGTTAACAACTGTACAGGTGGCAAACGTATGTGGAAAGAGTGAAAGTGGCCCCCTTTGCCCGTCTGCTCCTCCTCCTGCATCAGGGGACAGCTCTCAGGGCGACACCGGGGAAGCAGAGAGCAGTCCTCGCCAGGCACTGAATTTGCCAGCACCGTGATCTTGGACTTTCCAGAATCTGAAACGAAATAAGTAGAAATAAATGAATGCTCTTTGTATATTTAAAAATAATGGATAGCCAAAGTATAGAATGTATAACCAATGTATAGAAGGAAGGAGTGTAAGGGACTGGAGAGATGGCTCAGTGGTGAAGAGTGAGTGGCCTTCTTGCCAGAGGACCTGGGTTCGGTTTCTAGTGTCTACGTGATAGCTTACAACTGTCCGTAATTCCAGTTCCAGGCTCTCCACAGGTGGTAGGCATGCAGGAAGTACACTTATACATGTGGGGGAAATACTCATTCACAAAAAAATATATAAACTTCATAACATATAAACTTATATGTTAACTTATATGTTATATATATATTTAATAAATATTTTAAGTGAGGTAGTATAGTTCATGGGCTTAGTATACTCCAAGTCCCAGCACAGGAAGAAAGGAAGGAAGAAAGGGAGAGAGGGAGGAAGGGAGGAAAGGAAGATGAGAGGGAAGAGTGAAACTGAGCTAAGGTATGTATCATGCTGAAAGTAATGCTTGCTTACTAATAAATGCTTATAGAATGTTTGCTGTTCACTGTAGCATTGAGCGCTTACTGCATACTAGTGGGTTTTTTTGTTTGTTTGTTTTGTTTTTGAGATGGGGTTTTTCTGTGTAGCTCTGGCTGTCCTGGAACTCTCTCTGTAGACCAGGCTGGCCTCAAACTCAGAAATCTTCCTGCCTCCACCTCCCAAGTGCTGGGATTAAAGGTGTGCGCCACCACTGCCCAGCAGTTTTTTAATTTTTCTTTTAAGACATTTTATTATTTTGATCTCCACAGCACAAATGTGGAAGTTAGAGAACAACTCCGAGGAGTCAGTTCTCCTTACACCATGGAGATTCTGGGGCTGGAACTCAGATCCTCAGTTCTCCTTACACCATGGAGATTCTGGGGCTGGAACTCAGATCCTCAGTTCTCTTTACACCATGGAGATTCTGGGGCTGGAACTCAGATCCTCAGTTCCCCTTACACCATGGAGATTCTGGGGCTGGAACTCAGATCCTCAGTTCTCCTTACACCATGGAGATTCTGGGGCTGGAACTCAGATCCTCAGTTCTCCTTATACCATGGAGATTCTGGGGCTGGGCTGGAACTCAGATCCTCAGTTCTCCTTATACCATGGAGATTCTGGGGCTGGAACTCAGATCCTCAGTTCTCCTTACACCATGGAGATTCTGGGGCTGGAACTCAGATCCTCAGTTCTCCTTACACCATGGAGATTCTGGGGCTGGAACTCAGATCCTCACTTCCCCTTACACCATGGAGATTCTGGGGCTGGAACTCAGATCCCGAAGCAGGGTGGCGAAAATCTTCCCCTGCTGAGTCATCTTACCGCCACCGGCCTTTCATGGCTTCATTACAGTATAATCTATGTACCCTAGGATCTCACCACTTTTAGTAAGGTATACGTTCACATCCATCACCCCAGAAGGGTCCCTCAAGGCATTTGCTGTCACTCTCTGTCCCTTGTCCCCGACCCTGTTGTCTTTTCCATGTAAATGGACTCCCAAGGTGTCTGTTCTTTGTCTGGTTTCTTTCACTTAGCTTAGTATTTCTGCTGCTTAGCTATGAATAGGTATGGACATTCACACACAAAAGTCTTTCTGTGTATGTGTGTGTCTGTGTGTGTGTGTGTGTGTGTGTGTGTGTGTGTGAGAGAGAGAGAGAGAGAGAGAGAGAGAGAGAGAGAGAGAGAGAGAGAGAGAGAGAGCCACCTCATCTCAGAAGGGAGAAACCTGTGTCTGTAAGAGGTTAGCTAACTCTCAGGCAGCCCTTCTGCTCTGACAAAGCCAGCGTTCGGCCTAATCTGATTCCACATCCCATCATCTTTTTACCCTGGGATGAGCTCTGGCTGGGTGTTTGCCTTCTTGAGCAAAGATGGGTGTGGTGCACCGGGAGGATGCTGCCGTGGCCTTTCTTCTAGTCCAGGCTGTGATCTTGTAACAAATCAGGTGAATAATGGGGCCTTGGGCCAGGGAAAGAGGGCCTGGTCTTTTCGTCACCTAGTTCAGGATATCAAGCCCCGGAAATGACTCACATGACTCATCTATTTCTTCGAGTTGGAGATGAGACTTCAGTCTAGACTTAACAAACGTGGCAAATGAGCAAGCTGGCCACTGTGAAGAGGCTCGCATCACTGCGGGCTTCGACAGTCTTGCAGGTCTCTGGCCAGCAGCAGAATGGAAGAAATTTTTACTTCCTTCTTGTCTCTGAGTCAGCAAGTCGTTTCTGAAATCACATCTGCTAACAAGTCAAGGCAACCTCTGCACGGGGCGCTCCCGTCGCCTTGTGTTGTATAATTTGTCAAAACACCAGCAGCTGGGTGTTCAGACAGATCCTAGGAAGATTTGGGAAATGACATCGTCGGATTGAACAGATGGAGCAAAAATGCCCACTTTCTGGAATTGATCTGTCCGGGATTTTTAATAAAAGCCCCGTCTTCTCTGTTCACGTCCGTCTGTACCACTGTCTCTAGGGGAGGTATGCGAGGGTACGCAAGCACGCAAGTGGCCTGGTACTTCCTCTCACTCATCGACACAGGACCTGTCTCGTTCAGCTTTGTCCTCCCACGGAGCACGGCATGAAGCCTTGTAACGTCAGACCTCCCTCACAGCTCTCCTAAACTAGGGCAATCAATCAGCCTCTCCGTGGCTGCTCTCTGTGCACCTTTCCTTGATCCTGTCTCGTTTCTAGGCTAATCTTAGTTATCTTTCTAATGCGCTTTCTTTTTTTAACTTAAAGAAAAATGGCATTTTGCTATTTCATTTCAAATAAGACAACGGCAATACAAGACATTTCCGTGTGGTTTATTTACTTTTGCAGGGCTGTAGATCAAATAAATCCAGGGACCATTGCATATAATAGGAAGGGCTCTGTTCCTGAGCTACATCCCTGTCGCAAATCAGTCTTTTAAAAATAATTTTAATTAACTAACATATGTATGTATGTATGTATGTATGTATGTATGTATGTATGTATATATGTATGTCTTTTGAGACAGGATCTCACTAGGTAGCCTAGGCAGTCCTTGAACTCCTGATCCTCCTGCCTCAGCCTCCTCAGTGTCAGCATTATAGATGCATGCCACTATGCCTGGCCCCAAACTCATCTTTTTTTAATTTTTACTTTTACATCTGTAGTGCTAGCATTCAAATCCCAGGCCTCCCATATACTAGACTAGTGCTTTACCACACTAAACTACACTTCCCCAGCCCTAGCTGTGTATTTTAAAGATGGCTGGCTACTGGCATATGGGATGACCCAAGGTAAACAAACAAAAAAGTTCAAGGCTGTCAATTACTGTGCAACAAAATCCATTTTCCTTAGCAGATTCTCAGCGACCTGACTCGCAACCTGCAGCTTGACATCTCACTACTCAGCTCCTCCTCCCTTTGAAAGGTCGTTTATTTATTCCTACAAGCCTCGCATCTGCTTCAGGCCTGAGTGGGAAGTAAGTGTTCAACACAGGCCCCTTGTTAGACTGACAGCTGCTTTGACCCATCAAGAGCAGTGTTCATGCAGTCAAGCGTCCAAGGCTTCTCCCAATTCCTCCATCTTTCTTCTTGTCGGTGGAGGTTTAGGGATGGCAAATGAATGATTAATTTTACTCTTCCCGAAGTGGAACCACTGATTCATTCAGCCTACATCTTGACGTTTTTCTAAAGGTCAGTCTTTATTTTAGGATAGTAGAAATGGCCATGCTTCAAAATAGAAGAAATTCATTGACAAATACCAAGTAAGCTGGATATGGTGGTACATGCCTGCAATCCTAGCACTTGGGAGGCTGCAACAGAAAGACTGTAAGTTCAAGGCTAGCCTGTGCTACACAGCAAGACCTTGGTTTTTGTTGTTGTTGTTTTTGTTTTAGAAGGAAGGAAGGAAGGAAGGAAGGAAGGAAGGAAGGAAGGAAGGAAGGAAGGAAGGAAGGAAGGAAGGAAGAAAGGAAAGAGAAAGAAGGAAAGAAAGAGAAACAGACTGAGCAGTGGTGGCACATGCCTTTAATCCCAACACTCAGGAGGCAGAGGCAAGTGGATCTCCAAGTTCAAGTCCAGCTTGATCAACATAGCCAGGTCTACACAGAAAACCATGTCTGGAAAAACCAAAACCAAAACAAACAAACAAACGAAAAACACAAACCACATACAAAAAACCCAACCAACCAACCAACCAAACAAACAAAAACCAAACCAAACAAAACAATAACAAAAAAAGTGAAATAATAAGTACCAATTTTCCTAATATTGGTAGCGTAGTGAATGTAATTTGAAAGATTTTGCTGTTATTGTTGTTGCTGGGTTTATTGTTGTTGTTTTTGTTTTTTTGAGACAGGGTTTCTCTGTGTAGTTTTGACGCCTTTCCTAGAGCTCACTCTGTAGACCAGGCTGGCCTCGAACTCACAGAGATCCGCCTGTCTCTGCCTCTCGGGTGCTGGAATTAAAGGCATGCACCACCACCGCCCGGCAGCTGTTTGTTTTTTTAAGACAGAGTCTCTCTATATTGCCCTGGCTATAGTGGAATTTACTATGTAGACCAGATTAGCCTGGCTTTAAACTCACAGAGATCTGCTGGCTTCTGCCTCCTGAGTGCTGGAATTAAAGGAGTTCACCACCATGCCTAGCCCCATCTGAAAAGTTATTAATGGTCATTTGAAGTTGAACTGCTGGTTACTGTTGTTTTTTGTTTTGTTTTGTTTTTTTGAGTTTCTCTGTGTAGCCCTGACTTTCCTGGAACTCTTTCTGTAGACTAGGCAGGCTGGCCTCGAACTCTGCTTCCCTCTGCCTCCCTCTGCTTCCCAAGTGCTGGGATTAAAGATATGTGCCGCTGGGCGGTGGTGGCACACACCTTTAATCCCAGCACTCAGGAGGCAGAGGCAGGCAGATCTCTGTGAGTTCGAGGCCAGCCTGGGCTACCAAGTGAGTCCCAGGAAAGGTGCAAAGCTACACAGAGAAACCCTGTCTCAAAAAAAAAAAAAAAAAAAAAAATGTGTGCCACTGCTGCTGCTGCCACCAGCGGCTTTTTTAAGGGGAGGGGTGGGGAAGAGGTTGGATTTTCGAGACATGATTTCTTTGTGTAGCTCTGGTTGTCCTGCTAGTTATTGTTTTAAGAAAACATAAAAATTGGAGCTGAGGGTATAACTGAGTTGCAGAATGCTTGCTTAGTTGTGTGCAATCTCCAGTTTGTAAATAAATAAAGGAAGGGGCTGGAGCTATAGATCAGTGGTAGAGCACTTGCCCAGTGCACAGGAGGCCTGTATAGAGTTTGGTAAATACTACAAAAAATAAGTAAGTAAAGTGCTATGCTTTTTTTTTTTTTTTTTGGTTTTTTCGAGACAGGGTTTCTCTGTGTAGCTTTGCGCCTTTCCTGGAACTCACTTGGTAGACCAGGCTGGCCTCGAACTCACAGAGATCCGCCTGGCTCTGCCTCCCGAGTGCTGGGATTAAAGGCATGCGCCACCACCGCCCGGCTGAGTGCTATGCTTTTGATATATGGTTTGACCCTCAAGGGTTCATATGCTGCAGGCTGAGTATTCCATGTAAAGTGTACTGGAAGGTGATGAAATTTCTCAAATGTGTAGCCTATAGGAAGTAATGAAGTCATTGGAGGCTTGACTTTAGAAGGGATTAATGCCATCTTAGGGGAATTGGTTAGACCTTGGGGGGCTGAAATAGTCACTAAGAGGGCGCGGTGGTGGCGCACTCCTTTAATCCTAGCACTTAGGAGGCAGAGGCAGGCAGATCTTTGTGAGTTTGAGGCCAGCCTGGTCTACAGAGCGAGAGGCAGGAAAGGCACAAAGCTACACAGAGAAACCCTGTTTTGAAAAAACAGAACAAAACAAAACAAAAAGTCACTAAGAGGATGGGTCATTGTAAAGAAGCCCCCTCCTCTCTGTTAGGCCCTCTGAAGGCGCTGTTCCCAGCTCTCAGTCACACTCTGTGAAGATGCAGCACAAGGTCTGTGATGATTAATCTGGATTGTCAACTTGATGCCATTTAGCATCAGCAGCAAAACATACTTCTGGACATGTCTAAACTTTCTAATGAAAGATTATCTAGATTGTTAGTTGAGATGGGATGACATATCCTACATGAGTGTGATGTTATTCCATGGGCTGGAGTCCTGGACTGAACGACAAGGAGAAAGTGAGCTGAGCACAGATTTTTTTCTCTGTCTGTCTGTCTGTCTGTCTCTGTCTCTGTCTGTCTCTCTCTCTCTGTGTCTCTCTGTCTCTGTCTGTCTATTTGTCTCTGTCTCTGTCTGTCTGTCTGTCTCTGTCTCTGTCTCTCTCCCTACTGTAGACTCAATATGACCAGCTGTCTCCTGCTGCCGCACCTTACACAATGGACTGTGTCCTCCGGAACCATAAGCAAAACTCACCCCTTCTTCTGTCAGGTTCTTAGTTATAGTGACCAAACAAGTGACTCTGAAGCCCTCACTAGATCTGGCTACTCAAACTTGGATGTTTCAGCCTTAAAAACTAGGAACCCAAATAAACCTCCTTTGCGCTCTCTCTCTCTCTCTCTCTCTCTCTCTCTCTCTCTCTCTCTCTCTCTCTCTCTCTCTCTCACACACACACACACACACACACACACACACAGAGAGAGTTCGGTGCCTGTGGAGGCCAGAAGAGGGTGACAGATCCCCTGGAGCTGGAGTTACAGGTGATTGTGAGCTGCCCACTGTCAGTGCTGGGAACTGAACTGGGGTCCTCTGCAAGAGCAGCAAGCGCTCTGAACTGCTGAGCCGTCTCTCTAGCGCCCAGGGAAAATCCTATATAGGCCTTCATAGAATGTTATAGGCTCCCTAGAATTCACACATCACAAGGATAACAGTTAACAGTTCCACCAATCAGTGATGTTCTGGGACATGGGTGAGGTGAAACCAAGAGAATAATAAAGTCTAGCTTGTTTCAGATTACCACGCAACCTGTACATTTAACAATGTGTCAATGGTTTTACAGTCATAAAGTCCTGGACTATTGTGTGTGGCCAGCCATGTTAGTCTGTGAATTTAAAACTCCTTTAAATATAAAAAGATGTGTACTACTCAAAAAAAAAAAAAAATGAAGCTGGGCAATGGTGGCACACACCTTTAATCTCAGCACTTGGGAGGCTAGAGGCAGGTGGATCTCTGAATTTGAAGCCAGCCTGGTCTACACAGTAAGTTCCAGAATAGCCAGGGATTCGCAGAGAAACTCTGTTTTGAAAAACTAAAATAGGGGCTGGAGAGATGGCTAATTGGTTAAGAGCACTGGCTGTTCTTCTAGAGGATTCTAGGTCAATTCCCAGCACCTACATGATAGCTCACACTGTCTATAAATCCAGGTCTAGGGGATCTGAACCCTCATAACAATGCACATAAAATAAAACTAAATAAATTATTTATTTATTTTTTTTGGTTTTCCAAGACAGGGTTTCTCTGTGTAGCTTTGGAGCCTGTCCTGGAACTTACTCTGTAGCCCAGGCTGGCCTTGAACTCACAGAGATCTACCTGCCTCTGCCTCCCGAGTGCTAGGATTAAAGGCGTGTGCCACCAACACCTGGCTAAATAAATTATTTAAAAAAGAAAAACAAAAATAAATAAGTAAATAATAAATACATACATTAAAGCATTCCTTTAAAACTAGGAAAAATAATAGTTAACAAATTAGACCAAGGGTTAACTTAGTGCTACATGGGAGCCTTTAGGGGGAGCTGGGCAAAAGAAGTGACAATGCTACCAAGCAAGAGGCAGTATGACTGACAGAGAAGCTGGGAAAGATGTTCAGTTCACCATAAACCAAAACACCAGGCTTCTGTGAGCAAAAAAGGAAACAAAATCAGTGATACCGTCTCACAGTGACATGTGACAAAATGCAGAATCTGGACCAAAGTGATCCATTACTTGATGGCCTGACTTTAGGTCCCCGGAACCTGTGTCAAACCAGATTGGTAGTGCATGCTATAATTCCAGAACTCCCACGGCAAGATCAGAGGTGGAGACAGACTCCCACAGACGCTCTCAGGCCAGCTCTTCTGCAGTATGCATTGCAGCAGTAAACAGTCAGTGAGACACCCCCTGAAACGCTGTGGAAGCTAATGACGTTTGAGAGTTTCCTCTGATTTCCACAAGTGTGCTGTGGCATGGCCACACTCTTACACAAATACATCACACAAAGACAGACACAAAAATAAATAATACCATTTTTTTTAAAAAGGAGGAACTCAGGGTCTAGTCATGGTGGTACACACCTTTAATCCCAGCACTTAAGAGGTAGACATAGATGGATCTCTGTGAGTTTGAGGCTATCCTAGTCTACATAGCAAGTTCCAGGTCAGCCGGGCCTCATAATAGACCCTGTTTCAAAACACAAAAACAAACAAACAAATAAAAAGAGATGTTTCAGTGCACCTTATCGCTTTTTTAGAGGACCAGAGTTCAGTTCCCAGCACCCACACTGAAAACTCACAACCACTGTAATTCTAGCTCCTGGGGATCCTTTGCCTTCAACAACACCTGCACTCATGAATACACACACACACACACATTTAAAAAACAAAAAATAAAGCCGGGCGGTGGTGGCGCACGCCTTTAATCCCAGCACTCGGGAGGAAGAGCCAGGTGGATCTCTGTGAGTTCGAGGCCAGCCTGGGCTACCAAGTGAGCTCCAGGAAAGGCGCAAAGCTATGCAGAGAAACCCTGTCTCGAAAAACCAAAAAAATAAATAAATAAATAAATAAAAATAAATAAATAAATAAATAAATAAAATCCCCCCCCAAACCCCCGCGAGATAGGGTTTCTCTGTGTAGTTTTGGTGCCTATCCTGGATCTTGCTTTGTAGACCAGGCTGGCCTCGAACTCACAAAAATCTGTCTGCCTCTGCCTCCTGAGTGCTGGGATTAAAGGCATGCACCATCACTGCCTGGCCAAAAAATAAAATCTTTAAAAATGAGAAACTCGAGCGTGTGTGTGTGTGTGTGTGTGTGTGTGTGTGTGTGTGTGTGTGTGTGTTTTGCAGCATAAAAGCTGCACAATCCTTATGGAAAGCAGTGTTGCAAAATGTTTCCTAAGGTGTGACAATTTACTTCTGACACCTATACTTAGGGAATGATCCTCAACAAGGAACAAATACAGCATGCTAAGAGGTTATTTATCAGAATTTTGCTTCTGGTTTCAAGTGACCTAAATATTAGACAATTAGAGAAAGCAATAGCAATTATTATATGTTTCTTTGATGGGATATGAAGTAGTAAATATGAATCAACCAGGGCAAATCCCACAAGCATGCCTAGAAAGCAAGTTGTAGAATATATACTGTATGAAACGAGGTGAAATGTTTGAAGCATGCAAATAGTATTATGTATTACTCAGGACCACATATATATAAATATATGATATGGTAAAGTGTTAAAAAATGCATCGTTGGATAGTCACCGACTTCCAGAAAGTGGTTAAGTGGGTTAGAGAAGGAGGGAACTGCAAGTGAGGAGGGTTACACGGAGGTAAGACTTGCATGGGTAATGCCCCTCCCCCCACGTCTCTGTCTCTCTCTGAGGACTGAATCTAGGACCTTATACGTGATAAGCACACATGCTAACACTGAACTGCATCTCTAGACACATAATGTGTCATCTTACAACTCAGTGCTGGTCATGGGTGTCCTTTTTATTATTGTTTACAACTTTTTGTGTATCTTGAATATTTTGTGACAAATATAGAATATTAAGTGCTTGAATGAAAGGATTGTTGAATATTTTCACAATAAAGAAATGATGAAGCCAGCGGTGGTGGCGCACGCCTTTAATCTCAGCACTCGGGAGGCAGAGGCAGGCAGATCTCTAAGTTCGAGGCCAGCCTAGTCTACAGAGTGAGTTCCAGGATAGCCAAGACTACACAGAGAAACCCTGTCTCAGAAGAAACCAAACAATTAAAATAAATAAATAAATGAAATGAAATGATGCATGTTTGAGGAAGTAGGTTATTTACCGATTTGAACTTTACAAAACGTGTACATGTATCCAAGCATCCCATGGCACACTATAAACAATGGAATTTTATGCTGTTATGAAATGGTCTAAAAAACCAAAAAAATGGGGTCCTAGAGAGTTGGCTCAGCAGTCAAGGGAGCTTACAGCTCTAGCAGATTACCTGAGTTCATATCCCAGCACCAATACAGGGCAGTTAACAAATCCAAGGGAATAGTCAATTCTTTCTGTCCTCTGTGGGCACCCGAATACTTGTATGCACACACAGAGACACAGACACACATACACACATATAAGCACACACACAAATTTTAAAAATAATTTTAAAAAAATTAAGGGCTGTGTATATAGCTGAGTGATAGAATGCTCTTGCTTACTATGCACAGGACCAGGGTTTGATGAAAAAAAATTAAATTAAAAAAAAAGATGAAGCTATCAAGTAGTTCCACAGAAAAGTCAATGTACTAACATGGAAAATATCCAAATTATGACATTCATTGTTAAACAAATTACATAGTCAAAACAAATGCAACTTTGTGAAGTTGCTACCAAAAAACCTTGCAAAGAAATATCCCAAAGCTGGATGTGCCAGTACACCGCTTTAGCCCCAGCACTTGGGAGGCAGAGGCAGGTAGATTTCTATGAATCTGAAGCCAGCCTGGTTTGCCTAGAGAGTTCCAAGGACCCTAGTATTTTCCCTCTTTGCATACTGTGTTATTACTTCCTTGTTCTTTTAAATACTTATTTTATGCTCTTCTATGACTGACCATGACTGATATTAATATAATTGAAAAATAAGGAGCCCAACTGAATATGGTGGTACATGCCTGTTACCCTAACCTGTGGGAGCTGAGCTAGGAAGACAGTAAGTCTGAGAGCAGCCTGGGCTACACAGTGAGTTCTCAGCCAGCTGCTGAGCAACATGGTGAGATGCTATCCCAAAACACCCACGATAAAAAGGATTATTGGCTCCATCTTGTTACTTTCACATTGGTCCTTAAAAGTACAGATGTAGATGGAGATTGATGATGCTCTTTGTTATTTTGTTTTATATGTGTGTGTGTGTGTGTGTGTGTGTGTGTGTGTGTGTGTGTGTGTGTGTGTGTGTGTACATATACAAGGGTTCTTTGTGTAGCCCTGGCTATCCTCGAACAAGGTCTGTAGACCAGACTGGCCTCAAACTCACAGAGATTCACCTGCCTCTGCCCCCTGAAGCAAATCCTACTGGCCTGTGCCACCAGAATTGGTTTGGTCATTTTTTTTAAAGTTATTTTTGTAGCTGAGCATGGGATGTAGTCCCAGTACTTAGGAGGCTGAGGTAGGAGGTTGTAAAGCCACCTTGTGTTATACTGAAAACAACTGTGTGTGAGTTAAAGTGAATTTAGGGTAAAAACAGCAAGAGGTGGGCTGGAGAAAAGGCTCAGTGGTTAAAGTGTGTATTGTCCTTAAAAAATAATCATGATAACCCGAGCAGTGGTGGTGCATGCCTTTAATCCCAGCACTCAGGAGGCAGAGGCAGGAGGATCTCTGTGAGTTCGAGGCCAGCCTGGTCTACAGAATGAGTTGCAGAAAAAAAATTATGATACATTTGCTGGTTATGGAGCTATTTGTACTAGTCTATCATTTTATACCTCAATTGTCTGCTCTGACTAACATGAAGTGAGTATCATGTGTGAGAGGTAGAAGGTTGTGGGAAGATTAGAGAGGTGTCCTTCCAGGCTCTTGAGGAGGTTGAGAAAGAGGAGGAAAGCAGCTGAGTCAAGGATTCTGGAGGGTCTACAAATGCTCGGGGCAGATGGTTAGGATGCTCACAGGCAACCCCAAGAAACGTGAATATGGTGATATTTTATTTGTGCTGAAATGTGATTTTATTTGTATGTTAATAAATAAAGTTCCTGGAGATCAGAGGTAAAAGGACCATTAAGCAGAAGTCCGGCAGTGGTAGCACACACCCTTAATCCCATCTTATGGCAGGCAGAATCTCTGTGTGGTCAAGGACACAGCCAAGCGTGGTGAGACTTTAATCCCAACCATAGAGACCTGGAGGTCTGTATAGACAGGCAGTGATGAGGAAGTCATGTGGTTGGGTTTAGAGCCAATGAGAAAGCAGAACAGAAAGGCAATAAAAAGACAAGTCACACAGGAAGAAACTCTCTCTCAGGGGAAGCTACTGCTGGTGGTAAGCTAAAGCTAGTCGTGGCTATTGCTCTGATCTCTTTAGCTATTAACTCTGTATTTGGCTTTGTGTTTCTTATTTACTAAGACTGTTTAGAATTTTTGTCTACACATGAAGTTGCTGGGCTCCCCATAAGCACCATGCAGCAGAAAACAAATTTACTTTTTTCAAAGAAAGAATACATAAATGGAAAGATACGCCAGGACTCTTAATTCAAGTTCAAACATTGGTTATGGAGTTTGTAACCCACAGGAAAAGACCACAGACTCACCTCTGGATTATAATTAACTAAATTTATTGAAACTGCAGCAGATCAACAGTCCCCAGCCAAACTTGAGATTGCAGGGTGAAGGGGGGTGAGGGAAGGAATTTTAAAGGTGAAAAACTGCAAGAAGATCGTGAATGTTTGCACAAGCAAGCCAAGGCTGTTCTGCTCTGCCAAGGTTAGGTAGTCAAGGCAGCCTCAAAATAGTCCTTGAATGTTTGCATAAGCAGGTTACAGAAGCCCAAAAGGCAGTTAGTCATCTCATAGCAAGTAGATGGTCATGGCTGTACATGGGTGGAAGTCACTGAGTCAGAGTTACTGGGAACTTATCTTCCAGGCATGAGAGTCAGAGACCAATAGCAGGTGGGTACCAGGATGGATGCCTAGCATTTAATGGAGTTTCTTTAGCCAGCACACATTTTAGGAATTTCCACTGAGCTGGGCAGTGGTGACCCAAGCCTTTAATCTCAGCACTCAGGAGACACAGGCAGGTGGATCTCTGAGTTTGAGGCTAGTCTGGTCTACAGAGTGAGTTCCACGACAACCAGGACTACACAGAGAAACCCTGTCTCAAAAACAAAAAAACAAAACAAACCAGCATGGATCATAGAGGGGCTCTGCTTTGACTTCCTTATGTTAACAGCTGAACAAACTGAATTCCAGAGACTTTGAATAACACTATGTCATAGTTCAAATGTGAAACATCCCCACAAGTTCATATGTTTAAACACTTGATTTGGACACCATTTTGGAAGATTCTGGACCCTTTTAGAGGTATGGCCTATTGGAAGGAAGTGGGTTATTTGGGGAGTGGGGGAAATTAGGCCTTGTGGGTTATAGCCTAACCCAGCTTCTGCTTCTTCATTGGCTCCACCTTACTGCTTTTACAAATCCTTGTGAGTCTCTATTTTCTGTTCTCTGCATAAGAAACCAAGAACTGGCCGGGCGTTGGTGGCGCACGCCTTTAATCCCAGCACTCGGGAGGCAGAGCCAGGCGGATCTCTGTGAGTTCGAGGCCAGCCTGGGCTACCAAGTGAGCTCCAGGAAAGGCGCAAAGCTACACAGAGAAACCCTGTCTCGAAAAACCAAAAAAAAAAAAAAAAAGAAACCAAGAACTGGTAGTAGTGGCGCACGCCTTTAATCCCAGCGCTCGGGAGGCAGAGCCAGGAGGTTCTCTGTGAGTTCGAGGCCAGCCTGGGCTACAGAGTGAGTTCCAGGACAGGCTCCAAAGCTTACACAGAGAAACCCTGTCTTGAAAAAACCAAAAAACCAAAACAAAACAAACAACAACAACAACAACAAAAAACCCCAAGAACTTAGAAATGCCTAGCTCTGGTTCCACCCCTGGCAGCATGGGAACTTGCTGGAGCTTCCCAAAACCGACATCATTGTTGTCCCAGAGTCCTGTCCTTCCTCTTATCTGGTTGGTTTGATTATCTGGCTGCAAGCCCTCTTATTTCTCTCCTCAATCTTCTCTACCTCTCTGTGCCGGCTTTATTATTGTTGCTGTTGTTTTATTTATAAGGATACATTTTAGAGCTGGCTGTGTTGGCGTGTGTCTTTAACTAGAGCACTTGGGAGCCAAAGGTACATAGGCAGATTTCTATGAGTTCAAGGCCAGCCTGGTCTACATATTGAGTTTTAGACCAACCATGGCTATATACTGAGACATTGCCCCATTCCCTGAAAAGGTGTATTTTATTTTTAAATTATATATATATAATAAATAAAATCTACATCTATCTATCTATCTATCTATCTATCTATCTATCTATCTATCTATCTATCTATCTATCTATGCTTGTGTGTGAGTATGTACATTGAGTACAAGTTGGCCATACACGTCAAAGAGGGTGTCAGATCACCTGGACCTGGAGTTACAAGTGGTTGTGAACCACCTGATGCGGGTACTGGGAACAAAACTCAGGTCCTTTGCAAAAGCAATCTGTCTTAGGGTTTCTATTGCAGTGACACCATGACCATGGCAACTCTTATAAAGGAAAACATTTCATTGAGGTGGTGGCTTATAGTTTCAGGGGTTTAGCCCATTTTCGTCATGGTGGGGAACATGGCAGCATACAGGCTGACATGGTGATGGCTACATCTTGATCAGAAGGCAATAGGAAGTGAACTGAGACACTGGGCATTATTTGAGCATATATGAGACCTCAAAGCCCACCTCCACAGTGACATACTTCCTCCAACAAGGCCACATTTCCTAATAGTGCCACTCCCTATAGGCTTATGGTAGCCGGTCACATTCAAACCACCACACAATCCATGCTCTCAACCGCTTGAACCGTCACTCCAGCCTGGCCTCTTGCTGTCTTTACCCTAACATTCATTTCAACTTGCACACTTGTTTCCACTGTGACACAGGGTGGCTCTACAATCCTCTTGCCTCAGCCTCCTAAGAGCTGGGACTACATCCCTGTGCCACCATGCCCAGCTACAACCATGCCTTAAAAAGTTTTGTCACTATCTCTATCTGTACGTGAAGGATTGACAGTATTTTCTTAGGCTCCAGCAACACCAAATCTGTGTGTGGGGAAATAGAAGAAACTAAAACTTGGGAGTTTAGAGAGTCTTCATGATGCATGACACCCGTGAAAACAGCTTCAGGCTTTTAAGCAGTTGTGAGTAGTATTCCTCTCATGAATATATTCTGAATTTCTCCTAAGTGTGGCAGAAGCCAGTATTGATGTTCACTAGCCAGCCTTTCCTGGATGCTAGGGAGATTAGTTTTCTGAACACTTTGGATCTTCTTTAGCCCCTGGACCAGCAGTAACAGCATCACCCTGAAATTTATTACAAATGCAAATGTCTAAATCTTAGCCTAGATGTTTTGAATCACAGTCTACATTTTTTTGTTTTGTTTTGTTTTTTTCAAGACAGGGTTTCTCTGTGTAACAAGAGTCCTGGCTGCCCTAGAATCGGCTCTGTAGCCCAGGCTGGCCTCCAACTCACGAAGATCCGCCTGCCTCTGCCTCCAGAGTCCTGGGATTAAAGGCGTGCACCACCATGCCCAGCTCAAAGTCCACATTTTAAACAGGGTTCCCACATGATGATGCTATTCAAACTAAGTTTTGGAAAGCAAACATTTGCCTAGCATGCGTGAATGCTTTGAGTTTAGACCCAGATATCACAAATGGAATGAAAGTAAGGCTGGAAGTGATGACAAACCCCTGCAATCCAGCATTTGGGAGATGGAAGTGTGTTGTGGAATATCGCTTTGGTAATATAAAGGTATGTTACATTTGTTTATGCTGCAGAATATTACTTTAACTATGTAAAGGTCTGTTGCATTTGCTTATGCTATATTTGTTTAACTATGAAAAGATGTGTTGCTGTTTCACCTTGCCTGCCTAAGGCACCTGACTGGTCTAATAGAAAGCTGAACAGCCAATAGCTAGGCAGGAGAGGAACAGGCAGGGCTGGTGGGCAGAGAGAAGTAGGAGGAGGAATCTAGGCTTAAGGGAAGAGAACGAGAAGAGAGAACAAGGGAGGAGAGGAGATGCCCCAGACCAGAAGCCAGGCAGCCACAGTCAGCCAGACATATAGAATGAAAGAAAGGTAAAAAGCCCCTTGGCAAAACTTAGAGTAAGAGAAACAGGTTGAACTAAATTATAAGAGCTAGCAAGGACCATAAGATAAGGCCGAACAGTCTTAACGAATAGTAAGTCTCCATGTCATGATTTGGGAGCTGGTTGGTGGCCCAAAAGAAAGCCTGCTACAGAGGTTTGTGTGTGTGTGTGTGTGTGTGTGTGTGTGTGTGTGTGTGTGTGTGTACAAAAAACAAAGAACAAAAACAAAACAAAACAAAAAAAGAAAAAAGAAAAGAAAAGAAAAAAGGAAGCTTACAGAACCAGGCATGGTGGTACATGCTCGATTATAATCCAACATTCTGGAGGCTGAGGCAAAAAGATCGTAACTCTAAGGCTTGTATAGGTTACATAGATAGAGACCCTCCCACCACAACAAGCAGGGCCGGCAAGATGGCTGACCTGTAAAGGTGCTTCCTGCACATCCTGATGGTCTGAGTGAGCTCCCTGAAGCCCCCGGGAAGGTGGAGGGAACTGACTGCACAGGTTGTCCTTTGACCTGCACAGATGCATCGTGGTGTGTGCACTGTCCACGCCCACACACATCACACAGACACACCCCACCACCACCACCCTGAAACACACACACACACACACACACACACACACACACACACATACACACACACATACACACACACATATACACACACACACATACACACACACACCAAAACAATAAATAAATAAGACCCTGAGCATCTTCGGACTTCAACACTCAAGTTCTATCTATGGATTTTCACATGATAATAGTCTTTACAGGATCCTGGACACCTTGGAGACTATACTAGAAAGTATGAAGTCACTCATCAGAAGAAGTGTACACGTGACTTTGAACATCGTTATTTTCTGTAAGTTTTAGAAGGGTTCATAAGTCTGACAAGCCAGAGGTTTATTTTTTTTCACGCTTGAACTTAGACATATTGCTTATGGATGGATTTTATGATTAGGCTGTGAACATAAGTTGTTTAGATGTTTATGTACGTGATTTTTGGAGAAGAAACAAATAAAACTAAACATATTTTCTCTAGAGACCTAGTGATTAATATTTCTTCCTGGTTAAAAATTTTTTTTTTTTTAGTAAAAAATTTAATGGTGCCGTAATAGAATTTGAAAATGAAGACTTTTGCTTAGCTCTCCAGTTTTCTGAGGGTTATTTTAATGTGATACAGTTAAGATCATGTTTGCTTTCTTCAGCCGTTGGGTAAAGTAAATAACAAAAGCTGTTAAGGAGAAAGGTCCTACTCCATTTAAATGCACGCAGGACTGGCTCGTTTGCTTAGGAGTAAAAAAGCTTTAACAAACTTCAAAATCAAGCCCTGAGTCTCCGTCATCGTTAACTCACTGTGGGTTCCCTCTTTTTGTTTCTTGAATTTTCTTTCTTTTATTTCATAATGCTGGGCTGAAACTCAAGGTCTAGGCAAGTGCTCCCTCCACACAGACCACGCCCAGCCAGCCTTGCCTCCTACTCCTAATAACCAGAGGAGTGTGGTCCTTGGGAACAGAGGACTTACTTCTGTAACCGATGTCGCTTTATGTCCTCTCTGCCTTCAGAATTATGTATCTATGACCCTGGTGACAGCGTCGCTGTCTTTTCAATCATCACAGAGGCTTTATTGCCGTATGTGATGGAAAAATCCATCCAATTTTTTTTCATCATTTGCATCAGTGATATCTATTTCTAAGGATTATTCAAGGATTACCCATAAATATTCAGAGCCCTGTTCCCGTGGATCTTAATCTCTGCTATATTTGGCTTAGGGTTTTGTTTTCTAAAAAATTTTCCATTTCTTCTCTCCCTTTCAGCTTACGATTCCCCCTCATTTAACATTTGGTCAGCCACTATATTTGCAATTTCCTGTGGCTCAGACAGAGCTGTATGCAAAAACAAGGCTGGACAAGCTGTGGGGCTTGATATAAAAACAGAGAGTTACTCAAAATAGAGATACCTTGCCCTGCATTGAGTTTCAGAAACTAAAATTTAAATAAACTTTAAAAAGGATATCTCTATGCTTCGTTGATGAAAATTCTTAGAAAGTGTTTTCTTTTTCTTACAATTAAAAAAAAAACCACTTTTTTTGGTGATCCCTGTTTATTTTTTATATGCATTGGCATTGTGCTGCACGTGTGTCTGTGTGAGGGTGTCAGACCCCCTGGAACTGGAGTTACAGTTGTGAGCTGCCGTGTGAGTGCTGGGAACTAAACCAGGGTCCTCTGAAGAGCATCCAGTGCCCTTGACCTCTGAGCCACCATCCCTCCAGCACCGGGCAATGTTTTCTCTAAGGGTCTCTGGCGACCTTCTTCACGAAGCTAGTCTGGCGGCATATCTTCTCATCCCACTCTGTGGACGTTTCCCTTTGTGTTCCCGGTTTGCTCCCCAGCACTGCCTTTCTTCCTTTGTTTGGAGAGGAAACAGTCAACCGCAGGATCAAATCCTGCAGCTGTCTTTCCATCCTGTCCCGATCATTTCCCTCTGTCATTTCCCCATCATTGTTCAGCTAGAGCTGAAGCCAAATCAGACACAGAGGGGAAAGCTGACCGCCGTTTGTTTAGTTTTTAAAAATGATTTTCATTTTGTGTATTGGTAGGGAGTGTGTGTGTGTTCCTGTGAGCACAGGCATGCCCTAGTACGCATGTGGAAGTCACAGGACAGCCTTCAGGAATTGTTTCTCTTCTTTTACCTTGGGTTCTTGTGGAGGCCCACAATGGTTTCCTAGTGAGATCTGAGCTTGCTTTACCCAGCAGGGCTGCATTAGAGGATAGCTTGACCACATGTGTGGTTACCAGGTGATTGGAAAGGGTCTGCACTTGGCTGAGCTAGGGGGAGGTCTTTTGATCCACCCCTTGGCATTCCTATAAATAGCCCTTTAGAAGAGGCAGAAGGGGCCGGTGGATTAGGATCCAGGCCCTCCCTGTGTTTCTATCTGTCTCTCTCCCCTCAATCCTATCTAGTGTATCTTATCCCTCACTCCTTAAGAGTACCCAGTTGTAAAATGTGGGAGCCCAGCGCCGGGCGTTGGTGGCGCACGCCTTTAATCCCAGCACTCGGGAGGCAGAGCCAGGCGGATCTCTGTGAGTTCGAGGCCAGCCTGGGCTACCAAGTGAGCTCCAGGAAAAGGCGCAAAGCTACACAGAGAAACCCTGTCTCGAAAAAAAACCAAAAAAAAAAAAAAAAAAAAAAAAAAAAAAAAAATGTGGGAGCCCATCTCCTGGTCTCCCAGCTGGGTTCCCACAGGTTCTGGGTAACTGAATTCAGGTTGTCAGGTTTGTGCAACCAACATGTTTACCAGGTGAACCATCTCACCAACTCTTGATTTATTTCATTATTTATTTATTTATTTGGTTTTCGAGACAGGGTTTCTCTGGGTAGCCTTGGTTGTCCTAGAACTCTCTCTGTAGACCAGGCCGGCCTTGAACTCATAGAGATCTCCTACCTTTGCTTCCCCAGTGCTGGGATTAAAGGCGCGTGCCACCACCACCACCACCACCACCACCACCACCAGGCTTCATTTATTTATTTTTTACTTGTTTATTTTATGTGTAAGAGTGTCTTATCCATGTATGTCTGTTGTACCATGTGGGTGCCTGGTGCCTTCAGAGGTCAGATGATAGTGTAGGATCTTCTGGAACTGGAGATATAGATAGTTGTAAGCTGCGTGTGGGTGCTGGGAACCAAATCTGGGTCCTATGTCCTCTGGAAGAGCAGCCAGTGCTCTTAACTGCTGAGCCATCTCTAATTTCCCAGCCTCCAATCTCGAAAAAACAAGCTTTAAATTAGTTTATATTTAACTTACTCTGGACTTATGGCTGAAAAGTGATCTCCAAGAAACAACCAGCACCCAAGGTACTCTAGTTTTCAGACAGACAGACAGATAGACAGACAGACACACACCACACCACACCCCCCAAAAAAGCAGAAACATGGGCCTCTGAAATGCTCCTTAGAAACCACTGTCAAGGTTGAAACCAGAGAAAAGAGAATCACAGGCTGCTCTTTTGTGTGTCCAGCTGTCAGTGAGGGGTACAGACAGGATCCCAAGTAACCCTGGCAAGTGAACAGACCCCAGACAAAACTGATGCAAGCTGATTGTGCTATGGGAAGAAATGCTAACTGCTGTGCTTTGAAATGCAATCTTCATAGCTCGGTCATCACATACATCTAACTAGCCTCATTGTAGACACATATTTTGCCATGACTATGATCACTGTTCCGGGGAAATGGTTCATAGAATTCGTACTTGGTGCTCCCTTTAAATGGGAAGATGAAAGTTATCTGCTTAATTAGGAAATGAAACTAGTTGCATGCTGAAGTTGCTACATAAAAACTACACCTCTATCAGTGAAACTGCAGAAGAAGAAATTCCCATGAACTCTGCTATCAGTTGGCCATGCACAAAGTGGCACACAGATAAGGGGAAGGTAGTGTGGACGGTATGACGCAGGGTTTCTCGTTATTTGCTTATAAAAATTAAACAGTCACTTGTTGGCCTTGTAGCTAGATCAAGTGCAAAGGGAACAAGAGAAGCATTGTACCTCTGGCAGCTCTGGAGGAACAAACAGGCTTTTTTGGTTATTCCATCAACTATTTGGTGCTGCTGCGAAGGTGTTTGGATATGTGTCTGAAGTCACCGTCAGTTGACTCTAAGGGGAGCATTCTCGGTCATCACTCATTTAATGAGCTGAAAGGTGTTCAGAGGGCCTGGGGATGTAGCAGAATGCTTGCCTACTAGGTATGGTGCCCTGAAGTATATCATAATACCAACCAACCAACCAACCAACCAACCAACCACCCACCACCCACCCACCCACCCAACCAACCAACCAAACAATCAACTAAGCAGAAACAAACTCTTAACAGCAGAACTAAGACATCTGGGAAGAAAAAGAAATTCTAGCTGAGGAGGAGCAACTTCAGTCTGTGCTGACTGCATCAGCTGCCCCACCTCCATCCTATGGCCCAATACTTCAGATTTGTTACCCAGCCCCACCATCCCAAAAGTCCCTCCAGACGCCTCCATCTAGTTCTGTTTCTCCAGTGGAGCACTGATTCATGCAATATGCTTTTATATTTTGCCCTTTTCATTCAACAGTATCTCTTGGAAGTCATTCCAAGCCCATGGAGAAAGCAATAGATCATTATCTTTAACCACTGCATACAACTTTTGTAGCATTTTTTATCATTTGATCATCTCTAATTTCATCCCACCCCGTTGCGGAAAATGATTCATTAGATGCTTTGTATTGGTGCTTTCCCTTTTCCAGCTGAATTGAATGATTATGTAGATGTGGAGCAAAGGGAGATCTTCCCCAGCTTTTTCCAACCATTTTCTGGAATGAGACAACAATGGAAGATTAATGGGAGAAAAAGATAAACACATCTATCAACGCATGAGCAACCACAGAAGTGCCATTACCCAATAACCAATGAGGTCTAGATAATTATATTGCCTTCTTTGTGGGAAGAGGGAGATGGGAGAGATGACTGATTTCAGAAGTGGTAAATAATATTAGATGAATAAATGAACCCAATGCCCAGACAGTAGTTAGTGAAGGGTTGTATTTGGGGATTGAATGGGCTTAGGAGATAGCCAATGGCTTGAGAAAACCTGTCCAGGTGTGATTACGTCCTTCTGTCTCTCTTCCTGAAGATATGGGGTTAGTGAATGAGAACTCAGCAAAGGAAACAAAGGTAACTGTATTCTTTGGAGAGTCTGGTTTTAGGCAGATAAAGGGATGTCAAAGTAAAGTCTCTTCCAAGACCATCTGTTCTCCAAGGACCTCTAGTTTAAAATAATTAGCTTTTTGAGTGCCATATTTTCAGATGATTCAACATAGATGTTTCCTATAACATCTATATTCTTATAAGGATAATTAATTTTAATGGATGTTACTATATTGCTTTCCAAGGAGATTGAGCTGGTTCATAATGCTCCCAACATAAACCCAAGAACTCTATAGTAGGTGCTGCTGGTCTTAATTTTTTTTCTCTTTACTAACTATAAAATGAAATCTAATTCCCTTAATTTCAGCGTCTATGATGCATAAAGTTTGAACACCTTTTAATGAGAATTTGAACATTTGTATTGTTTATTTTACCACTGGATAAAATTTCTAAGAAATATTAGGGAGTTAGGGCTGTCCTTCAGTGGTAGAATATGTGTTCAGCATGCATGATGCCCCTGGTCCAATCTTTACCACCATAAACATTTTTTTGTGAAAAAAAATTACTCTTTGATCTCTATAGCACAAATTTAAATATATTGTTCATCAAAATTTAAGGCATATCTAGTCAAAATAACTCTTTACATTTATTAAAAATATTCCTTCTGTGGCCAGCGTCCCAGCATTCAAGAGGGAGAAGCAGGAGGATCTCTGTGAATTTGAGGCCAGCCTGGTTTACAAGTCGAGTTCCAGGAAAGCCAGGGCTGTTACACAGAGAAATCCTGTTTCAAAAACAAAAACAACACACACACACACACACACACACACACACACACACACACACACACACACACATACAGACTGTTTATATGCATGATGGGCATGCAGGTGCCTGCAGAAGCCAGAAAAAAATGTCAGATCCCCTGGTGCTGGAGTTACAGGCCGTTGTGAGCCAGCCACCCAAGGTGGGTCCTGGGAGGTGAACCTCAAGTCCTCTATAAGAGCAGCAAGGGCTTTTAACCACTGAGTCATCTCTCCAGCTCATATTTTTTAGTGTTTTATAAAACTGAGGGGCAATCTAAGACTGCCAACAAGTACGTTCACTTTCTTGGCTGCAGTGACAGATTCGTAATATGTCCACTTTTCAGACCCTATTAAGCAGCCTGCTATAAACACATGCAGTTTAAGGCATGTTCTACCCCTAAGAGTGCTTTATTAAAATTTCTGAGAATTCTAATAAGCTAAGGGCATTATAAAAATAGTTTAGAATTACATCTCCATGTGTAATACAATTAAGATGTATTAAGATTTGTTCATCCTTCCTGCTTAGGCAAGACCTGGTCAGATCTGTTTGCATATTTCTTTCTTTTCTTTTCTTTTCTTTTCTTTTTTTTTTTTTTGAGGCAGGGTTTCTCTGTGTAATAGTCCTGGCTGTCCTGGAACTCGCTTTGTAGACCAGGCAGGCTAGCCTCAAACTCACAGAGATCTGCCTGCCTCTGCCACTACCACCCGGTCCCCTGATCTGTTTCTTATCACTGCTAATCAGTTTACATTTTCTGGAGTTTTATCTAAATAGAATCATGCTGTAAGGAACTTTGTAGGAGTCTTGCTGGTTTTAGTTAGCGTAGTCATTTTGAGGCTAATCTATGCTGCAGCATGTATAAACTGTTAATTTGCCTACATTGCTTAGAAGCATTGTATTGCATGGTTATATAATTCCCATTTAATGATAATGGACATTCTAATTTGGAACTATTACAAATAAGACTTTTACATTTTTATTCATTTATTATTTAAAAATTTTAGTTTTTATTTTTTTATGTATATGGGTGTTTTGTCTGTGTGTATTCCTGCACCATGTGTGCCCAATGCCCTAAAAGACCAAACAAGTCACTGGATCCCCTGGAACAGGAGTTATAGATGGTTGTGAACTGTCATGTGGGTGCTAGGGATTGAAACTGGGCCCTCTGCAAGAGCAGCCAGTGTTCTTAACCACTGAGCCATCTCTCCAGCCCCTATACATTGAGACAAGATCTTAGGTTGCTCAGGCAGACCTCAACTCCAAATGTGGCCAAAGATGACCTTGACTCCTGATTCTCCTTCTACTCCCTCCCAAGAACTGGTATTATAGGCATGTGCCACCACACCCAGCTACAAATGAACCTTGTATAAACACTCATGTTTACGTCTCTATATGGACACGTACTTTAGTTTCTCTTTTGTAAATATGTAGCAGTAGCACTGAGACACAGGAAAAGTGATGATTTAAGAAGGTGCCAAGGAGGGGCTTGGAGAGATGGCTCTGCGGTTGAGAGTGCTAATTGCTTGTCCATGGGACCTGAGTTTGGTTACCCAGCAATTACATAGGGTGAATCCCAGTTGTTTCTAATGCCAGCACCAGGAGAATCTTGCCTCCCAGGGCAGTTGCATTCACATGAACATTAACACACACACTAATAAAAATAAGTCTTTTTTTAAAAAAACTTTAAAAAGGCCAGGTGGTGGTGGTGCACACACTTGGGAGGCAGAGCCAGGCAATCTCTGTGATTTCGAGGCCAGCCTGGTCTACAGAGTGAGATCCAGGACAGGCACCAAAACTACACTGAGAAACCCTGTCTTGGAAAAAAAAAAATTAAAAAGGTGTCAAATATTTCCTAATTGCTCAGGTCCCATTTCATATTCTCTCTGGTGGTGTATTCCAGCTTAATTTCCCCATATCTTTCTCAATATTAATTTGATCAGTCTATTGGGCAATCTAACAGGTATCATCACCATGATATTTCCCAGAGAAATAATTGTGTTTTCCTAATGATCACCGATATGGATCATCTCTTTGTGTGAATACTTTCAACACGTATACATTGTCTTTGGTGCTGGCTCTGTCTCACTTGTGCTGTTTATTGCCAAGTCCTTGCATGGTTCCAGGGATCTGGACTTGACTAGATGTGGTAAAGGAATGAAGAAAAGACAGAGAGATGGACACATGGACCGAAAGCTGGGATCAGGTAGCCTGGACTCTGCTGGAGAAACCTCAGCACCTAGCACCCTGGAAGCTCAGTGTGTTCATTGTATACAGTTCAACAGAGGTGGGGCTATTGCATACAGCTGAACAAAGAGGCAGGGTTATTATATATAGATAAACAAGGTGGCATGGTTTATGGGATACAGCTGGAGCAAGAGACAGGTTTAGCTAATCTCAGTGGGAGCACTCTCTGCAGGGGAGCCGTCTTCAGGCTATAAATATCCAGGGGGAGACCGCTATGGTGGATGTTTTCTGCATACACTATTAATATCCACACACAGACCAGAAGAGAGGGATTTGCCATTTCCCCCTGAGCCTCATCCCAGGTGAGGGAAGGCTTCGACATTTTCCCAAGGGTCTGAGGCTCTTGGGATCCTGGACATGGCTGGCACGTGTCAACATCACACATTCACTCAGGACTTCCCACACTGAGGGGTTCATCCACCCCACCCCCACTGTTTATGAGAAGCCTATCTTTCTGTGGATGGAGCTCTGTCTCTCCATGTATCCCCTGCATATCAAATATCCTGAGCTATGAATTCCCAAACATCTCCTCAATCCAGGAAATTCGCCTGTTTTCCCCCTCCCCCCACCATGCACTGCAATCTGCCTAATTTTCTCAATTTTCCTTTGTTTTGGAGAAAATTATATAGTCTCCTATGAGCTCTAATGTTATCCATATTGCCTCGGTGCTAGGGATCAGGCTAGCGCACTCTGAGTACATGCAGTACCACCAAGCTACACCAACTCCTAAATGTCTTCATTTTACCCTTGATCAAAAGAAGAAAATTTCATGCCGAGCGTTGGTGGTGCACGCCTTTAATCCCAGCACTCGGGAGGCGGAGGCAGGCAGATCTCTGTGAGTTCGAGGCCAGCCTGGGCTACCAAGTGAGCTCCAGGAAAGGCGCAAAGCTACACAGAGAAACCCTGTCTTGAAAAACCAAAAAAAAAAAAAAAAAAATTATTTTCCTTTAGCTGTTAATGGAGTGTTCAAGTGTTTGGGCTGCTACAGACAAAAGTCTTGTGAACGCCGGGCGTTGGTGGTGCACGCCTTTAATCCCAGCACTCGGGAGGCAGAGGCAGGCGGATCTCTGTGAGTTCGAGGCCAGCCTGGTCTACCAAGTGAGTTCCAGGAAAGGCGCAAAGCTACACAGAGAAACCCTGTCTTGAAAAACCAAAAAAAAAAAAAAAAAAAAAAAAAAAAGTCTTGTGAACATCCATGTGCGAGTCTTTAAATATATAATTTATTTTTAGTTTGTATTCATTGGTGTCTTGACTGCTTGTATATCTGTTTGAAGGTGTCAGAAGCCCTGGAACTGGAGTTACAGACAGTTGTGAGCTGCCATGTGGATGCTGGGAATTGAACCCAGGTCCTCTGGAAGAATAGTCAGTCCTCTTAGCGGCTGAGTCATCTCTCCAGCCCCCATATGCAAGTATTTAAGGGACTCAGACTTTCATTTTTTGGTTCCTACTTAAGAGTAGAAGGACTGAGGTATATGCAAGGTGATCATTGAATGATTCAAGGTGTCACACTTTCTCCAGAGTGCTCATAAAATTCATATAAAGTTGAAATGCATAGTAGAGTTGTATTCACCTTTATGTAATTTAATTTTATGAATGTCTCTTCTCTTTGGCTTTCTAATTTGAATGGGATCAAGGATCTATCTCTAATCTTGTCTTCATACTCTGTACACATTCTTTTAGGAATTTAGGAATTGGTGTAGGTGTAATTTTCCTGTCCCTACCACCTGCTCCCAAATAACCACTCAGAGTCTTAATATTAATTATAAATGGTCAGCTGATAGCTCGGGCTTATAATTACCTCTTACAACTTAAATTAACCAATTTCTATTAATCTATGTGCTGCCCCAAGGCTCATCGAATTTGCCTCTCCTGTGTGTCTTGCTTACTCTTCCCCTGACTCCACCCTCCTTCTTCCCAGTGCCCTTAGGTCTTCTTGCCTCAGCTTCCCCAGTACTGGGATTTCAGGTATGTACCACCAGGTCCTCTTACTTTGTGTGTGTGTGTGTATGTGTGTTTGGTTGTTTCAGAGATTGAACCTGGGGCCTCACACATGCTAGGCCAGTGGGCTTTGGTGGTATCTGTACTTTGGTTCTACCACTCTGCTGTATCCCAGAACTCCTGCTTCTTTAAAATAGAAACTCTAAGCCCAGAGTTTCTATTTTAAATAGAAATATTTACTTTTATATTTATTTATTCATTTTATATTGATATTTATTTAAATAAAATAATAGAAACTCCATTTTTTTTTTTGTTTTTTGTTTTTCGAGACAGGGTTTCTCTGTGTAGTTTTGCGCCTTTCCTGGATCTCACTCTGTAGACCAGGATGGCCTCAAACTCATAGAGATCCGCCTGCCTCTCGAGTGCTGGGATTAAAGGCGTGCGCTACCACCACCCGGCTAGAAACTCCAATCTTAGAATTCTACAGAATCCCTTAATGAATCAAGGTTTGATGCACACTTACCTCTGAGGGTTTCTTCTTTGGCTTTAGACTGTCTTTTTTTGACAAAGCACTGAGAATACAAGTCTGTGTTAGTGCAAAGCTAGTTAATGCAGAGCTAAGGACCAGGACTTTGTGGCTTTGTGCACTCTAGGCAAGCATTCTACCATCTGAGAATTGCATCCCCAGTTTCCCAACCTTAAATTTGTTGAAATGATGTGAAAGCCCTAAAGCCTTGTTTTTTTTTGTTGTTTTGTTGTTTTGTTTTTTTCTTTTCCCATCCTTACATTCTTTGGATTTATCTATTTCATTGAGAAACAACTGCACACCATATGTTACACGACAAAACTTTTTGAGGGAGATGCAACACAGACATCTATTCACCCCAAAAAGGGAACCTATAACAGACCAAAGAATAGATACCATCAAAGCCCAACTTGGCGAACCAATGAGTGTTATTGGGATTACTTACAGGAACATGGATGAAGGGTTACTTACAGGAGCAGAAATAACTCAAAGACAGCTACACTACCAAAGCCCACCCCAGCATGGTGACAACCTACACAGCTGGGAACCTGGAGCACACTGCACAGCCTGCAGGCAGCTGCACAGGTTGGAGAGCGTCCTTCCCAGGTGGTCTAAACCTCTTCCGGGCAGCTGATCTGCTCTGAGTCTTCTTTGCAGGTTTTCTCCTCTGACAGTCCTCTTTGAAGCTCAGCTTGTTTGAGTCTCGGCAGCTCAGCAGTCTCAGTCTTCTGTGCAGCTCAGATCTGAGGTGGACTCTCAGATTTGATTGCTCACTCTGGCAGGGAGATGACTAGGGAATCTGGTCAACCTGCAGCTATTTTGAGTTGTTTACCTTTCTGCATAAGGAGCTTCCTATAGGACAGAATGTTTCAATCTCCTAGAAAGCAAAACACTATGATAATGAGCAGTAGCACAGCAGATACGTCATTTGCTTATATGACATTTAAGTGGAGTAATTCTTAAAATTTAGCATTAATAAAACAGCTCTGAGCCGGGCAGTGATGGCACATGCCTTTAATCCCAGCACTTGAGAGGCAGAGTCAGGTGGATCTCTGTGAGTTCAAGGCCAATCTGGTTTACAGAGTGAGTTCCAAGAAAGGCTCCAAAGCTACACAGAGAAACCCTGTCAAAAACAAACAAACAAAAAACAAACAAACAAACAAAAAACAGTTCTGGTGGTCCATACCTGTAATATTAGCATTTGGGGTGTGGAGGCAGGAACATCAGAAGTCCAAGATCATCTTTTGCTACATCTAGTTTGAGGCCGAGGATGGAGAGATGGCTCAGAAATTAAGAGTATCTAGTGTTCTTGCAAAGAACCAGTTTAATTCCCAGCACTTGGTCAGGAAGCTCTCAACCACCTGTAACTCCAGCTCCTGGGGATCCAACACCTTCTTCTGGACTTCAAAGGTATCTACATTCTCACATACGTACAAACCTACATGCAAATATGCACCATATACATATAATTTAAGTCTGAGGCAATCTGGGCTTCATAAAACTCTGCTGTGGTCCTTCCTCCAACCCCTGACAAATAGCATTGATGGTATTTGCTGTGATAGCTTTTCTGACCCAATATTTTCTGATAAAACTTTTCCTTATTAAAAATATATAGGGGCAGCCAGGCAGTGGTGGCTCACACCTTTAATCCCAGCATTTGGGAGGCAGAGCCAGGCGGATCTCTGCGAGTTCAAGGCCAGCCTGATCTACAGAGCGAGATCCAGGACAGGCACCAAAACTGCACAGAGAAACCCTGTCTCGGGAAAACAAACAAACAAACATATACATATACATATACATATACATATACATATGTACATACATTATATATATATGTAGCTAGCTCAGTTGGTAGAGTATTTGCCTGATGTGAATGAAGCCCTGGTTCAATCCCTGGCACCATACATAAATCAGAGTTGGTGGTCAGTGAAAATAGGAGGATCAGAAATTCAAAGTCATCCTCAGCTACACAGCAACTTTGAGGTCAGCCTGGGTTACACGAGACTGTCTCAAAGGAAAAAAAAGGAAAGGAAAAAGTCTTGTGTCCAGTGTGCTATAAAATATGAATCCCCGCTGAAGCTTCTCATAAGTCCAAAGTATTTGTAAGGTTTTTTTTTTTTTTTTTAAATTTTATTATTTTTTAAATTTTATTATGTAAACAGTGTTCTTTCTGAAAGTTTTGCCATACGCCAGAAGAGGGCATCAGATCTCATTACAGATGGTTGTGAGCCACCATGTGGTTGCTGGGAATTGAACTCAGGACCTCTGGAAGAACAGACAGCGCTCTTAACCTCTGAGCCATCTCTCCAGCCCAGTATTTGTAAGGTTTTAATGAGTGTAAATCCATTGTGTCCACTGTGGTGCAACTTCTGAGTTTCCCGAATTCACTAAAATCAGTTTTTTCTTTTGTATCAGAGCTTAAACTCAGAGCACTGCCTAAAAGAAAGGTTTCCATACCTTTTACATTCATAGTGCATTACATGCATGATTTGTTTGTTTTGAGATACGGTCTCACTATGCAGCTCTGGCTATACTAGAACTCATTCTGTAGACTAGGCTTTCCCAGAACTCAGAGATCTGTCTACTTCTGCCTCCTGAGTGCTGGGATTGAAAGTGTGCACCAGTATGACTTTGATGTTACAAGTATGGTTCTTACACGCATAAGAAGCAATGTCATTAAACAAGGCTTTTTAGTATATTCCCAGGGTACTTCCTCAGGATCATTGTTATACTCTTCTGTGATTTCCTCATCACTGAGCCACATTCATTACTATTTTTTTGTTTGTTTTGGTTCATTTTGAGAAAGACTCTCATGTAGCCCAGGCTGGCCTTGACCTCGCTGTGTTCCTGTCTATACTTGCCAAGTTCTGGGATCGTAAGCATAAACTACCACACCCAACTAAAGACAAATGATGTTTATAGGGCATATCACAAATATGAATTTTCAAATGAGATCTGATTTGCTATTGGGTGATATCTTGCCTTCCTTACACACCCAGTGTTTGTCTCCATTATGAATTCTCTGTTGTTTAGTGTGGTGTAGTGTGTGTGTTTCTGATAATTTAACACAGGGGGAGGCAAGCTAGACAAGCACTCTGCCACTGACCAAAGCCCTAGCCCTAAGCATGGCTTCTTTATAAAAAGCCCTTTCATGCCTCTGACATTAAAATTCTTCCTTGCATGGATTAGCTGACGAACAAGGAAGTTTTTCTTCTGGCTGGAGATTACCGCATTCATTACATCCGTGGTGTTTCTTCCTAGTACAGATGTTTTTATCTTTAATGAGGTACTGCTCCTTGCTAAAGAGGCTTGATAATAGGATAGAAGCTTTCCCACCGTCAGAAGGCTTTTTAGAATGATGAGTATGAAGCGCTCCACTACAGCTGGCACAGCTCCATGTTTATCATTTGTGTGTGCATTCCTTTTTCTATCTTGGAGACAGGGTCTCACTGTGTATGTAGCTCTGGCTGGCCTAAAACTCTCTATACAGACCACACTGACCTAGAACTCACATAGATCCACCTGCCTCTGTCTCCTGAATGCTGGGATTAGAGGTATGTGTGTCACCAGGTCTGGCTTGTATGGATTCTTTTTTTTTTTTTTTTGGTTTTTCGAGACAGGGTTTCTCTGCGTAGCTTTGTGCCTTTCCTGGATCTCGCTCTGTAGACCAGGCTGGCCTCGAACTCACAGAGATCTGCCTGGCTCTGCCTCCCGAGTGCTGGGATTAAAGGCGTGTGCCACCACCGCCCGGTGGCTTGTATGGATTCTTCCATGTAGAATGGGTGGTGGGGTTCAAGGAAACGTTCAGCGACCTGAGGAAGAAGACCAGCTGCAGAACCCTCGTCTTGCATGCCACGGGTCCAAGTTTCAATTTTCAGAAAGACAGAGGGTGGGGAGAAAATGCAAAAAGAGAGAGACTACTTTTTGAGGGGAAGGAGCAAATATTTGATGATATCCAGTCCACAGATGCTATTTCTCTCCTATATAAATTTTCCTCACATCTAGGCGGTACTGCTTTGGCTCAGGGGTTTCCCACATTTGCTGCGTTCATCCGTCTCTTGTCTGGGTGAGGTTTCTAAACGCTGGGGGCTGTATTGCAGTAGGATGCTCCCCGGCATTTCTCCCAGGCTAAGGCTTTGCCGCTGGCAGCAGGAAATTCAGCTGGCTTTTGCCTGCTGGGTGCTTGAGGAACCCCCTCAGAGATGGGGAACTCTGTCCACGGGTAGCTGGGTTCTGGATGTCACAGAAAAGAATTTTGGGGTGACTCAGAATAAAGGAACGTTAGGGAGCTTAGTGGGTGAGCAGAAAGGCAAGGTGCACGTGAAGGGGTGAAGTTCGGGTGTTAGGAGAGAAACACACCTGAGAGCCTCAGCAGTCGCTGCCACTGTGATCATGAGCTGAGGGCTTCGAGCTTCATCATCTGAACCTAAGCTTAGGAATTGGAGGAAGTACGTACTGGTGTGTTCTTTCTTCTTATTCTCCAAGTTCTATCCTCGAAGAGGAGACTGTTTTGGAGAAGGGGATCATAGCAGAGATATACCACCAGTCAAAGGGATCGTCACCACTTATAACACATCACAAGGAGGTTGGACTCACACACACTGGCTCATTAGCCATCTTTTAAAAAATGATTGCTTTTTATTTTAGGTGCACGGATTGGCGATTTGCCTACATGTACATCCATGTAAGGGTGTTGGGTCACTTGGAACTGGAATTACGGACAGGTATGAGCTGCCATGTGGGTGTTGGAAATTGAACCCGGGTCCTCTGGAAGAGCAACCAGGGATCTTAACTGCTGAGACATCTCTCCAGTCCCTTATAAGCCATCTTTTTGGTTTTTGGTTTTTGGGGTTTTTTTTTTTTTTTTTTTTTTTTAGTTTATTTTTTCTTTTCTTTTTTTTTTTTTTTTTCCGAGACAGGGTTTCTCTGTGTAGCTTTACACCTTTCCTGGAACTCGCTTTGGAGACCAGGCTGGCCTCAAACTCACAGAGATCCGCCTGGCTCTGCCTCCCGAGTGCTGGGATTAAAGGTGTGTGCCACCACCGCCCGGCCTAGTTTATTTTTTTCAAGACAGGGTTTCTCTGTGTAGTTTTGGTACCTGTCCTGGATCTCGCTCTATAGATCAGGCTGGCCTCGAACTCACAGAGATCTGCCTGGCTCTGCCTCCCGAGTGCTGGGATTAAAGGTCTCTGCCACCAACGCCCGGCTCATGAAGCCATCTTTAACATTCCGGTTTCTGGCATGTCTCTCAAGAAGGGGGGTAGAGTTCTTCTGCAGGTGGCCTGGTCAGTGTTGCAGCTGCCCGGGTGTCAGCCAGCCAGGGTGAGAGACCAGAACTAGGAAAGTTGAAGAGGGGTTTTTTCCTTATGTCCCCTCTATTTCTTTTCTTTCTTTTCTTTTTTTTTTTTTTTTTTGGTTTTTCGAGACAGGGTTTCTCTGTTTAGCTTTGTGCCTTTCCTGGAACTCACTTGGTAGCCCAGGCTGGCCTCGAACTCACAGAGATCCGCCTGCCTCTGCCTCCCGAGTGCTGGGATTAAAGGCGTGTGCCACCACCGCCCGGCGTCCCCTCTATTTCTTAAGCATGCTTCCTACCTCAGTTTCCCTTTTGTGTTGATTCTCAGCAATCAGTTGACAGATTTCTGATAAAGGTTTTCCCCACACAGCCCACCTTTAAATGAGATCACTATAACCAGAATGAACAGAGCTCTGAAGGTATATTGAGGAAACCTCCAGTTAAGTTTCTCCTGCCGTACTCTTAAGCAACACAGTGAATGCTTCGAAAAAAGGTATAGGATCTTCAACATACTCATAGAGCAGGCAGGCAGGCAGGCGAGCAGGTGGGCAGGCAGGCAAGCAAGCAGTTCTGAGCCAGCATCCTCAAATCCAGTCCATCTCAGACGCTGTCTTCCAGGAGACACCTCAGATCCCACAGGGTGAGTACTCAGTCCTCAAGGCTGCTGCCCGCGTTAGATGCCAGCCACAATCCCCGGATGTTTCACCTACACTTGTGATGGCCTGTTCTAAGGTAGCATTCCCACAGCTCGTCCTTGGTTCCATTTCTTCACTAAAGCAGCTCATAGACCTTGATGCTTAGTGGCTTGTTGTGAAGGATACTACAAAGGTTACTGGTAAACTCCAGATGCTGATGTGGGGGAAGGGTGAGCTACCCTCCGGCAACATGCTCACTTATACTGGTTAGTCAATTTCTGTCCTTTTGAGTTTTATGAAGGTCTCATTACAGAGGCATAATTGATTAGATCATTACATATTGTTGATCGGCTTAACTTTTAGGGGATGGGGACAGAAGGTCCCGACGACTCTCTAATCTTGTTTTGATTTTTTCAGGTAACAGCCTCCATCTAAAGCTACCTAGGGTTTGCCATTGTCTGCACACATAAACCTGCCAAACTTGTTAGTATAAATAAAAAGCTTCCTTCATACTGACATCTAAATTAAGGTCCAAAAATTTCTCACATTCAATTATATCCAAAGAGGGCTTTGCTTTAAAAAAATTTTTTTGACTTTGAATTTGATTCTAGAATGAGGCCATACTTTTGTTTTCTAAAACAGAGCAAATCTTCCCCACAGAGGTGTTTCTTGAAGTGAAATGTTTGATGGGAAATTCTTTTCTACTTCGTGCACTTTCTGTTTTTTCCTGACTCTGTTTCACGGGGAGAGAAGTAACTTGATTGGAAATCTTTTACATGGCTTCTCTCTCTGCTGACTAATTTCCCAGGCTTCTTCTGGTCTCTACAATTCTTCCTCCAACATCTATGACTCTAGTGAACATGATCCAGTTTTGTGATGAGCTATTGTGACATAACTGTGTATCTGGGGTTCCTGGTTCCTGCCACATTAGTCCTAAAGCCCTTTGAGTGTGTGGGTGGCGGTAAATTTCTTGTATGCCAGTGAGATAAATGGGGGACTTAGTTGCTTTGGGATGGGGCCTGGTCTCTAAGAAGGCCAATACTACTGGGACTTTCAGGCTCATTTTACACTTCCGAAGTAGTGAGAGGAGCTAAACTGCTCACTAAAGGTTACATTGACCATTAGTGGCCAATGACATTACCATTCACCAGCCCTGTCTACATAATAAAACCTCCATACAACCCCCAAGGGGGCTGGCTCAGAGGTTCTGGATTTCTGAACATTTGGAGGTTACTAGAAGGTTATGAATCAAGAGCAGTGAGTGGGTCTTTATCCAAGTCCTTTGCCTATGCATAAGTTCTATATGCATGCTTGTCAGTACCATCTGCAATCTTATTCATAATAAGCTAGCCAATTTTGTTGTTAACTGTTTGGGATAGGGTCTCCCACTATAGCTCCGGCTGGCCTGGGTCTCACAGTGACCCTCCTGACTTACCATCCTAAGGGCTAAGTTAGCATTTCTAACCCTTCTGAGTTCTGTGAACCATTTTAGCAAATTGAACTCAATGATGATTTGTGGGAACCCCAACTGGTGTCTGAAGAGGGGCCCCTTAGCAACTCAGCCTTTAACCTGTGGGTTCTGACCCCATCTCCAGGTACATTATGCCAGAGCTGAATTGGAGGGTACCCATCTGGTATCTGCAGGACATGTGCTGGGCATGTATGCGTTGGGGTCACAGAAGTCTTTGTGCTGTATTGAGTGTATGGAAGCAGGAAAAACAGTTTAGCTATTCCTATCTCTTACAGTGACTTTAAAAATCTCTGGCAGCCTGGGCCACAAAGGCAAATATCCCATAATAGCAGATTTTTTGCAGTCTTTCCTATTAATGATAAATAGTGATTTTAGGGCTGGTGATTTTAGAGCTAGATGGTAACACACTTGCTTTGCAATTATGAGAACTTGAATTCAATCCTAGGACTCACATTAAAAAAGTCAACGAGAGCCAGGCGGTGGTGGTGCACGCCTTTCATCCCAGCACTCGGGAGGCAGAGCCAGGCGGATCTCTGTGAGTTCGAGGCCAGCCCGGACTACCAAGTGAGCTCCAGGAAAGGCGCAAAGCTACACAGAGAAACCCTGTCTCGAAAAACCAAAAAAAAAAAAAAAAAAAAAGTCAACGAGAGCCCTGCAGAGATAGCTCAGTAGTTAAGAGCACTGGCCTCTTCTTCCAGAGGACATGGGTTCAATTCCCAGCACCCACTTGGTGGCTCAAGGTAACTCCAGTCCCAGAGGATCTGATACCCTCTTCTAGGCACCAGGTACTCATGTGGTGCACAGACATATATGTAGATAGAATACACATATACATAAAAAAAAAAAAGTCAGTGGGCAGTTGAGGTGGTTTAGCAGGTGAAAGTACTTTCCACCAAGCCTGGCAACCTGACTGGCCAGTGTCTGAGCTCAGTGGTAGGCAGCTCATTGGTGAGTCCAGGCTGACTCTTGTTTGCCTTGGTAGGATAGGTTGATAGCTGATGTGTTTTTAATCCCTGGGTCTGTGCTTGCGGGCTCTGGGACACCATTTATATCTTTGTGTGTGGGTAAAAAACAAGTTTGATCCCTGTGCGCCCCTTTCCAGTATCTGATTTTATTCCTCTTAACCCTCATTTGAGTGGTTTTCATCTGTCTCAGCAAAAGATGATTTTCACTTGCTGTTTTTTTAAGGAAGTGTTTGTTACACTTCATTTTGTGTCCATGTATGTGTGTGCACACACACCGGGGTGCATGTATAGAGGTCAGAGGACAATCTGTGGGAGTCATTTTGCTCCTTTCATTATGTGGGTCCTGGGGGTTCAGTTCAGGCCCCCGGGCTTGTCAGCAAGCCTTTAGCCATGAAGCCATCCCACGAGCCCCTTCATTTTGTAATGTGGAATTAACCTCTGACAGCAGGCAGAAATTACTATAAGAAGTACTTTAAGAAGGCCAGACAAGGGGCTGGAGAGATAGCTCAGCAGTTAAGAGCACTAGCTGCTCTTCCAGAGGATCTGGGTTCAATTCCCAGCACCCACATGGCAGCTCACAACTGTCAATAACTGCATCCAGTTCCACGGGATCTGACACCCTCACAGACAAATGTGCACATAATATAAATAAATCAATATGTAAATAAATAAACAAGGCCAGACAAGGTAGCACATGCCTTTAATTCCAGCACTTGGGAGCCAGAAGCAGACAGTCCTCCTCATTGTGATCAATGTCTTTGTGTTCTCTCTCTCTCTCTCTCTCTCTCTCTCTCTCTCTCTCTCTCTCTCTCTCTCTCTCTCTCTCTCTCTCTCTCTTTCCTCTTGTATTCTAGGCTGGCCTTCAAGTTGCTATGTAGCCAAGAATGGTTTGGGACTCCTGACCCTCCTGCCTCACCTCCTGCCTCCTGGGTTACAGGTGTGCTCCACGACCCCAGATTTACACAATGCTGGGATGGAGCCCAGGGAACTATGTATGCTAAGCAAGACTCTGCCAAACAAAGGACATTTCACCTCCCTTGTTTTTCTTTACATTTTTTATACATTTATTTTGTGTGCACATATGTATGTTTACACATGCATGTTCCTGGTCTGATCCAATTCAGTGAATATATTAAATTACATCTTTTTAAGTCTCTTTAATCTGGAGCAGTTTCTTGGGCTTTACCTTTTATTATCTTAATACATTTTCCATGTCAGATGAGTCATGTTTCCACATAATAAGGCTCCAGGGAGAGCTCACATGTGGTATAAAAACCCAATCATCAAGCTTATGAACCACAAAAGGACCCATTAGTATTTTTACGGAGCGAGCAGGCCAGTTATATAGAATGTCCCTGAATTTTAGGTTGTTTGTTGTTTCCTTCTAATTAGATTCCAGTTGCTAATTTTGGATAGCTGTGTCTCAGAAGGGAAGTTGCACGGCTCTCAGAGGATCATCTGTAGAAGCATACAGAATCTATTGTCTACCCCTAAGTGTGTTAAATTAGAGGCCTTGCTGTGTTGCCCAGTCTAGTCCTGTGCTCAAGTTATCCTCCGGCCTTAGTCTCCCAAGCAGCTGGAACCATGAGTCCACACTTAGCATAGCAGCTTTATCATAGCTGAAGTTAGTTATTTGCTAACTTTCTCACTGTGAAGTTATTCCTCTTCCCTTTATAACTATTAAATATCCTTTACGAGGTTCAGGACACAGTTCTGTAACATTTGCAGAACTTGTCTACCATGCTGGAGTTCTTGCTTCTGACGCCAGCTTTCCAAAAGAAAACCAAATATTTTTTTGTGTGTGTGTGGAGGATTTGATGCTGATTGTGTTGATACAGAAGTGCCAACATTTCACCCCATAGTGTTAGCATCCACTGACAGTGTTTGAAGAAAAACCTTGCTTTGTTCTTTTCCTAAGAAAGGGTCTTGCTGTATCGTCTAGGAGGAATTCAAACACAGGACTGTGCTCAGGGCTGTGCCTCCTGAGTGCTCCCAGCATATTATGTGACATGATGCCCAGCTAAATTTTTGCTTTTTGAGACAGAGTGTCACAATGGGAGTCCGGCTTACCTTGTGCCTGCAATCTTCTGCTTCCACCTCCTGAGTGCATTACAGGCACACGCCAGCCACCACGACTGTCGAAAACTTTAGTCATGATTATGGTCACTGCCCAGTGACATTTCCTCTTCAGCCTTCGGCTTGCCTTCCCGGGTCAGAACTTTCCCCTTTCCCCGGTGGCTCTGGTGTTTTCTGTTGATGCTGTCGTTGTTTGGTGCTGGGGATCCTCAGAGCGTCACGCATGCTTAGGCAGAGCCTCTCCTGCTAGGCGAGCTTTGTGATACATTAAAAAAAAGAATCTTTTATAAATAGCATATGTAGCGCCTTCATTCTCTCCCGCTCCCTCCTCCCCTCCCTCTGTTTCTCTCTCTGCCTCTCTCCCTCCCTCCAGCTCTCCTCTCTCCACAGGGGCTTGCCCTGTAGCTGACCTGGACCTCTAACTCCTCCTGCCTTTGCCTTGCTTTGGGCCTAGGTTAGTTGATTTGACCAGCACACTGGAGGTGGGGGTGGGCGGGTGGGGGAGAAGCAGGTTAATTGATTTGTTGGTAGTGTGTCTTATCTGGTATACAGTTGGCAGCAGATGTCTTTGGCCATCCTTATGCTTTCCTCAGACATCTACTGTGTTTCCTAATTCTCCCCTAAGGGCGCTTTTATCAAGGGACTAGCCTGTCTTCCCTTTTATCTCTCAGTGACATTTGCTGACAGCTACATCTTCCTCTGACCACTATGTCCCCTGGTTCCTCAGACACGATCTTCTTTTGGCTCACCTGCTTTATTGACCTGCTCAGCCATTTTAATTGAATTTAGAACATTAATTATGAGGCACGTGTGGTGGTGCATGTCCTAAATCCCAGCAACCAAACAGAGGCAGGCTGATCTCTGTAAATTCAAGGCCAGCTCGGTCTACATAGTGAGAGCTCCAGGCCAGCCAGGACTACATAGTGAGGTCGTGTCTCACAAACAAACAATTAATTGTGTATTTGTGTATCTGCATATAGTGCAAGTGGCAAAGGAGGCCAGAAGAGGTGGTTGGCTCTCCTGGAATTGAAGTTACAAGCCATTGTGAGCTCTCATATGTGGGTGCTGGGAAATGAACTTGGGTCCTCTACAAGTTAACCACTGAACCATCTCTCTAGCACTCAGCTGAATTTTTTTGGATACAGGGTTTTGCTCTGTTTCTCAGGTTAGTCTTGAACCCCTGAGCTCAAGTGATTACTTTGTCCTGTCCTTCTGAGCCTCAAGGAGTGTAAGACATGGGAACAATGCCTCTACTAGTTACTAAACCACTTCCCATTTTGAGGTGGGATCTTTCTGGGTCACTACCTAGGCTGACCTCAAACTAAAGATCTTGCTTCAGGCTCCTAAGTGCTGGGATTACAGGAATGGACTGGAACAGACCATCGCACCCGGCCTCGCTCAGCTTCCCGTTACCCACCTCTACATGCAGCAGGTCCACACAGATCAGTCCTAGACATTCTTGTCTTCCTGTAGCACCCTGTCCCCTGCCAGGCTTCTAATCTTCAGTAAATGGCTATATCTAATTAGGGTTCATCTAATCCTATATACTGAGACAAACACTCTCCTACTGATCTATGTCTCCAGCCACAATCATATACATTTAAACACGATTTACGATTTGGTGAATAGGACCAGGTATGTAACTTTGTTGGTGGAGTATTTGCCAATTGTGGAAGAGGCCATGGGATTTGACCCCTAGAGCTGCATAAATGGGGTATGTGGGAATTGTGAGCAGGAGGTTTCGAAGTTCAAGGTCCTCCTTTGCTATACAGGGAATTAGAGAACAGCTTGGGTTCTACAAAAAAAAAAAAAAAAAAAAAAAAAAATCTGGTGAATACTAATATTGTCTTTCTAAACCCAGTCTTGTAGGGCAGGGGTGGCTCACGCCTTTAATCCCAGCACTCGGGAGGCAGAGCCAGTCGGATCTCTGTGAGTTCGAGGCCAGCCTGGTCTACAGAGTGAGTTCCAGGAAAGGCACCAAAAAAACTACACAGAGAAACCCTGTCTTCCCCTTCAATCCCAACCATAGTGTTTCCTCAATTTGAAAAGGTATTCATTCATTCATTCACTTATTTTGTCTCTTTCTCCATCCCTTCCTTCCTTCTTGCCTGCCTGCCTTTCAGGGACTCATTGTATAGTCCTGGCTGACTTGGAACTCAATTTGTAGAAAAGGCTGGTCTTGAACTCGCAGAGATTCACCTACCTCTGTCTTCCTTCCTGCTGAGAATAAAGGCGTGTATTACCACACCTGATTTCATTTATTTATTTATTTATTTAGTTAGTTAGTTAGTTAGGATCTCATATAACTCAGGCTACCCTTTGGATCAAAATCCTTGTTGCCATCTACCTCTGGAGTGCTGGGAATACAGGTGAGTGCTACCATGCCCCAAGACTAGGACAAGAGCTTTCAAATTTGTCATGAATATCAGAGAACAGTGAATTTTCTTTTTCTTCTTTCTTTCTTTGTTTGTTTCTTTCTTTCTCTCTCTCTCTCCCTCCCTCCCTCCCTTCTTTCTTTCTTTCTTTCTTTCTTTCTTTCTTTCTTTCTTTCTTTCTTTCTTTCTTGAGTGTGTGTGTGTGGTGTTTTTTTTTTTTTTTTTTTTTTTTTTTTTTTCCTGAGACAGAGTTTCTCTGTGTAGCTTTGGAGCCTGTCCTGGAACTCACTTTGTAGACCAGGCTGGCCTCGAACTCACAGAGCTCCCTCTGCCTCTGCCTCCCGAGTGCTAGGATCAAAGGTGTGCACCACCACCACCACCACCACCACCACCACCACCTAGCTGAGAACAGTGAATTTTCTAACCATTTCTCTCCTCATCTCTCTCAGTTAATGCATCACCATTTAATCATCCAGATCTAACCTTGTGAGTCAATCCCGATCATCGTCTTGGCATTACTAACCACCATCCAGTCCCATATCTAGTCCACTTGTAAGTCTACCCACGCCCTCCTCACATCAATCGTTTCCTGCTTAAAGCAGGGACAGACTCCTTGTCTCATTTCTTACTCTACCCTCTCCCAATAAACAAGCATCCTGAAGCAGTTATCTTAAAGGGGGGTAAAAGTTCATTTCCTCGTTTAAAATGCATTCAAAACGTCTAACACTAGCATACCTCAAAGCCCTGTATCATGTCCCCTGCCTATTTCCCCAGGGTTGTTTTTGGTGACTTTGCCCTTTGCCCTGTATCCCAGCAATCCTGGCCTTTCTCATTCCTTCTCAGAGGGGAAGCTCCAGAAAGCCATGGGTTCTTATGCTCTATCCTTTTGTGTAGAGGTCAGCTGATGAATTAATTCCAAAGCAGCCAATGCAGTGCCTCCTGGCATATATAGTAGGCCCTCCATGAACAGTTTTACAGTAAAAGAATAGTTGAATACATGCATGCCATGGTTAAAGCTTTTGTGTTTGCATGATGGGGAAGGGGTGTTGTACCCTACCATGCCTGCAACGGCATGCACGTGGAGGTCAGCAGATAGAGACTGTAGAGTTTGCCTCTCTCCTTCCACCAGATGCCATGGGATCCAGGGATCAAACTCAGGTCACCAGGCTCGCATGGCAAATGTCTTTACTGTTGATCCCTCTCACTGGCCTTTAACTTTTAGGCTGTTTTCGTAGGCTGGAGTGTTTCCCCAAATCTTAACATTGTTGGTTTCCTTTTGCCTTATTCTAGTCCCCACTCTTTTTTTTTTCTCGAGAAAGGGTTTCTCTGTGTAGTTTTGGGGCCTGTCCTGAAACTCACTTTGTAGACTAGGCTGGCCTCGAACTCACAGAGCTCTGCCTGGCTCTGCCTCCCAGTGATGGGATCAAAGGCATGCGCCGCCGCCGCCGCCGCCGCCGCCGCCGCCACCACCACCACCACCACCACCACCACCACCACCTGGCTCTAGTCCCCACTCTAGTCCCCACTCTTACTAGTATTTTAGGAGGACTTCTTGTTAAAAGTGTGTGTGTGTGTGTGTGTGTGTGTGTGTGTGTGTGTGTGTGTGTACCACTTGTGGAGGCTGGAGGACAACCTGGGATGTCATCCTCAGGAATGCCATTTATGTCTTTTGAGACAGGGTGTCTCATTGGTTTGGAGCTCATCAGAGAGTCCAGGAATCCCCCTGTATTTCGGCCCCAGAGCTGGGATTATGATCATATACTGCCATGTCTGGCTTTTCATAGGTGCTGAGGATCTTTTAGATGGGCTCTGGGAATTAAATTCAGGTCCATGTTTTTGCAGAAAACCTCTATCAACAGAGTCATCAGCTGGGCGGTGGTGGCACATGCCTTTAATCCCAGCACTCGGAAGGCAGAGGCAGGTGACTCTTCGTAAGTTCGAGGCCAGCCTGGGCTACAGTACAGATCTAGTTCCAGGACAACCAGGGCTGCACAGAAAAATTCTGCCTCAAAAAAACAAAAAACAAAAACAAACAAAAAACCCCACAAAACAAAACAAAACAAAAATTAAAACAAACAAGCAAATAAACAAACAAAAGCCATTACCTAGTTGATATAGTGGTGCACACCTTTATTCCCAGCACTGGGGAGGCAGAGGCAGTAGGATCTCTGTGAGTTCAAGACCAGCCTAGTCTACATATTGAGTTTCAGCAGAGCCAGTGCTAAATATATGGCTACCCTGTCTCAGGAAAATCAAAACAAAACAAAACAGAGCCATTGCCCAATACTGGGTGGAATTTTTTTTTTTTTTGACATACATTTCCATAGTCAGCATTCCTTTTCCTTGGCATTTTCCTGCATTATTTTCTTTGTAACACCATCACTTGGAATTATTTGTGAATTTTGTTCTCTTGCCTCCTTTTAATTGGAATCTTTTTTTTTTTTTTGGTTTTTTGAGACAGGGTTTCTCTGCGTAACTTTGTGCCTTTTCTGGAGCTCACTTGGTAGCCCAGGCTGGCGTCGAACTCACAGAGATCCGCCTGGCTCTGCCTCCCGAGTGCTGGGATTAAAGGCGTGCCCCACCACCGCCCGGCTCCTTTTAATTGGAATTTTAATGAGAGCACTTTTCTATTCTCTCCTATCTTCATTGTTTAGAGCAGTGAATGGCACGTGGTACATATTCCATGTATTCACTGCACAGGAAATTTCATTATGTGTGCATTTTTTAAAAAAGCAGTTTTCTGAGACTTCAGACATTTGAAATTTTAAAAATTGGTAGACTGCCGCATCATTAAAATATTTGTGCCCATTAAAACTTTAGAACAGGCCTGATAGCACAAGCCTATAATCCCAGGAGGTTATAGAGTGGGTTCAAGACCAGCCAGGGCAATTTAATGAGACCCTGCCTGAAAATTCAAAAAAATCAAAGAGGGCTGGGGATCTGGATCAGTGTAAGGCCCTTGCCCAGCAGGCATGAGACACCAAGTTCCTTCTAAAGTACTATAAATAAATAATGTTTTCCAGCTGGGGAGATCACCCAGTCCATAAAGTGTGTGCTGCTCAAACTTGAGGAACAACATATAACCCACACAGAAAAGCATGACCTGGTAGAAAAGCCCACCTGTAATCCTCAGCACTGAGAAGACAGAGGCAGATCCTAGGGCTCGTTAGCCAGACTGCCCAGCTTCATCTGTTAGTACCAGGTCCCAGGGAGGAAATGTACCTTAAAAAACAAGATGGGTAGCTGTTCATAACCTGTAGTTGACCTCTGGCCTCCACATGCATGCATGCATGCATGCACACACGCACGCACGCACGCACGCACGCACGCACGCACATGCACGTGCGCATACACGTACATGAATGAAAAAAAGAAATAAAAAAGGAAATGATATGACTGTTCCTAGGTATGGTGGAGGAGAAAGTTTATTGTAGATAAAAGGGAGAGCATAGCCAGAGGCAGAGACATCTGGGAGAGCCCAGAGTGAACATGGCTGAGCTAGGCCATGTGAGGAGAGAGGGTGAAGGGAGAAGAGGAGCTGCTGACCTAGAGGGAAATCCTGGGCCCAGAGACTGGCCAAGAGAGTAAAGGGTAGACCAAAAAGTGCAGGTAACCAAAATGTCTGGATTATATAGAGAAGGGCAGCTGGGGGAAGGGCAGCCCAGCAGGTGGGCTGGAGAAGTTTAGGTAGGGGGTGGGGTCTGCCAGGCATACCCTGTAACAGGTAGGGATGGAGGGATGCAGGGAGAACTTGGTTGGTGGTCACCGGCTGCTTTGATATGTTAATGGCCACCTCAGTTAGCCATTTGCCCCCAGTTTGAGACCTAACAGTACACACACACACACACACACACACACACACACACACACACACACACACACACGAACTGTAATGAAGACATCTGACAATGTGACAATAGCTAAGACATTAAGAAAAAATATGCAGAAACAAAAATTGGCTTCCTCATATATTGCAGTAATCTTACTCTGGTGATAAAAAAGGAAAAGGTTTTGGAGTGTTTATTTAAGGCCCAGTTAGGTAGATAGCACTACCTCTCCTGGTACGTTCCCTTTGTGTCATTTCTGATAACCTGACCTCTTCGACTTTTAATCCATCAGAGAAGACATAATATGGTTAAATCTCAAAAGGATCTCTAGAGGCCACAGGTACAGGGCATGGCAGCCTTCCAAGGCCACAGAGGACCCATCTACCTCTGGCGATGTCGAGGGATCCTCCCCGAGACTTCTTTAGCTACTAAAACCATTCCGAAAGCAAATGGCTTCTTGTGAATAGACCCAGAGAGGAGAGCAAATGTTGCTGCATTGGACAAATGTGAGTCCTCCAGCCTCACTCCGTGCTTTCTTTTCAATTTAGCAGCAAGGCTTTAGTTACTGACAGCCCTTATTCTATGTCCAGTGTTGCTCCCACAGGGGTCTACGATTCGTTGACATCCTCATCAATTCCTACCTCCCAAAACTGTCATGCCTTTGAGCATTAAAAACAGGACGCTGGCCTCAGCTTTTCACTGTTTTCAGTCATTTAAACAAAACTGTAAGCAAATATATTTGAATGGATTTTAGTTTTTCTCCCCGTGGATGTTTTATATCCTCAAGTCTTTTCCTTTGTGGTACTTCTTTTTTCTTGCTTAGCCAGTGGTTTTGTAGGGGTTTTTTGTTTGGAAACTGAATCTTGTTAAATACTGCTAGCTGGCCTGGAACTATGTAGGCCAGGTTACCCTCAAACAATTCTGCCTTTGCACTCAAGAACTGGGATTACAAGTCACTCTGTAGGCTTTATCATCACTAATCCTTCTGTTTCTCTAAGTTTCAACCAGTGTCGGAAGAGAATGTTAAAAGTATGACCTTACTTCATCTTCAAAACAGCACAGCAAAGTACAGGTCATGGACAGTGAAACCATTCTCTGCAGACAAAAAGAGCAAAGGTCTCTGACCTTCGGTTGCTATTAGTGTTGTCAGTGGGGAGTTTCCAGCTTGTCATTCTAAAGCCTGGGCTTTTTCTATGCACTTGCTGTACTCTGAGAGGGCAGTCTTTTTTTTTTTTTTCCCCCTCGAGACAGGGTTTCTTTGTGTAGCTTTGCGCCTTTCCTGGAACTCACTTGATAACCCAGGCTGGCCTCGAACTCACAGAGATCCCCCTGGCTCTGCCTCCCGAGTGCTGGGATTAAAGGCGTGCGTCACCACCGCCCTGCTTGAGAAGGCAGTCTTAAAGAACAGTTGGAGCCGGGCGGTTCTACATTTAAAAAAAAAAAAAAAGACTACACACCTTTAATCCCAGCACTCGGGAGGCAGAGGCAGGCGGATCTCTGTGAATTCGAGGCCAGCCTGGACTACCAAGTGAGTCCCAGGAAAGGCGCAAAGCTACACAGAGAAACCCTGTCTTGAAAAACCAAAAAAAAAAAAAAAAAAAAAAAAAAAAAAAAAAAAAAAAAGAACAGTTGGATGTGGATGTCCTCAGTTAAGAAAGATTTCGTCTTTTTTGGTTGCTCAGTGTTGATTAACGCCCCGCCCCCCAGTCTCAAGTAGTCCAAACGGCTTTGAACTTCTGCATCTAGTGCCTTAACCTCCCGGATGCACCACCACTCCAGGATTATGGGGTGCTGGGGATTGAGCACAAGATTTAGTGCATGCCAGGCAAAGCATCCTACCAACCGAGACACTTTCTCACCCTGATTGCTTCTCGAAAAATACTCTTCGAAAATGGTAAAGGGTTGAAAAGAGAGGTGTAGTGTAGGCGCTCTAGGGGACCGCAGGGGCTGATGGCAGAGTCCCCTTGCTCCGGAAGGCTGATAGGCCCGGGGGAGGGGGCAGGGGGGGGAGTGCAGTCTGTTTAACCGGTTTCTGTGGTCCCGGAAAGGCGTGCCCTAGTCATACAGAGCCCCCGGGCGCACGAGGTTCCCTGCAAGTTCGAGCTGGGGGCCACACCTCCAGAGCTTCCCAGGACCCAAGGTGGGGGGGGGATAGGTGGGCTGGGAGCCAGGGTGCGCATTGGGTCTTGCACGGTGGACCCTCAGGCACATTGGACCCTGTCCCTCCACTTGCCCGCCAGGGTTCTCGGATGGGCCTTGACTCTGAATGCATAGAGTGGGGCTTTCTGATTGGCTTAGAGTACAAACGCAGGCGAGCACCGCCAGAGACCCGCTCTTCTATTGGGTTTTACATGAACAGCAGAGCACGAAATAAAGAGGCCTTCTGTCATTGGGCCATTGTGTGAATCTCCTTTTGCCTTCTCTGCCGACTGAATTAACGTCCCAGGATTTTCGTCATGACTCTTAAATCTGGGCTTGTCAGTTCGGCCCAGCGTTCCAGGTCTCTAGGCACAGCATGGGACTTTCAGAGTTTAGCCAATCACATAGCGTTGAGATCAGGTTGCCAGGCAGATTATGCTAATAAGACCCCGCCTTTTATGCTGCTCCCACTCTGCGGCGGGAAGAACCACCTGGAGGCGGCGGGGGGGGTTTGATTTCCATCACCCCTAGGGAGAGAGGATCCGGGACCCGCTGATCTTCCAGCTCCCCTCACCCCACGTCGTGTAAGTACCTAAAGGATTAAGGGAACCGGATAAACCAGGGTCCAGAGTATCCCATCGCCTGGGAGAGTGTTTCGTCTTTGCTTAGTCCCACCCAAAATGGCGCCCAGCTCTTTCTGCGTCTCAGCGCCCGGCCGGGGCCAACCGACCGCGGACCCGGGTGGGGGGGGACCTGATGGTAGTGGTGGGGGGGAGCAATCCCGGCGGCACCGCCCGATGGTACAGTCCAGCCGGGGCTGGGACGAGGCACCTCGCTCGGGGTGGGGGGTCAAACCATCTGCACCTTCTACGCGAAAAGGGGCGAGGCCCCTCCTGGAAGCCGCCCGGGCCCCGCGTCCGTGCAGCGCGGGCTTCGGTGCCGCCCGCCCCGTCTCCCCGGCGCGCAGCTTGCCCCGCGCCCCCCGAGCGGCTCGCATGCCCCGCCGGCCGTGCGCTCCTCTCCTCCCCTCCCGCGTTGGTTGGGCCGGGACGGCGGTTGGGCTGCCTGCGCGCCGGGCGGCGGTTGGGCGGGCGGGTGTCCGCCGGCCGGGACCCGTGCGGGGGGTGGCGGCGCGCGTGGCCGTGGGCTCCGGTGCGGGGTGCCCGGCCCGCGTTTCCCTGCCGCCCCGCCCGCGAAGGTGTGGGGAAGGCCCCGGCGGGTCGGTCTGCAAACGCGGTGGCGGGCTGGGTAGGGCGGAGGCCGAGGACCTGCAGAGCTGGCGAGGCCGGGCTCTCCTTGAGCTAATGCTAAAACAAGGAAAGTCTGGAGCCAGGTTACTTAGGGCCCGGGTAAAATGGAATAGCTGCGGTGTGCGTTCCCGGCGCACGAAGGCTGCTGAAATTGGGTGCCATTTCTTTTAGCCGTGTTAGGTGGATTAGTTGGACTTCAACCCATTTCCAACTAGTATATACGTACACTTAAGTTAGTGGGTAGAGAGGTGGCTTTGTGGTGTCATTGATGAGATTCATCCAGCTAAATCCCATGCCCTGAATCCTTACACGGGTTAAAGCTTGCCTGTACCTCTCCCATCAGTCTCGTGCTTTAGGCCAGTTGTATCTACTTTTCATTAAAAACAAAGTCGCTCGTGACTAACCTCGCTGTCTGTCCTGTTCGCGCCACTGCCGCAGGGTCTTTGTGGGCCCGAGGGTGTAAGTGCAGCATTACATTGTATTCTTTTGTGCCCATCCACTCCACGGTTGCCACTCCAGGACCTTCTGCGCTCATGAACTGTACTTATTTGTTACTCCAGAATTGAGAAAACATAAAAATCAGGATTCGTTGGGGGCAAAGCAACATACAATATTTGCTCAATCTGGTATATTTAGTAACTTTACTAGGTTTACATTTTACAAATGAAGGCGAAATTGACACAGAGTGAACTATTTTCACGGGAACGATTCCTTGCCATTTAGTAGGTTTACATTTTCATTTTGGATCAAGATTTTTTTTTTTCACCGTGACTCAGTTAATCCATTAGCATCCACTTTTTGAAGTAGTTACCTTTTTCTAGAGATTTTTTTTCAGATTAAGTTTTTTTACTAGTGAGTTTTAATGATTTTTTAAAAATGATTTCTTTTTACTAATGGCCCACCAAAAGTAATTTGCCCATTGTATTGCAGGCCTGAACGTAGGTGAGAATGTCAAAAGTAAGGCAAGGCCCCTAAGTGATTTTACTTAGTGATTATGGAGTGTCAATCCAATGTAACCTCAGTTGATTGGCACTGGCCAGTTTCTTGCCTGTTTTTTTTCTTCTAGTTTTAACAATCACATAATCATCATAGAAACAGCATAAGAAGTAAGAACCCCTAAAGTAGGACTAGAGGAAATTCTTACTAATATATCGTCGTGTTAAAAGTATGAATGTGCACAAAATATTTGTGTGAGCACGTTGTGTGGCTTAGTATCTGTTTTAAGTGTAGATGGGTGCCTAAATACTTCATGGTGATTTGCCACATGAAGTCCACTGAACTGAAAGAGTAATTTTCTTATTCATTTTACTTAAAAAGTTATTATTTTAAGACATGAAGTGCTGGCTGGCTTGGAACTTGCTATGTAGACTAGATTTTCCTGGAACTCAGAGAGCTGCTTGTCTGTGCTGGGATTAAAGGAGATTAAAGTTGAGCACTGATACTCCAAGCTTGGTTTTATTCTTTTGAGGCAGGGTCTCAGTGTGCAGTTTCAGCTGGTTTGAACTCTGTACATCAGTGGTTCTCAATCCGGGGGTTGAACGACCCTTTCACAGATCATTGGAAAACATAGATATTTACATTACGATTCCTAACAGTGGCAAAATTACAGTTATGAAGTAGCAATGAAAATAATTTTATGGTTGGGGGGGGGTCACAACATGAGGAACTGTATTAAAAGGTTGCAGCATTAGGAAGGTGGAGAACCACTGCTTGTAGGTAGACCCTGGCTGGCCTGCCTCTACCTGCCTGCTTCCTCTCCTGGGCTTAGTTAAATGTGTATGCCAGCACAACTAGCTGGTTTTCCTTCTTTATTTGTTTTCTGAGGGTTTCTCTGTGTAGCCCTGGCTGTCCCGGAACTTGCTCTGTAGACCAGGCTGGTCTCAAACTCAGATGAGTGTGCCACCACCACCCAGCACTTACTTATTTATTTATTTATTCATTTATTTAAAGCTGTTGGGGATGGGGTACAGATGTACTTTGTAGAGTCGGTTCTCTCCTTCCACCTTAATGAGGGTTCCTGGGAACAAACTCAGGGGACCAGGCCTTCAAGACGAGCAGCTTTACCTGCCGTGCCAGTGAAGAACCTGCTGCTCCATTTTAGGTTTAAAATCCACCTTATAGTAAAGACAAACGAGATTCATTTCTGTTTATGATTAAACCTGTATTTCTCAAGGACTGGGCTATGCCCCACCTGTGACCTTAACTACAAATGGCTCTGTACCGCCTGTTGTAGAATGGCAGCCATGTCTTTGTTTCAAACAGTTGTTTATAATCCTTTTTTTCAGAAGGATTATATGACTACCCTCTATTCTGCGACCATGTCTTTGTTTCAGGAGGTCCTTAGGACTAACCTGTGAGGCTTCTGTTACGTTCCTTCCACCTCTGAGCTATAAGCTTTGTCTTCCTCAGGTGCATTGTTGACCTCTTGAATCCCACCTCAGGGGGAAGCAGCCCACGTACATGAATGACAAGGCTTGCTTTATTTTTTATTTATTTATTTATTTTGGTTTTTCGAGACAGGGTTTCTCTGTGTAGCTTTGCGCCTTTCCCGGAACTCACTTGGTAGCCCAGGCTGGCCTTGAACTCACAGAGATCCGCCTGCCTCTGCCTCCCGAGTGCTGGGATTAAAGGCGTGCGCCACCACCGCCTGCCATGATGATTTGGGTTGGTAGTCTTTCTCCTCCCATCTTTTGAGATTAACATCATTTCACTGATCCAGGATTTGCTTTTAAAAAGTAAAACGAGCCTGGGCGGTGGTGGCACATGCCTTTAATTTTAGCACTTGCGAGGCAGAGCCAGGCGGATCTCTGTGAGTTCGAGGCCAGCCTGGGCTGTTACACAGAAAAATCCTGTCTCAGAACAAACAACCAGCCCCCCCCCTCAAAAAAAAAAAAAAAAAAAAAAAAGAAAGAAAGAAAAGAAAAGGTGTAGAGCAATAGAGGAAGATACTTGATCTTTGAGCTCCACACATGTGCTGTCAGGCCAATAGACACACACTCACACATGCACACAATGAATACAATAAAGCAAAAACAACTGGAAAGGATGGGTTTCTGGACAAGTAGAGCTGACTAAGGGCGGAGAAGCACTGAGTTGTAATTTCCATTCCTCAATAAGTTTACAGTTGAAGCAGTAGTAAATGCATGGTGACTGTATGATTTCATTTGGTAAAAGTTATGTGGTGAAAACGAGTAAGCATCCTGTTGTAAAGGTGAATGCCAACATCCTTACTGCCACTTGAACATTCTAGAAGTGTAGACACTCCCAGTCTAGGTATCTGCTTTCCTACATGCAGAACTTGTTGCTGTTTGTTAATCTCTGACAGATTAACAAATGGAAATTTAGCCTAGGGAGTTAAGAAATATGAAATGTTAGGGCTAGGGAATATAGCTCAGTGGCAGAGTGTGACGTGTGTGTAAGGCCCTGAGTTCAGTCCCCAGTGCATGGCACTCACCCCCACCCCCAACATCACTGCACACACAAGCTTGGGCCAACCAAATCTTTGCAGAGTGGTTCCATTGCAATTCTCCAAGGGTCCAGGTGTGGTAGGAGCAGGAAAATGAATAGGGTGCTTTTCTTTGTTACTTTGGTCCATATTTTTCTGTCCTTTTTTTTTTTTTTTTTTTTTATGTTTTTGGTTTTCAAGACAGGGTTTTTTTTGTGTAGTCCTGGCTGTCCTAGGCCTTGAACTCAGAGACTCACCTGCCTCTGCCTCCGCAGTGCTGGGATTAAAGGTGTTGGCCACCACAGACCAGCTCCTTTCTCTGTTTATGTGGCTTAGTTGAGTCACTGTGTAAGTGGTGGAAGAGTATTTGGTCCCTCTCCTTTTGAAATGTCGTTATAACACCAACTGAAGGCTCCTTTGGAATCCTCTGAGCTGGTGCAAGTCCAGTTCATTTCCTGTAGCTTCTGTAGGTTTACACCATGCTGTTGGTTCAGAAACATAATCCCCCTCCCTGCTTTCTGAGATCATTTGCTGTCTTCCTGGTGCTCAAGCCTGGGTAACCAAAAGTCTGTTCAGGTTGTTGTAGGCGTGACTGGAAGTTGCTTCCTTTTTAAGCTGATTTTTTTGTGTGTATACAGATGTTTGCCTACCACATGAATACCTGGTGTCCCTAGAGGCCAGAAGAGGGTGTGGTATCCCCTGGAACTGGAGTTCCAGATGGTTGTAAGTCTCTGTATAGGTTCTGGGACCCCAAACCAGGTTTCCTGCAAGAGCAGCAAGTGCTCCTTAACCCAGAGCATCTCTCCAGCTGCTGGAGGAAGCTTCTTTTTGGATAACTTTGAAACAGTTTAGTGAACTTAGTGGGAGGAGTGTGTGAGGAACTGGTTAGAGAAGAAGGAAGTTATGGTTAATCTCATAATGACAGCAAGACTAGTTAAAATGTGCTGGAAACAGTTGTTACAAAACCAATACTGTATAGGGCTTTGACTCCAAACACGGGTTGCCAGAAGGTTCCAGGCAATCTGATGAAATAGCTGGTTACTGTTGGCTATTTTTAAAGTTTAACTCATTTACTTTGAGTTAGGGTGGGGGTTGGAGTGGGGGTGGAAGAGATGCCTCAGCTGGTACAGGCGCCGCCGGGTGCCAAACCTCGTGGCCTGAGCTCGGTCCCCAAGATCCACATGGTGGAAGGAAAGAACGCACTTCCCCAGGCTGGGCTCTGGTCTCCATTGGCCCGCCGGAGCATGCACGAACTCCCAATAAACAAGTGAAAAGCTAACAGACATCTGTAAAAACTAGAAGATTGAAGCTCACTGCTGTCTTTCAGCCTCAGGGCCTCTGATGTTGTGATTTATGCAGCCTTTCCCCTCCTGTGTTCCCTTAGCTGAGCCTTGTACAGTGGCCTACGTAGCTTGCGTCTGCTAAACTTCTGAAGTGTGACACGTGTGCAACGTGCTAGTGTGAACTGTACATACCAGTTTTTGAAATTTTAGCATGAAAAAAAAAACAATACTTTAAATGTTGAGAGGACAATATGTGGGCTAGGTAGTTAAATAACATAATTAATTTCACCTGTGTCTGCTGTTAAACGGCGTGACTCCTGGAAACTTTAAATTATGTAGCTCCTGTATTTTTATTGAACAGCTTAGCCTAAACCTGACAGGGCAAGGTGTTCTGAAGCAGCAATACTATAATGTGCTTATTATCTTTAGGCTTTTCTAGTGTCAACTATTCATGCTAATTTGTAGGTGTGTTTAGTTTTTCTAGTGGTTATGATAGCGCTCACAAACCCACAGGTATTCCTTTGAAGAGTGTCTTAGTTTCCGAACCACTCCGAACCACTCACTCCCTCACAGTTGTCGTAAATGTTACTGAATTAATGTGTATTCAGTTCATTGTTTGAACTTGATAATAAAATGGGGTCTGTTTTGTCTGTCTTTGCAGTATTATGTACACATGTGCATGCTCCTGTGTGTGCCTCCTGTGTGTGGAAGCTGGAGGCACACATCAGCTATCTTCCTCTATTACTCTCCACCATAGAGTTTTTTTAGTTTTCATTGAGCTGGAAGATGGTGGTACACGCCTTTAATCCCAGCGTTTAGGAGGCAGACGTAGGTGGATCTCTCTGAGTTTGATGCCAGCTTGATTAAAGAGTGAGTTCCAGGACAGTCAAGGCTACACAGTGAAATCCTGTTTTGAAAAACCAAAAAAAGAAAACCTGCCAGGTGGTGGTGGCACACGCCTTTAATCCCAGCATTTGGGAGCAGAGGCAGGTGGTATTTCTGTGAGTTCGAGGCCAGCCTGGTCTACAAAGCGAGTTCCAGAGCCCTGTCTCAAAAAAAAAAAAAAAAAAAAAGTTTATTTTATTTTATGTGTATGAGTGTTTTGCCTGAATGTATGTATATGAACCATGGGTATGCCTGCTGTTAGTGGAGGTCAGAAGAGGGTGTTTGATCCCCTGGGACTGAAATTACAGACAGTTGTGAGTCATTTTGTGGGTGTTGGGAACTGCACCCAGAACCTCTGCAAGAACAGCAAGTGCTCTTAACCACTGAGCCATCGCTTCAACACCCCCTTATCCCTTCTTCGATGTTTTCTGAACATTGGTGTGGGGGTGGGAGATGTAGAGGGAGAGAGAGTGTGTATGTTGAAGATGTCCCATTTATGACTTTGCATTCAACAATTACTTATTCTCAGCACTTCAACCAGTTATGAATCTCTGTGGTAACCATCACCTGCTGCAAAAAGAAGCTATTCTGAGCAAGGCTGATAGCTGTACTTGTCTATGGGCATAAATATAAATATTTAGAAAGCAATTTGATGGATATATTATATCCATTTAGCAAAACAGCACTAGTACTTTCCTCACTAGGGCCTATGGTCTTTCTTGCCACAGGCTTTTCACCAGGTTTAGAGTAACTGGTAGGAAATCTTTCCCGTGGAGCATGTCTCAAATCCAATCACAACACAGTTGGTTATTCCCATAATAGTTATACCACTGTTGCACCTGTGGGTACATCTTGCCTGGCAGGTTGGTAGTGTAGTGTGCAGAACCTACAGTTGACTAAGGCTGTTGATGCCCTCTCTCCCCTGGTGGCCTACACTGTACCTTTCAGCATCTTGAAAGCTAGTTATTGGGATAAAACTTCCAGCTCAGTGCAAACTTGATTTCTTTTGTCCTGTAACTAAAATTTGTAGTATATTTGACTAGCTCTTTTTTTGTTTGTTTTGTTTTGTTTTTTGGGTTTTTCGAGACAGGGTTTCTCTGTGTAGCTTTGTGCCTTTCCTGGGACTCACTTGGTAGTCCAGGCTGGCCTCGAACTCATAGAGATCCTCCTGCCTCTGCCTCCCGAGTGCTGGGATTAAAGGCGTGCGCCGCCGCCGCCGCCGCCGCCGCCGCCGCCGCCGCCGCCGCCGCCGCCGCCGCCGCCCGGCCCTTGTTTTTGTTTTTTGAGATAGGGTTTCTCTGTGTAGCCCTGGTTGTCCTGGAACTCACTCTGTAGACCATGCTGGCCTCAAACTCAGAGATCTGCCTGTCTCTACCTCCCAAGTGCTGAGATTAATGGCGTGCCCCCAAATGTTTGACTAGCTTTTAGAAAAATGTGTCGAGTGTTTTGCCTGCACATATGTGCAGCAATGCCTTTGGAGGCCAGAAGAGGATGTTAGGTCTCCTGGAACTGGGCTTAGGGATGGTTGTGAGCTACCATGTGGGTGCTGGGAACCAGACTCTGGTCCTCTGCAGGATCAGTAAGCCCTCTTAACTGCTGAGCTGTTGCTTCATTCACTTTTTAAACTTTTTATTTAATTCTTTGTTTTGTTTTGTTTTGTTTTGTTTTGTTTTGTTTCAAGACAGGGTTTCTCTGTGTAGTCCTGGCTGTCCTAGATCTCACTCTGTAGACCAGGCTGGCCTTGAACTCACAGAGATCCGCCAGGCTCTGCCTCCCAGGTGCTGGGATTAAAGGCGTGTGCCACCACAGCCCGGCTTTATTTAATTCTTAATGTGTGCTGGGTGCTTGGCGGTGCACGTTTTTAATCCCAGCACTCAGGAGACAGGTGGTGGATCTCTGAGAATTCAAGGCCAGCCTAGTCTACAAGTGAATTCCAAGCCAACCAGCACTACATAGTTAGACCCTGTCCCAAAAACAAAAAGAGCCAAGTGGCAGGGGCACACACCTTTAATCCCAGCCCTTGGGAGACAGAAGCAGGTGGATCTCTGTGAGTTTGAGGCCAGCCTGGTCTATAGAGTGAATTTGAGGACAGCCAGAGCTGTTACACAGAGAAACCCCATCCCCGAAAAACAAAAACAAAAAAGCAAAGCCCCAAAACACAGCAACAAAAACCAACCAACCAAAACAAACTCCCCAAAACTTTAACACACGACATCAATAGAACAGTGTTCCATTAAAAAAAAAAAGTGACAGCTTTAGAGAATTATACAAGAGTGAGAGGCAGCCGATAGACATAAGAACTCTGCATTCTCAGTCCTAGGCAATGCAGTGTATGTTAGTGAGTTTCAATCTTGTCATCATTTATTCATCTCTTTGTCTCTGGAAGTGGATGAATTGAAAATTATTCTGGATTTCTGTGGTGTGTGTGTGTGTGTGTGTGTGTGTGTGTGTGTGTGTATGATGCTGGGGATGGAACCCAGGCTAAGAAAAGTGCTCTTCCACTAGCCACACCCCTAGCCCTCCAGCTCCTGGATTTTATTTTTCAATACTTTTTAAACTAAAATGTAGTTATAACTCCTCTTTCTTGAATTGATAGTTTCTTTGATTGTGTGTGTGTGCGAGCACGCACACACAAATATATAATCTAAACAGCTTCCTGAGTCTCTTTTTTGTTTGTGTGTGTATGATTTTAGGGCTGACCACTTTGTTTTGGTTAGCTATTTAGGGGGCTTATACTGGGGAGCCGGTAATTCTTCCTCTCAGCAGTCATTAGTTGCCTTTGTCTAGGGGTGTGACTTGGTTGAGATTTTCCTTTTTCACATTAACATGCCAGCCAGCCGTAGTGGCACACCTTGAATCTCAGTACTCGGGAGGCAGAGGCAGGCAGATCTCTGTGAGTTTGAGACCAGTCTGGTGAGTTCCAGGACTGTCAGAGCTATAGAGAGAGATCTTGTCTCAAAACAAAACAACAGAACAAAAGCACAGTGATAGGTCTGTTGATCGAGTTGTTGTTCTGGTCTTGTTTATGCAGCCATTTCTAGGAGTGAGTGTTTCACAGCAGACTTCCTGGGATTCTGGCTCCTACAGTCTTTCCTCTCTCTCTTCCATGATGTTTATGAGCCATGGATGCAGGAGCTATGATGCCGATTTATCAGCTGGGGCCAGGATCTCCATGATCCCTTGATCTCTGTCTGCATTGTATCCAGCCGTGGTTTTCTGTAATGGTCTGCATTTGCTATAGAGAGAAGCTTCTTTGATGAGGATATAGGATAGGATTTAGAATGTAGTTAGGGATTGTGCTGCTCTAGCAAAGTAACAATAGTGGATTCTTTTTATAAGATCCATGATTCACTAACCCTGGGTAGTTGGCTAGGTATCCAGTACCGGGCTTGATTTCTCTTCTGTTGAGTGGGCCTTGAGTCCAGTTAGACAGTTACCACTACCATGTGGGTGCTGTTGTATTTTTAAAAAGGCAGGAAGGAGTCACACTGCCTCCTGGGGAGTTTATTGAGGGGAGGGGAGAGAAGGGGCAGAAAAGGGGGCAGAGACCGCTCACTAGGGATGAGAGCAAAGGAAGAGAAAGAGAGACGGGAGGTGGGCAAGGCCCGCCTTTTGTAAGGAAACATAGCGAATACGCACAGGGGTGCTCTTAGTGACTGCCGCTGAGGTATATCCTGTCAGGACCCTGAGGGCGGGCCAGTACAGATGCCTGAATGCTAACAGGTGCCACTTACTGCACCTGTCATTTCTTTAGGAGACTTTTAATTTAGCTCCCCACCCCCACCTCCATCCTCACCCCCGTCCCCACCCCTGTCTTTCTTGGTGTTTTTGAGACTGAGTTTCTCTGTGTAGCCCTGACCTCGAACTCAGAGATCCGCCTGCCTCTGTCTCCTAAGTGCTGGGATTAAAGGCGAGTGCCACCACCACTTGGTCATCTTTCTTTCTTACACACACACAAATATTTTTTTATACCCCCACCTCCAGGTCCATGGTTTTCAACAGTTATACACTGTAGCAGATACATATGAATATTGGTGGTGCTGGTGATCAAATGCAGGTCTAACACAGGGCAGGCTAGACTTCTATTGCTGGTCTACAGTTCTGCCCCTGCAGATAACATTAAATTCAGCAAACCGTGTGTAAGATTTTGTAGGAAAAAAAAAACCTAAAGACTTTTTGGAGTGACTTTGAGTAACATGGTGTTAATACTCTGAAAACATTTATGTGCTTAGTGTAGGCCCAGCAGAAATGTAGAATTAGACAAGTTTTTTCTAAGAAAGAGCAGACTACTCTTGAAAGAGAATTGGGAACTTCTCTGCTAGAGACCAAGAAGTAATACTTAAAACAATGTAATACTGCTTTTGACAAAATTAATAATGATATATCAGTTGAACACCATAAGCAGTCCAGAAATAGGCTCATACATATTCAAACACCCAGGAAGCAGGTGAAGAGCAAAATGAGAAAGCTTTTGGAAGTTAATGGAGGAGAATATATGCGTGGCCTCTGCATAGAGAAGAAACTCTTGAGCAAGGCGCTGCATGTGCTAATGGATTGACAGGCAGCATCTTCAACAGAACGTGGAAAATGAGAAACCCTCATGGCTAAGATACATTTATCTCTATCTCTATCTCTCTGTCTATATCTGCTCAACCTTGTGAGTAACTAAGGAAACATAAACTAAATCCACAATGATATATATATTCCCGTACACCCAAGTTGAAGTAGGCAACTCCAAATTGTAAGGATGCTGACAGTAGTGATCTTCATACAACACTGGTAAAAGTGTGTTTTTGGCACAACTACTTTGGAAAGCAGCATTATTAAGAAAGTATAAAATAGAGTTAGGTACCAGTGAATTTGCAATCCCAGTGCCAAGGAGGCCAAGAAAGGAGGATCTGTGAGGCTCACTGCTGGTGAGATCCAGGCCTATGAGAGAACTTGTCTTAGGAAACATCAGAAAGGTGGACAGTGCCTGAGAAGTGACACCTGAGGTTGTCCTCTGATGTCCACTCACAAGTGCACACTCTGGTCTACAATCTCAAGTACACACACACACACACACACACACACACACACACACACACCCTGTTTCCTTCTTTCTCCAACGGGAACTCTTCACTATAGCTTTGAAGTTACTTAGTTCGCTAGCTTTTGAGCAATTTGCTCAATTAAAGCTCTTTGTGGGTTGAGGAAATTACAGCCTGCTCTACTTCCCTTGAGATGCAGTCTAGCCTTGTGATTTCATCATCTGGTGGAAACTGGGAGACAGCAGCAAATGCAAACGCTGCTGGGGCCTGGCGGCCTTGCCAAGGGTGAAAGCTGTTGCTGCAGTGGGGAAGAGGTCCCACGCTGTGGTCATGGGTCTGGAGTTAAGCCCCACGTAGTGTTTTGACTTTGGACAAGCAGCCGTTCTTGGTTGTGGTGAGGACTTTTTTGAAAGCTGATATTTAAAGGGCATTTCACAGTGCCTGGCACCTGCGAGATGTTCAGTAATGGCAGCCACTCTATTATTACTGTCCCACTCCTTGTTTACTTGGGTAACATTGAATTTCCACAGTCTGCATTTTGAGCCAGTGGAACTGTGATTATGCTGATTTTTAAAATGAAGAGCTGCATCTGTCAAGGGTTCTCAATTTTGTGATCTCATTGAACTCCTGTAGTGCATATATAAATGAGTCCAACATATAGGCTCCACCTGAACAAAAGGCACAGCACACATGTGGAGGTCAGCGGACTGCTGAGTTGGTGTTCTTCAACTATGTGGGCTCTTGGAATCAGCCTCGGGTCCTCAAGTTTGCTGCCAAGTGCTTTTGAGTCATTTCAGTGTCTCTGAGCTGATTTCTAAATGCCTCTTCATGCAGGGAAAAAAAAAATGTGAACTAGCTAGGCAGTGGTGGCTCATGCCTTTAGTCCTAGCACTTGGGAGGCAGAAGCAGGGGAATCTCTGTGAGTTCAAGGCAGCCTAGAACACACAGCAAATACCAGACCAAGGCTACTAGTGAGACCCTGTCTTAAAAACAAACAAACAAACAAAAAAAAAAAAAACAACAAGAAAAACCTCATCACATCATTTAGAAATTCTATCATTTTGAAGTTAAACATCTTGTAAATGGATCAGGAAAGAGAAAACTCATGCCTATAGTAAAGAGATATTTATTTCCAAGTCAGTTGTTTAATAATGAAGTAAGACTTTTCTGGATAAGTCAGTTTTATGATTTAATATCCTGTGGTAGCCACAGTTTAAATTTAACAGAACTAACAGACAGTTGCACTATACACCATATACTGTCATTGTATACATCATATCGCCTTTTATGTTAACAATGACATTGTGAGCTGGGAAAGACAAGGTATTATTTCAGTTGTCCAGATAAGGAAACCTTGCTTGCTTTCAAGTCTGTTATTTTCCCACTACTGCCTTCTGAGAAAGCACTTTAAGAAATGTCCCGGTGACAGCCAGGGGTTGCAAGTGCACTCCTGTTAGGCCAGACCTCTGGAGGCTGAGGCAGGATGCTCTGGAGTTCCAGGACAGTTGAGCTGCAAAATGACACCATTGAAGGGTGTGAGTGGGTCCTGGCTTGCATATCTGAATACCAGACCAGAGACTACCGTAGGAGTTTTATTAAGAAGGAGGAGATGGGGGCTGGAGAGATGACTCAGAGGTTAAGAGCACTGACTGCTCTTCCCGAGGTCCTGAGTTCAATTCCCAGCACCCACCCGGTGGCTCACAACCATCTGTAATGAGATCTGGCACCCTCTTCTGTGTACATAATAAATAAATAAATCTTAAAAAAAAAAAAAAGGAGGAGATGGAAGTTTATTAGAGACCTTAATTATATGCTGGTGAGAAGGAGGTTTTCTATGAGTGCATTGTGTGTGTGCACGTATGTGAGGGTCAGAGGTGAACATTACGTGTTTCTCATTTTGCACCTTATTTTTTGAGTCAGGGTCTCCTGCTGATCCTGGAGGTCCCTGGAGGGAACTAGCCAACAAGTTCCCTTGACCCTGTCTGTCTGCCTCCCCAGTGCTAGGATTACAGGTGTGTGTGTGTGTGTGTCTGTGTGTGTGTGTGTGTGTGTGTGTGTGTGTGTGTGTGTGTGTTAGCACACCTGGCCTTTCATGTAGGTTTTAGGCATCCAAACTCAGGTTCTCGTGCTCAGCTGATGAGTGCTTCTCTGGCTGAGCCATCGTCTCCCTACCCAAGATAAAGATTTTTTGTTTTGTTTTGTTTTTGAGATGCGGTTCCTCTGTGTAGCCCCGGCTCTCCTGGAGCTCCACAGATCAGAGATCAGAGATCCTCCTGCCTCTGCCTCCCGAGTGCTGGGATTAATGGCATTCACCACCCTGCCCGGCTGTGGAGTTTTGGTTTTGTTCTTTTTTGCTGTGCTAGAGGGAGAATACAGGGCCTTATGCATTCTAGGCAAGTGTACCACTGAGCTATGTCCTTAACTAAGATACAGTTTTTAAAAACAAGTAAGTGCCTCAATATGTCATCTAGCTGGATTGATCACTTTGTTAATAAAATACTTATTTTACCCATTTCACTTGTAACTGTGTCAAGGAATGAAAGTGTGGAAGTGAGAAACAGGTGAGGCCCTCATTAGCCTGTCTACATGGGCTGTGAGTTAGCTGTAAGGGAGGCCTTCAAACCAGTATCAGTTAGCTTTTTAGTCCTGAGTCAGAATAATGGTTCAGTCTCTGAACAAGACTTTTTTCCCCAGGGGTTAAGTTGGAGTGAACTTAGTAAGGAAACAGTTTACTACTTCAGACTGCGCCTCTGTCAATACTTCTAGGATTTTATCTTTGGGGTTGGATTTGTTATATTTGAGCCATAGTTACCTGCAGCTTTTGAGGCTGCAGAAGACCCGCTTACAAGATTCCTACTTAGCTACTGTGACTGCTGCTTTAACTAAGGAGTTGGAGACAAGCAGGCACATATCGATCCGTGCAGAGGCACACCTCACCACGGGTGGCATCGATCTCCTGGAGTTGTCTTCTGTGATGCTGCTGTTCCTGAGGGGGCTCCAGGGTGAGCGCTGAGAGCTTTGTGAATCTTCTGTTTGTAGTGGATAACAGGGTGGCCCAATACTGGTCAGGGAGTCATTTGCAGCCAGTTCTCAGTCTTCAATTACTTCCGTGAGTCCATATTTACATTCAAAGTTCACTTCAGGTGTCAGAGGTGTCTGGTACCGATTTGCTTGTTTCCATGTAGTAAGGGGAAGCTGCAAAGGAAATCCCCAGAAAGCAACCTGGTTAGTAAAGAGAGTTCACCCCTACTTCCTCCAGGATTCTAAGACATAAAGACCCTCAGTTAGATTAGAGAATCCGATGAGTTGCATTCTTTGAAGGAAGATGTAAACGTTCTTGTTAAGTTATTGTTTAGCAACAAAAGAGGTTTTAAGTGTATGTGTATGTGTCCGTACACGTGCACATGCTCAGGCCAAAGGACAACTTTTGGGAGCAGGTTCTGTTCCACCAGTGGTGATTGGGGATTGAACTCAGGTGGTAGGTTTGGTGTTAAGTGCCTTTCTCTACCCTCTGAGTGTTGTCGACAGCCCAGGTTTCTTTCTTTTCTTTTTTGTTTCCTCTTTTGAGGTGGGAGCTTTGGCCTTTGGAAGTTTGTGTAAGAATATTGATTCGCATCATTAAATGGCTAAGAATTTTGAGCTCTTTGCCCCACGATTACGGGAGGCCTCATTGTAATCAGCCCTCAGGTTGCTTCTAGAGTGATTGTGCAGTTTTCTTTCCCGGCTGTGCAGCAACTAGATCCGGCTTCTTCCACAAGGATCACCTGGAGAGTTTCAAAGATTCCTCTGCTTTTTCCTCTCTGTGCAACTGATTGCGAGAGATTCTTCAAGGGCCAGACCTTGGAATTTGCCTTTCACCTGCCTCCTGTTTGAAACCAGAAAAACTGGTTCATGAACCTTGGAACTGTAGGTAGACCAACTGAATGGAGTTTAAAATTTTTACCTTTCCATTAAAAAACAAAACAAAACAAAACAAAACACACACACACACACACACACACACACACACACACACACACACAATTTTCACCTCTGATGTTTTTTTTTCTTTTTTCTTTAGACTTATTTATTTTGCATTTTCAAGACAGGGTCTCTCTGTATAGCTTTGTGCCTTTCCTGGAACTCACTTGGTAGCCCAGGCTGGCCTCGAACTCATGGAGATGCGCCTGGCTCTGCCTCCTGAGTGCTGGGATTAAAGGCGTGCGCCGCCAGGCACTGCCCGGCTTTATTTTATTTTATGTATATGAGTGTTTTACCTGAATGTATATCTGTACACCATGTGCTGCCTGGGCCTGCAGAGCGAGGTGACAGAGTACAGACAGTTGTCAGCTGCCATGTTGGAGCTGGGACCTGAACCCAGGTTAATCATGGAGTGCTCTTAATCATCGAGCTGTCTCTCCAGCCCATTTGATGCTTAAAAAAATAAAAAAATTGAAAAAAAATCTGTGCGTGTGTGAGTGCAAACATGCACATGTGTGTGACCAGAGGACAGCCTCAGGTATCAGGCCTCGACTTCTGCCGTGACTGATCCTGAACACAGCAGGCTGGTTGGCCCCTGAGTGCCTGCGGGTGGATTCTCCTTGAATCTCGAAGGAGCGCTGGAATAAGAGGCCTGCTCTGGACATCATCTGAGCTCCAGGGATTTAATCTTTGTCCTGCATAGCAAGAGCTGTTCCCCCCTGAGTCATCTCCCCAGCTCTGGGCGTTTGTTTTGTCCCTTTCCCTCATCTTTACTGGTTCCCAAGCATTTCCTCAGGGTTTTGTTGTTTTGTTTTCCGTCCTGGAATTCTCAAGAAACCCACCAGAAATGCCCCCTTGTTTACTCTGGTAGCAAAAGTTACACTTTCTGTTTGTAAAAGTTTATATTGGCTAAACTTCCATCTTTTTAATCATAAAAAGACCCTGGAACTGGACATGGTGGCTCATACCTGTAATTCCAGCATGCAAGAGGCCGAGGTTGGAGTCTTGCCTAAGTTTCAGACTAGCTTGGGCTATGTACAAAGTGAGACCCTGTCTCAGGAAAACAAAACAAAAAGTGCTTTGGACTGGAGTCGAGCTCATGGTATAGCTCTTGCCTAGTGTGCACTCAGCCCGAAGTTCCATCTACAACACTTAAATAAAGCTTTTTTGAGATATAATTCATGTACTGTACAATCCACTTATTTAAACTGTACAACTTAATGACTTTCAAATCCTCATATTGTGCAACCCTGACCACAACCAGTTTTATAACATTCTCCTACCCCCCCCCTCTGTCCCCCCCCCATCTGTATCCCTTATCTGGCACCATTCATTCTCTCATGGTCTCCCAAGCCCTCAGCACCTGGTCTCTATTTTGTGTGTCTGTGATTTCCCTGTTCTGCAGGTTTGTGTCAGTGGAGTCATGGAACATGTTACATCTGTTACATGTTTCCTTGTTAACTACCTCTTTCACATAGTATAGCACTGCCAGGCTTCATCCATTGTCCCATCACCATTCTTGCATGAGTGCTTCATCCTTTTTTTGTTTTCTAATGAATACATGTTAGTTATACTTAATACTGCATCTCATTATGTTTGCTACATACATGTATATAACATATTCTGAACGTATTTACCCCTGATCCTTTCTTGTCCCCCTCCTACTGATCTTCCTGTTCCCAGTCAGTCTTCCTTCCGTTGTCATGCCTCCCTCCCTCCCTCCCTCCCTCCCTCCCTCCCTCCCTCCCTCCCTCCCTCCCTCCCTCTCTCCTTCCTTTCTCCTCCCTCCCTCTCTCCTCCCTTCCTTCCTTTTTTCAGTTTTGGCAACCCCCCCCCCCCAGCACTTTAATTAGGCTGCTGTAGGAGCATGGGTAGCTGTTTTTTTGAGATATGGGCTGTCTGTGAAGTCCTGGCTGGTCTCAAAGTTGCTGGCCTTCTGCCTTAACCTCCCAATTCTTCATTCCTTTTTATGGGTATGTATATAGATATTCTACATTTTATGCATCCTGTTATTAGTTGATGGGTATTTGGATTGTTTCCAGTTTTTAGCTCTTATGAATAACATTATGAATATTTATGTACACGTTCTTTGGGGAAATACGTTACTCCACTAGGGTTTATTATATCTTCATAAGGAACCAGTGCATCATCTGGTAACTGTTTAAACTCTTGATCGATTGCCAGACTCTTTACCAAAGTGCCTACAGTATTTTATATCACCAAGAGCAAATGAAGGTCCTGGTTTCTCTATAGTCTCACCATTTGTTCTTATCTTACTCTATCAAATCTAGACTAAACTGAGAAAATGAAGATCTCCTGCTGAAGTGAGGGTGACAGGAACGAGAAGGTCATGAACAGAATCACTGCTGTGTAATGCACACCATGGCCTGGCGTTAGACTGGGGCCTCACTAGATGATGCAGTGTATCACTATTTTACCGAAATGAAGTCCCCAAACCTATTTTCAATTATTATTATTATTTTTTATTCTGGGGAATCAAAGCCAGGACCTCATACACGCTGGGCAAGTGCTCTTCCACTGAACGAAATCCCCAGCCCTTTGTTTTGCTGTTTTTCTGACTGGACAAACCTTTATGTTTAGTTGGGAGTTCATAGTTTGTACTGTGTGCTTTGAATTTCAAGGATACCTTGCTTATGCAAGAGCAGGAAGAATCTGTGGTATGTTTTTTTCTTATGACTATTCTCATTCCTTTTAATTCTAGGATGAACATGAATTATTAGGGTCTGTGGGCAATTTTATTAACAACCACATTGATGACAAGGGGCATTTTTGATGGTTCTGGTGTATGAGTTATGGCATTTAGTACTTTCTGGAGTTTTCATTTACAGAATTCCATACTTCTTATTTTTTGGTACTAGGACTTGAACCTTCATGCATGCTGTGCCCCAGCACTGAGCCCCAGCATAGCCCTCTTTGACTTGCTTCCTAGTTTCACCTTTCTACGGCAGGGATAACTGCTGGTATCATTTGTACAGGAGAGGTTAAGTTGGAGTGACTTAACTCACCTGGTGCCTCCTCCAGCGAAGGTGTGAGCAGAGATAAAGCTGAAGGAAGAACCAGTTTGGTCAGTGGCAGGCTGCTGGAAGGGCTTGTTCAGGCGCCAGGAATTACTTAGGAATTTACAGCTCCACAAGGACAGACTGCTTGTCATCCTGGGTCTCTGGCCTTCCCTGTTCACTAAGCAGTTGGAAGCTTTGATGAAGAGGAGGTAGATCTGCACTGTAGCCCCAGAGTCACCACCATGGACTTGCCCATGCCCCCTGCAGCCTGCTTGAACCACTGGGTGCAGAGCCTCCTCTCAGGGCGTGGGATGTTGGAGCAGACCCGGCAGCACTGTTCTGAGAGTGTGGTGGGTTGTGGGTGTGGAAACACTCAGAAGCTGACAGTCACCAGGGACAGGCCGTGGAGTAGAGAGTCACACTTCTTAATTCCTTCCCCATATTTGGCTTCCAACTTATTCTTTGCATTCACAAGAACTGATGTTGAGTTTAATTTTTCATAACTTAAGAGCAGCTGAACTCTGTATCTTCAGTTGTCTAGACAGCAAGAATTCAGATCCTCTCAGAATATTCTCACTTGCAGAAAGAGTCACTGTACTCTGCTTTTTCCCTGGTAGTGTTTTCCCCCTTTCTGGTTCATTCAAGCTCAGTATAAATTTTGATGCTGTACACACACATAATTTCTTCACTGTGGTAGCAGTTGTAGGTCGTTTTTAATTATAACAGATTTTGTTTTGTTTTGAGACAGGGTTTCTCTGTGTATCCCTGCTGGTCCTGGAACTCACTCTGTAGACCAGGCTGGCCTTGAATTCACAGAGATCCTTCTGCCTCTACCTCTCAGAGTGCTGGGATTAAAGGCATACACTACTGCGCCCTGCCTGATAGTCGATTTTTAGTCGATGAGAATTCATCCTAAGTGGACTTTTTGTTTCTGTTTGTTTTAGTTTTTTTGAGACGGGGTCTCTCTATGTAGTCCTGGGATTCAACAAATGTAGACCAGGCTGGCCTCAAACTCACAGAGATCTGCTGCCTCTGCCTCCTGAGTGCTGAGAATAAAGGAGTGCTCCACCATGCTTGGCTTCCTGCCTTTTTTCTTTTCCTGTAGTGCTAGGGATAGGACACAGAACCTCATACAGGGTAGGTAAGTGCTCTCACTGAGCCACACCCCCAGATCCCCAGTCCTTCTAATTGATGGTAATGCCTAACAGAGTGTTAAAGGAGAGGCAGGTGAGAGAGGATGTGCAAAATGGCCACCCAAGGAGGTAGCAGTGACTTTGGCAGCTGGATGATGAAAAATAGTTAGATTTCCCATAATATTGTCCCAGAGCATCCAGGCAGAGACAACTGTTGCCCTTGTCCTAGGGGCAGATGAGCCTGGGGTATAAAGCTACAGGGGAGGAGGGACCTGCGCAACACAGCTGCCGGAGCTCCAGCCCGCAGAGGGGGTGTGAAGCAGATGTTCTGGACATAGGAGGAAGGCCAGAGGAACGCAATCAGGACAGAGTTTCAAGGAAGTTGTCAATGCCATTGAAAGGCCCAGTGGGATGAGAAGTGTGGAGTAAGTCTTGCCTTTGGCACATACATTTGAAAAAGTGTATTTCGGCTAGGGATGTATTTTCTGTTGGTAAAGTGTTTGCCTTGCATGCACACGACTCTGCGTGCAACAAACAAGGACCACATAAACCACTTGTGGTGGTGCATGCCTGTGTGTTAGCACTTAGGAAACAGAGGCATGATGATCAGATCAAGGTCATTCTTGGCTACCTAGTGAGTTCCAAGCCAGTTTGGGATATACTTTTTTGTTTTAAGTATATTCTTGGGGCTAGAAAGATGGCTCGGTGGTTAAGAGCAATGGCTGCTCTTCCAGAAGACTCTGGTTCAATTCCCAGCACACACATGGCAGCTCACAGCTCTCTGTGGCTCCAGTTCCAGAGGATCTGACATCCTCACACAGATATACATTGAGGTAAAGCACCAATAAGCATGAAATTAAAATAAATAAATTTTTAAAAAGTATATTCTCAAATGAGGTGATGGAGATGAACGACACGTATCTTTTTTCAGTACATGTGAGAAGGAGTGAACAGAGACACAGGTAGTTGGGTAGGAAACAGGGTCCATGGGAAACTGTTCATTGTAAACATTTTATCAGAATACAGTGTATGCCTAGAAATCTTCAAACTTGTTTTTCAAGTACTTAGGATCAGATCAGACCAAGGACCTCATGCATGCTGGGCAAAGGCTTTATCACTGACCTAAAACCCAGCCCTCATCCCCAAACCCCAGGTGTGTGTGTGTGTGTGTGTGTGTCCCCGTGTCCGTCCGTCCGTCCTACTGAATGCTGGGAGTGGAGGCCTGCACCATAAGGCCTGGCTTGTATATTCAATACAAATAGGAGACTCTAGTGCATATTTGCTGGTGTTCCCATGGGGAAGGAAGTAACACTGCAGGAGAGACAAGGAAGAGCTCCGGCAGGGCCCAAGAAGGCTGGCTCTGCAGCCACCTGGGCTCGTGGCTAGTGTTTGGTTTGACTGGGGGTGTTTCCTGTGTTGTCACTGGAAGGGTTAGTGAGTGTGGGTAAACCCCAAAGGGACCTGTTTCCCAGTGACATGTGAGACAGGCTCATCAATTGGGAGTTGAGGTGGGAGCAACTTTGAGCAAAAAGAAGAAAAGAAATGGTCCATTTTAGGAGTGAGAGCTTGGGGGTTGAGAAGATGGGGCAATAGATAAAGTGTGTGAGGACCTAAGTTCAGAACAGCAGCATGTGCCTGTAACCCTGGAGAGAGCAGAGACAGGTGGATCCCTAGATGTCACTGGCCAGCCTGTCTAGCCAGTCCTTGAGCTCCAGGTTCAGTGAAGGAGACCCTGTCTCAAAAAATCAGATAAAGTGGTAAGTGATAGAGGAAGACAGCAGACCGAGTGAGAGCCGGAACAGGATACAAAGGTGGACCAGGCTTCATCCAGCTTCTAGTGTACATCGCAGATCACTCTCGCTTCATGGAAAGTGAGACCAGGGCCTTGGGGCCAGGCTTAGGTGTAGAGTGAATGCTTAGCCTTGCTGAGGCAGATTTTGATCTCCAGTACCAAAACCAAAGTGAGACCAGGCACTACCCATAGAGGGTTTCCTCTTGAATGGCTAAGGCATGAAGCTGATGGGAGTTTCCAAGAGGGCTCTATAACATTGGACTTGGAAATTTAATGCAGTAAAAGTGTTTGATTGCTGCAGTGTTTCGGCTGCTGCAGGACTGTTTACAGTGTAGTGCCAGCATCAATTGTGTAGAAACAAAGGTCTGCTCAGTTTTAGCTGTCACTGTGTCTAGTCCTTCCTAAGCTACCGTCATTATCAGTGGACACTGAGTAACTCTATAAAGATTAGATCAATGATGATAAACAACTAAAATTTTATATTTTATGATAATGAAAATAACTTTTGATTATAAAAACACAGGCTTCAGCCAGGCATGCTGATATATGCCTGTAATCCCAGCACTTAGGGGATAGAGGCAGGAAGATCAGGAATTCAGGGTCATCCTCTGCTACACACTGAGTTTGAGGTCAGCTTGGGCTGTATAACAAACAAAACCCCCAAGAAACAAACAAACAAACCAACCAGACTGAATGCTATTGAAAAGAATTCAGAACTGGTCATGGTGTCAGGAACCTATAATCCTAGCACTCAGGAGGTGGAAGCGGGAGCCTGGACTACATGGTGAGACCTGTTTCCAGAACCAAAAACAGACAAAAAAGGAAAAGGTTCAGAAAGCATCTAAAGCTGGAAAGAAGTTAAATAATAGTCACTGTGGAGCTAGGGCCATAGCTCACTGGGAACACTGGCACCAGACCCTGGGTCCAAGCCTATCCCTGCTAAAAATAAATAAAGTAAAGTAGAGTTGGGCAGATGGTCTATGTTAGCATTCAGGCATCTGTACTGGCCCACCCTCAGGGTCCTGACAGGATATACCTCAGCTGCAGCCACGAAGAGCACCCCCCACCCCTGTGTGCATCTGCTGTTTCCTTACAAAAGGCTGGGCCTTGCCCACCTCCTGGCTCCTTTCTCTTCCTTTGCTCTGCCCCCTTCTCTGCCCCTTCTCTCCCCTCCCTCAATAAACCTCCCATTTGGGCCCTGTTGTATGTGTGACTCCTTCCCGCCGTTTTAAAATTACAACAGCCTAGTCAGTAAGTTACTTGCTGCATAAGTAACCTGAGTTTGATCCCTAGTACCCCCATAAAAGCATGCCTGTAATACAAGCACTGTAGTGGTCGGGGCAGGAGGGTCCTGGAGGCCTCCTGGCCAATTAGTCTAGTTGAGTTAATGAGCTCCAGGTTCAGTGAGAGACCCTGCTTCAAAATAATAAGGTGGAGAGCAATGAGGAAAAATACCCAGCTTTGACCTCTGGCCTGCACACACACACAGACACACAGACACACACACACACACACACACACACACACACACACACACACACACACACGAACCAACACCTGAACACCTGTACACATGAACAATAAACATGTATGTGGCTAAGTTATTTTTATTTTTATTTTATTTACTTTTAGACCAGACTGGTTGGTCTTAAACTCACAGAGATCCACCTGCCCCTGCCTCCCAAGTGCTGGGACCAAAGGCATATGCAACCATACCTGGCTTTATTTTGAATATTTTTTAATTCAGCAAGGTTTCCCTACACTGTTTAAGGTGGCCACAAACTCCTGGGTTCTAGAAATGCTCCCCTGTCATTTGAGTAAGCTGCCCAGCTCCTAAGTGAAGGACTCTGGCCAGCTGGAGCATGGCCCTGGCAGGCCTTGCCCTTCTTCCTGATTCCCCCTGCCTTGGTAAAAATCATTACATTCCTAAAGCTAGCCACTAAGACCTATTTCCTTATTTGGACACTTCCTCTCCCTAGGCTGACTACCAAGGTCCAGCTATCCAAGTATTGAAGTCCAGCAATCAAAAGCCTCCTTTGGCCCACCTAATTAACATGCCCAATTAAAATTAAACACCTCATCCTAACACAGGGTTTCCCCTTGTACCTTCGTAAACTGCCATTTTCCTATGTGCCACATCTGTCTCCCCTCTATCCAGAGGCAGTCTTTTGTTCTGCTCTGGGACAGATACCCCTGCCCCTCTCCCTTGCTCCCTTCCCCTTCTCCCTCATCCTCTTTCTCCTGTCTTTGTCTCTTATTCCCTGCCCTCTGTCCCTCAGGGCAGATAAATCTCCTTTGTGCTGAGAGCTTGGTCTTGAGTGTCTTGTGCCAATACTTTTCCTTCTACTAAGACATTCCTTATGTTTGAATGGATGGATGGTTTTTCTGCACCACAGCCGATCATACATACACATTTTAAATAAGGGTAAAAATGAAAACATTGAGTAGGATGTTGTTCAGTGGCAGTGTGCTTGCCTAGCATTCGGGTTTACCCTGGAATCACCACCACCAAAGAAAGTCCTGCAGTAGGTAAATAGTTGAGTAAGTTTTGGCCACATCTGCCATGTTAAAAGTGGTATTTACTACAAATACTTTAGGTATCTTCAGAGGTGCCCACAGCATATCCAGTGTGACTCATGCTGTCTGGCTCTACTTAAGCATGTGCTTATAGACTCAGCTGGTTTCTGTGTGTTGAGTTTGTGTAACAGGACAGGGCTCACAAGAGACTATCAACAGTGGCCTTATGTAGAGATGGGAGAGGGATACTTTTACTTTTTATGTAAAACAAGTCTATTGGATTTTTTTTCTAATTCAGTATTTTGTCTAAAAATACATCCACATACATGTTCAGTTTTAGAACATTTTCATCACCTCAAAGAAACGTGTACCCCTTAGCTCCCTCCCAGTCCTGCCTGTAGAGTCAATAATCTACGTTTTGTCGGTATAGACTTACCAGTTCTGGACTTGAAAGATACAATAAGTGGTCTTTTGTGACTGGCTTTGTTCACTTATCATAGTTTTTTTTTTCTTTCCTCCTCCGTTTCTTTTTATTATTTGTTTTAAGACAGTTTCTCTCTGTATATGTATAGTGTATGTGTATGTATAGGCTGGCCTTGAACTTTCAGTTTGTATGCCTCACCCTCCTGAGTGTTAGGATTATAGGCATGGACCTATCACACACTACTTACTGCGTTTTCAGAGGTTCAGCTACATAACATCTCATATCACATTATTCCCTTTGGGGATTTTGTGTGTTTATTCCCCTTGAGATACTGTGTGTACGTGTATTTGTGTTGAAGACTGAAGGTAGGGCTTTGTACATATAAGCTCCTGCTGTACCACTGAGCTATGCCCTCAGCTCTTAAACATCTTTTTGTATGTTATTGCCTATTTGTAACTGAGAAAAATGTTTACTTAGATCCTTTGTTATTCTGTCTTAATTATTTAACTGTTTTTTAGTTATGTGTATGTCTGTGTATGTGAGTCACTGTCCAGATTTGATGCTTTGGATACTCCTGGAGTAGAGTTTCAGGCAGTTGTGAGCCACTTGATGTAGGTGCTGGGAACTGAACTCAGGCCTTTACAAAAGCAGTATGTGCTCTTAACTGCTGAGCCACATGTCCAGTCCTGTCCTCCTCCAGCTCCTCCCCCCCCCCCCTCCTGCTCCTCCTCTTTCTCCTCCAGCTCTTCCTCCTCCTCCTCCAGCTCCTCCTCCTCCTTTTTTTTCCCCCCCAAGACAGGGTTTCTCTGTATAACAATTCTGGCTGTCCTGGAACTTGCTCGATAGACCAGGCTGTCCCTGAACTTGGAGATCTTCCTGCCTCTGCTGGGATCAAAGGCATGCACCACCAACACCCAGCTTTATTATTTAATTTTTTATTCTCTATATAAATTTTTATTAGATATATGCTTTTTAAATATTTTCTCTCCTTGCTATGTGAAAAATTATGCACATGGAAAACTGTCATTCGATTTCAAAGTTAGGATATGTAAAAGTAGGGCATTTCGGACACCACTTCTGTTGTAAGGCTTCCTTGGTGCTTTTTTGCTCCTTTTCTTTATCAAGAGAAGAATATTCCAGGATCCCAGTTGTATCTTGGTTATGAGATTATTTTGTTATGTCACAGATAGGCCCTAAAGCAGTGTCACTCTTGTCTGGGACAACCTGTACTGGCGTTGGTAAGTTCAAGTTTCTGATAAACACAGTCAGTCATAAGGTAACAGGAGTGTTGACCACAGAGAAAACATTTGAAATCACAGTTTCCTGCAAGAGTAGCCCAGTCCACGCCAGCTCCTGGAGAGGGGATCTTTAGGAAAACAAGCCCAGCTTCTGGCACCTGCCTCCTCCCTGTGGGGCTAGGGAGTTTGTTGGTAGCTGCTGAGAGGCAGAGAAGCCTTCAGAGCTTCAGGTAATGTCACCAGGCTGGGGAAGTCAGCAGTTCGAGAGGAAGGAGTCACTAATGCAGTCAGTACAGGGGCCGACATTCCAGAGCTAGGGACACAGCAGGAAGTCTGAACACAGGTGAACAGAGGAATGGGATGTATGGTGGTCTCATGCCACTGGACACACAGAAGCTGAGGTCCAAGGTCCCTCAAATACACTGTGAAATGGCCCCTCCTACACTGGAAGGGCTGGCCCTCAGGTGGACCCATCCCGACCGCAGACTGGCCATAAAACAGCTCAACCTGGGAGGTACCGTGCCTCTGGAGTCTGCCAGAGAGAGGACAGTGGGTTCCCGGTGAGAGGGTGCTCACCAGCTGGTCGCACTTACTTTGTGAATTCGTCCCAGCTCAGATGCTCTGGTTTGCCTGCTCTACTGCGGCAACACAACACTCTGCTGCTGGGAGGCTCTACCTAGTAGCTCCTGAGAACAGAATAGAGGCCCGCTGACAGATTTCTCTCTGAAATTGTGTTTTATCAGGCAAGCAGCCATCCTTTGTGAAACGGCAAAGACAGACATCAAGGTTTGTCCTTCCTTAGAACTCACATGGAGCCCTTTTGAACTCTCAAGGATTTTCATGTGGGGTTGACAGACCCGGACCCCCAACAAGTCTCATCACCTGGGTTTTTCTTTTCTTTGAGTGAATGTTAGGGATTCCTTTGAAGGACTTGATGGAGCCCTAGTGCCTCCTGAGCGGACTATCAAATGGGATGGGAGGAGTCACCTTTGTTTTTGGTACATGAAAAGTTCTTATTTGAACTAGAAGGGGAAAGTCCACATTCCCTGTGCTAACAGGAAAGATTCGCTGCTTCCCCCTTTGACTCACGAAGAAAGGAGTGCTCTAACTCTAACTGGAAAAAAGACCCTTTCTTAGAAGAAAAACTTGAATCGATGGCCCTAGAAGCCTTTTGTGCACAGGGAAAGCAAGGAGCTCTGGCCTGGCGAGGAGGGCCCGGAGGACTCATGGGTGAGAAGGAGTGGCTGCCCTGGCTCACTCCTGAGCCTTGTCTGGCCCTGCTCTCCTCTCTGCTTTCCAGTCTGTCTTGTTGTTTGTTTATGCTTAAATAGTAGTTCAGCTCTGTGGTTCCATACTATCTTTCTTGATGGTGGTCAGAAAATCAACTAGAACATTTTTTTCTTGTAAGAATTATTTTTATTTTATGTGTATACGTGTTTTGCCTGCATGTATGTAAATGTACCCATGTGTGTGCAGTGCCTGCAGAAGCCAAAAGAAAGTGTAAAATCTCCTGGAATTACAATTATAGATGGTTATGAGCTGCCATGTGGATGCTGGGAGCCAAACCCAGGTCCTCTGCAAGAGCAGCAAGTGCGCTTAACCACTGAGTCATCTCTCCAGTGAACTGACAGGTCTTCTTTCCTTCCTTCCTTCCTTCCTTCCTTCCTTCCTTCCTTCCTTCCTTCCTTCCTTCCTCCCTCCCTCCCTCCCTCCCTCCCTCCCTTCCTTCCTTCCTTCCTTCCTTCCTGTTTTCCTTCTTTCCTCTCTCCTCTTCTTTCCTTCCTTAAAGATCTTTTTTTTTTCTTTCCTGAGACAGGGTTTCTCTGTGTAGTTATTTTGGTGCCTGTCCTGAAACTCACTCTGTAGACCAGGCTGGCCTCGAACTTACAGAGATCCACCTGGCTCTGCCTCCCCAGTGCTGGGATTAAAGGTGTGTGCCACCACTGCCTGGCTCCTTAAAGATTTTAATCTCTGTATTTAGTTTTTATTTTGTATATGTGTGTGCCAACCTTCTTTTTCTTTCTTTCTTTTTAATTTGCTGAAATCCTTTATGAAAGCCTTCATCTTTTCAGGCATATATGGCCTAGCTAAAATTGTCTATATTTTACTTTTTTACTGCAATTAGAAAAACATTTTAGCCATACTTCCTCCCACCCCACTTCTGGGTTTCCAGCAGCTCATTGTGTGCACCACATGTTTTCAGGTTCCCGTGGAGACCAGAGAGTATCTCATCTCCAAAACTGGAGTTATAGGCAGTTGTGAGCTGACTTGTAGGTGTGGGAGCTCTGCAGGAGCAACAGGTAGCCCCGAGGAACGTTTCTTTAAGAGGCATTCTTGTAGCTAGAGTTTTCCTGTCTTGCCCACAGTTAGGACAAATCTCTGTCACCAGCCATTCCACAGCCGCTCAGACCCAACCAAGTAAACACAGAGACTTATATTGCTTACAAACTGTATGGCCGTGGCAGGCTTCTTGCTAACTGTTCTTATAGCTTAAATTAATCCATTTCCATAAATCTATACCTTGCCACGTGGCTGGTGGCTTACCGGCGTCTTCACATGCTGGTGGTCATGGCGGCGTCTGGCAGTGTCTCTCTGTCTCAGCCTTCCGCTTCCCAGAATTCTCCTCCCTCCTTGTCCCACCTACTTCCTGCCTGGCCACTGGCCAATCAGTGTTTTATTTATTGACCAATCAGAGCAATTTAACATACAGACCATCCCACAGCACATTCTACAACAGTTTTGGAGTTGAAACTGCTCACTGTCATAAATCAAAAGGCTGTTTACTCAAAAATTGATCTGCCTTCGCTTACTCACCAGTGTCTGAATGCTTTTCTGAGTACCCACCCTGACCAATGGCATACGTTTTATTCTGAAGTGGTTTTGTTGTTTTTTACAGCTGGAGCGTTGGCTCTTTGCTGCACTGTTGACATTTGTCCAGTTGTTACATGTGCCCTCCTCGGTAGACACGTGCGGCGTCCCTTAATGCTGTGGGCATACTACTCCTTACCTTTATACCTCTGCTTATATAGAACTATCCCAAGCCTATAAAGGCTTGAAAAAACACCAGAGAAGCAAATAAGCAGTTTTGTTAGTCAGAGGCATAATCTCACTTGTCCCTGCAGTACCAGGGATCAGACCCTCTCTGCAAGTGTTCTACCTACCGAGAAGCAATATCCCCATCCTCTTTTTTCTTCCTTTTTTAAAAATTTGCTAAAACCCTTTATGAAAGCCTTCATCTTCTCAGGCATATATGGCCTAGTTAAATTGTCTACATTTTACTTCCTACTGCAATTAGAAAACTATTTTAGCTATATTTCCTCCCACCCCACTTCTGGGTTTCCAGCAGCTCATTAGTTGGAGTCAGAGTGGTATGGTAGATAGACACCATACTGTGTGGATGGAGAGCCCTGAGGGTTCTGGGTCACCAGAGGTGATAATCTCTCCAAAGTCACACCAAGAGTAGACCTTTTCAGCTACTGAGGTGATGAGCGGATGACATAGGGTCTCTCAAGGCTCCTGGGAAGCCTCACTAGGCAGGAAGGTAGTGGTATTTGTTTCATACACACGTGACTGCTGCTCATTCATTCCTATGGTTCCACAGCAGTCCTAGCAATCTGTTGCAATTCTTTTCAAAACTGAGAGGCTATATTGTCTTTGTTAGGGTTCTATTGCTGTGATAAAATACCATGACTAAAGGAAAATTGGGGAGAAAAGGGTTTATTTCATCTTACAGCTTGTAGTCTATCATCTAGGGAAGTCGGGGCAGGAACTAGAGGCAGGAACTAAAGCAGAGGCCATGGAAGAGCGCTGCTTATTGGTTTGCCCCTCATGGCTTGCTCAGCCTGCTTTCTTATACAACACAGGACCACCAGCCCAGGGGTCCTCCCACATCAATCATCAATCAAGAAAATGCACCCCTGGGGCTGGAGAGATGGTTCAGTGGTTAGGAACACTGACTACTCTTCCAGAGGTCCCGGGTTCAATTCCTAGTACCCACATGACAGCTAACAACTGTCTGTAACTCCAAGATCTGACACCCTCACACAGACATGCAGGCAAAACACCAATACACATAAAATAAAAAAAGAAAGAAAGAATCTGGTGGAGGCATTTTCTCAATTGAGGTTTCTTCTTCCAAAATGATGCTAGCTTATATCAAGTTGACATGAAACTAGCCAGCACTTTATTTGAAGGATCTAATAGCCTTGCATTTCCTGGTCAGAATAGGGAACTTGTACTGAAATGTGCATCATTTTGTTATTTGTCCATTGCATTTCTGCTTCAGTTTCCTTTCACAAGTTAGAATTAAGCTTAGTGCGTTGTCTTTCCTGAATTGTAAGGCGATTTGTTCTAGGAATCAGTTAAATGTAAAAGCTTTAGCACACATTCCAAATGTGAACAGAACAAAAGCTCTTTATGTTCACTGTATTTGTTCTCAACTTGAACGTGGCGCTTCCTCCTCACGAGGCTGTCACCGGCTGCCTGGCTTGTTACTGTCTGCTGCTGTACGTTTCCTGAACCTGAGTTTTAAACGACTTCTTTGGGTTGGTGTGGGCACTAAATTACCGAACTGAATTGATCAGTGTGAGCTCCTTGGATCCCAGCTGACATGAATTTGAGTTATTTATCTTCAATGTCTTGTCCTTGTGATTAGTTCTGAGCCAACTGCTCCCTCTAGCCACCCCCACAGGGCTGGGTGCCCTGGGAAAGGCTTGCGTTTGGGAGGAGCTTCTACTGTGACTACTTACTTTTGATGGAATACCTGACTTCAAAGACGTAACAGAAAACAGGAAGGATTCATTTTGGTGTGAGTGGTTTGAGTGGATAAAAGGTATTATGGAGGGACAGCGTGGCAGGAAAGGCATTGTGCAGATGGCTCCATGGTGGGGTAGTGTATGGCAGCTGCTTGCTTGTATCTCATCTGATCAAGAAACAACGGGCAGAAAACAAGGCCAAGCTGTACAACCTTACCTTGTGGTCCCCATGACCCACTTCCTCTTGCTAGGTCCCCCATTCTGAAGGTCTACAGTCTCCTGAAACAGCGCTGCCAGCTAGGGATCAAGTATTCCAACACAGGAGGCTGCAGGGAGGGGCCCTTCACAGTCAACCCTTGACAAGGACTTTCCTAAGTCTTGCACAAACAAAACAACAACAAAACCCCATGTGAATCAGGTCAGTAGTCAGAGATCCACAGCCTGAGAATTTATGAAATAAGAAGCCAGGTGAGGGTGGGGGTGTGGGAGTGCGCTGTTAAGCTAGGGTCCCAGCATGGCCTATGCTCACATTTCCTCAGGGAGCCAGACAGGAGCATCCCTTACAGCCCACTCTGTCTCCTCCCCTCCCTTCCTCCTCCTTCCTCCTCAAAGGTCCTAGAGGCAGGCACCGTAGGTAACTAGTGTTTTCTGAGACCAGCTCCCATTGTCTCCCCTGACTCCAGCTCTGGTACACTACAGCTCCAGGAGTAAAGAGTGCAGCCCAGATTCAACCTGTGGATTCCACGCTGTCATGGTGGCTGCCACTGCTCCCTGCTGTTCACTGCTGGGTGCTGGCTTCATTGATTGTATAGCCAGCCTGCTGCCGCCTGAGCAGCAGAGTGGGTCCTGAGAATCTCAGAAGGCCACAGTTCAAGACCTGGGCCCAGGAGACTGCAATGGTAGTGAGCGAACAATGCCAGTTTGGCCAGGTAGAGGAAGGGTTGGGAGGCAGGGCTGTTTTTTGATTGTGCCAACCAAGTCTTACCTCTCAGTGGCCATGGATTCATTCATAGTTGTTGTGAAAAAAGAGACCTGTCACATCCCATCTCCACCATGAAGAAGTGGGACAGTAATTATTACTGGTTATCTATGAACATTTATTTCAGTTTTTTATTATGGAAAAAACATCTAAAAATATTTAACACTTAACCATTTATAAATGTACAGTGGCAGGTGCTTTATCGATCGAGCCCTCTCCCTAGCACCGTTATCTTTTATTATTTTTAATATGTATTTATCTTGTTTTATGTGTATGAGTGTTTTACTTGCATATGCACGTGTACATGACTTAGGTGCTTGATGCCTGAGGACTCCAAAAGAGGGCATCGGATCCTCTGGGACTGGAGTTAAGATGGTTGGGAGCCACCATGTGGGTGCTGAGAATGGAGCCCAGGTCCTCTGCAAGTGCAATAAGTGCTCTTAACTGCCGAGCACCACCATCTTTACTTTTTAAAATGATTCATTTCTTATTGTTGTTGTATGAGTGTGTGTGTGTGTGTGTGTGTGTGTGTGTGTGTGTGTGTGTGTGTGTGTGTGTGTACACCATGGCACATTTCAGAAGACAATCTGGTTGAGTTGGTGCTCTTCTTCTACCTTTAAGTGGGTTTCCTGATTGAACTCAGGGTGTCAGGCTTGCATGGCAAGTGCTTTTGTGGTATCCTTTTTGATTCATCCTGCTTTTCAAATGATTTATAGGGAAACAACTATTTCATGATGTTCTGTTGTCAGAACATAATTGAGAACCATAGACGTGGAATTAATTTTTCTTTTTTCTTTTGAGAAAGGGTCTCATGTAGCCTAGGTTGTCCGCATGCTCACTGTGTAATGGGGGATGACCTTAAACCTCTGATCCTCCTGCCTCTATGTCCTCAGTGCTGTGAGTACAGGCGTGTGCCACCATGACTGCTTTTATGCAGTGCTTGGAACTGAATGTAGGGCTTTGAGTGTGCTAGACAAGCACTCTACTAACTGAGTGACATTCCCAACCCCTGCAATTTCTGAAGCCCTGAAGCCAGTTCTCTTATTTCACACCATGGAGTTGGATTCCTTATATCCTTTCTCTAATAGTTGGAGGCAGTGGAGGTAGGAGCTTCTGGACTCCCAGAAAGCTCCAGAGTAGCAGCATTAGCTGAGAATGGCCCAGCGATGGTGGGGATGAGATAATAGATGTTGAAGGATGGGACAGTGGATAAATGACAGGATGGGAACTGAAAAGTGACTGACAAGAAGGTGTTTGAGGAGGTTGGACATTCGAGAAACTGACTTCCTCCATAGTCTCCACCACTATCAGTTTTAGCATGTAGATGTCATGGAGAGTGAAGTGAGAAGCTGGTTGTCCGCTCTCCCGCTAGATGCTGAGTCCTGTGGGGCAGGGCTGGGGTCACCCTGTTCTCCTCAGTGCTCACCGCAGACTGAAGAAGGTTCTCAGTGCTCACCAGGGTACAAAGCTTTGCCACCACTTCTTGAACGTTTGCCCTTATGCTGGCGATCACAAGTATTTCCATGTTTTATTGAATTTAAGATGCTGATGCTAAGAGATACCATTATATTTCATACAAACAAACAAACAAACAAACAAAAAACCAGCCAGTCAGGCAGTGGTGCACACTTTTAATCCCAGCACTTAGGAGGCAGAGGCAGGTGGGTCTCTGAGTTCAAGGCCAGTCTGGTCTACAGAGCAAGTTCCAGGACAGCTAGGGCTACACAAAGAAACCCTGTCTTGGAAAAAAGGAAAAAACAAACAAACAAACAACAACAACAACAACTCCAAACCAACCAAATCCAATCTAGCTGGGATGCTGTCTTCCTGTAGATAGCTTAGCTCCCTCAGGTTGATAGCTTAGTCCTCAAGGCTGCTGCCCATTTGAGATGCCAGCCAGAGTTCCAGATTGTTTTACCTGTGCTTCTGATGGCCTGTCCTAAGTTGACATTCTTCACACCCCTTCTGGACTTCTATTTCTTCACTAGGGTGTGTTGCTGGAGTTTTTTCCAGCCCTGCCCAGCACTATAGACCCCGCAACCACTTATAAAATAATCATTCAGAAACTTACATTAATTAAACTGCTGGGCCATTAGCTCAGGCCTACCACTGACTAGCTCTCACACTTAACTCAGCCCATTTCTGTTAACCTATATGTTACCACGTGTTCCGTGGCTTTACCTGTTGCCTTTACATGTTGCTCCCTGAATGGTAGGCTGGCGTCTCCCCTCAGCTTCCACCTTCCAACCTCTCTTTTCTGTCTGTCCCGCCTATCCTATCCTTCCTGCCTGGCTACTGGCCAATCAGTGTTTTATTTATCAATCAATCATAGCAACATACAGGACATCCCACAGCAAGGGTGGCTCATAGAACTCAGGGAAACACTTGATGTTTACTGGCTTGTTGTTAAGGATATTACAAATGATGCCAGTGAACTCCAGATGATGACATACTGCACAGGGCAAGGCAGGAGGAGGGCTTCCTGCTCTCTCCAGATGTGCTTCTTCCCAGGACGCCGTCCTGAAGCTAGCTAAACTGTCATTTGGAGACTTATGCTTGACTAAATCAATGCTTGACTAAATCATTGACCTTTGGTGCTAAGTTTAATCTTCAGTCTTTTATCTGTCTCATCCCTGACTTTTTTAGAGTTTGGGGCAGGACAGTGAGTGAATGGCAGGATAGGAACTGAAAATGACTGAGAAGGTATTTGAGGAGGCTAGGCAGATGACAACATGCAGAGAACAGAAGCCACTTTAGCCTTGCCTTGGCCCTTTTGGCAATCAGCACCTATCCTGAACCTCCCCAGGTTGCTAACATTAACATCCTTTGGAGAGACCCGGGTTTTAAGATTTACCTGCCAGATAAATGCGACAAAGACCAAATGTGTATTTCCTGATACCACACCAGGCTTTATTTGCTATGGGCATACTGAACTTACTGGGAAGTGCCTCTGTGGATGTGATTCTCATCCTTATTGCTGAAGGTTACTGCTGTTACTTTCCTAGAAACAAAGTGACTGTTCCGTGTCTTTCCTCTTCTGTCCAAGTAAGGAGTTAGTCCCTCCCAGCCACTCCCAACCCCTGCTTTATGTAGCTGCAGATGTCTTACATCATGTACCCTTTCTTGAGCCAGTGAGATTTAACAATGACACTTCAGTTTGGAATGATTGTCCTGCTTCTTCTGGTTTTTGCTTCCTTCCTGACATCTATTACATTTCATCTCTAGGAAGCGATCTTGGCACCTCAAGGATAGGCATCCTCTCCTCCATCATCCCCGCCCCCCTGCACAGCAGGACATCTTTAAACTACTCAACAACAATCACCAAGTCCTTCCTCTTGTCTGCAGTTAACAAAACATACCCATTGACTTTAAGGAACTTAGAGGCTCAAGATAGGCAGGGAGGAGACTGTAACAGGATTGGATAACTTTTGAAAAGCAATTGCTTCTGATGTAGCAAACAGTATGCTAAAGCACTTTCCACCTACTGTTTATGTCTCTCCATAAACATATGATGACCATTTCACAGAGAAAAAAGAGAAAGGCCTTTTGGGATTTGCCCAAGGTTAGCTAAGTTGCTGTTAAGACTCAGGTCAAGAGCCCATACCCTCCACATGCTTCTCCCAGCTGAGGCTGTCCCAGACTTTTGTTAGTGCTCCTGTGCGCTGTACCTCAGGTACACTCAGAGTACTAGGTGTAGGGTAGGTGAGCACCAATGTGGGAGTTCAGAACTAATAATGATCTCCGTGCACACAGCCACTTCAACTGCTGCAGTATCTTCTTAGAAATAAGAATATGAGATACTAACCTCTACAGTCCCAAGAGATGTCCTCAGTTCGTTGGCATCATGTTACATGTCAGTAAAAGATCAAAGAAAACCTAAATGGCCAGGTGTGGTGGTCCATGTCTTTAACCCCAGTACTCACTTGTGTGTGAGAATTGGCTATGGATATGGATACATAGATGCACACTTACTTGTGGAGGCGTCAATCCTGAGAAACTGACTACCACCCCACGCCTCCCATCCCCGGAGTCTTTCACAGGTGTAGAACTTACCAAGTATAACACTGAGCTTCTTAGATGGTTTCTGGGGCTTGAACTCAGGTCCTCATGTTTACTAGGCAAGTACTTTATGTACTGAGATATCTCCCAGGTCCCAAGAACCTAGACATTTATTGACATAAGGGTGGTTTAATAAATTACAATATATTCACACAAAACAATGAAGAAAATATATGTGGATGGAACAGTGCACGAGATAGGCTGTTGCACAGAACAAACAAGTGTAGAAGAGTTGCTGCCTTGTAAGAATCAATTGTTTGTTTGTTTGTGGTTGGAGACAAACATAGATTGTGTATGTATTTGCTTGTATGTGAATGAAATGCCTTTGGAAGGAAAAACAGATTCTGTGAAGCTCCTGAAACATGGCTAAGAGATTCTGGGAGGGTGACTGTTCACTGTGTCCTTTGTATTCTTTCAATTTTCAGCTGATTGTATTTAATACTTATTAAACTAGACATAAATAAAATTAAGATGAAAGAAATAGAACAGGCTAGGCTTTAGCTAGTGTGAAGTGCTTGCTTATCACCTTGTGGGGTCCTGGGTTCCACTTTCCCCTCTAACTACAAAGTGCCTTTCTAGAAACGAAAACAAAGAGCAGGCACTTGGGGCTGTGTCCATTTTGCAAGGACATGGGTGTAACTGCCCCGTCCATGAAGTATTCCCACAGCTAGGGGCACTTGAGTATTTAGAAGGATCAGGTTGAAAACTTTTTCTGATTCTCCTATCGGAAGGGTACTGCATATCTTTTGGGATAAAAATACCTTGAATCTAACCATGGAGAAACATCAGATAAGCTGAAGACCATTCTGTGTGTTTCAAAAGTGTCAAGGTCACAGAAGACCAGGAACAGGAAGCTCTTAGACTGAAGGAGACAGGGACATGACAGTGAGCACACACAGTGAACAGTGTTTGCTGCCAGATTGGATCAGAGCCAGAGAGGAAAATGTTCCTGTGACTGTTGAGGACGATGAATTAGACGGCTGACCAAACATTAGGAAGGTCTGGGAGTAAAGTGAAACCGCAGTTCAAGTGTCACCTCTGTGATGTTGACCGTGGTCCTGTGCCTCCAAGAGAATGGTCTCAGTTTTAGGAACGAGTTCCTTAAGAATTTGGAGGTAAGCTGGAGGATGGCACACACCTGTAACTTTAGTCATTCGTGAGACCAATAAAAGAAGACCATAGAAGAGCATGTGAGCCCAGGAGTTTGAGACTAGCCTAGGTAATTTAGCAAGACCCCATCAAGGGGAAAAAAGGCAGAGAAGCAGTGTTTGTAATTGACTCTGAAATGGTTGAGGTGAAAAGAGAAAAGAGAAGACTGTGACTGGAGAGATGGTGCAGTGGGAAAATCTCTTGTAAACATGAAGACTGCAGTGTGGGTCCCCAAACCACACAGAAGCCAGGCACAGCTGGTGACAGCCTGCAGTCTCAGCATGTGGAAGGGAGAGACGGAATTCCCAGGGCAAGCTGGCCTGTGAGCTTCCACTGTGTTCAGTGGAAGACCTTGCAGTAAATAAAGTGGGAGGTGATTAAGGAAGACAGTGTCGGCGTTGGCCCTCCACCCGCACTTGCGTGCCAGTACCCCCCCCCCCCCACGCATGCAAGCACATTGTGGTGGTTTGAATGAGAATGTCCCACACTGCATTTAAACGCTTGATCCCCAGTTGGTACAACTATTCAGGGAGGTGCTATTTGGGGAGGTTTAGGCCGGGTAACCGTGTTGGAGAAAGCATGTCGCTGGAGGCAGCCTTTGAGAGTTTAAAGACCATTTCCAGTTGGTCTCTCTGTTTTGTGCTTATATTCAAGAGGTGAGTTCTTGGCATCCTGTCAGCTAAAATGCCTGCCTGCTGCCTTTACTGTACAATTAGGGTTTTGAATCTGGAACTGAAAGCCCAAATAACTCTTCCCTTTAAGTTGCCTTGGTCATGGTGTTTAATCACAGCAGAAGAAAAGTAACTAATATATTAGTAACTATATACTAATATATAATATGCGTATGCTGCATACAAGGAAAGTAAACTTGGTAAATCATGTTATTTGAAGAATCTCAATGAAGAATTTTGACACATTTATTTCCTGCATGACAACCTTTTCAGTCCAGATTTAAGAAACAGGGTATTCCCGTTTGTCTAGAAAGTTCCCCGTGCCCCTTTAAGTTCCACTGTTTGGCAGTATGTCAGGTACTGTTGAACATGGTGGGGACAGAGTAGGGCGGGGTGAGGAGGCCAGGAACAGGCTGGCCACAGGTGCTGAGGTGGCTGGCTGCTCTGTAGTCGGCACAGGCAGCTTCAGAGCAAAACTTCTAGAAAATAACTTTTTCAGGAGTCTTATCTTAGAAAGTAGAAGAGGTTTCAGTGTAGGCTTTTTGCGTGTTGACGTTGGAAAGGCTTTGACTTGCCCACTCTTCACTCTTGTACTGTCAGGATGGAAGACGAGGTTTGTATTTGCATTCACCAAACTATGACCTGGACAGTCCAGTTTCTTTCATCAGCTGCTTCTCCCTTGTTTTAACGTTTTCATCATTCTGCTCTTCATTCTGAGTAGAAGTGGGAGTGGTGTACGAGGTCATGTCTACCATGAAAAATCTTGGGCTATACAGCAATCAGATTGGAGCATAAGCCCAATATAACCTGCAGCTAATATATGGAAAAAAAATTTTTTTCTCAAAAGAACTAAGATTGCCTTCAATATTTTTCATGAGGGTTACATTCTATATACAGTGCATGTGTATAATCACACACATACATCTAATGATTGTCCAAAATATAGTAGGTATGTAAAACATATTATTGCCACAAATACCATATTTTTACCCCTTTTGCCTAAGTGTGTTGCCTTGTAATGAAACTTTTCACCCTCTGTCAGTTGAAAGTAATTTATTAAAATGCAGCCACTGACTCAAACCTTTCCTGTGTTTCCTCAGGCACACTGCAGAGACCTTCCTACCCTCCATGAACACATGAGTTCGTTCAGGACGTACAAGACAAATGAGTGCCCTCTGTCCTGAGCTGCTGCTGTAGGTGGCTCCGACACGGAGCTGTCCAACAGGGGGATGATGGATTCCAAAGATGAAAGCTCCCATGTGTGGCCGACGTCTGCGGACCATGAACAGAACACTGCACAGGTGAAGGACGGCGTCTTCCAGCTCACTCCTGGCAGCAGTGTTTTAGTGTGTGTGTGTGGGGATGCTGACAGCTAAAGAAATACCAGCATCTCTGTCTCTGTAGTGAGAGTGCTTGGGAGGGAGCCCAAGTGAGAATGCTGTGAGACGCTGGACTGCATCAGCACTTTGCTTCACTGACAGGTCTCCTGTGAGGTAGAAGAACTCCGGTCACCGTAGGCATCACCTGTGCACCTTACTGGTAGACACTGTCTGACTACCCTCCTTTATCTGTGCTATTGATCCTGAAAACCTCAAACCACTGCTGACTTCTTTTACACTAACCAGTGTAGGGTTCAGTTCTTCATGAATGATGAAGTCTAAGGTGTGCTCATAAAGTGAGTGGCCTATCGTCCCTTTTAAGATGGGGTCTTGTCTGTCCTGGAACTCTTTATATGGTACAGACTGGCCTTGAACTCAAAGAGATCTGCCTGCTTCTGCCTCCCAAGTGATGATGGGAGGCATGCTTGGCCCATAAACTTGTTTTTGAACAATAGTATAAACATAAGGTTTTGATCCAATTTTTCACTAAATTATGTAATCCTAGTACCATCATCAAAATCAGAAAGTTAACCTTGAAATATTTAAATGTGCAAATACTACTTAATTTAGGCTATATAATCAATGCTGTAATAAGTAATAATGATTATATAATAAGATTTAAAGGTTGCAGCCTAAAATTCAGAGAAAAGTGGTTCCAGAGGTATTTTCAGCAGAATAACTCAGAACACTGCTTTTCTCATGGAAACTGTTTTGATGACTACTTTCATGATTTTATATATTTTATTTATCCAAAAGGAAGATAAAAGGTGAGGCGTGGTGGCACATGCCCACTGGGTAGACAGAAAAGTTGAGCTCTGTGAGTTTAAGGACAGTCTGGTCTACTTAGTGAATTCTGAGCCAGTCAGGGTTACATAGTGAGACCCTGTCTTTAAAAAAAAAAAAAAAAAAAAAAAAAAAAAGAGCAAAACCAAACAAAATGTCTTTGTGAGGTTCTGTGATGACCAGGGTCCTTGGCTGTAGGGGAGTTGAGGTCAGGATACCGCACTGTACCCCTTCTTTCTAGTCATTTCTGTTCCTAAGTTCTCCAAATTCTTATTTATAGACGCTCCATGAGGAAAGCCAAATAGAAAAGCTTAGCCTTCTCCTTTTTTTGAGGAAAATATCTGTTCCCCCATTTTAAAGCTTTGGTATGAATAAGGAAACTGAAAATTACAAGATTATCGATCTGAAGTCACAGGACTTCCTTACAACAATGAAAGCTGTGCAGATACGCTGTGAACCTAATTTCCCCCATGTGTATACTTTATCTTCAGGCGTAAATTGAATGTATACAGAAGACAGACTAATCACCTAGCAGGAAATCTGTTGGATTCCTATGGTGCTCAATTATACTTGGCCTCTGGCATTCTTTCTGGGCATTAAGTTAGTTTATGTGTCATCTGTGAAATCTACTATTTCCCACTGCCATAGAAAACATTAGGACCATAGGCAAGTCAGTAAAGGAGCAAGGATGCCCACCCAGCAACATCAACACTTCAGTTTTTTCTCCCCCAGATGAGGGCTCGGTTGTCTGCCTGCAGACTTTCCATATCAAACACCAGGCAAATGCCGGGCTGGAGCCTCAGAGCCAATCTCTTATTGCTGACCACTCAGGGAGGTTTTTATACAACTCAGTTTTGCTTTTAGTTCTTTAGGTGTTAGGACACAGAAGATTATCTCCCTGGGGACAGCCGAACTACTTGACCAGGACCATTTAACAGTACTTCATTAGGGTTTTCAGCTTCTTACTTAGCCAGCCGGGGAAGAGTTGCATCACACCCATGATTCAGTGACATTTCCTGATGGGCCTCCATGCAGTATGTCCTTCACGTATGAAATAACTTGTAGGAGTAAAAGTGACCTTATTTAAGTATGTCTGCTGAAAAGCATTACCCATTATACAATAGAATTTTTATGATGTGTTGAAAGCAATTGCTTTTAGGGCTACATCACAGAGCAATGTGTGTTTTGTATTTTGTCAGTGGTGTCATGCAGGAATCGGCAGTTGCTTTTCCAGGATCAATTAATTGTCTCCTCATGAGTCACCAGAAGTTATCTATTTGCATTGGGATTTTAAGGCAAAAGAATTCAAGTCAGCTCTCTAATGTTAAGCAGTAAATTACTGACAAGGTCTGTGCATCCTGCCTTCTGGTCTCTAGCTCAGCGTGGGTGAAGGCACATCAGTCTTCCTTTTTCTCGCATTAGGGATATTTCAGTTCAGTTACTCTTGGTGGCCATATGCCTGTGTGAGCTTGCTTTTGCTTTATAAGGATAGATGCTACATACTTGCCTGCTTTCCCCCCAGGTGCACTTTGTTCCGGATGCCGGCACTGTGGCTCAGATTGTATACACCGATGACCAAGGTCGTCCACCCCAGCAGGTGGTGTACACAGCAGATGGTGCCTCCTACACATCAGTGGACGGTCCAGAGCACACACTGGTCTACATCCACCCGGTGGAAGCTGCACAGGCATGTGAAGGATTGGTTTTGACTTGTTTATTAATTAATACACTAATTACTTATGTTTGCCATGGGTCAGTTGTTATCCTAGATGTTTTGATTCAGTAAACATTCAGATAAGATTTGTGCTGTCAAGGAGCATAAAACTAACTTGGCAATGAAAGAGATGATTCGTTTATTTCACTTGAGTGCAAAAATGAGTTAGAACCCCAGTCTCATGTCAGGCTTTCTCTCTAGTGACCAGTGAGGTGGTTATCAATTTGTTACCTTTCCTGAGTATCCAGACTAAGCATTGTGTTCTGCACACAACACAGTGTTTAGGTAAATCACAGTTGACTCTGTGAAAGCCTCCAGATTATTTCAGTTCAGTGTATAAGTAAAGGGTCCTACCAGCTTCTACTGTTATTTGTTAGTAACTTACTGGTTTATAGAATTCTAACAAAAGCCAAGGCACATTCTCACAAAAGCTTTACAATATGGCTTTTGTTTTTTGCCACTGACTTAGAGTTTCTAAAAGAGTGACATAGATATTCCACAAATATTGTTGGCACTTTACAATGTACAAAGTATTTATAACGTGTTCCATACATATATATGTGTTACTTACAGTACATATTCACAGGCCTTACTACCATACTCACACATACTAATGAAGGCTGAGGATATAGTAAGTATGCAACACATTGTACTACTATTATTTCTTCATTTTGTATTGTATTTTAACCTAGACCTTTATGCATGCTAAGAAATGCTCTACCAGTGGCCTGTAATGTCATCCCCTAAAGAGCATCTATCTATCTATCTATCTGTCTGTCTATCTATCTATCTATCTATCTATCTATCTATCTATCTATCTATCTATCTATCTATCTTTGAGGCTGGGTTTTTCTACATAGCCTTGGCTGTCCTGAAACTCACTATTGCATAGTTCAAGCTGGCCTCGTGAACTCACAGAGATCCACTTGCCTCTGCCTCCTGAATGCTGGGACGAAAAGCACCTGCCACCCTGCCTGGCTTCATTTGGTTTTTTTTAATGATATTTTTATAGTATGACCCTTGTCATAACATTGTCCTTGTATAATATTTCATCAAGAGGCTCATATCAATTCTAAGAAAAAACGAGATTCCCTTCCTTTTAACACATTTCTAGTCCATATAGAAATGAATTTGCCAAATGCTCATGTGGTCCTTTTGGAGTGTCTTGGCTTAGTGTTATTTCTCCAACTGTATTTAAGTACGACCAAGCCCGGCAGTGGTGGTGAATGCCTTTAATCCCAGCAGAAGGCAGAGGTGGAGGCAGGTGGATCTCTGTGAGTTTCAGGCCAGCTAGAGCAACACAGAGAAACCCTGTCTCAGAAAACAACAACAACAGACAACAACAAAATAAAGTGTAACCAGCGAGTATATGTAAAGGATGGCCTGTACTTAACTGCTAATTCATTATAATGTTACAAAATGTCTGAATTTTGATAATTTTTCAAATGTCAAACTGAAGGAATTTCAACTTCCTACAACTTTCCTTCATGTTCTTCTGGAATTCAGATTTAACCAATTTTCTTTGCCCCCCCCCCCCAGGGTTTCTTTGTGTAGCTCAGTTTTTTATTTTAGTCCCATAGGTTTACCAAAGTCTTGGGCAAATTAAATTCTTTCAAACGATATAGAAAAGAAACTTTTTCTGGATTGCAGTTACTAACCATATCTTAGCTGTAACAGTATGGACATTTTCCTCTTTTAGTTATTATGTATTACTATTATATTATATTATATTACTAAATTTCTTTATTATCATTATTATTATACCTGCTGGCTTTATTTAAAAACAAAAAACAAAAAACAGGAACCTGTGGCCTGTAATTACAGGTGGTGGTCTGTAATCTCAGCACTTGGGAGGCAGAGGCAGGAGGATCTCTGTGTGTTGGAGGCCAGCCTATTCTACAGACCTAATTCCAGGACAGTCATGGCTCCACAGAGAATTCCTGTTTGGAAAAACCAAAAAGAAAAACAAAAAAAAAAAAAAAGAAAGAAAGAAAGAGCCTGTGGGCTGTATATTCAATTTATGGTTTTTCTACTTTTCAAATGAAAAACATATGTTCATATTGTAAAGGCTTACAAACCTGTGTTCCTGATACTTCTCTGTGTTTCTACCTCTCAGTCCATTTCTACTGACTCAAATGTCCTCTGCGAGCAGGGTTCAATGTAAATGGTGGACTCTGTTCATGGTGTGTCTTTTATGTTTTCTTGTCATGGCATTTTAATTAGCTGTGACATTCAACCTCAAAAAAGGTTTTGCTCGAGAGTAGAATATTGAAGGATGTTAGCCTTTGGGATGGCTACTTATTCAATCTCTGGAGGCTTTTGAATGAAAGACTCCGGGCAAGTGCAAGAATACTGTCTTTATCTCTGTATTAATGAAGGATTACCAGCTGTGAGTCAAGATAACTCTCCTGTGTTGGTGCTTAGCAGAGTGCTTTCTTCCTGTGTGGGTGAGCAGTCTAAGATCTACTGATATGTTTGTTTGTTTTCCTCCAGACTCTGTTTACAGATCCAACTCAGGTAGCTTATGTCCAACAGGATGCTACAGCTCAACAGGTAATAAAAAACCCTTTGTGCCATTTGGGAGTATAGAGTGGCTGTCATGTTTCTGCAGGATCCTTCTACCCCTATGCCATCTCTGAGTGGTTTTTTTATTTTTATTTGTTTTATTTATTTTTAAATGTTCATTGTCTAACTTCTTTAATGCAAACAAAGCAAAGCAGAACATAACGCTATGCCATCTCTGAGTGGTTTTTAATTTTTATTTGTTTTATTTATTTATTTATTTATTTATTTATTTATTTATTTATTTATTTATTTATTTTTGGTTTTTCGAGACAGGGTTTCTCTGCATAGCTTTGCGCCTTTCCTGGAGCTCACTTGGTAGCCCAGGCTGGCCTCGAACTCACAGAGATCCGCCTGGCTCTGCCTCCCGAGTGCTGGGATTAAAGGCGTGCGCCACCACCGCCCGGCTTGTTTTATTTATTTTTTAATGTTCATTATCTAACTTCTTTAATGCAAACAAAGCAAAGCAGAACATAACGCTAACACTGTGCATTCGTGTATTGGAATAGCCTACTAGTAAGAAGTGGCTGGTTAAGGAAACAGAACATAAAGCTAACACTGTGCATGCGTGTATTGGAATAGCCTGCTAGTAAGAAGTGGCTGGTTAAGGAAGTTGTAAGAAGTAAGCATATCCTACTGGGGATGATGAGACAGGACAGTTGACTGATCCACCTGGTCAAGACTACCCTGGGTCAAACAGTGAGTCTTTATATCAGACAAACAGGATATTTGTTCATGTTTCCAATAGAAGAATGATATGAGTTTTAAAAGTGTCTTTTGTTGGGGGGCAGACCTGGTGTCATTATAATACCAGCACTTGAGAGGCGGAGTTTGGAGAGTCACAGGTTCTAAGCCAGATTGAGCTATATAGCTAGGTTCTGTCTCAGGAGAGAGGCAGGAAGAGAGAGAGACAGAGATAAACAGAGAGACAAAGACAGACACACCACCATACCTTCTGAAATCTGGCAAGCCTGTCACCATGGACACTCGAGGAGTTCCTCATCAGTTACTTGAAAGAGAAACTTCTTTTCCAGACAATAAACACAACACCATTTTCATCCCCTAATTAATGAAGTATGGTTGGGGTGGTTGCTGTCAATAGTAGCCTGAAAAAGACTGATGAGGAATGTTGTGATGGACAAACCAGATGGTCGAGAGCACCTCGGCTTTCCTGTGATGGAAGAGAGAGATGGCTGTTACTATGTGCCTCCTAGTGATGTATACTTCCTATTGTGTCATATTATGTGGTGTGTTCGTCCCAGCAAACCAAACCCGAATATGACCAAGTCCATAGGGTGTTCTGAAACTGACAGGATGCAGATGCACGGTGGACATACTGGATGAGTCAAAAGACATATGAGACTTAATGGAGAAATCTAGCTGATGGACTCTGGGAGAAATGACCTGGGCTCTTTTTATTTTGTTTTGTTGTTGATTTTTTTTTTTTTCTTATTTTGTTGTGGAGATGATCTCCTGTATTCTAAGCTGCTGGGCTTGAACTCACTATGGAGCAAAAGGAGATTTTGAAGTTCTGATCTGCTCGCCTTCACTTCCGTATATGGAGGTTACAGGCATGCGTCATCACACTCTGTGTCCTGGGGATCAAACCCAAGGCTTCTGTGCATGCTACGCACACATTGTATTAGAGGAGCTACATCCAAGCCAGATAACCTGTTTGGATTCTGTTGTTGTTTTGTTTTAGTTTGTATAAGCATTCTACCACTGAGCTGTGTCTCCTGACTTTTCCCACAAATAAATTGCAAGGGAAAAGAAGAGGAGGGGAAACTAACAGACTTGGATGTATTAGTAAACGCTGTATATGGTTTTCATTTGGATCCTGATTAGATAAAACTAAGTATAAAAAAAGAGGGAGATGCCGGGCGGTGGTGGCGCACGTCTTTAATTCCAGCACTCGGGAGGCAGAGCCAGGCGGATCTCTGTGAGTTCGAGGCCAGCCTGGGCTACCAAGTGAGTCCCAGGAAAGGCACAAAGTACACAGAGAAACCCTGTCTCGGAAAAAACCAAAACCAAAAAAAAAAAAAAAAAAAAAAAAAGAGGGAGACAATTGGGGAAAATAGTAACACTAATGGATTTTTAATTATACTAAAGAATAGTTAAGTTTTTAGAAATGATAATATGTAAACTATAAAGGTTGTTATATATAAATACATATACACACATTGAACTATTTAAAGATGACAGGCTAAATATATATATACATACATATATATGTATATATATAGTGTATGTGTGTAGTTTTTGTTTCACAGTAATCTAGTGAGAGGGAAAGAGGGTGGGAGATGGGTTGGTGTTTTGAGTCTAAATGGCACATATATGAAGTTTGTTGCATTGTTCTGTTTAATGCATTTGAGATTTGTCCTTGTGGGTAAGAAAACAGTGTGTTTGTTTGAGACAGTGTCTTAATTGTGTGGTCTAAGCTGGTCTCAAATATGATACTCTCCTGCCTCAGCCTCTCATGGTCTGGGATTACAGATGTGAGCTACCATGCCTTGTTTAAGAAAATAATTTTGATAGTTCTTTGTAAATTGCTTCTGGGTTATTGAAGAAATTTATATTCTCATCAACTATAGGAGCATGCCCATTTTCAACATTCTATTACTGGTATATTTGAATTCTTTTCAAATTTTGCCAATCTGATAGACAAATGGTGTTCTGTTGTTTTACTATCGAGGCATGTTTTAATTGATGGGTCTGTTTCTATTTGCACCTGAAAGGGCCCTTCATCTTCTCCAATCTCCAGAAACAATCTGGTTCTTTGATGTTTTGTATGAAAGGAAAGTTGTACTTAGATAGCGCTGTGAACCATGGCATTATAAGTTAGTGTGACTGTAGTTGTTGTCTTAGAGCCTTGCTTGAGTCTGCCCTCCGTCCTCTTCTCCATTCTGGGATCAAGTTCAGGGCCTTGTACAAGCGGAGCCCACACTCGACCACTGAGCTACATCCCCACCCGTCTGTCTCTTTCTTCCTGCCTTAGTGGAAAGCTTTCATTTTTGTCTTTGGTGATGGGAAGATCTTCTTGCATGTTTATTCCTTTGTCTTTAGGAGAGGTACCAGTGTAGACATGGAAGCGCCCACTCCTCTTTATTCCCGAAAGTGAGCATGTGGGACTCCCCACACACAGAGAGGAAAACATGCTTCCCTGATAATTGGGCTCAGTGGGAGTCACAAAGCATTTTGTCATACTCACTGCTGTCCAGTGTCTTTTCCTGTTTCACTTCTCAGATGACTCGTGTCCTGAAATGCATAGATCGATTTGGAGTGCCATTAAGTGGGAAGAAAGTAGACAGCAAGTTTAGCAAATTCTTTTTCCTTTCACCGTGTTTGATTGTATAGTGGTTGAAATGTACAGGACTAACAGCTTCATTGTAAGTTCTTTTCCTCTGTGTAAATCGGGCACACACTGGTCACTTACCCACTGCCTGGCCATTACCAGGAGCATGCATAGTTAGCTGATTGCCTAGTGTTCAGGGAGGGGTGAAGTAGGGGGTGTTTATCTCCTCTGCTGCCTTCCTTGAATGGACTAAATTCCACAGGGGCTGTTGTGACATCGTGGAAGAACTAAGTAGTGGCAGAACTTGAATTTCATGTCTGCAGTTTAGGGGCTGAGAACATACCTCATCTCCGTGGAACTTACATGCATACCTAGTGCTCAGTAAACAGCAGGTGAATTTGAATTAAACTAGTTTGCAGAGCAGCCGACTGTGTGTTCAGGTCTGTGCTATCTACAGATAGACCGTTCTTACTGGAAATGTTCTTTGATGCTGCTCCTGCCTCTTCCACGGCGCTTGTGCTTCAGGTCGGTGCTCTGTGTTCATGTCTGCTTCAGCAGCAGTCCTCAGAGCTAATGCAGAAAGAAGCGTGGGAAAGGTCGTTGCCACACTTGTCATGTCAGCTTTCTCAGCAGCGTCGAGAAGCCAGCAGCAGCTTCGCTCAACCATATCTGTTGAGAACACTTGGAGCTGTAGAATTACTCTGAGTTGTCGAGTGCATCTTTTTGGTGGGCTCTGCGGAGAGATGAAGAATTTACAAGGAGCAGAGGGTTATGTGTGCTGTGGTTCAGTCTGTGATGACATTCATCGCTGACCCCAGCATCTCGAGTTTAAGTGGCCTAGAGTAGAGGGCGGTGTAGTAAATTGCTCGAGGTGATGAGTGGGAATGAAGTTGCTTCCTTGCAAGTTGTTCTGAGGAGGTTGCACTGCCAGAAACCCCCTGTTCCTTTACCTTCAGGAGGTACCTTCACCTTCGTGCTGTGTTTGTTGAGGCTGAAGCAGAGTATCTTCCTTACCACCCCCCCCCCCCTTTCTGAAAGGCCCTGAGGTACAGAGATAGAATGTTGTGAAAAGTCTAGGCCTTTGGGTTAAATGAATGCATGTAAAAACACAGCAGGCCAAGCATGCAGGTGCATGTCTGTTATCCCAGCTACTTGGGAGGTGATGACAAGAATCATGAGTTCAGTTGGGTGTTGTGGCACACACCTTTAATCCCAGCACTCGGGAGGCAGAGGCTGGCAGATCTCTGTGAGTTCAAGGCCAGCCTGGTTTATAGAGTGAGTTCCAGGATAGCCAGGGCAATACAGAGAAACAAAACAAAACAAAAAGATTCATGAGTTTGAGGTCATTCTGAGCTATATAGAGCTCTCTTTATTTGAGACAGGGTCTATGTATCCCTGGCTGTCCTGGAACTTATTATATAGACTAGTCTAGCCTGGAACTCAAAGAGATCTGCCTGCCTCTGCTTTTTTTTTTTTTTTTTGGTTTTTCGAGACAGGGTTTTTCTATGTAGCTTTGGAGCCTGTCTTGGAATTCACTCTGTAGCCCAGGCTGGCCTCAAACTCACAGAGATCCACCTGCCTCTGCCTCCGAGTTTGGGATTAAAGGTGTGCACCACCACCACCTGGCTGCCTCTGCTTCTTGAGTGCTGGAATTAAAGTCACCATGTCTGGCTACGTGGGACTCTTAAAGAAAGGGTTGCCAGATGTGGTGGCATATGCCTGTAATGCCAGATTTTAGGAGGCAGTGGCAAGAGATTCACAAGTTGAAGGCTAGTCTGAACTACATAGCAAGACTAACTTTAAAAAAATCATAGTCTCGAAAAACATAAAAGAAGAACAACAAATCTAGGGCTTGGGACCATAAGTTAGTAAGTAGTGCTTGCCTAGCATGAATAGGGTCCTGGATTCCAGTGCCAGTACTGAAACAAAGCAACAACAAAAAAAGAAACGTAAAATGTGCTCTTACCATTACCAGGTACTTCCTAAGTGCCAAACATTTTACTACTGTCCTTACATACAGATTGCTTCTCTTAATCTGTATGAGTGTGGTGCATACATGTGTTATACGTGGTACATATTCATGTGTTCATATGTGAGTGCACATGTGTGGAGGCCAGAGGTCAATGTTAGGTGTCTTCCTCATTCGCTTTCCTCCATGCTGTGGGGTGTGTAGGTCAGAAGATACTGTGGGGTTTGGGGGTTGAACTCAGGTGACCAGGCTTGCAAAGAAGCACTTTTAGCTCCTTTGCCATCTCACTGCCCTACCCCTAAGCTGGTTAGCCAGTGAGCTCTGGGGCTCTTCCAGATTCCATGCCTCCTCCCCCAACACTGAGGTTACAGGTACATGCTGCTGTACCCAGCCTTTTAAAAGATTTATTTATTTTCATTTTATGTGTATGGGTGTTTTGCCTGAATGTATAGATGTGGACTGTGTGCTTATGTGTCCACAGAGGCCAGAAGAGGGTGTTGGATCCCCTGGAACTAGAGTTACAGGTGGTTGTAAGCTGCCATCTGGGTTCTGGGAAATGAATCAGGGGCCTCTGAACTGGGGATCCCAACTCAAGTGCTCACACTTAAACTGTAAGCCTGTCACTGGCTGGGCCGTCTCTTCCAGGCCCTGTTTCACTTAAGCTTTATAAGAATCAAAGTCGTTTTGACTCACATGCTCACTGCCTAAATGAAGAAGCTGAGGTCAGAAGTTTAGTAACTTTCACGGGAGGCCAGGACTGTATTCTCTGACTGACTCTAGAGCCTGTTCTATTCTCTCAGGAGTGGCTGGAGAGGCAAGATGGACTCTCATAAAATTGCCTAATCATTGTTGGGGGTGGCGGCGCACGCCTTTGATCCCAACACTTGGGAAGCAGAGGCAGGTGGATTTCAGAGTTTGAGGCAGCCTGGTCTACAGAGTGAGTTCCAACACAGCCAGGACTACACTGAGAAATCCTATTTCAACTTCTGCCCCCCCCCCCACCACAAGAAAATGCCTAATTATGGACAAAGTAGGTGGTGTTTGGCAAGACTGTGAGTGATGGTAAAGGTCAGATGTCAGAATCGAGAATCTGCAAAATCTGGATATGCTAGAAGAACAAATAAAAGTAGTTAAACTGGGCATGATAATACGAGCCTGGAATCCTACCACATGGGAGGTAGAGGCAGGAGGATCAGAAATTCAAGCTCATCTTGGCTGCATAAACTGGTTCAAGGCCAGCCTGGACTAATTGGGATCCTGTGTCAACAAACAACAACAACAAACCCCAAAACAGGGTAATAAAATGAAAATCTCTGGAGATAAATGCAAATCCTCATGTAAATAAACATCAACTATTTAAGTTTGGAGGATGGAGAATGAGTAGAAAATGACCCAGTATCTCTAAGTCCAAGTTAAGTTTGCCGTAGGAAGGCGGCTGTCATATGCTAAGTGTGGGCTGATGCTGCATTCACAGACATGTAATTCACAGGGGAATAAACAGGCAAGACGATCAGCTGGGAGTCTGGCTGCATGAGAGATGATCGGATGAATTAGGGGTTTTGAGTCCTTGAATATTTGTGTCATGTGAAAGTTTAGACTTTTCTCCTGAGTCCCAGGGGGAAAGGCCTAGGTTCTGACAGAAAGGTATGTACAGGGAGATATCATTAGGCTGTTCCCAAAAGTTCTGGCTGCCCCAGGAGGAAATGAGGCCCAGAGCTATTGGAGAACTAGGCTCCGGCTCCAACTGCGGTAGATTTTCAGAGCATAGGAGGCTCAGGGCCCCAGATGTGGCTTGTTGGGGAACTGGAACATGGTTGCGTTTAGAAGGGAGATGAGGGAATAGCTTCCTAGCAGAGGAAAGCAGCGTGTGGGAAGATAGAGAAGAGAGCAGAGGGACCGTTTAAATGGTTACATGACTGAGAAGGACGTGGGTTGAATATGGCCAGGTAGTCTGTAACACTTTAGCACTCATTTTGTAGGGGTCAATTCTGTTCTGCATGTGTGCTGAGTGCCTTTAATCCTGTATGCTTCCTGAATGTTTGCTTATTTGCAACACTGACTTGAGCACAAGGAAACGGACATTCACCTCTTTCATTCTTTCCAAAACACTTATGCCTCTCCGAGTGCTTCCCAGGAGAACTATCAGCTGTGGAGTTGTACCAACTTATTATACCCTGTCTTTAGTTTTAAAAGTGGAGTGGGGATGTAGTTTAGTGGTAGAACATTTGCCTAGTGTGTGAAAAGCTCTGGGCTCCCTTCCTAGCACTGAAGACAAGACAAAACAAAACAAAACAGGAAGGCAAAATAAGTAGTCCCACTTACTCAGGAGACAGGAGGACCACTTGACTCTAGGGGTTTGGAGAGGTTACCTGGGCAACATAGTAATTCTGTCTCTGACAAGTAACAAGCAGGGCTGGGCCGGTGGCTCCGTGGGAAAAAAGTTCTCAGAACACACGGAAATGGGAATGGTAGTGAGTGCCTGTAACCCCAGCGCTGCAGGGTCAGAGACAAGTAGATACCAGGGGCTTGTTGGCCAGACAGTCCAGCTGAATTAATGAGCTCCAGGTTCCATAATAGACCCTGCCTCAAAAATTAAGTGGGGCTATAGAGATGGCTCAGTGGCTAAGAGTATATACTGCTCTGCCAGAGGATCCAAGTTCAGATCCAAGCACCCACATCACGTGATTCATAACCACCTATATCTCCAGCTCCAGGGAGATACAGCATCTCTGGCCACTGTGGGCACCTGCATTCATGTACATATACATAATTTTTTTTTAAAGATGGAGAGTGATTAAAAAAATAACAACTCTCCAGGCAGTGATGACACAGGCCTTTAATCTCAGCACTTGGGAAGCAGAGGCAGGTGGATCTCTGTGAGTTTGAGGCAAGCCTGGGCTATGGAGCTAGTTCCAGGGCAGCCAAGGTGGTTATCCAGTGAAATCTGTCTCAAAAAACCAAACCAAACCAAAACAACAAGTCAATGTTTATATCTGACCCCCCACATATGCATGTATAGGCAAATGTACCCACTCATGCACATATATATGTGTATATCACACAAGTTTCTAGGAAAGCAAAGTAATTGAAGAAACCATATATTCACTTCCCTGCATGGTAGTCACTTCTAAAAGGAAGGAGGGACCCTTGCCCCAGATTTCATTCATATATGAAGACTGAAGATCCCACACACATCCTCTGAAGGAGGCAATGGAAGGATGCTGTGTGTGCACCTGAAGTCTCTGGGGAGGTAGGGCAGGTCCATTAAGCCAATGTGAAATGACTTATGCAAGCAAGGAGAGGAACTAGATTTAAACCTGTTAGACTCAAATTCAAACTAGATAGAACCTGTGTGTGTCAAAGAGAGAGACCAAGGCTTCTCAGTCTGCCCAGATGTGAGACAGAAGGTGAGGAGGGAGGAGGGAGCTTGAAAGATTAAGGGCATTAGACATCTGAGAGGGAGTTAAATTTTTCCTTCAACCTATGGACAGAAGCTGTTTTTTTCAGAGTCTTGTAAGAAGCTAGTGTGAAAAACATATTCTTCCAAGAGTTTGTATGTCATGCATGTACGTGGGTCCCAGTCGACTTAAGAGAGGTGCCTGTTTGCTTTGTCCCTTAAGCGTCTGTCCAAGCCTCATTACCTGTACATAACCAGGTGCTGCCTTCCATTGAGAGTGTGGATGCTTCCGACCCTCTGGCAACTCTGCAGAACCCAATTGCCAGACTAGATGCAAAAGAGGAAGAGGAAGAAGAAGAGGATGAGGATGAGGATACAGAGGAAGAGGAGGAAGAGGATGCTGAAGACACCGATGTGGATGACTGGCAGCCTGACCCTCCCCGGCCTTTTGACCCCCATGATTTGTGTAAGTACAGGCCCTGGACTCTCCCAGGAAGATGTGTGTGAGTGTACTCGTGTGCACAGCAATTGTCCATCCCATCTACTGGCACATCATCTCTCTTTGTCTTCCCTGCAGCCCTGGGAGGGAGGTCATGACCATTGCTTTTGTTTTTACTGATAAAAAGAATCTGAAACCCAGAACAGGTTAGGTGCCTGTCCAGGGTCAAGTGAGTGGGCAATGGGGTGTCCACAGCAGGGCTTAAGTTGCTACAGTAAGTTGGCTTAGGTCAGGTCTTTGAGCTGTGTTGCTTGTCTCTTTCACGGAATCCTTTAAGAATGCTTACATGTTCTCAGGCACTGGAGCACAGTGCACTCTACAGCCTTTATAGGTTGGCCTCTTTCTCAAGGTCATAACTTTGAGTGCCTTGGAGAGCTGAACTCTAGCTCTGGGTGGCTGGTCCCACCCTAAATTATCCTTCCGGCCTCCTGCTCAGCCTTCTGTGTTTACCTACCAACTCATTGTTTTCTTTCTGTGGGTTTCCGTGCCCATGTAGCAAAGACTGACCTCGTTCACTTGAGTGACCCAGGCTCTTCAGAGTTTGTGGCTTTGCACCCCCCTCACAGGCCTTCTTTGTGTGCTGGTAACACTTGTCTGTGTGGACCAGTACTCAGCCCCTTGTAACAAAGAACTTCGTTTTGTTTTTCTTTGAATGCTCAAGTTTTCAAGGCAACCCCTTAATCAAATGCACTGAAACCTACTTTATCTTGTAAATATTAATACAAAGTTACTCTCCATTGCTTGAAAATTGTAGAAATTGTGAATACCTAAACCAGGTCACCACATAGCCAGAGTGGGTGGGGCGTGATGAGTATGAACTCTGTTTGGCCTGGTTATTCTGATTTGTGGCCCTGAGTGTATCTTCTGGGCTCTTTTAGCAAAGGGAGTGAACATGCCTGGCTTGAGGCATGTTGAGGCAAATGGAGGATTCCAGCATGAGTTGAAAATGCATGGCCCTTCAGGATTAGACCAATGGTGCTGTCTAGTAATAAAGGAGGGGATCCTGGTGATGTTTAATTTAGCATCCTCAGGCCTTGCACCCTGAAGTGGACAGTACTCTGTTAGCCTTAGACTGCCCCTGTGTTACAGCTTCTCAAACTCCCTGGGAGGAAGTGGATTAAACAGTATTGTCAGGGTTGATCCCTCAACAGCTGTGTTAAAATAATTGTGTCTCATCAGATGTCTCAACATTTAACTAATAAGCTTTTCATTTTTTTCTATTGTGTCCACTGTTTGAACCACTATCCAGCAGGGAGATAGGTCTTAACTTACATAGTACTTTTAGCAGATATAAGGAGATTAGCATGATTTTGGGGGTTGGGATTATTCCATTCTTACTGAGCTATGGAAGGTGATGCCTTCCAGTAGAATGGCAGAACCTTTGTGGGAGTCAACTGAAGTTTGTCCTGAAAAGGTAGATTTGGGATGTTTTTAAGGTTAGCGCTTTTGTCACTGGACCAAGAAGCTTTGAGGCATTTGACTTTTCTTCAAGCTTTCTTTCTCTTGCAGGGTGTGAAGAATGTAACAACGCACATTCTTCTGTGTGCCCAAAGCATGGCCCCTTGCATCCGATCCCTAACCGGCCTGTGCTCACTCGGGCAAGAGCAAGTCTGCCTCTGGTCCTCTACATAGATAGGTTCCTTGGGGGAGTGTTCTCCAAGAGGCGGATTCCCAAGCGCACCCAGTTTGGCCCTGTGGAGGGGCCTCTGGTCAGGGGGTCAGAGCTGAAAGACTGCTACATTCATCTCAAGGTAACTCGGGCCTTCTCCCGCTTCACTTGTTCCGTTAAGACTTTCCAAGAGGCACTCACTTCTTTCCATTTCATACGAGCTCTTTGCTAGTAGTTTTCTTGTCACGCTTTAAGTTGCTTAACGGAAGCTTGCCCTCTGTCCTCAATGAACTGAGAGACGGTAAGGGCGACTGCTATGTTGGGAGGTAAAGCATTGGCCATGCGAGCACCAGGACCAGAGTTCAGATCCTCAGCACCATATGGCGGCTCATAACATCTGGAACTCCAGTCCTTGGTGATCCAGTGCCGCCTTCTGGCTTCCATGGGCACCAGGCGTGCACGTGGTACACAGACATACATTCAGGCAAAACACTCACACGCATGTAGTAAATAATAATAAAAAGCCTAGGTGGTATGGTGACCCACCTGCAGTTCCAGTAATCTGAAGGTAGAGCCGGGGTCCTTGGAGCTGGTTAGCTAGACTGAACAACAGGCTCTGGGTCCACTGCCTTAGTGAATAAAATAAAGAGCTATTGAGGAAGATACCCAGTGTCACCCTCTGGCTTACACATGCATGAACACACATGTGCAGTCTGCATGCACCTGCTGGGTAGGTACCTTAAATAATGGAAATGTATTTCTTAAAGCTCTGAAGGCTGCCAGGCCAAGATCAAGATGTTGGCAGGGCAGGTTTCAGCAGAGTCTCTTCTTGGCTCTCAAAGGGTTGTCACCCTGATGTGTCCTCACAGGTTCTACCCCCTATGTTTGTGTTCATTTTCCCTCTTATTGGATTACAGTCTCCCCTGATAATGCCATGGTAACTTAGTCACCTCTTTAAGGTATTGACATAAGTATAGTCACATTCTGAGGAATCAGAGTTATAGGATTCTTAAATGAATTTTTTTAGGGCTGAGGGCAGGGGACATTAAAGTCCCCTTAACAGAGGCCTTGGTGTATTTTTTCTTTAATTTTATTTATTTTATTCATTCATTCATTCATTCATTCATTTATTTATTAATAGTTATTATTCTTATAGAGGCCTTGGTGTACTTTCTCTTTTATTTTATTTATTTGTTTGTTTGTTTGTTTGGACAGGTCTTTCTATGTAGTCCTGGCTGTCCTGGAACTCCCTATATAGACCAGGCTGGTCTCGAACTCACAGAGCTCACCTACTTCTGCCTACCAAGTGCTGGGATTAAAGGCATATGCCACCACGCCCAACTATATTTTCTATTCTGAACAAAATGATAGTAGATGGCTGTAATATAGCTTACATGGTCCAGTGCTTGTCTACTCTGTAATCCCAGCATTCAAGAGGGAAAGACAGGAAGATCAGGAGTTCAAGGTCATTCTTGGCTACACAGTGAGTTTGAGGCCAGCCTGGGCTGCATGTGAACCTAACTGGAAAAAATTTTTACTTTAGAGCTGGGTGTGGTAGCACACACACCTATAATCCTAGCAGTTGTAAGGCTGAGGCAGGAGGATTGTGAATTCCAGGGTAGCCTGGGCTGCATATCCAGAACCTGTGTCCAAAAGAAAGACTTTAACTAGAATATGGAGAAGAAGCCTGTGGCTGCACGTACTCTGTGTGTGCTGGAACGGTTGCACTGAGACACTCTTCAGTCTTGGAATGGGTCTGACCTGTGGCATTCTTTGTGTTAAAGAATAGTTCACATAGGGCTGGAGAGATGGCTCAGTGGTTAGGAGCTCTGGCTGCTCTTCCAGGGGACCTGGGTTCAGTTTCCAGCACCCACATGGCAGCTCTCAGCTGTCTGTAACTCCAGTTCCAGGAGATCTGACACTTTCACACCAATTCACATAAAATAAAGTTAAATAAATTATTTTTTAAAAGGAGAGAATAGTTCAGAGGGAATGGCAGTGGTGGAGCACTGCTCAGTTGTTAAGAGCACTTGCTGCTTTTGTAGAAGAGCAGGCTTTTGTTCCCAGCACCTGCATGGCTCCTCACAGACATCTATAACTACAGTTCCAGTGGATCTGGTGCTCTTTCTGACCTCTGTGGGCTCCTGCGTGCATTTGGTGCACAGACAAACACTCAGGCACACACAAAACACAAGATAAAAATGTATTTAAAAGGAAAGTATAGCCCATCGGTGCTGGAGGGATGGCTCAGCGTTTACAAATGTGTATTGCCTTCCTAGAGGACTTCAGTTCAGTTTACCTTCTCTTTGGTTACAGGTTTCTCTTGATAAAGGAGACAGAAAAGACAGGGATTTGCATGAAGACCTGTGGTTTGAGTTGTCTGACGAGACCCTTTGTAACTGGATGATGTTTGTGCGCCCAGCCCAGAACCACCTCGAACAGAACCTGGTAGCTTACCAGTATGGCCACCATGTGTATTACACAACAATAAAGAACGTGGAGCCCAAGCAGGAACTGAAGGTACTGAGCAGGACCCACAGTAGCCTGCTGACCAGTGAGGACGAGGGCTCTTTCCTATAAAAGGACCCTCTCCTGGTTTGTCTTTCTTTTACTGAGTGATGTCAGCCTTCTCTTTGCTTCCAGGACCCTTCTCCCCACAGTTACAAAAGTCTGTGGATGCTCAAGTCTCTTATATAAGTATATGCATAGAGCCCATGACTGTTCTCCTATACATTTCATATCATTTCTAGACTATTTATAACATCTCCTGCAAAACAAATGCTGTATAAATAATCATTATACTTAATGTATAGGAACAATGGCAAGCAAAATCTTTACTTCAGTATGGATGATGATTTTATTCATATATTTTCAATCTGTAGTTGGTGGAACCCCAAATAAGCAGGGCTGACTGTACTGTGCACTGAATACTTTTAATAATCCTGTCAACAAAACAGAATGAAAATAGGTCACTTTTGTGTTCATTGAAGGCCTATAGCAAGGCATTGAGCGTGGGGAAGGTGCCTTGTAACTCCGGGGGTGGGGTGGGGGGGTGGGGTTTGAAGAGGCTGGCAACAGCGACAGGGTGACTGAAGTCGCCAGGGCCACTGTGTGTACTAAGGAAGAATTGGGAAATGGGAGATTCTGTAAAATGAAATTCAGACGTATGTCCAAGATTCCTTTTCTTTACCTAGCAACTTAACTTTTTCAAAGAATTCTATGTACTGGCTTCTGATTTCAGAAATAATTTTTTGAGGATAATTGTTAGAATTTATTTATGAACTCAATGACATAATAAAAATTGTGCTATGATTCTGTATGTAAGTGGACATTTTGGGGGTTTTTTGTTTGTTTTTGTTTTTTTCTACTGCTAGGGGTTGAATTTGTATACCTGTACATGACAGGCAAGAAGTCACCTCAGCTACACCCCCAGCCTGTGAGGTCTCCCTGCACAGCTCAGGCTGGCCTTAAATTAAGAATCTCTCAGTCTTAGTCTCCCTAGTACTCTTATTAATAGGCATAGTCCACTGTGCACAATTGACACAGAACTTTTGTTTGTTTGCATTAAGTCTTTAAAAGTACTCTTATTAATTCTTTGATAATCCCCTGCAATGTATTTTGGTCATTGTTATTCCCCCTTCCTCCCATGAACTCTTTTCAGATCTGCCTGCATCTCCCTACTCCCCAACTTTGTATCCTTAAAAAAACAAAACAAAACAATAACCCATTAATTCCAATTTCTGCTGGGAGTGTGGGCATCCACTGGATTGTGGTCAGTCTACTAGAAACCACACCTTTAAGGGGTGGGGCCTTATGTAGCTCTGGCTGGCTTCTAACTCACTACATAGCAAGAGGTAACCTTGAACTGCTGGTCTCCTCCTTTCACCTCCCAGCTGCTGGGAGTACAGGTGGAGACCACCAAGTGTAGCTTCCGGCACACACATAATAAAGAAAAAGGCCTGAAAAGAATGTTCTTAGTTGTAGAAATATCGTTTTGCTCACTTTCCCTCCATCCCCTCTTATCTGGGTGCTGGGTATAGAACCACTGAGCTGCATCCCCAGTTCTGTGTTCTCTTGGAAAACAGCAGACAGAACTCTAGGGGTAATGATGGACAGAACCAAATAAGAATAGTTAGGTATAATAAATAACCAAGGCTGGGGAAAATGGCTCAGTGGTAGAGTACTTGCCTAGCATAAACAATACCCTGGGTTTGATACCTAGCACTACAAAAAAAAAAAAAAAAAAAAAAAAAAAAAAAAAAAAGCTGGGTGTTGTGGCGCATGCCTTTAATCTCAGCACTAGAAGACAGAGTTCAGTGCCAGACTGGTCTGCATAGCTAGTTAGAGGCCAGCAAGGTCTGCATGAGGAGACCCTGCCTCAGAAAAGAAAAGAAAAAAGATCCCAATCAATCAACCAACAAACAAAAACAGAAAGGAAGCAATTAGATGGAAATCTTTATAATACAGTGTACATGTTTAGATGAAAACAGGAAGAGTGTTTTTCACAATTCAGCCTCACTAGATGCCTATGGAGAAATGCAGGAAGAGACCTTATTTGGAAGAAACAAATAGTAAAGACATGTTAAAATAATTTCTCAATAATTTGAAAAATGCTTAAAGGGTTCAAGCTATATCTTGGTGGAGAATGCTTGCCTACTGTGTGTAACATTCTAGGTTGAATTCTCAACATCGCAGAAGACAAAGGAGTTACTATCTTTGTTAGTTTAAATTAGCAGAACTAAATGGGTAAGGTATAACGAAGATGAAGGTTTTAGAAAAAGAGACACCAAGCAGGACAGTGGTGGTGCATGCCTTTAATCCCAGCACTCAGGAGGCAAAGGCAGATGGATCTCTATGAGTTTGAGGCCAGCCTGGTCTACAGAGCAAGTTCCAGGACAGCCAGGGCTACACAGAGAAACCTTGTCTTGAAAAACCAAAAACAAACAAACAGAAAACAGACACCAGGGCCTGTGAGATGGTTCAGCAGGTACAGAAAGGCACTTACACACAGGCCCGATGACTTGAGTTCTGTCCCTGGATCCACAAGGTGGTAAGATGGAACCAACTCCTGAGGGTTTTTCTGACCTCTGTTGCACACATATCCTTCCCTGCACTTGTACACAGGTGTACACACACACGCACACACACACACACACACACACACACACACACAAATAAATAAATAAATAAATGAGTGAATGAAAATAAATAAACATAAAAAAGATTAGTGAATGAATGAGTGAATGAATAAAACAGAGACTTTGATTACAGAGTTACAGTACTTGTATAGTATGAATATTTCTGAATTAATACAAAAAATATTCTTGTCCAAGTGAGACAAATCCTTCAGTTAATCTGAGGAAACAGTTCTGAAAAAAGATAAGCTAGCTATATTAGAATACAATAATACTATATTTCGTGACTCTAAGACACAGCTTTCAAGATGCTCCATTAAGAAAACTGTCAATTTTTCTATTATAGTCCCCTCACAAAATCATTATCAAAGAAGCTACTTTATATTTGATTAGAATTCAGTTACAAATTATGCCCCACTGGTACATGAATAACAAGGCACACTTAGCCCTAAGTCCTTTTCTTTAAAGACAGGGTCTCACTCTGTAGGTCTGGCTGACCTGGAACTATGTAGCCCATGCTGTCTTCAAACTGACTGGCTATCTTGTCACAGCCTCCCAGTGCTGGGATTACAGGCTATCCCACCATCTTGGACACCCTGAAATATTTTCAAAGTAAGTATCACACTCTTGCTTTTGGGATATTTTCCCACATGACTGCTATCCTGTCTGCACGTCTAGACACTGCACTTTCCCATTCGTTTGAATTTCTCCAGAGTTGAATTGTGCATAGAAATTAATGTGGTCTCTGATCAAACCATCAGGAACTTTCTGACAATTCTGCTTGGTGCCTTAGTGAGAGTCTGCAGATGCTCACCAACCTTGTTTTGCTTTGAAATTTCTATTCTTGACTCTATTCTTGAGGGAAATGACAGGTTTGGGTTTTTTTTTCTTGCATTGCCTAGGAATTGTTTACAAGTCACTGGGCCCAGTAGGAAGTAAGGAGAGCCTAAGGGGCTGTTCAGGAGTGATGCGCAGGCTACTAGCACTAGTTCCTCAAGGCTGTTGGGTGCTGGAGTGTGACATACTTTCTGATTCCTCCTCTAACAGTAGGATTTCTCTGTGTAGCCCTGGCTGTCCTGGCACTAACTCTGTAGACCAGGCTGGCCTCAAACTCAGAGATCTTGCCTGCCTCTGCCTCCCGAGTGCTGGGATTAAAGGTGTGAGCCACTATGCCTGGCTTGTTGTTTTGTTTTTTTGAGACAGGGTTTCTGTGCTGACCTAAAACTCAGCCTACCCCATCCTCTCCCAAGTCCTGAGATTCTAGATGTATACCACTGTGCCCAGCTTCTGATTTCTGATATGGAAAAACATACATCTTGGAACTAATGGGTCAGGGCAGAATTTGTAATAGGAAAATGGCAAACTTCATAAAATAGTATAATCAGAGGGCATAGTTAAGGAACAGTGGAACTCAGATGTTGTTCTACTGAAGTTCCCCTTATATAAGTACCCTCATATATTTAATATACATAAAATTGTGCATGGTTAATTCATTTAGCAGTTAATACATATTGAACTTCTGGTATATTTCCTACATTAAAAAACCAGGCTTTCTCTGTGTTTAGCAGACTTGTATCTAGAGGGAGAGCTACACAGAAAGATGTAAAACAAACAATATCAAGTAGATTAAGTGTTATGGTACAAAGAGAGCAAGTAACAGGGCAGGGACCAATTTGGATATGCTGGATCTGAAGGCTCACTAAGAGATGAAGGCCGAGGATGGATGGCAGAAGGGAGGGACCAAGACTGCGTTCCTGGATCAGGACAGCTCCTGGCCTGAAAGCGCTGGGTATGTTTGGGTAGCAGAGAGCAGGTCCTCTGGGCTTGCTGGTAGATAGTGACAAGGGCTGAGGTATGTATCAATGTAGCAGGGAGATTACAGAGCTGTTTGGGGATTCAGCCTTTTGGGTTTATTGTAAAACAAGAAGCCAAATGGAAACACATACAATGAAAGCCATTTGTGTTTTAAGAAGACCACCATGGGGCTGGAGAGATGGCTCTGGGGTTAAGAGCGCTTGCTGTTCTTGTAGAGGACCCAGGCTCATTTCCAGCAACCACATGATGGCTCACAACTATCTGTAACTCCAGTTCCAGAGTCTTTGATAGCCTCTTCAGGTAAAGCACACATGTGATATGCAGACAAAATACTCATATACATAAAATAAACAGAAGAAGGAAGAAGAAGAAGAAAAGAAAGAAGGAGGAGGAGGAGGAGGAGAAGGAAGAGGACCGCTGTGGCTGAAATGGGAATTGCAAGGAGGAAGGGCGGCTAGTTAGAAGGTCAGGTGGTAATCTAGGCAAGAGATGGTGCTGGCATGCATCTGGTAGCTGAAACACTGACTAGGTGGGGTGTCACATCTGAGGACAGCCCTTGCTAAAGATTATGGAGCAAACGGAGAAACAAAAGACATTGTAGGTTTTAAGTCCAAGCACCTGTTGGGAGTAGGACGTTTAAACTTGGAGATGGGGAGGGCTGGCAGCGTAGGGAGGGAGGGCACTTTGCTGGTACCTACAAGGGCATGCATTCCCAGCACTACAAGAACAAAGCAGCAACACCCACTCTTGCCTAAGTACTAGAGATGAAAGCTGAGCATGTCAGCCATAGCTACTCAGCAGTCTGAGGCAGAAGGTTACAAGTTGGAAGCCAGTATGAGCAACATAGTGAGATCCTGTCTAAAAATAAAAATATAAAAGGGCTAGGAATGTGGCTGAGCAGTAGACTGTTTGCAAAGCATGCATAAATTCCTAGGTTCAATCTTCAAACCCACGTAAACCACAATTGGCACATAAACCTATAATCCCAGCACTCAGGATCTAGAAACAGGACGATCAGAGATTCAAGGCTATTCTCACCTACTTACTGAGTTTGAGGCCAGCCTGGGATACATGAGACTCTTGGGGGAAAAAGAAAAGAAAAGAAAAAAAAAAAAGATTTAGTAGTTATTAACATACAGTTGGTTTAAAGTGGGTATGACACCATAGAAAAAAGAAGACGACTCGGGGTTTAGACTAAGCTTTGACGAATATGCAGATGGTATGTAGACAGGGCTGGAGGGAAGGAGACAGCTAGGGAGAATGGACAGACACAGAAGCTAAGGGGATAGGAAGGAAGACCAGTCCCAGGAGAACATAGGAATATTTGATGCAGCCCCAGATAGCCCCATGGTTCTGGTATTAAGCTGAGTGACAGTGTCTATGCTTACAGCTGTATAAAAACCCATATTTAAACATAGAATTTTGAACTTTATTTAGGTAAAGATACTATGAATGTTAGCCTTGTGAAATTTTTAAATAACACAAACAATTTTTAAGAAGGAAGAAGAAAACAGGCAATGCATCCGGATCCTAGATGTCCTGATGGGTCACCTGCCAGATAGGGATCCTGGGGGCTCAGTATGGCTGTTGTTGCTAATAGATGTGTTAATGAAATGCCCACATATGCAGGCAGGAGAAGTAATTTAAGCATGCAAAGCACAGCTGGTGACATCCGTTGGTTCTTGATGATGTCCTTGGTTCTTACAGGTGTGGTATGCTGCTTCCTATGCTGAGTTCGTGAACCAGAAAATCCATGATATATCTGAAGAAGAAAGGAAAGGTGCCTGGACTTTTGTGTGTGCCTTTTTACATGCATATAATACCATTATGTAACATCTGATTTTCCCATCTCAGTATAGCTCACCAGAGCAGGTTTCTCAGAGCTACACATCTCCATTTAATCCTAGGACCAAATTACAGTGGCAGGTGTGCATTTCTTTCCTGGCTGCTTGAAAATAGTATTTAATATAATGAAAACCTCCGGTTATCAAATTAGAACCTTAGAGACAGAGGAAGATTCCTATCTGGAATTAATCGTATCTGAATACATACATAGCAAAGCAAACACTGACCTTGTTTTTATGTAAATGTGATTGAAGTATAATCTACCTACAGAAAGGTACACAAATAATGAAGTGTATACAGCTTAATTTTCACAGTGAGCACACCTGAGCAAGAAACTCCCAAGGGTACTGTCCTGATTTCTGAGATCACACACTAATTGCTTACGAACGAATTGTTTGTAAACGGGATGATACGGTACATGCACATTTTTTGTGTTTGAGCATCTTTTGCCTGGACATGCTGTTTTCTTTGTTTCTGGAGCTGGGAGCTGAACCTAAGTCCTTGGGCTTACTCAGCAAGCATTCTGCCACTGAGCCAAACCCTTAACTTCTAGGTGTACATAGTTTTGAGATACATCCACATTGTGATTAATATTATACATAGAATATTAATTTTTATATTTTCAGTGCTGTCAGTCACTCTACTCATGACTGTGTAACAGTTTGTCTGCCTTGTTATAGATTTAGTTGTGTGATGTAGTTATGATGGTAAGTACCCAGAGTTAGGTTACATTTCATAGATTAAAGCGTTAAAGGCATAGTCTTCCACAAGACTCACTTCAGACACCACCTCCAGGGTTCTGAGGTTCTCATGCCACTTATACTTCTAGCCACAATTTAGGGGACTTCCTGTACCCCTGCAGGCTTCATTGTTTATTAGAACAAGTCATGGGATCCGGGAAAGTACTAAAGTCAATGATTAGAGTTTTATATAAAGGATATATATATATATCCATATACACACACATCAGGATCAGCCAAATAAAGAAACATAAAGAGTCTCAGAATGGAGTATTTGTGTCTCTAAGACATAAGCCTTCCTGGAGCAGTGATGTGTTGTACCCAACCACAAGGCTCAATTTTGTTGTCCAGAGCTTTTGTTGAGGCTTTATTATATAGGCGTGACTAATGGAGCAGTTGGCCATGTGATTGAATTCAGTCTCTAGCTTCTCTTCCTTTCTGACATACGACTGGCATCAGCAAGCTCAAAGCACCAACCTTCTAATCACAAGGTCATGTTTTTCTAGCCAGATCAGCTCCCACCTTGAGACACCTCAGAATAAAGTCAGGTAGGATAAGCAACTAATGAGTAACAAAGAACCGCCTATCATTCAGGAAATTCTAATGACTTAGAGGCTACACCCAAGGGACCAGGCATAAAGGCTATCAGATTTTTCCCCATCATACAACTGTTGGAGTTGTTGACTGTCTTGAGTGCAGCTGGGCTTACTCTTATGTGTGTGTTTTAGCAGGCATCTGTGCACACTCTGGTTGGGTGTACAAGTGGGAAAGGAGTTGCTGCTGGGTCATGGGGTATGCATATATTCAGGCTTGGGAGATACAGTTGGACATTTTGCTAGATTGTATTGGACACTGACTTTTGCTGTGCTAAGACATTCCCTTAATTATGAGTCTTGGATCTGAAACAGGAAGTTATCTAAGCATAGATCTCCTTAATAGATTTTTTTTGTGTGTCGAGGGGGTGAGATAGGGTGGTGTGATAGTGTGGGTCCTTTGATGTCTTATATAAAAGTTTTAGAGAATAGGATCCTAAACACCACTTCTCTGCCAAACCTTTGATTTTGTAACAAGAAATTAATTCAAATAGCAGTTATTGTCTACCATGAAATAAGGCTGGTAGAGCATGGGGTTGGGGATTTAGCTCAGTGGTAGAGCCTGGGTTCAGTCCTCAGCTCTGGAAAAAGAAAAAAAAGACTGGTAGAGCTAGCAGGAGCTGTATCTTCCTGGTGTCTGTTGAGTGTAGCCATAAATTGTGACTTCTCTCTCATGGCTAGTTCTCCGAGAGCAGGAGAAGAACTGGCCCTGCTATGAGTGCAATCGCCGGTTCATCAGCTCAGAGCAGCTGCAGCAGCATCTCAATTCCCATGATGAGAAACTGGACGTGTTTACCAGGTAGGTGTATGAGGCAAAAGCTCACAGACTTGGTTCTTAATGGTTCTAAACCACTGGTGTGTGTGTGTGTGTGTGTGTGTGTGTGTGTGTGTGTGTGTGTGTGTGTGTGTGTGTGTACTTACGTATGTACACAATGCATATATGTATCGCTAACCAGGTAGGCTGCTGAATACCTTGGGAAATATCTTTTTTTTTTTTTCCCCCGAGATAGGGTTTCTCTGTGTAGTCCTGGATCTCGTGCTGTAGACCAGGCTGGCCTCGAACTCACAGAGATCCACCTGCCTCTGCCTCCTGAGTGCTGGGATTAAAGGTGTGTACCACCACCGCCGGCGGGAAATATCTTTATTTTTTTCCAGAATAACTCATACCTGCATTTGGGAGATTCTTTTACCCTAGTTAAATTTCATTTAACTAGATTCTGATTTGGGAATTCTTATTTTTTTTAACTATTTATTTTATTTTGTATCTATGGGTGGTTTGCCTGAATGCGTGTCTGCCTGTGCACCATATGCGTGCTCTGGTGGAGACCAGAAGAGGGCATTAGATCTCCTGGAACTTGAGTTACAGACCATTATTAGCAGTTGTGAGGGTGCTGGGGATTGAACCAACGTGCTCTAGAAGAGCAGTCAATGTTCTTAACTACTGAGCCAATGCTCCAGCCCCCTGAATCAGGAATTCTTAAGACAGCATATACATTTGAAGTAATATATGTCTCTGACCTTCACACTTTTCCCAGTACTATGATTTCTTCATGAGTGTAAATTATATGCTTAATCACACTATATAAAAAAGAGACAGAGGAGAGTCATGTGGGATGAAGTAGGCAGGAGCCAGATCAGATGGTACAAAATTTTTTGTTTGGTTTTTCGAGACAGGGTTTCTCTGTGTAGTTTTGGTGCCTGTCCTGGATCTCGCTCTGTAGACCAGGCTGGCCTTGAACTCACAGAGACCCACCTGGCTCTGCCTCCCGAGTACTGGGATTAAAGGCATGTGCCACCTCCGCCTGGCACAACTATCAAATTTTTAAATGTAATAATGCCATCATGTTTTTATATGCATTCACACATATGTAGAGTTGTTAGGATTTGGAGATGGTTCCTGAGGTATTTACAGATAAAAGTATGCCTGAAATTTAATGGATATATATGTAGGGAGGTAGTGGGGATATAGATAGCATAAGATGGGTCATAAGTCTTAAAATTGAGTATGAATATATTGGCTCATCATTCTTTTCTCTCCATTTACCTATATTTAGAATTTTCCATAATAAAGAATCTTTTAAAAGTTCCCGGAGTCCAGGTGAGGTGTTGGGTGCCTATAGTGACAAGTCAGTTGGACACAGAGATAGGACGATCCCTTCAGCTTAGGAGTTTTGGACCAGCCTAGGCAACGTAGTAAGACTCCATCTTAGGAAAAAAGTATCCTGGAAAAACTGTATTTGTTTAATGGCTGCATGGAAGAGTGAAACATGATCTCATTGATATTATGTGCACCCCACACGCTGTGTTAGCTCTTCATTGCTATGACGAAGTAAATGAGAAAAATAATTCAAGGCGGAGAGGATTATTTTGTTTGTAGTTTCAGTCTTCTATGGTGGAAAGGGCATGACAGAGAAGAGCTAATTCACCTCACAGTGCCACACAGCAGTGAGAGGACGCCTGTGCTGTAGTGGTCTCTTTTTCAGAACATTGAGACTCCCAGTCTGTGGGGTGGTGCTGTCTGTATTTAGAGCAGCTCTCTCCCACTTAGTAAACCCTCTCTGTGCACAGTCATGCACACACAACACAGGTGTGCATTGCTAATGTCCTGGGTGTGTCTCAGCCTAGTCAGGTTGGCAGTCAAGGTGAGCCGGCACACACACCTTCCAAAATAAATGTGTGATGCTCTTTCTGAATCCACTTGACCCACTCCTTGCCTCAGCCAGGGCCTCACACATGCTGGGCAAGTGCTATACTGCTGACTGTAATCCAGTCTCTCTCTCTCTCTCTCTCTCTCTCTCTCTCTCTCTCTCTCTCTCTCTCTCTTCCTCCCTTCCTCCTTCCCCCCTCCTCTCATTGTTTTGAGATACAGTTTGTTGTGGTCCAGGCTGACCTTGAACTTGCTATGTGGCTGAGGGTGATCTTGAACTTCTGAACTGCCTGTTTCCCCTTCCTGAGTGTGGGAATTACAAGTGTGTGCCACCATATCTAGCATATGCAGTCCTGGGGATGCTAGGCGAGCACTCTACCAGCCCAGCTTCACCCCCAGCCCAGGAGTCTCATCTGATAGGGACATTTTGCCTGTTGGGAATCAGTTAAAGGGAACGACTTCAGTTTGTGTTTACTTGACTCGTTGTGGAACAGTTTAGAAATTGATTTTGACTATCTAGAAAGCTGTGGAAAGCAAGACTTATGTGAAGTTAGCCACATTTCTGGGAAGGAGTAGGAGCCGAGGAAAGGAGGAAGAAGAATGGACTGAATCCTGGAGCGAGCAGTAGGGCAAGGCCTGTCCTGTTTGCGTTTCTCACCTCCTTTCAAAAGCAAAGTGTTGTTGTTATTTTAGCTCTTATTTCCCCCCAAATTGTTCAGCCGTCTCCGTCTCCGGGCTGGAGAGAAAAGGTGAGAGATGTAGGAAGCACTCATTAGCAACGCAGTGGTGTCCATCAGAAAGAAGAGCCAGTGGAAGTGATGAAGTGAGGGCAGCGAGAAGCGCTTAGGGTGATGCTGGGGGTGCCACGCGGTGACTGTGTGTAACCCAGTTTCTTGTCCCCAGAACAAGAGGCAGAGGAAGGGGTCGAGGCAAGAGGAGATTTGGCCCAGGCCGGCGACCCGGGCGTCCTCCAAAATTTATCCGTTTGGAAATCACCAGTGAAAACGGTGAAAAGAGTGACGATGGGACACAGGTATTGGGGTCCAAGGAGCTCCTTCTTAGACGCTTGTTTCGGGGATACTCAGCTGTGCCTGGCTTGAAAAACCTTTCTGATGTTTACAATCCTGTCGTATTAGAGTATTGTCCTGCTAACTAAAGTGGGATTGGAACAGTGGGGTTTTTGTTGTTGTTTTTGTTTCTGTTTTTTGAGACAGGGTTTCTCTGTGTAGGCCTAGATATCCTGGAACTCACTCTGTAGACCAGGCTGACCTCCAACTCACAGAGATCCGCCTGCTTCTGCCTCCTGAGTGCTTGGATTAAAGGCGTGCGCCACCACTGCCTGACCCAAAAAATATATTTTCGAGTGTTGCTTAGAAAGATTGTGTCAGTTTCCTTGTTCTGTGACCAGAGATGTCTTACAGTTTTTGTATTCTGCACACATTTACCTGTTAACTTTCTCAGAGGGAGAGTATTATTTTCTGCACCATAATGCTAATCATTTTTTAAAAAATTGTAGCTAGGCTAGGTGGCATGTTCCATAGTCCTAGCTGCTCAGGAAGCTGAGGTAAGATGATTGTTTTAGCTTAGGAGGTTTTGGCCAGCCTAGAAATGTAGCAAGACCCTCCTCTTAAGTAATTAAATAGCAATGATTTTGAATTTGAGCCAATAGTCCTTGTATTACTGATCTTTATGTAGACAAGGAGGTAACTCCTGGTGTTTGCAAAATTCAGGACTTGCTGCATTTCCCCACAAAGGAGCAGTTCGATGAGGCTGAACCAGCTGCTCTGAACGGACTGGATCAGCCAGAACAAGCATCCATCCCAATCCCCCAGCTGCCACAGGAAACCCCGACTTCTCTGGAGCAGGAACCAGAAACTCACACCTTGCACCTGCAGCCACAGCAAGAAGAGACTGTGGTGCCTGCCCAGACCACTCTGACAGCGGATGATATGCGAAGGGCCAAACGGATCCGAGTAAGTGGGAAAGTCTGCACTCCCTGGCTAGTTGGTTACCTTCCTCCTCCTGGCCAGCTCTCTCGGGGCTTTGTGTCCCAGCCTGTTGGCCATTCACTTTGATATCTTGCATCTAGCTTTCCAAATGCCCTTTATATCTGCCTTACTTTGCAAAAGTGCTTTTTCTCAGTGTTTCTGTTCATGACAAGCTGACATGGTTGTCCTAGAGTCAATCAACAAACATAGTTATGGTACACAGAGGCCTGCATTTGGGACGCTCATGGACTAGTATACTTAAAATAGGCTAGCTCCTTATATTTCTGAATTCAAAGTTTCAAAATAAGGACTTAGGTGTATTTAACTACAATAATTACTTATATTTTACTTAATTTTCTCCCTTCTTCCCTCCCTCCCCCTTTCTTCTTTCTTCCTCCCTCCCTCCCTCCCTCCCTCCCTCCCTCCCTCCCTCCCTCCCTTCCTTCCTTCCTTCCTTCCTTCCTTTCTCTCTTCCTTCCTTTCTTTTTGGTGCTATAGATTGAACCAAAGGTCTTACACAGGCTGAACAGGGGTTCTTTCCCTAAGCCCTACTTACCAACCTAAAATGTTGATATTCACAGTCATTCTAATCTCTCTCTAGTCATAGCTCTCAGGGAAATTGTGGGTAACTAGATGTGGTTATTTGTGGTTCCAAGGGGGACTAGCAAGTGTCAGGTTCGGATCTCCACCTGGCCCAGCTGAAAGCAGAGCAGCCGTTTGGGGGCTGGTCAGTAAACCATTTGTGTCATCTGTGCCTTGGCTCTAGACTGTGGGCTGCAGAGGTCCTCTGTCTTCCGTTTCTAACATGCTTCTTTTGTTATTTTGTGGGCTGCATTTGAGCCTGAGTTAGGAACTGCAGTGAGTGTGTATGGAAAGAAATATGCTTTGGTGTGATGTCTATGTCGACAACAAGTAAGGATATAAACTTGTGTTTGTGGCAGCTAATGTGTAAAAAGATTGGTAGATACTTGACTTGCACATAAAAAAGAAACACCCCCCCCACACACACACACACACAACCTTTCTAGCCTTTACATTTCTAGATGGATGGTCATGTTAGCTTAGGGTTGTTCTGGTCTTTTCTTCCTTTCTTTCTAATGATGATTAGTCAAAGCATTGAAGGTGTGCTTTGGAGATGGGGATAGTGACTCCTTGCTGGGGTCTTGCTGTGAATGAGACCTGGTCTGCTCCCTCTTTTGGTCTGCTCCTTTGCCTATAAGCTAGAAGGGACCTTGGAAATGCATTTCATTTAACAGTACATTTACATATTCTTAGTCACATGACAGCCTCAAAGGGCTCTGAAAACTGTTTAAATATCCTTAATGAGGGTCCTAGAACTGAAATATGTACAACTTTCAGCTTATTCTATATAATTTCAAGAATTCAGAACTAGAGGACTGAAAGAAATATCATGTGAACAAATGGTAATCAAAATACACACATCTTTTGTCTCGCTCTATAAATTTCAAGAATTCATAACTAGCCGGGCGGTGGTGGCGCACGCCTTTAATCCCAGCACTCAGGAGGCAGAGGCAGGCGGATCTCTGTGAGTTCAAGGCCAGCCTGGTCTACAGAGCAAGATCCAGGAAAGGCGCAAAGATACACAGAGAAACCCTGTCTCAAAAAACCAAAAAAAGAAAGAAAAAGAATTCATAACTATAGGCCTGAAGGAGAAATGATGTGAATAAATGTCCTCCTGTCCATCACTGATGTCACTTCCCAGTCTGCACCTGTCCTCCTGTCCATCATCACTGACGTCACTTCCCAGTCTGTACCTGTCCTCCTGTCCATCATCACTGACGTCACTTCCCAGTCTGCACCTATCTTCCTGTCCATCATCGCTGACGTCACTTCCCAGTCTGCACCTGTGCTCTTGTCCAGCTACCATCACTGTTCTTTTGGTAATTCTGATGCCTACCAAGTTGAGGGAAATGCTTCCTCCGTTTAATTGTCTTGAAGGGAAAAGAATCACAGCCTACCCTGTCGTCAAGCTGGGAAAGGAAAAGCATAGTATAGCTTTTTGTGCACTTTGGTTTCAAGAGGTGGGGTACTGGTTCCAATACAAGGTTCCTTGCATCAGAGCGGAAGCCACATGTGTGAAGCCTTTGGAGGTCTATATTAGGTGATCTGTCTTGATTTTTCCTCTCACACATTCTAAAAAGTAGGGCTATATATTTTTTCATCTTTTTATCCAGATTGGTAATGACCAACTGAAGGGAAGTCTTCCAATCCAATTGGTAATGTAACTATTTTTCTCTCCTCTAATGCTGCCTGCTCAGTTGGAGCTGCAGGTAGGTTTGTTTCCTGTGTTTCACATAACAGAATGTTATTTAAGTGTTTGCTGACCCGCTGTTCCTTGCATCCTGTACTTACTAAATCCAGATGGAAAACACAATTTGGATGCCTCTGTAAATGCAAATTAATGAATGCTGAGAATTTATTTGCAAATAGACAAGTGAGTAAATTGTGGGCTGCAGATTCTTCCTGTGCAGATGAAGACTAGGACTCCAAGGCCCCTTCCATCTCTGAGCAGTCGAGCAGTCGCAGTGATCTGTGCATGTCCAGCAGTGTCTGGGCATCAACAGAGCTTGGGGCTCCAGGGGCTGAAGTCTCATAAGGAGCCAGCGTTGACAGAGGGCCGTTTGCATTTCCATATCAAAGGTACAGGTGCAGCCTGACTGCTCTAGGAACTGAGACGAATGAAGGGCCCCATATGGGGAGGTCAGGAAATAATGTGTAGATAGCAGACAGGCCCTTGGAAAACTGTCTTCCTGTGGAAGGTAGATAACTCCGTAGGAAGTCAACCATAGGATCAGAGCCCAGGCACAAGATGGACTTGGTGCAGTGCAGTGTCTGGTACGGGCATTGGTGGAGCAGAGAGCAGAGTGAGGGATGGTGGGCAGGTTTAGCCCACCAAAGGTTTTGAAAGCTGGGTGCATGACAGAATTATTTGTTCTTTTTTTTTTTTTTTAAACACAACCAAAACCCAACAAACAAGCTGATTCATTTGCTTTAGTCTCAGGATCACAGTAGTGTGAAAATGAACCAATAGTGTGGCTTCCCTCAGCTCCTCATGTCAAACTTGAGAATCATTGTACAAATGAAGACTCCTCTCTGAGAATTCACTGTAATGTGTCGGAGTTTAGAAGGAAGATACTGTCTTGGTGTCCTTTGAGCAGCCTCTGTACCTTACAGTGTGGTGGCACTGACTTACGGGAGCTCGGGGATTAGAAGACCCATGATGCATCTGTGTGCAGCCTCCCTGTTTGTGATGGTTTCTTCTAGACGCGGCCCGGGTGTGGCTGTGCACAAAAGAGCTACCTTAGAGCAGAATCAGCCTGCAAGTAGGTCAAGGGTGGGGGCAGCCCACTGTGCACAGGGGAAACTACCTTTGAGCAGAGCCAGCCGGGAAGTGGGTCAGAGGTGGGGGCAGCGCAGTGCTCTCACTCACTGCCCTGTAACACGAGTGCCATCGGCTCGCAGAGAAGCAGGCCGGCTCTTGAGCACTCAGACAGTGTTCAGGGCTCCGTGGAAATGACAGATGATAAGAGTTCCAATAGGACCAAGGAAGGAGAGCCAGGTGGCTGCTCCGTTCCAATCAAGTGTCTGAGGGTGCTCATGCTAATCAGAAGTGACAGGAGACTGAGGAGCATAGTGGAGCAAACCGAAGCTGATTTCTGGATTTGGCACCCAGCAGAAATGGAGTCCCCTGTGGGACCGTCCACTGTTGTGCAGCAGGTCTGTCCTTGGAAACCTGAGCGAGGCTGGACCAAGGAAGTGATTCTTCCATGGCAGACATGCTCCATGTCCCGAATCTTCACTGAGCTGTAGAGGAACATCTGCTTACCTGGCGTCTTTCCATAGCATTCTGAAAGAGAGGAAAATAGGAAGACGCTCTTTGCCAAGAGTGTGTCAGGGTCAACTGGAAGGATTAGAGAGCTGCCAAGCAGCTTGAGGAAATGCAAGCAACTGGCTGATTCATAAAGCTCTGATCTTCAGGAGCGTCATGGATACTGCAGAGAAGAACCTCGGAATAAGTTTAGATTTTTATTTGAAATATATTTTATTAATTTTCAAGCTAATATGTGAGACTTCCTGTGACTAAGTAGTTTATTAAGGGATCTAGACAGAGAAAGGAATAAAATGTGATGCCCTATTCCCATCCTTCAAGTAGCCCCCGTCAACTTAGGAAGACAACAGAATTGTCATTCAGCACTCCAAATAAATGACTAGGTAGCACCTTCAAATGCCTCTCTTGGCCTTGTTAGAGAAGCCTGCAGAGATACTTCCTGTTAGGTGAATTGGACCATGTTCAGAAATTTCTGTGAATCACAAATAAATATTTTGCTTTCCCCGTTAATCTCTCAGTGGCTCTTCCCTTCTAGCTGCCGAGGCACACCCATTCACAGGTCCATGCTGAAGGATTTCCCCACCGGAAAGCCATCTAGACCTTTGCCCTCTGTGCTTTGAGGAATATAGGAATGAGTCTCCCTTGAGGCAGAACAAATATTGATTCTGTGTTCTCTGTGTGAATGCTATCTGTAGGGATTTGCTCTCAGCGGAGTGCCTGTTATTTGTCTAGCAGCTTTGACAGATTCCACTGAGTGTCTGTCTTTTCTGGCTTGGGGTCCCTGTGACAACTGCATGGATTTACAAGACCGCTAACCAGCCTTGGAAGGGCAGTCTGTTCTGAAAAGGAAAGAGTAAAATTGACCTGTTTAGACCGGAAGCACAGCGGGGGGCATAGCTTTGTTAGGTGACATTCTAACTAGAACTGACCAACTACCGTGGTAGAGAACTGAAATACATGTATTCCATTTATGGTGTGTTCATGTCATGTCCCACCAACAAATGCGTTCCCATAAATCTTCATTTTCCTCTCATCTCATTTTCTTACATCGAGACCAGTAATTCACATTGCATAAAAATCTACTGAATTAATTTCTTATGCCCAAGGAAACCCCATACCCATTTCTTTCTCTGCCTCCCTCTGGGGAATGTCTAATTGCCCTTAAGTTTCTGTTATTTGATTGTGAAATGTTTCAGATTCCTTCATCAAGGACTTTTGACTGATGAATTAGGCTCATTCATGCATGTGTGATTTACCCAAGTTTTTTTCTTCCAAATCTTTAATTTTTGTTCTGTTCTGCTCTGGGTTTGTTTTCTTTCTTTTTTAGTTTCCTATGTGAAAACATGTTTTGAGCAGGCTGTAGTGACGCATGCCTTTAATCCCAGCACATGGGATGTAGAGGCAGGTGGATCTCTGTGAGTTCCAGGACAGCTAGAGCTATATAGTGAGCCCCTGTCTTAAAAAACAAAAAATGCTTTGAAATTTGCTTAAATCCTTTCACAAGGAAGTACACATATAAAGATATGAAGTGAGGGGCTGGAGAGATAGCTCAGTAGTTAAGAGCACAGGCTGCTCTTCTAAAGGTCCTGAGTTCGATTTCCAGCAACCAACCACATGGTGGCTCACAACCATCTGTAAACGAGGTCTGGTGCCCTCTTCTGGCCTGCAGGCACACCTGCAGGCAGAATGCTGTATACATAGTAAAAAAGATAGGAAGTGAACCCCCATGAAATGAACCCCCAAAACTTTGTCTCTTCAAGACAACCTTCTTTGGGATAGCTGCAGCCTGAGCTGTTCTCACCTGTCTCCTTTGTGTGAGCTTGAGCTCAGCTTTTCTAGGAAGTCTGATCGCGGTTGTCACTCTTGGTCCTCACCACACGGTTCTGTTTGTGTCTTTCAGAATGCAGCTCTTCAGCACTTATTTATCCGGAAGTCCTTCCGGCCTTTCAAATGTCTACAGTGTGGGAAGGCCTTCAGGGAAAAGGACAAACTGGACCAACACTTGCGCTTCCATGGGCGGGAGGGGAACTGCCCTTTGACCTGTGATCTCTGTAACAAGGGCTTCATCAGCAGCGCCTCCCTGGAGAGCCACATGAAGCTCCATTCAGACCAGAAGACTTACTCTTGCATTTTTTGCCCAGAATCCTTTGACCGCCTTGATTTGTTGAAAGATCATGTGGCCATTCATATCAATGATGGCTACTTCACCTGCCCAACTTGTAAGAAACGGTTCCCAGATTTTATCCAGGTGAGTGTGTGCGCCCTAGATTCCTGTCTGCTTCTGTCTTTGGGTAAAAGAAACTTCAATTTTTGGAAAACCGAGACCATCCAGCACCTATATTTTCACTTTTTTTTTTAAGAATAACTTTGTAATAGTTTCAAACTACATTTCACGTACAGAGTATTATTTTCCTTAGCACTCCAGATTACTGTTTTTTAAGTGTCTTAAGTTGTATTTCTAGTAATTAACATGAGATCTGGGGCTGGCAAGATAGCCAAGGGGGTAAAGATGCTTTCTGCCAAGCCCAGTGATCTGAGTTCAGTCCCTGGAACCCACGTGATAACTTTCCCTGCAAACTGTCCTCTGAGCTCCACATGTTCATTGTAGCACACATGCACTAAAAATAAATGTAAAAAAAATCTTGAAACACCAAATCTGGTTATTATTTTTAAAAAGTCCTTTTAAAAATCTTTGTCAGATATCTATTACTCATAAAACAGCATAGAATTTATAGAACATATTCCTTCATTTCTGGATGATAAACATCTCTACCATTCTGGTTTCCTGTCTTGCTTTATTTACTAAGGTTGTGTATCTTGAAAGGAAACAGAGAGTTGGCAGATAATATGCTGTTGTGTAAGGCACGGACTAGAGAAGTCCCAGAGTGTCCCTGATTTAATTTAAGTGAAAATATTTTTATGTTCAGTAAATAATTAAATCACAATATCTCATAAAATAGTCTTTAAAAATTACAAAAGCAAAAGAACTGTGGTTTAATCATAGTTCTTCTAACAGTGAGAGTCTTGGGCAGTCTTTCTGCACACAGTTAAGTTGTTAAGGCATAATGCAATAGCAAAAGGAACTCCAACTTTAGGGAAGCCGGGTGCTTTAAAGAACTGTTTGGTAGATTTTCTGCTTAGCTTCTGTCCACAGCTTACTTACCCCCTCCTACCCCCCATTAGTGCTGGCTATTGGATTCAAAGCATCCTACATGCTAAGCACACATTGTACTATTGAGTTGTATCCCCTTCCAAAGCTTTTTCATTTATTATTTGTAGCTAAGAGAGCTCAGAACCTAAGTCCTTCTGTGCCCTCCACCCCCACCCACGTACTGGAGTTGAATCAGGCAGGGTACAGCTATAAAATGATCTGAAGTAAAGGGAACATGTCCCAGTCCAGGAGGAAGGAAATCAGTGTTCACTAATGAACGACTGCCAATGTCATCTGATTCCTATCTTTCATTCTTTAGAACCTGACCCATTTCTTCTAGAGCTGAGACTGAACTTAGGGCTTGAGTGAGCGTGTGTGGCTGCAGGCAGTTGTGTTATAGTGAGCTGCATCCCAGACCTGCTTTTAGAGGACGATTTGAAAGGGTCAGCTACTAATAAAGCAAGATTACCTCTGCAGATGTAGAGACAAAATGACAACAAATGACTTTTCTTTCCTTTTTTTCCCCCCGAGACAGGGTTTCTCTGTGTAGTTTTGGTGCCTGTCCTGGATCTTGCTCTGTAGACCAGGCTGGCCTCGAACTCACAGAGATCTGCCTGGCTCTGCTTCCCGAGTGCTTCCCAACGCACGGTGACTTTTGTTTTCTTATAGGCAAGATTGATTAAAATCCAAAGCAACCCCTCATTTTAGCCTTAAAAAAAAAGAAGAAGAAGAAACTCGTGCAAAGGTTGAGGCAGTGCTCTTTCTCCCTGTGAGTTACCTGGGAGGTTCAGATGCACAGGGCTCTCTGGCCTGTGCTGTTTCTTTGTGACAAGGACAGCGTGTGTTGCTGAGGGCCGTTGTCCCTTGTGACTGGATGACTGGCCAGGCTGCTGGCAGTCCTCAGCGGTGCGTTGGCTCCCTCTAGCGTCACCGCCGCCTCTGGTCCCCTCTTTTGGCCTGAGCACCCCGTCTTCCCGGCCAGGTGAAGAAGCACGTGCGCAGCTTCCACTCGGAGAAGATCTACCAGTGCACCGAGTGTGACAAGGCCTTCTGCCGCCCCGACAAACTGAGGCTGCACATGCTCCGGCACTCCGACCGCAAGGACTTCCTGTGCTCCACCTGTGGGAAGCAGTTTAAGGTAGGGTGCCAGCCTGCAGCCTGAGGGTCCTCTAACATCCACACCCGCACACCATGGCATGTGAGTTTCCCCTACAAATACAACATGTGTAAAGCACACCTTTAATACCAGCACTCCGGAGGCAGAGCCAGGCGGATCTCTGTGAGTTCGAAACCAGCCTGGTCTGTAGAGTGAGATCCAGGACAGCTACCAAAACTACACAGGGAAACCCTGTCTCGAAAACCAAACCAAAACAAACCAAAACAAAACAAAAAACACATGTAATAGTCAGGCAATGGTGGTGCATGCTTTCAATTCTAGCACTTGGGAGACAGAGGCAGGCAGATCTCTGAGTTTGAGGACAGCCAGGGCTGCTACACAGAGAAACCTTGGGTTCAGGACGATTATAGTTCTAGGTGCTGATATCTGATCTTGTCATTGTTGGGAGAGTATATCTAGATACTGGGGGCTGACACTTAGGAATGGAGATGGGCTAGAGGGTGGGGGCTGAGGGGCCCACAGATGTGAGGAAAGCAGAATGTTCCGCCAGAGTCTGCTCAGGCCACTGGCAGTGAGGGCAGAGAGTGTGGAGAGGCTACAGTCGTCTGCTCCAGAGCTGGGCATGAGACTGGGGGATTGGGTGTGGAGGAGAGACGGGAGAGTAGAGATCTGAAGCCTGTCTACCTGCCTTGCTGGTCTACTTGCTTCTCTGGCAGGCTTGGCTGGCTGGTTCCCAGCTGGAATTAGGGGCTGGGATAATGGGATGAGTCGGGCAGAAAGACGTTTGCAGGGGAAGATATGTGTGATCCACTGGAGGTGGGGGCAGAGAGGAAGAGGATGCCAAAGCAGGTGTCTGCTATAGAGCTGGGATGAGCCTGGGGACTGATTTTGGAGGAGAGGAGGAAGAGGTAAAGATCTGCAGTCAGCTTACCTATTTCCCTGCCTGAAGTGGCTGGTGGGTTTACCAGGAATCACTGTTGGTTTAAAGAAAAAAATTACCCTTCAATTAAAAATTTTCTATTCTTGCTCCTGCCCCTTTTTAAACAAAATCTCTCCAAATAGCGAAAAGACAAACTTCGAGAGCACATGCAAAGGATGCATAACCCTGAAAGGGAGGCCAAGAAAGCCGACCGCATCAGCCGTTCCAAGACCTTCAAACCCCGCATCACCTCCACAGACTACGACAGCTTCACATTCAAGTGCCGTCTGTGCATGATGGGTTTCCGGAGGCGAGGAATGCTGGTCAGTGCCAGATGAGCAAGTCCCTGTCTCCAGATCCACCCCGTCCTGCCGCTGGCAGTGAGCCTTAACAAAGTAGATTTGTGGATGTGTCAGTGAGTGGCTGGGGAGAAGAAAAGCAAGCAGCTCCCCCCTTTGAGCTTCTTTGCTTTCTGTGACAGAAACCTCTTGCCCTTCTGACTCACTTTTTGGATGACTTTTTGAAAGAAAGTTCCCATGCCCTTCCTTTTCTCCCTTTTGATGCTCGGAGCCCGGGGCCTTGTACCTATTTGGCATGTGCTCTACCACTGAGCTACATCCCTAGACCTCTGTCACTATTCATTATTAGTTTGTTTTTCTTTACTTGATCTCTTGGTCTTGTCTCATTTTACTTCCCTCCTCTGCTTAGTTGACTATTCTTTCTGGTAGGGTTTTTATTTATCTCTTTCCCACTGTTCCCTATCAGCGTCTTCTTTGTCCAGTCAGCAAACAGTGACGTAAGGAAACTTCTCTTCAGGGCAGGGAGTGTGGTCCCAGATTAGGGGAGCGTTAGGACAGCTCATTGTTTTCAGCTGACTCGGCCAGTGCATTTACAGAGTATGTTTCTACTAAGGTGGTTAGAAAGTCTTAGTAGTTCAAATCTAGACCCGTACTTTGTATCCATTCAGCAGTCTCAGTAAGACAATTGAATAATGAAAGCCAGGTTTACATCAGGTTCGTTCTTGAGGAAGTTCATGCTAGGCAGTTTTCCTTTCCCTAATGGTCATTCTTTCAACAGAAGCTGTTGATGGGACCCCAGTTGACCAACTAACCTTCAGTCATTTGCCGAATGATTTACTGATAAGAGTGACCATTGACACTTTGGTGTCCAGTGTGTCTCATGACGCTGGCTCTGGGCTACGGCCTTACTGTTTTGAGCATTTGCTTCAGAGTTGAACTTTTAGCACTCATTACCAGAGGCTTTTGTTTAATTTCTGTTTGTAATGGCACTCTCTCTGTGTGTCTCTTTCTCTCTTCTCCAGGTAAATCACTTATCCAAGAGGCATCCAGACATGAAGATAGAAGAGGTGCCTGAGTTAACCCTCCCCATCATAAAACCCAACCGCGATTACTTCTGTCAGTATTGTGATAAGGTAAAGGTTTATAAAACCCTCCTCCTGGCTAGGCTGCCGGAGTGGGAGCTTAGGCCCTGGAGGGATGCCTACTGGGGTTTTCATTTAGACAGTAAGGTTGAAAGGCAGCCTCATTGTAAGCCAAGGGCTGTGGAGGTGGCTCCATGGGTAAGAAGAAGTAGTTACTATTGCCAAGGATTCTGTTCCTAACATCTGCATTGGGCAGCTCAGTCTCTTCCTGCTCCAAGGGATCTGATGCCCTCTCCTGTCTTCCATGAGCACTGTACAAATATGGTGCACTTATAGATAGGCAGATACACACACACACACACACACACACACACACACGCACGCACGCACGCACGCACGCACGCACGCACACATGCATTTAAAACCAAAGAATATTTTAGGGGCTGGAGAGATGGTTAAGTGATTGAGAGCATTTGCTGCTCTCCCAAATGACCTGAGTTTAATTCCCAGTACCCACATCAGGTGGTTCACAACTGCCTGTCATTCCAGGGGATCCGATGCCTCCTTCTGGACTTTCTGGGCACCTGCATTTTTACATGCACATACACTGATGTACAGGTGTACACATAATTTTTTTTACAAAAATTTAATTTAAAAATTAATTGTAAGCCATTTTTTTTCTTTCTGAGGAATTCACTGACTTTGTTTTCTTATTATCCCTTCTGCCTGTGATGTTTACAATAGAGAGTACTGTTGTATTTGAAAAGCAGTGAGAAGGAGTCACAGCATACAATAGGACCCCTGTGGGAGGTTTATTGAGGAGGGGAGAGAAGGGGCAGAGAAGGGAGCAGAGACAGGTCCCTGGGATGAGAGTGAAGGAAGAGAAAGAGATGGGAGGTGGGCAAGGCCCACTTTTTATAAGGAAATGTAGTGAATGCGCATGGAGGTGCTCTTAGTGACTGCCGCTGAGGTATATCCTGTCAGGACCCTAAGGGCGGGCCAGTACAGATGCCCGAATGCTAACATTCCTCCCTTTTGTTTATTATAAAAAGGTGAGGAGTTAGAAAGGGGTAGCAGTGAGGCAGGATAAAGGCATCATGTTCTCGAGACTGTTTCCTGCTGGCCTGGGAGTGTTGATCATCTCGGGGGGGACCTGAGAGAGCTGGGATGCTGGCCACGTCCTGGGGTAGCTGGGTGTTTCACTTCGCTGTCCAGGCTCTGTCCAGTGCCGCTTGGACCTGGCAAGATGCTGTTCAAAGTGGATCTAAGTCAACTCCCTGGAGCTCACAAGAAATCGTGATGAGGTCACCAGCTGAGATGGAGGAGAGCCACGTGGTTGCTGTTAATAGTTACATGCACATACACACAGAATTAAACAGGAATTGAGTAAATAGAAAGGGAGAACTGGGGTGTGCTGAGCAAGACGAAGCTGGCTTCTCCATCTCTGATTTGCACATTGCAGCAAACAGACAGAACACTTAGAGCAAGAGCAGACAGACACAAGCAGTTCTTGAGCAAAGAAAAGAAAGAAAATGAGAATTCTTTCTTGGTTCCCCAACTGCCTAGTCCAAAGAATGGTCAGTGGGTCTCCAAAAGACATGATAGTTCCCAAGGATGAGGCAGAGAGAAGATCCAAAGGCCTGAATGTCCTGGCATTCCAGGGAAGATCAGATTAAGTGGGCACAAGCTGTTCAGTATGTCATCATACAAGAACAGGGGCCGAGGGCTAAGAGCCCGAGAGAGACACAGTCGCCTGGTTCCAGGACTTCGAGAAAAGCCAGAAGGTGAAGACTGTGCTCAAAAAACGAAGCCTCACTCATGTTAAATGACCAGAAGTGAGAAAGGGGGGCACTTACCAATCATTGGTGTTGGATGGAGAGTCCCAGCAATCCTTAGGTGGAAAGTCGGGCTGTCTTGGGCACATCTCGGACTGCCGGGAGAGCCTGTCAAGTCACAGCACCAAATGTTGTATTTTAAAAGTGGCAGGAAGGAGTCACAACATACAACAGGGCCCACATGGGAGGTTTATTGAGGGAGGGGAGAGAAGAGGGCAGAGACCGGTCCCTGGGATGAGAGTGAAGGAAGAGAAAGAGAAAGAGAGAAAGAGAAAGAGAAAGAAAGAGAAAGAGAAAGAGAAAGAGAAAGAGAAAGGGAAAGAGAAAGAGACGGGAAGTGGGCAAGGCCCACCTTTGTAAGGAAACGTAGTGAACGTGCACAGGGGTGCTCTTAGTGACTGCCGCTGAGGTATATCCTGTCAGGACCCTGAGAGCAGGCCAGTACAGATGCCTGAATGCTAACGAATACTTATTACCAAGAGCCTAGAAGATGAACTCATTTGAAATTTCCGAGCTGTAAAACAGTTTGCCAGCTTGTAAGGTAGGTGGTAGATTGAGGTTCCTAGGAGCTTGAGTAGGCGGTGGAAAGATGTGTGGTGGAATTCTCTGCTGGTATTGTTGCAGTTACACAGAAAGACAAAGGCTGTTAGGTGTGGTTTTATCTTTTAGACTTTTGAGAAAGGGTATTTTTATAGTTATTATCTTAGATTTATACAGAAAATTCAAGGAAATTGCCTAGCATATCTATACTAGATTCTCTTAATTCTAATATACACTACTCACATCCGTAGCCCTGGGTTTTTTAGGATGGGTCTTGCTGTATCGCTCAGGCTGGCCTCAACATTGCAGTCCTTTTGCCCTTGTGTTTTGAGAGCTAGGTGTGGGCATCATACCCAGCAACCTTCTTATTCTAAGACAGGGTTTCACTCTACTTCACACAGGCCTTAGACTCACTGAGTAGCCCAAGATGGCAGTCAACCAGAGTCTCCTGTTACAGTCTCTGTCTCCAGAGCTGAGATGGCAGGCGTGTCCCGCCACATACCGTAGCTTGTTGATATGTTTTATTCGGGCCTACATCAATACATTTTTCTCCTTTCCTTAGAATGACATTTTTTATTTTGCTTTAAGTAAGAAAGTGGAACCATGCATTGCTTTCATGGCCAACTATTTCAACTGCAGGTTTATAAGAGTGCCAGCAAGCGCAAAGCCCATATTCTGAAGAACCATCCAGGAGCTGAACTCCCACCAAGCATTCGGAAACTTCGTCCTGCTGGCCCTGGAGAGCCTGACCCTATGCTGAGCACCCACACCCAGCTGACTGGCACCATCGCCACACCTCCTGTCTGCTGCCCACACTGCTCCAAGCAGTATAGCAGCAAGGTACGGCTCTGACCGAGTCTGACACCAGAACCTTACACCAGCAGTGTTCTAATAGATAGGCTTCTCAGGAACGGCTGGCCTGGAGGAGACCGATATAGGCAGGGACCACAACAAAAAATGGGAAGGGAATGTCGTGGACTCCTCCAAATTACTGCTGTTTATTTCTGAGCGCTCAGCTGTTTTCCTTTGTCTTGGCCTGCTCGGGACCTTATATTTGAGTGTTGGCCTCACAGTTTACAAGCTCAGCCTGTGGAATCACTGTTCAGGAACTGCGATGGTTCTTAAAAAGGAAGTCACTTCTGTGAGCCAGGAGTGACTGATTGCTTCAGGCATTCGTGGGGATTAGGAACAAGCGGGAGGTTTTTTGGATACTGCTTGATGGTATAGAACTGTGTGAGTTTCTATTCCTCCTCTTCCTCTTCCTCCTCTCTTCTCCCCCGTCCTATACCCTTGTATTGCTCTTGGCGCTGGTTGCTCCCAAGCGTTGTCAGTGCTGCTGGGATTTTTTTATTGAATTTAGGAGATAGGATTTCTCTGTATTTCCTAGGTTGGCCTCCAGCTCTGGGCTCAAGTGATCTTTTCTGCTTTACCTTCCCAAGGAGGTGAGCCTTATTTGTGCCTAGCAAAATAGACAAACAGGCAACATTTTAAAGGCATCAAATGAAATGCTTTAAGGACCTTAGAGGACTTACCTATGACAAAGTGGCTAATTCTGATCATTGTCCTTTTTGCTTTGTTTTGAGACAAGTTCTTGCTATTAGCCCAGGCTGGCCTTAAACTTGTACTTTTCCTGCTTTAGCTGCAGTAATTGTTTCTTTTTCCTTCATTTTCCAGACCAAGATGGTCCAACACATTCGAAAGAAACATCCAGAGTATGCCCAGCTCCCCAACACCATCCACACACCGCTGACGACAGCCGTGATCAGTGCCACCCCAGCCGTCTTAACCACAGATAGTGCCACTGGAGAGACAGTGGTGGTAAGTGGGTGACCAGGAAGAGCGTGTATTCCCTGCAGTGCTCGTCCTCTCCAAACGCCAAAGCCGTGCCAGTCATTTGATGGACTGATGCAGGTGGGGCCGCTGCCCTCAGCCCGAGACCTTACGGCCTTGTGCTTATGCTTGGGTCTTCTTGCCAGTGCTTTCCAAATCTCTCCGCCCAAGGAGGAGCAGGACGTGTTTAATCATGTTTAATGCTGCCCTTCACAGTGATAATGTCAGAAGCTCCAGAGCAGCTTCACTGGGTCAGACTCAGGCTCTCAGGCCAGTTTGTATTTCCATGATGACCCTTATGCTAAACTGAATTGTTATAGGATTTAAGAACACTAAAATTGCTACAGTGTTGTTACTAATATGTTCTGTGTTTTGTTTTGTTTTAATTTCTAGACAACAGACTTGCTAACTCAGGCAATGACAGAACTGTCCCAGACCTTAACGACAGATTACCGAACACCTCAGGGGGACTACCAGAGGATTCAGTATATCCCTGTGTCTCAGTCGGCATCTGGACTACAGCAACCTCAGCACATACAGCTTCAAGTGTTGCAGGTGGCTCCGGTACTGGGACATTTATTTCTCTTTACCTTTGTGGGCGCCATATTGCCAGCGGCCAGCATGGTAGCAGGGGTCACCGAAAGCATTGTTGGCTCTCCGTGGGGTGCAGCTGTGTAGAGGTGCTGGGTTTGAGGCATCAGGAGAATAACATCTCCACTGTCTTCTTCCTTCTGCCCCTCATGGTGGCTCTGGGCTCAGAAGAGTAAGAGGTTTCTGCTGTGGTCAGAGGACCTCAGCTCCTGTGTGTCTCAGCCAGCTGGTACAGCTCCAGTGACGCCTCTTCCAGAAATAGGTGTCACTAACTAGAGTGCCCTGTCTCTTAGTAACCTGGCTGATTATTTCATGATGAGCTAGTTTGAGAAATACCTACGTGGACATTGAATAATTTATTCCAGTGAGAGGTTTTAGGGAGTAATAACAACAACAACAACAACAACAACAACAACAAAAACCCAACAAAAAACATTCTGTGAAGGTCAGAAGTGAGTGTTAGAGCCTCTGGAACTGGGGTTACAGGTGATTGTGAGGTGTGGGTGCTGGGAACTGAACCCGGGTCCTCTGGAAGAGCAACAAGTACTCTTACTTGCTGAGCCATCCCTCCAGCTCCAGTCGGCTCCATTTGGAATAGAGCTATTACTGTGTTCTCCACTAGACAACGACTAACTCACTCTTGCTCACTGGAGACTAAAGAAGGATGTCTCTCAGAACTGCTGTTCCTTTAGTTATGCTGTAAGGAAGCAGACCTAAGACGTAAATGAACATTGTAGACAAGGCTGGCTCCAAACTCACAGAGATCCACCTGCCTCTGCCTCCTGAGTGCTGTATTAAAGACATACACCGCCACACCCAAACTTTGATTTATTATTTGGAAGACAGAGTCTCACTACATAGCCCCAGTTGGCCTCAAACTCAAAGCCTCGCTCCAGTTTTGCCTCGCGGGTGACCTCTCTCGGGGATCTCTTTTAACCTCAGTTAGTATGTATCCGGTGTGGAACCTGTTCTTCTCTCCCTCCAGGCCACTTCCCCACACCACTCTCAGCAGTCCACCGTGGATGTTGGCCAGCTGCATGATCCTCAGACCTACACGCAGCATGCCATCCAGGTGCAGCACATCCAGGTCACAGAGCCCACCGCTGCAGCGCCGTCATCCTCCCAGGTACATTTCTCCGTAGGTGATGCAGCGAGCTAAGGTACCGTCAGGGACCGTCAGGTTAATAGCGGTGAACTCATTATCTTTGGCCATTGAGATGATGTCACTATATTTGTACTTTATCAGTTTTACTGTTGCCCTTACTTTTTATGTTGTAATTTCAAACATTTTTTTTATTAAGTTACTGGCTTGCCAGGAGAGCTCTGTGGTATATGATCCCCAAATCAAAACAAAACACCAGCCTTTCCATTCTACAGCAGTAGGCCAATTGCTTCTGTGACTTGGGACAAGGATTATGGAATAAGGTTGAGTCTGTCACTTGGAGGTGTAGAGAAAGGTATGGAAATTCAGAGAAGGGAACAACTCTGGTTAGCTGGGTATCAAGGACATGTTTTTTAATTAGGTCTTTTAATGTTTGGCCCGACATTGAGAGAAAGCATTATTATGTTCTAAATAGCATTTTGAATACACTTGAATAATAACATTTGAATACAAAGAGATGGGAAATTATAACACATTTATGGGAAACTGTTATTCTTTTTAGGAGCAGGAAGTGATATTTGGAAAGAGGTGGAAAGTAGTTAGGAGTTGGACTACAGAGGCCTTGAATGGCAGATAGTGGAGTGTGGACTTGACATGGAATTGGGAGACTGCTTCTCCAGCAGATGGCTGGTGGGCACCTGCGCTTAGCTGTACACTGGGTGGATTGGCCAAGGCAGTTCAATGGAACCCGTGACTTCTGGGCTGTATTTTACACAGTGGTTACCTTTGTGACTAGGCAAGCGGTTTCACCTCTTTGGGTTTAAGCTTAGCTAGGTAAGTGATTATATGCTTCCACTCATTTGCCTTCCTGGCAGTTTTATTGAAATTAATTGTTTTAATATCTTTGTAGATTACCCTTTGAAAACAATACAATGTTTCAGAGTTACGATTGCTTTTCATTAATTCTACTCTTATTTAAAAGGTTACTTAGGAGTCTGAAGTCTACTGGAACTTCACATTTCCTTCTTTTGTTTTCTTTCTCCTTAGGTAGCTGGGCAGCCACTGAGTCCCTCTGCTCCGCAAGCACAGCCCGGGCTCAGCCCTTCCCACATCCAAGGCAGTTCTTCCACACAAGGGCAGGCTCTGCAGCAGCAGCAGCCGCAGAATTCCTCCGTACAACACACATACCTCCCCAATGCTTGGAACTCCTTCCGTGGTTATTGTAAGAAGAACGGGACAGTCCATGGGTGGGGAAACCTCTGGCCACGTGTCTTAATTCATCAGCTTTATAATAGGTTTTTGGATTGAAGTATCTGTTGCTCATTTTCAGTTCTCTATGGTACGTGTATGTGAATGAATGTCAAAGCAAAATTCAGGTCAGTGTTTTGATCCAGAATGCCAGTCTGGTATTTCCAGAGATGTTACATATGTTATTGGAATCTGTGAAGAGGTGACTTAGGTGTGGACTAGATGGATAGGGGATATATTGATGGTAATGCTTCATCCCTTTTACCAATACTTTTTTTTTTTTTCATATTGAGAATCAAACCCAGAGTCTCACTGAATGCCTGTTTATGTACTAATCACTATGCTTGACCCTGGGTATATGTGTTTTAGTTACTTTTCTATTGTCATGACAAAGCACCATGACCAAGGCAACTTATATAAGAAAGTGTTTAATTTGGGCCTCACAGTCCCAGAGGGTTAGAGTCCAGGATTATCATGGTGGGGAGCATGGCAGCAGACAGGCATCGTGCTGGAGCAGTAGCTGAGAGTCTACATGTTGAAACACAACCATGAAGCAGAAATAGCTAACTGGGAATGGCGTGGACTTCTGAAACCTCAAAGCCCATCCCCCGTGACACACCTCCTCCAACAAGGCCACACCTCCTAATTCTTCCCAAACAGCTCTACCAACTGGGGACCAAGTATTCAAATCTATGAGCCTATCAGGGCCATTTTCATTCCATCCACCACAATATATAAAGATTAATATTGATGTTAATAGTAATAACCTCATACTACTTCATTAAATAACCTCATACAACTTCATTCAGATCTTCTTGTGTGGCAGGAATGACTCTAACCCAGGTATATCAAAATCTATAAATACAGTAACTTGTCCAAGAGACATAACTAATCAACAGAAGATTGGAATCCAAGAATCCTGGCTCCAGCACTGACATGCTAAAGCACCTTACTGTCTTGCCTCTCCTAAAGGCTTTGAGATTATCATGTAGCAGAGAGGTTGGTATATATGAGAAGTATGTTCTGGAATCCTGAGTTTCATGCTCTGGAAGTGTGAAAAGGTTGATTGTCAGAGGTGGGAGTTGATAACTTCTTGGTTGAACATGAACAAACTTCTGTTCACCCCAGGTAGGGCACCAACAACAGCTCACAGAAGTGACCTCATCCAACTCTAGGTTAGTGAACCAGTGAATTTGCTGGGATTATCTGCAGGAGGATTGCTTATAGGTGTGGTTACTTATCGCCGACTCGGAAGCAGGTCCATCACCCAAACGCCCATTTCAGCATAGGTGACGACTCACAGGAGCTGCATCCCGGGAGCTGTCTACCCCACTTGTAGTCAGCTGTGCTGGAGAGTCTCTCCCCAGCAATTTCACTGCTTCTGGACTCAGGAGAGAGGCCTGGTGAGCTTGTAGCCACTGCACTCTGTGGGCCCTATGAGGTTCCTTGGCTCTCCAAGTCTCCCTTGGCTACACAACACTTAGGCCTTTGATCAGCTCTTACATTCTTTTTTTTTTTTTTTTAATTTATGTATTTATTATGTATACAGTGTTCTGCCTGCATACGTGCCTGCAGGCCAGAAGAGGGCACCAGATCTCGTTATAGATGGTTGTGAGACGTCATGTGGCTGCTGGGAACTGAACTCAGGACCTTTGGAAGAGCAGCTAGTGCTCTTAACCTCTGAGCCATCTCTCCAGCCCAGCTCTTACATTCTTTCTACCCCTTTCCACCATGTTTCCTGAGTCATGGAGCAAGTGATAGCGATGCCTGATTATTTTCTTTCATTTCTGGCTAAGCTACTGGATTACTATAACACACCAATAGTCTTAGAAGTTTGACCAGTAAGGATTCTCTGCAGTAAGCACTAGTCCCTGCAAAAAAGAGCCATAAACACAAATGTTGAGGAAGAGTTTGACAGACAGACACATCTCATCTGTCTATACAGTTACTTCCCCACTGGGGTCTATTGTCAATATTCTGATCTGCCCCTTGAAATCCCACCCCTTGCCACTGCCCTTTGTCCTGACATAAAAGCCTCGTTCTATGGACAAACTCCTCTTTCTCTCTCTCTTCCGCTTTCTTCCTTCCCGCCGTGAGGTGTGCATACTTCTCTTTCTCTCTCTCCTTTCTGTCTTTTCTGCCTCTTATAATAAACCGTTTCCGAGCAGATGTGGTGCCTAGGTGTGAATGACTTTCCACGCGCTGCCACCCAGTGTACTTTCAGGGGAACAATTTATGTATCATATTTTACTTAGTTAACTGGTTTCCCCTAGAATAAGCTTAAATCTTTTTCACCTTTTTTTTTTTTAATTATTATGTCTTCTGTGAACTATATATAGCTCTAGCTTTAAAGCCTTCTAGGTTCACTAACACAGCATTTGATTTAGTGTCAACTTTTTCCTAGGAATGCCACTGTGATACAAATCTTTCTGCATTTGTATTTGCATGACTCAACAGGCTCCTTTGTCTACTTTGTTCCTCTCTCATCTCCCTCCTGATCGCTTTTGTACTTTATAAACCTGATGGGTCTCCTGGACTAAGTCATTCTGATCTGCCAGAGCCTCTCCTTCTTCATCAACATCATATCTTGCTATGGGACACAGCAAAGCCATTAAAACTCTATACCTGTCCCAAAGTCCATGCCGAAATAACTTCTTAACTCTCTGGTGAACACAGAACGTGGACCAGTGACCTGAGCACCAAGCTCTGCCTCTGTCCTACTCAATTTCTTTAGTAATAACTGCCCTTCCACCATTGTCCTCTGGTTCCTGATGTTGATGGGAAGCCCAAACAGTGATGACCAAGTGTCTCTGGTGACTTGTATGAGCCAGTCTATGAGATACCTATTTCCTTGGTCTGTATTCCTTTATACAGCATTTGTTTCAAGGAAGGATAGACAGTCTTATTTCTTAGTTTCTTTGCTTCTGTAGCACTCAGACTGATCCCATCTGTCCCTACATGCCACAGTTCTATAATCCAGACTGAGACAGGTTATTTCATTCCTTGTTTAAAAGTCTTTCCCAGTCTAGCAATTCAGAGGCCGAGTAATTCTTGGTCATCATAGTTTCCTGTACTGGCCATTATTAAGCCCACTCATCCACATGCTGAATCATAGATTTTCTCTTCCTCTGTATTAAAGGTCAGACCTAAAGGCTCTTCTGTTGCTTCTACTCCTTTGCTTCTTTTTTGCTGTCTAATTCTTCCCACAGGTTCCAAGTTTTTGGATTCTCTTTCCCATGCATTCCATGAGCTGTAAAATATGACAAGCCAATAACTACATCTCATCCTCCCCTTTTCCCATTTCCCCCACAAAATCAGAGGTGAATGCTGAGGGTAGCATCCTTATGTTTTTTTCCCCACTGTAATTCTGCTCTTACATGGGAAAATTCCTTCTGGACAGATGGGTTAGCCTCGGCTGCATGAGTGTCTTACTGCCCAGAGCGAAGACCATACAACAACTGTCACAGCCTGTGTATCCTCTTACCTCAAACATGTTACTTTCAGGGACTGAAATACATTCTCTTACACATCAGCTATGGGGAGGGACATTCCTGTGCTTGTGTGTAGACCTCACTTATTATCAAGATATGCTACTCCATATTATGGGGAGGCCGTCCTGGGATCTGCTCTCCCCTCACCCCTGCTCTCAAATAGCTTGGCCTTGGCTGTGTCTTGCCATCTATTTCTGAAAACATGCAGTTGCCACTATAGCAAAGAGGCACATCATCCTGTATGTCATAGGAAAGGACAGTCATATTGAGATTGCTCCCACAGATGCACAACCCTCACTTGGACTGGCCTCAGTCACACGTGTCACCGACCATTGTGATGCAGCCACTCTTCTCAACTCATCTTTGCTCCTGTCAGTCCCTGTTGAGGTGACAGTGAGGCTGTGTGACTTTTCCTGGAGAAAAGGGAAGACATGTCTGTTTATCCCAGATAGGGCACTGACAGACAGAAAGTATTCCACCCAAGTCTAGCTTGGTGAACTCATGCGTATGTTGGGGTTGCCTACAGGAGCATGGATGAAGGGTTCCTTACAGGTCACCCCAGAGCCATCTCCAGCATGGATGGTGACTCGTGAGAGCAGCATCTTTGGGGCTCCCCGTCTCATTTGCAGTTAGTTCCATGGAGGGCCTCTTCTCCAGCTGCTTTCCCAGCGGAGGAAGGCCTTGTGAGTCTCAGAACTTCTACACTTCCAGGACCTGGTGGATTTCTTGGACTTCCTGAGCCCAGTAGGATTCCTTGGGAGGCTCCCTCTCTTCTCCCTGGAATACGGCAGTTGGATGAGAGCCTTGGGTATCACTTGGCAGCTATGAGAGCTTTAGCACTGCAGATAGCGAAGGATCAGAAATGCAGATGACAGACCCCAGCAGTGCAAGTAGGAGAACTAGAGGCTGACAGGGAAAGGAAAGTTGATCATTTTTTTTAAACAGGGTCTTACTGTGTAGCTGTGGAACTTGCTATGTAGACCAGGCTGGCCTTGAACAACCTGCCTCTGCCTCCCAAGTGCTGGGATTACAGCCATGCACTACCACATTTTGACCTTCTATCATTGGTTTCTTTGGGAGGGCCTGTCTTTGTTCTGATCATCCTTGTCTGTGTTTTGCAGATTTGGCCTGGAGTCAAGAGCAAGCTCTGCTGTTTAGTTATGTTTCCAATCTTTTCAGTGAAATATTGGTGATTGCAATGAGGACTAATTCTAGTTTCTGTCAGGAAAAGACATTCACTCAGGAAATGCCAGTAGAACCTGGCAGATCGACTGATATTTATACGTACTAAGAAAGTGAAATGATGTATATACATACAGTAATCATAGCACCAATTAACATTCTAACTTGAGAAAAATGTTCTGGGACTGAAATGATTTATTAGGAAAAGATTCAAGAGTTATGCACAGTGGAGAACACAGTACATGAACCCTCTGTACCCTCTGTTTGCCTTCACCGTTCCCAAGTCCTGCTTAGCCTTGGCTTACCTTTCTCCCCAACCCCCAACTATTACATCCTTTTGCTCTGAACACTTTAGTATGTATCTAAAATGAAATGACTGAGCACGGTGGCACACACCTGTAATCTGAGAACTTGGAAGGTGGAGGAGGAAACTCAGGAATTCAAAGTCATCCTCAGCCTCAACCTGGGCTACCTGAGACCTTGTCTCTAAAAAACAGAGAGGAGGCTGGGGAAACGTCTTCCTGGGTGAGAGTACATGCTACACAAATATGAGGATCATAGTTCAAATCCCAAGTACCTAAATAAAAGCTGGGCATGGCTGCTCACGCCTGTAACCCCAGTTGGGAAGTGGATACAGGCAGATACCGGAGCACACTGATGAGCGGCCCAGTGGAAAGGGAGTTTCAAGTTCAGACCCTGTCGCAATACGGGGAATACAGTTGAAACAGGCAGATACCTGATGTCTTCCTCTAACTTCCACATGTGCATGCATGTAACACACACACACACACACACACACAACACCAAAAAGAAAATAAATGAAAAAAACCCACAGTAAACTTTGTTTTTTGGTGCATGAGGCCTTGCATATGCTAAGTACGTGCTGTATTACTGAGCAATCCCTAGCCCAAAACATTTAAAAAATATTGTCACAGCTGGGCAGTGGTGACGCTTGCCTCTAATCCCAGCACTTGGGAGGCAGAGGCAGGTGGATCTCTGTGAGTTCCAGGCCAGCCTGATCTACAGAGTGAATTCCAGGACAGGCTCCAAACTACACAAAGAAACCCTGTCTAAAAAAACAAACAAACAAAAAACCCAAATATATATATATATATATATATATATATAGTCACACTATTGCTATTATTTAGTCTAAAGAAATAAATGGAGCCGGGCGGTGGTGGCGCACGCCTTTAATCCCAGCACTCGGGAGGCAGAGGCAGGCGGATCTCTGTGAGTTCGAGGCCAGCCTGGGCTACCAAGTGAGTTCCAGGAAAGGCGCAAAGCTACACGGAGAAACCCTGTCTCGAAAAACCAAAAAAAAAAAAAAAAAAGAAATAAATGGAAACCTTTTTTCATCCCCCCCCCCCCCCCCACAGGACAGGGTTTCTCTGTGTAAATGGAAATAATTCTTTAACATCTTCAGATATAGTTCTGATACCCAGTCAGTATCCATGTTTCTTTGATTGCCTGAGAAAGGTTTTTAATTCCTTGTTTGAACTGGGGTCTGAGCAAGGGCCATGCATTGCAGCTGACTGCATCTCTGGAGCTTCTTTTCACACGTCCCCGCTCTCCCCTTGCAGCTGGTGTGTCTGTGTTGAAGAAACTGGCTACATGTCCTGTAGTTCCCGTACTCTGGATTTTGCTGGGAGCATCCTCATGTTGTTGCTTGACGTACTTCCTTCTGTTTATTTCCTGTAGACTAGCAACTAGATCTAGAGGCTTAACCAGGGTCAGATTCTTTTCCCGCAGGGCACTCAGCTGCTGTGGGGGTGGGTTGCTTCTCTTCCTGTGATGTTAGGAGCCACTAGTGTTTATAGTCACTAGGTTCTGAACTCATAGACATCCCCTTGCCTCTGCCTCCCCAGTATTGGGATTAAAGGTGTGTGTTACAATGCCTAGCTGATTGTGTGTATTAAATGCATTCCACTTTACTGTCTTTTCAGTTCATGGACTTACTGGGATATAACCCATAATATAAGGAGAGAAGCATTTGCTTCTTACAGCAGTTACACTAAAATCTAAGACCACTGAATTTGTTTATTTCCTGTTTTCAGCATCTGAAATTCAAATGATGACACTGCCCCCCGGTCAGTTTGTGATCACAGACAGCGGCGTAGCAACTCCTGTCACTTCTGGGCAAGTCAAAGCAGTGACTCCGGTAAGTCTCTGCCAGGGCTGTGACAGTCTGTTTTCTCAGAGTTGATGGTTTGGAAGCTGGTTCTTTATTCTTTTATCCTTAGTGCATTGCTCAGGAGGCTCATGCACAGGGAATGTCGATTCAGCTCCTAACTACAACAAACTTCCCAGATCTATCCATACGATTACAATTTTATGGACTTTTTATAAATATTACAGGACTTTAACTGGAGAGAATACAATGAATCAGCTATAGGGTGTGTGTGTGTGTGTATGTGTGTGTGTGTGTGTGTGTGTGTGTGTGTGTGTGTGTGTATTTGAGTCAGGATTTCACTATGTAAACCAAGTTGACCTTAAAATTGCAATCCTCCTGCTTCAGCTTCCTGTGTACTGGGATTACAGGCATGTATCACCAACATTCCTAGCTTGTAGAGCTCTTGTGGGAGAAGAGGAGTGTTGAGACAGGGTCTTGCTATGTAGCCCCAGCTGGTCTGGAACTTGTATGACAACAGTCATGAGCATCCATGCTTGGCGAGTACCGAACTGCTCTACATATTTTAACTACATAAAGAGACATGGCCATCGCTGGGCGGTGGTGGCGCACGCCTTTAATCCCAGCACTCGGGAGGCAGAGCCTGGTGGATCTCTGTGACTTTGTGCCCAGCCTGGGCTACAGAACGAGTTCTAGGAAAGGTGCAAAGCTACACAGAGAAACCCTGTCTCAAAAAGCCAAAATAAAAGAGAGAGAGAGAGAGAGAGAGACATGGCCATCGATTAGCATATTTAACTTGGGCAGGTACAATGTTGATTATATGCACTATGTTTTTATTTTCATGGATTTATGCTGGCTTATCTCTAAGTTACTTGGAAAAGAGTACATAATTTTTTTCAAAATTTGAGTATTTTTATGTGTGTGCGCCTGCATTTATGTATGTACATACATAATATACCTATTATATATGTACACACTGTACACTTAAGTGTCCAGTGCCTGTGAAGGCCAGAAGAGGGCAAGGATTCCCTGAAGCTAAACTAGAGATACAGGCAGTTGTGAGCTGCCATGTAGATGCTGGGAACTGAACCTCAGGTTCTCTGGAAGTGCCAGTGCTCCTGACCATTGAGCCAGCTCTCCAGCCCCCAGAATACAGACACTGAAGAAAAATGCTCTTGGCAGGGGTGGGGGTGGGTAGTGGCACATGCCTTTACTCCCAGCACTTGGGAAGCAGAGTCCTTTGAATCTCTGTAAGTTTGAGGCTAGCCTAGTCTACACAGTGAATTCCAGGCCAGCCTGGTCTCTACATAATGAGACCCTGTCTCCAAAACAAAACAAAACAAGAAAACAAACAAAAAGAAAAAAAAAGAAAAATTCTCTTGGAGGTAGGGGCGTGGCTTAGTGGCAGCACACAGACTAAGCACACAGCTTGGGATTAGTCTCTAGCATTGCAGAACAGGAACAAAACTTTTTTGGGAAAAACTCGGGTGTACATCATGGTGGCTACCTGAAAATTACTGAGACCAGATCTTTTTTTTTTTTTTTTTTTTTGGTTTTTGGTTTTTGGAGACAGGGTTTCTCTGTGTAGCTTTGTGCCTTTCCTGGAACTCACTTGGTAGCCCAGGCTGGCCTCGAACTCACAGAGATCTGCCTGGCTCTGCCTCCCGAGTGCTGGGAATAAAGGCATGTGCCACCACCGCCCGGCATAGACCAGATCTTAAATGTTCTCACTACAAAATATTGCTTTACTAAGAATTAGTGTGGCCTAGGTGAATAAGCAGCCCCCACTGCAGAGGAAGAGCCAATCATGAACTGAATGAACTCTGCTTCAGGGTATGGGCCAAGAACATAGAGCCCTATGTGAGTCAGTTGGTCATTTGCTATAGCTTGTTCTGGACAAGCTCGGAAAGCCTGCCTAAGTTTTCCTCCGTGACTTCTTTTTTCCCTTTGTTTAGCTTCATGTTACTATAGATTCCCTGAGATAGTTAATAACCCAGGTTTATCGCATTCATGGTTTTGGAGGTTGCACTCTGTGATTGAGCCAGAGGTCCTGTTGCTTTGGGCCACCATAGCACAACGTGGTGAGAGTGCTTGGCTCAGTAAGCCACTTACCTCCTCAGGCAGAGAGCAGAGAAGAGGATGGGCTGGGCATCTCACTCAGGGCATGTTCCCACTTACCTCCTCAGGCAGAGAGCAGAGAAGAGGACAGGCCGGGCATCTCACTCAGGGCATGTTCCCACTTACCTCCTCAGGCAGAGAGCAGAGCAGAGGATGGGCTGGGCATCTCACTCAGGGCATGTTCCCAGTGACCCAGGACCTCCTTGAGGTTCCACTACCTCCCAAGAGTGCCACCTAGGAGCCAAACCTTGAAAACATGGCTCTTGCCTGGTGCTAGTGGTACATGCCTTTACTCCCAGCACTTGGGAGGCAAAGATGGGAGGATCTCTGTGAGTTCAAGGCCAGTGTGGTCTACAGAGTTAGTTCCAGGACAGCCAGGGCTGCACAGAGAAACCCTGCCTTTAAAAACAAACAGACAAACAAACAAACAAAAAAACCAAAAACCTAAAAAAACAACCAACCAAAAACTAAAACATGGGCTCTCGAGGGACAGGAACACCTATCAGCGTCTTGCTTCCATAGAAGACCAGCTGCCCTTCTGTCTGAAATATTATTTCTTTAAAAATGTTAATATAGCCGGGCGGTGGTGGCACATGCCTTTAATCCCAGCACTCAGGAGGCAGAGCCAGGCGGATCTCTGTGAGTTCAAGGCCAGCCTGGTCTACAGAGTGAGTTCCAGGACAGTTACACAAAGGAACCCTGTCTCACAAAACAAAACAACAACAACAAAAATGTTAACGTAAAGCTAAGTGTAGTGGTGCATGCCTGTAATCCAAGCACTTTTGGAGGTGGAAACAGAAGGATCAGGAGTTCAAGGTCATCTTCAGTTACATAGTGAGTTTAAGGCTAGCCTGAGCTATATAAGAGCTCATAAAAAAAAAACAAAAAACTAATACAATGAATAAATGCCCAGCTTATATGTATGAAAGTCTCATGACCAAAGGGAAAAAAATGAGAAAAAGGTAAAGACAATGTGAGAGTCCCTTAAGTTTATTCAGTGCAAGGCGATGTATTCTAAGGCTGTATTCTTCCTGTACTTTCTTTTCTTAATATTTATTTATTTGTTTGTTTGTTTATTTTTGTGTGCTATAGATTGAACCCAGGACCTCACCCATGCTACCACTGACCTGCATCCCTAACCCCTTTTCTTTGTTCTCAAGTAGAATGTTTATACTTGATGAGGGTAGCAAATTTTATTTTATTTTTAAAGATTTAAAAATATTTTTAATTATGTATGTCTGTGGGAGCAGGTATGGTACATGCATGTAAATGCAGATACCTGAGTAGACCAGGAGAGGGCATCGGATCCTCTGGAGCTGAGTTACAGATGTGGGAAAGGGAACCTGTGTTCTCTCCATAAACAGAGGACATACGCCCTTAACTGCTGAACCATCTCACCAGCCTTTGTTCTAGTATATTCTAAACGTCTTTACTTGGAAAACTAAAACTCAGCATTCGTTTACTATATTGTGTGTGTGTGTGTGTGTGTGTGTGTGTGTGTGTGTGTGTGTGTGTGTGTGTGTAGGACAGCCAGAGGTCAACCTCAGGTGTTACTCCGGCACTATCCACTTTGTTTAATGAAACAGGGCCTCTTACTGACTTGGAGCCCATGGATTTCTGGGCCTGGGATCTACTTCTAGTTTCCTCCATAACGCTGGGATTACAGGAGTGTGCCGACAGTTGGCCTTTGGGGGAGGGTCCAGTCCTAGGACTTGAACTCGGCTCTCTTTGCTTTTGCAGCAAAGACTTAACTGACAGAGCTATCTCCTCAGCCCCATTAAGTATTATTTCAAATATTATTAGGCTTTGAAATTCTATTAGCTGGGAACCATTCATGCTGAAGACCTGTGTTAGACACCAGTCTGCCCCTTTACAGAGACCTGGTCTTCATTTTGGATGAATTTTAACACTTAATTGGCAACATTTTAAAAATTTCTAAATTCTCAGGAGCAACTCTTAAAAAGCACTTTTTTTTTTTTTTTTTTTGCTTCCTAAGTGCCTTTAATCCCAGCACTTGGGAAGCAGAGATGGGTGGATCTCTGTGAGTTCGAAGCCAGCCTGGGCTACATAGTGAGTTCCAGGAAAGGCGCGAAAAGCTACACAGAGAAACTCCGTCTTGAAAAACAAAAACGAAAAAAAAAATTCTTTTGTCAAGTAAGGTACCACTATGCTACAAATGTCTGTAAGGTTCCTCATTGTGTTATCTGATGACACAGCAAAGGTGTTCCTTTGAATTACCTTTGGAGTCAATTACCGTGACCTATCCCTCCCTCCATAAAGGACACAGGTCAAGCATCTCTCATAGGTACCTATTTGGGTCCCCTTGAAGTATTGCTTTGAATACTTGCTCCTCCTCTCTTCTAGTAGTTCCCTCGCTCTCTTCCAAACCCCAGCTCTTTTAAAAGATCTTTTTCTTTTGCTCTAGGGTCATTATGTGTTATCAGAAAGTCAACCAGAACTGGAGGAAAAGCAATCCTCTACCCTCTCCGGTGCAGTCCAGGTTCAACCCTCTACACACAGTGACTCCCTGGACTCTACAAGCCCCAGCCAACAACAGACCACACAGTACATCATCACAACCACCACCAACGGGAACGGGAACAGCGAAGTGCATATCACCAAGCCGTAGCCTTCATCCTGCACCTGGAGTCCAGAGCTCATACCACATCTTTTCATTCGAAATCTGAAGCTTCAAACACCTAGACCTCTTTTTAAAGATTTATTACTCACTCAGCGTTTGGCAACTACAGTTTTGACACACATATGCCAGGGTGATTTTTGCCAAGGTCATCTTTACCCAGTTGACTCTTCAAACCCTTGGGATTTCTGCCATGGAATGCAGCTCTTTCAAGGGAAAGTTGACTTCCAGATGGAGAAACTCGGCCTTGCTCTTGAGCTGGTTGTTTGTTTTGTTTTCGTTTTTGAACACACTGACAAGCCTTACTGTCCCTTTGTGGAAATACTAAGTGGCATATTATGTTCATACCAAAGGTGGACACAGGATGTACCAAGTCCATGGTCATTGGACTTCTGAAATCCAAGCTATGGCATCAAAAGAGAAGGAGCATTTATTTCATGGGTGTGATTAGGTCAGAACCACTTTATCTCATGCATTTGAGTTTTCAGTAATTTAACAAAGGCAGCTTATTGGATGAAAAAATTAAAATGATAAGATAAAGTTTTGATGATGGTGTTCTGAAGGAAAAACTGTCATCTAAAAATTTTCTTATTGCTGACCTCTCTCTCTTTCTCTCTCTCTCTCTCCTATATGGGGTCTCACTGTGCTGCCCAGTGTAACCTTGAACTCATGGGCTCGTGAGATCCTCCTGCCTTAGCCTCCCAAGTAGCTGGGACTACAGTCAGGCACCATCATGGCAGTTGTTTTTAAACTCCCTTGTTTGGGGAAACCTATTGGGCAGTGGTGGTGCTCCCCACAGATTTGGGCAGTGGTGGTGCTCCCCACAGATGTTGACCCCAGGCAGATCTGGCCTCACCTTCCACAAGCATAGACTCCCTGGAAGACAAAAGGCTGCATGATCTCAACAGGATTTAAAGCCCCCACATTAAAGCTCTGCCTCCAGGCTTCCGGTTATATTTAACTGTGTTTAAGAAGGAGATATTAGTTCTATGAAAAAATACTAAATATATAAATTGAATATATATGTATCTACATATGTATATATGCATATGTATCTATATACATATACATATGAAGAGAGAGACAGACAAAACTGAAACCTTGTCCTGCCTTGCAGGATCCATTTACTGCTCATTAATAAAGGTTGAGTTTTTTACTCCTACTGGGTTCATCAGGTATATGTATAACACTTTTTGTGATGCTGGGAATCAAACCCAGGGCCTCTTGCATGCTGGGCAGGTCCCCTACCATTGAGCTACAACTCTAGCCCCTACATCCCACTTCTGTTCACAGCATTGGGTGTATTTTAGCACTTTCAATGCTGTCTTAAAAATGAAGATTCTTTGAAGTTGGGTAGAAAGGTGGCCTTTCTTCTTTCTAAGCATTTTAAATTTCAGGCATATTGTAACTCACCCAGATCTTGTTTAAAGATGACCAACTTCCCACTTAGGGCAAAAGTCAAAATAAGGGGACCATTGTAATACACTGAGGTAAAAGGATGGGTGTGGAGGAATAGCAACAGTTAGCTGGGAGAGGAAAGCAGTTTTCTGTGTGATAGTCGTCTTCCTGTGTTCCTGTGTGGGAGTCTTGTTTGCTGTGGCTCTAGTGGGGAATATTGCCCTCTTCCTATGGCACATTCCACTTGTACCCATAAGACATCGGAAAAGCCTGTATTTTAACAACTTTTTGTGACACACATTTTAAAAATAATTATTGCAGAGTGAATTTATCACTCCAGATCAGGAACACCTAAGTTCATTTCAAATGAAGTTGACTAATTTATTATATTTACATTTCTGAGGGAAAACTGGGTCTGTGAATTAAGAAATAGATTATCTTCTGTGTGGTAAAGATGCCTTCCTGGAAAGGAATATTTGCTTTTGAAGTCACTTTATTATGTAGATCCTGCACTTTCCTTTTGAGATCTTGTTCATAGACTATGTCTGAATATTTGGGCATGAAAAGAACTTGAGAAAATTACCTCAAAAATGTGTGGAAACTGAAAATGGACTCTGTATCTTTGACAACAAAAAGGTAACAATATTTTCAATATGAAATGTTGACTCCAAGTCACAAAATGCAAGACTCCAGTTCCTAAAGTCCTGTGGTGTAATAACTAACTATCCCAAGGTCTCAGCCAGAGGGACTTGGAAGGCAAAGAGCACTAGACCATCTCAAAGGTACAGTTTGAGTTTTTGTAATTTAAATTTGGCTGTTAGAGCTGGTGTGGTGGCGCACGCCTTTAATCCCAGCACAGAGACAAAGGCCGGCGGATTTCTGGAGTTGGAGGCCACTGTGGTCTACAGAGAATTCAAGGACAGTCAGAGAAACTCTGTCTTGAAAAACAAAAAGTAAATAAATAAATAAATAAATTTGGCCTGTTGGATTATCTTTAATTTGAGCCAGCAAGGTATCTCCCTTCTTCTCAGGAATAGCCCAGTGATTAAAATAACAAGCCAATCTCTGAAGGAAGGCTGGTTTTGTGTCAGTTATTTTTCAAGTTTTAAAATACCCAGGAAAAATACTGTTGAAGGACTTTTTGTCTCTTTCCCTTCTAAGGTTTTTTTTTTCCTCTTTTAGTTCTTATGTGGAGTAAATAAATACCATAACATCTATCATCAACCAGAGATGTGGGTGACAGTGAAGACATTGCCACTTTAAGATCAGGTGTTTTATGAATTTATCCTGAGGCATCAGAAGGGATGGCAGAGTATAATCCCTCTGACAGCCTGATTTGGGGACATGTATGTCTACATGGTGATGTCTCCCCAGATATATCAACGACACTGTAGACTGCAGTATTCAGTACAGTGTGAATATTTTGAAGTGGGTTGGATATAGATTTTTTTACATTTTCATTGTTTAGTCTGTACCCAGAGAAATGGATATTTCATCATGTAAGATTCCTGTTTTTCTGGAAAGACTTTCTGTTTTGATGTTCTTGAATTATTTTCTGACCTGGAATTATCCTTTCAAAAAAAGATTCTCCAAATATCTGGAGCTAAGAAGCACCTAATGAGATGCTGAAGCTGGCCCATCGGTTGAAAGTATTGATTCTATGCTGTTATTTAAATGTGAACACTTATTGTATAGTCAGTGAGTTATAGTGTTAATAGTCTTGTGCTACCCAGCAAGTGTAAAAATTAATAAATATTTTTTTAATAATCATGTCTCTTATTTGTGTGTGTGTGTGTGTGTGTGTGTGTGTGTGTGTGTGTGTGTGTGTGTGTGTACAGGGACTACTGATGTGGTTAAATATTTTCTTTTAAATATTGCACCCTTAGGCACAAGCCATCCTGGTCTGCATAGTGAGTTCTAGGTTAGTCTAATCTACAGAGTGCAACCCTGTCTCAACACTCCTCTCCTCAAAATACTACACGTTGGTTTCTGGTTCCCAACCTGACATTTCAGAACTTTGAAAGATTTCTCTTGATCTTCCTGAACAAAATGAAAACTCAACTGAAAGGAACTGTGGGCCCAGGACCCCCAAGACCAAGCTTTCAGCACAAAGAGGGTAGGGGATAAGAGACAAGCAGTAGATAGAGGAAGAAGGAGAGAGGGCAGGGACATTTGTTCTGGAGTGACAAAGGACAGCCTCTGGATAAAGAGGAGACACACATGGCCAATAGGCAAATGGTGGTTTATAAAGGTAAAGGGGAAAACCCTGTGTTAGGATGAGGTGTTTAATTTTAATTGGGCAGGTTAATTAGGTGGGCCAAGGGGGGCTTTTGATTGCTGGACTTCAATACTTGGATAGCTGAACCTTGGTAGTCAACCTCAGGAGGAGGAAGTAGCCAAGTAAGGGAACAGACCTTGGTGGCTAGCTTCAGGAATGTAATCTAATGTGTTTTTGTTTGTTTGTTTTAGCAATGCAAAGGGAATTGGGGAGAAGGGCAAGGCCTGCTAGAGCCATGCTCCTATAATCGAGTTGGCCAGAGTCCTTTCATCAATAACTTAAGTCCCATCGACAATTAAGGTCATGGAACATACTGCCTTCACTATTGGAGAGACTGATGGGCTCCCCTTCAAGGGAACCAGGGTTAGCTGGGATAGGAAAACTTAAACTGTGATGAATTGTTGGAGGCTCAGTATGGAGGAATCTGAGAGAGAAAAACCTCCAAGGCAGGGCTGGAGGGCTCTTGCAAAGGATCCAAATTCCATTCCCAGTAAATTTCATGTTGGGTGGCTCATAACCACTGGAGCTCTGGGGATCTGATGCTTCTGGCCTCCTGAGGCACCTGTTCTCATGTGCACATGCCCATCCATACACAGACAGAAAGACAGACAGACAGACACACACACACTTTTAAAAACTCCAGGGGATCCAAACATTGGGGAAGGAAGAGTCCTATGTTTTTATGAGCTTATCAGGTTCTCATAGCAAATACTGAGAAAGATTCCCTGATGCCCCCGGCAGAAGTACAGGGAAAGAAATCATTGTGAAATATACCAGAGCACTCTACTTCTTAACCAGCTCAGGAGAAACTAGTTAACCAATGTCTAACTGCAGAGTTTCTCACAGAGCCTCCCTGACCTGGGGGGACAGAACAACCAAATCCAAGCTGCTACAGCCATCTTTTGCCCCATGAGGAGGACGATGACTGAAAAGCACTTGAGAAGGAAGGCCGCTGCTGAGAATCATATGCTCACTGAAAAGATTAAAACTAAATCCTAGGCCCTAGGCTGCTTCCCTTTCCCCCTCAACTTAGCACTTTACTAAAGGCCTGCTTCTGGAAATTCTTTTTAACCAGGACATCATGTTCAGCTATCAGAGGTGACTTGAGCTGCAGAGAGCTTGAGGATGGAGCACTTGCCTAGTATGTGCAAGGCCTTGTGTCTGCACTGTGAGATGAAACAACAATTACAAGGCAAAACAAACAAACCAAAGCCGACACAGTTTAAAGGTGTTTACCATCAAGACAGAATTCGAGAGAACGAGAGCAAGAGATGGAACCTGGGAGTCAGACCTCGGAAAAATGTTTTCAGACCATTTGTCTGATGGACTGTTAGCCAAAGTAGACAGTGAACATAAACTCAACAAAAAGAGAAAAAGAAACAACCCTAGTGAAAAAATAATCTAAAGTCATCTTAGCAAGGAATATACAACTAACAAATGAACATATGAAAATACCACTCCATGTTTGTTATCACCAGGGAACTTCAAATTAATATTAAAGCAATACAAAGACTTTGGGGGTGTGGCTCAGAGGCAGAGGGCCTGCATCTGAAACCCACCACCCAAACCCAAACCATATTATTTACTATCTGGTTAGGAAAAGAAGACTTGATCTCAACCTTTGTGGTGGCACAAAGTGGTAATGCCAGTACTCAGAAGGCTAAGGCAAGAGGATGGCAAGCTTGAAGGCAAAATGATGGAGAAAGTTAAAAGATCAATGGTTGCCGGAAGTAGAGAAGTAAGGAGGAGTAGGTGGGGCATAGATGAATTTGGGGGTGGGCATTGAAACAATTATCACAGATATTCATCAGCATAGATTCATCAACCTGTGTGTGTGTGGGGGGGGTGGGTGTGTGGGGGGGTGGGTGGGTGGTGGTGGTGGCGGTGGTGGGCAGGGAATTTATGGAAAACCTATGCTTTGTTAAATTTTGCAGTGACCCTAACACTGCTCTAAAACAAAGTCAGACCTAAGTAGTAATGTATTGATGCTCTCCTGTCTGGTCACGCAGAATGATTCTTCATACTTGGTTTTCATAGTGTTTATTTTATTTTTTATGGTTTTTCGAGACAGGGTTTCTCTGTGTAGCTTTGTGCCTTTCCTGGAACTCACTCTGTAGCCCAGGCCGGCCTCGAACTCATAGAGATCCACCTGCCTCTGCCTCCCCAGTGCTGGGATTAAAGGCGTGTGCCACCAACGCCCCGGCGACATAGTGTTTATTTCATTCATACAAACATTTCATAGTTCATCAATTCATACTTGGTTTCTAACTCTAACAGGATCTAAGGACATCTGTGGAGCCAATAGGGGCACAAAGATTTAGATTTATTTTGAAAGCACTATTTTCCATCAACGGAAGGGCATTAGCTTGGCATGGCTCACTGCTCTGACGTCTATTAAACTGAAATAACCATGGATAGTCTATGTAGTCTACACAGGACCAGAGGGCAGAACTGGGGGGTACTTGAGAAGATGACATTTCTAAATAAGATGTAGTTAGAGAAAAGGGGCCATGATAATGAGTAAGAAGAGTAAGTTTTCCATGTTTATTCTTCTCCAGCTAGGGTGGTTGTTTTACTTGGCCAACCTTCCAGACTGCAAGAGTTCCTCCACTCTCTGTTGGCCTCAACAAAGCCTTCCGGATAGAGTAGTGGTATTGTAAGAGTTCTCTCCTCCTGCAGGTAGTTCTTTAAGCAGGAAAGTAAACAACTCAAGATAGCTTCAGGAAGCCCCTGAAATTGACCAGATCCCCCTCAGATGGAAGGAAGCTGAGCCACGAAGAGGACTCTGAGAGGGAAAAAACTGCAAAGACTCTTGAGAGCAGCCCAGCTGCCTGGAAGAAGCACAAACCAGCCGAGCTCACCTGGAAGAGGTTTAGACCAACTGAGGCACCTGGAAAAGACCTTCTCCAACCTGTTGAGCTGCCTGTAGGCAGTGTGTTCCAGGTTCCCAGCTGTGTGAGCTGTCACGCATGCTGGGGTGGGCATTGGTGATGCAGCAGCCTTTTTTTTTTTTTTCCCTTCGGTTTTCCGAGACAGGGTTTCTCTGTGTAGCTTTGTGCCTTTCCTGGAACTCACTCTGTAGCTCAGGCTGGCCTCGAACTCACAGAGATCCGCCTGGCTCTGCCTCCCGAGTGCTGGGATTAAAGGCGTGCGCCACCACCGCCCGGCTATGCAGCAGCCTTTGAGTCATTTCTGCCCTTGTGAGAAACCCCCTCACCCATACTCCTGTAAGCAATCCCGGGCACACTCATGGGTTCGTCACGTTGGACTTTGGTGGCATGGGATCCCCATGTGTTGCGTCTCCGAGGAGAAATTTTGTCACACAAGCGGTTAGCACGGCGCCTGGTCATGCTGTGCTCTTGTTTTAGCAGCCAGTGAAAGGGTGGAAAGGATGAAAGCCGGTGGACGGGACGTTCCGGACCGGTGCGGAGCTGTTCAGGTGCTGCCCCAGGCTCCACCCCAGCCGGTCCTGCTCACTACGCCCCGCCCCGCCTTTCAGGTTACGCCCCACAGGCCCCGCCCCTTCCGCTGCCGGAGCCCGGAGCGTGCGCGCACCCAGAGGCCTTGCGGGAGCGAGCGCGTCCGGGAGCCCGCGGCCGGACGAGCCAGCGGATGAGACCCGCGGACAGGGCTGAGGTGAGGGGGAGGGGGGGGGGGGCCCAGGCGTCGGGGATTGGAGGGTGCCGGGTGAAGGGAAGGAGCCGGGGCGAAGGGAAGAAGTGGGGGCTCCGCGATCCCCGTCCCCGTGGGCACGCGGCGAGCCCCACGCGTGGGCCTGCGGCAGCCGGGTGGGCGAGGGTTGGGGTGAGGGCGGGTGGGGGAGGGGCGGGGCCGCGGCGCGCTGCGCGCAGGTGGGGCCGGCGAGCAGGGACGACGGCCCGCGAGGCTCGCTGGCCGGTGCCTCGCCAGGGTCTGGAGGGTAGGCTAGCCCAGGTGCAGAGGCGAGGCCTTCCTGATCAGCGAGGAAGTCCGGGACACCCCAAGACTTAGGAATCCACGGCTTCCGGGGTTCCAGTTCGCCGGTCGCCGCCCGCGTTTCGTATCCTGAGTTCTTGTGCGGAGTAAGTGGCAAGGCAGAGGCTGCTGTCACTGGCTATTAACTGCGTCCAGCCTAACCAACCGTCGGCGTTGGAGGGAGCTTAGGAGTGAGTTGTGGAAACGGTGCACCTGTCAGATGAGGTCCTGACGGCGGGCTGTTCAGTGCCGCCTGTGTTAAGAGGATCTTGTTCTAAGCATCAGGTTGCTTCTACTTTTTTTTTCTTTTCTTCTCCTTGTCTTGAAGTTTTGTTAAGTGCAAGCGTCTTGTTCCTGTCTCACCGCCCTCAGTGATTTAGGCACCACCTGCATTCAGGATGCCCGCGTTTCTCTGTGCTGAAGATGTAGTGAGCGCACAGTTGCCTGGGGAACCGCACAGGCTCGTCCGCGTAACACTGTATCTTTCCTAGGTCTGAAATATTTTCAGAACTGGAAATCATTTCGCAGAAAAGCGCTTCATTCTAGATACATCACAGGCCTGCTCTTTGAGAACTCGGGAAGTGGGAAGGATCTTCAAAGTTAGGTAAACTCATTTAGCTGCAGATTCTTCACTGTAGGACTCCCAAGAGTGGGAATAACGGTAGGGAGGTCCCGACTCAACTCCTCCTACCTATAGGGAAGGAGCCTGACACCTGGTGAGGTAAGATGTCACGGATTAGTGACAACCCGAGGGTAGAAATCTGGTGTTTGGATTAGGTCCAGTTCATCTTTCGATTTTTTTGAGTGCTTTTTGGTCTGTTTGTTGGTAGTGGGGGTTAAGAATGGATCCAGTGCATGTAGGGTGAGTTCACTGGTGGGTTGGCACTGTGTGAGCTGTGGCCTCAGTTTTCACACATGATTCCAGCTTTGGGAGATGCTCTCTAGATATGTTCTTGTATTTAGTTTTGTAAAAAGGGTGGCCAGCCCTGTTCAGTTATTACAGGAAAGAGGAAAATGGCATTAATTTGCATGGATCTGAAGATCAGAACGGCCACTGACAACTAGTTGTAACGGTCTGGTGATTGGAGCCTCGGGAATTTGTGTGTGTGTGTGTGTGTGTATGTGTGTGTAAGTTTGCAAATATGTCACAGAATTCCTGCGGAGGTCAGAGGACAACTTTCAGGAGTTTGTTATCTCCTTCTGTGGTGGGACCTAGGGATCAAACTCAGGTCATCGGGTTTGTGTGGCAGTTTTACCCATTGAGGTCTCTTGCCAGTTCTGCACATGGATAGTGAGCTTTCTAACAATTCAGAGGTTACTAAAGAAATTATGTTCTAATAGATTATTGACCTTGGAACTTGTAGTTATGGACCGTGATCCATCATTTATTTATTTATTTATTTTTTTGATATGGCCTCATGTGGCCTGGAACTTGTGATCCTCCTGCCTCAGCCTTCTAAGTGCCTGGGATTCTGCACTTGATTCATCATGTCTGTTTTATCACTCAGTTCCTGAGTCCTAGTCTTCTATAAAATGAAAGTGTAAGAAACGTAAGAATTTAGGAGTTGTTGTAAAAGCATTTTGAGAAGTCTTGCTTACTCGAAAACTCGGTGGAATGGGGTGCTGGAGGGGAAGGAGGACGGCAGCATGGTTAGAGAAAAGGATGAGATGTAAGAAGAGGTTGGAGCCTGGGGTGATGACTCACTCTGTAATCCTGGTGCTTAGGTGCTGAGGCAGAGGGATTGTTGCATGTTTGAGGCCGGCCTGGGCTACATAGTGAATTCCAGGCCATTGTGGGATCCAGAGTGAGCCCCTACCCTTGCTTAAAAAAAAAAAAAAAAGAAAAAAGAAAAAAAAACACACAGATTTGAGATGGAATATTAGCATTAACCGGATCTCTGCTTTTCTGTCTCAGGTCCTTATTTTTGTGTAGAATACCTGTGGAGAAGAAACAATGGATTCCTTGGATCACATGCTGACAGATCCCCTAGAACTGGGTCCCTGTGGAGATGGTCATGGTACACGGATCATGGAAGACTGCCTTCTGGGTGGTACCAGGGTTAGTCTGCCTGAAGACCTTCTGGAGGATGTGAGTGATAACATTGTTGCGATCCTTTCCCTCCGCCTCTTCTGAACCCTTTGCACCTCTGCCTTTCCTGCTCCCTTTTGTCTTCCGCATTTCAGCAAGTGCTCCATTACTGCTTTTTCCAAGTGTAGTTAGTATAAGCTGTAGTCTACATGTTTGACCAACAAGTCAGAATAGTAGTAGCATGATATAAGTAAACCTGATGATAACAGATAATTTTCACTAATTAGAAAAATAGGTTGACGATTTGAAGAGCAGAATTATGTTTCTCTTCAAGTGGTTTCCCTGTTGTGAATTGTTAAACAAACCCAGACTTGTATATGTCCATAAGGTAACCTTCTGGTCAGGAGCGGTATATGGCTCAGGATAGAACATCAGCATGCCCTGACTACGTTCACAGCTCAGATGTCCTGTCATCATTGGTAAGGAGGCTACCAACAGTTAAGAGAGTGTTTGCCTGTGCTCTCTCCCTCTCTCAGCCCAGGTTAGCTTTGACTTTACCATGTAGGTGATGATGACCTTGAACTTGGGATCCTTCTATTTCCCAAGCACTGGGATTATAGATGCATTCCACCGTGCTTGGTTCATGTGGTACTGAGAATAGAACCCATGGCTTTGTGCATGGTAGATAAACATTCTGCTGACTAACCTACACCCCCAGCCCAAATCGAAGCGTTCTGCCAACTGAGCTTCATCTCCAACCGTTATTTGTGTTTTCTTTGTGTACTCTTTCAAGGAAATTTCTTTATGACATCCATCCGATCATCAGATGCTTATTTTATTGCATACCTGATTCATGCCAGAAGTGGTTAGATGCTAAAACTAAAATTGAATGCAAAAATAAGTTTTGAGGGAAAGATATTAGCTACTGAGTCTAAGGTGATTGGATATATTCATGAAAGGGTGTTTGGTGGTTGAATTATCCTGTGGTTTCCTGCTTAAATTTCCATGGCTCTGTTTTGTTGCTGGGGTAAAGTCATAATTATCTAGAAGGTTATGTGTCCCTCTGTCTACTGTCAAACCTTTCTTCAACTTGGTCCAGCCAAACATTGCCTGAAGCTGTTAATTAAAAAAAAAAATCACAGATAAGAGTATATAAACAAATACCTGTGTATAGGCACACTTATATGTGTATATATATTTAAAGCAATGATAAAAACATGCATGTCTGTAGGTGTGAGTGGCATTCACCAGTATTTTTACCTACTTAGGGGCTGAGGCAGAAAGATCACTGGAGCTCACTAATTCAAGACCATCTTAAAAATGAAACCACCGGCCGGGCGTTGGTGGCGCACGCCTTTAATCCCAGCACTCGGGAGGCAGAGCCAGGCGGATCTCTGTGAGTTCGAGGCCAGCCTGGGCTACCAAGTGAGCTCCAGGAAAGGCGCAAAGCTACACAGAGAAACCCTGTCTCGAAAAACCCAAAAAAAAAAAAAAAAAAAAAAAAAAAATGAAACCACCATAAATCAATAGATTCCATCTGTCCTAAAACTATGTAGCTACCACCTAGGGTAGTACAGAATCAATGCCATTTAAGCTCCTATGTATTTTTCTCTGTCTTACCTTCATTACTTCTTCATTTCCCCCAATTGATAATTATTCTTCTTTGCTGTTGATTCTGTTGCTTCTGTGACATTGTTCTAACTCCAGTGTGTTTTTCCCCTTTCCAACCCCTTTAACTATCTTAATATTATGTAGGGTAGACATTCTTGAGCTATGTACTTCTGAACACTAGCAGTTCTTAAACTACTTTGTAACTGTGTGTTAAGCTCATTATTTGGTACCTGTGCATCCAATATATAGCGAGTGAATTAGAAATGAAGTCCATGCTGGATTTGGTGCACACCTTTAATCCCAGCACTTGGGAGGCAGAGTCATGTGTATCTCTTTGAGTTCAAAGCCAGTTTGGTCTACATAGCAAGTTCCAGGCAGTCAAGGCTACATATCTCAAAGTAAAATATATATTAATTAAAAAATGGAAGCCAATCCTACTTCCTCTCTTTTTTTAATCTTTTTAGTCACCTCTTCTTAGACACCTCTCTCCCAAATAATTTTTTAAAAATTTTATTTATTTATTATTATGTATATAGTGTTCTGCCTGCATCTCTGCTTGAAGAGGGCACCAGATTTCATTACAGATGGTTGTGAACCATCATATGGCTGCTGGGATTGAACTCAGGTCCTCTAGAAGAACAGCCAGTGCTCTTAACCTCTGAGACATCTCTTCTGCCCCAAATAATTTTTTCTTTTGTCTTATTTTAAGTTGAATTCACATGGCTGCCATCATACCCTACTTGGCAGAGATGGCTTCCAAATGGGCTTCTCTCTTCGATAATTTTCCTTTGGATTATGTACTGCTATGTTGTAGTTTGAACGCTGTCTTTAGTAAACTCTTGTTTTGAGATAGGTTCTTGCCATGTAGCTCAGGCTGGACTTGAACTCATAATCCTCCTGCCTCTGCCTTCCAAGTACTAGGATTACAGGTAGGTGTTGCCATAGGCAGTTAATCTCTGATTTTTAGAATGAGTCAAGATCATTAGAATTTTAGTCCGTTTACAAAAACTTGAGGATTGTAATAATGGCTACATAAGACATGTGAATATACTTACAACTCCTTCACTGTGTGCCTAATAGTGATAAAATGGTAAATTTTATGTTCTGTGAATTTGGCTGCATAGACACAAAACACTAAGTGCATATTTATCTGTTGCTTACTTTTTCTCCACATTCTCCCAGCCTGAGATATTCTTTGATGTCGTCAGCCTCTCCACATGGCAGGAAGTACTAAGTGACTCTCAGCGTGAACATCTCCAGCAGTTCCTGCCTCAGTTTCCTACAGACAATGTGGAGCAGCAGAATGAGCTCATCCTTGCCCTGTTCAGTGGGGAGAACTTCCGCTTCGGAAACCCTCTGCACATTGCCCAGAAGCTCTTTCGAGGTCTGTAGCTCAGTGTTTTGTTTTTGATAGGGTTGAGTACACATTCACTTAGGCGCACATGCCTTTCATTTTCTAATTCATTTGCAAGTACTGATGTGACCTCTGAGGAGAGTGGTTTTGTGTATTTATTTGCTGCCTGTGCTCTTTTTAAAAAATAGGATTGTATTGACTTATGATAGAAAATACATAATAGAACGTAGCTGTGTAACCATCATAAGAAATAAAACATTTCCAGCATCCTAAAGATCTTTATGACTAATTTTTAAACTTTTGGGGGGAAAAAAAAGCATGACATCTCACCACCATGTCCACCTTTCTCTTTTAAAGATGGGGTCTCATTGTGTAGCCTGGGCTGCCTTTGAGTTTAGCAGAGTGTGTTTGCTTTAGCAGGCCTGGGGTCTCCCACAGCCACCACTCCTGTCTGTCTTTGCACACGTGTGTATCTTTTCACAAAGGACACCCTCCTCATAACAGTCCTGTTAGCTGACTGTAAGAAAATTTACACTGAGTGAGTAATATAGAATATTCCTTACTTTTCTTTTCTTTTTGGTTTTTCAAGACAGAGTTTCACTGTGTAGCCCTGGCTGTCCTGGAACTCGCTTTGTAGACCAGGCTGGCCTCGAACTCAGAGAGATCTGCCTGCCTCTTCCTCCCAAGTGCTGTGATTAAAGGCATGCGCCACCACTGCCTGGCCATTTTGTTTTCTTAACTACTCTTGAAAGTCTTTGTAAGTTGCTGTTTAAATTTGTAAAGTACTCAAGGAACATGCAGTGTGTTTTGATTTTGTGTCTGTTTAGTTCTATGTATGAAGGGTTCTCTTTTGCTTTCTGGACACTGGCTTTTTTGAAGAGCCCAGCACATTTTTGTTGTACACTGTCCTGCTTTCTGGGAATTTGTTTTCTTATTACTTCACACTATGTTTGTGTCACATGCTTTTGGTAAGAATGGGAAATTTCCTTCCTTCCCATTATACCACTTCAGAGGAACATGGTATCAGTTTTCCATCATTGGTAATGCCGCCTGTGGTCATTTAGTTAAGTGGTGTCTGCTACCTTTTTTTTTTTTAAAGGCAAGATTTCTCTTACTATGTAGTCCTGGCTGTTCTAGCCAGGAACTCTCTGTGGAGATCATGGTGGCCTCAAAGTCACAGTGATCACCTACCTGCCTCTGCCTCCCAAGTCTTGGGATTAAATGTGTGCACCACTACCGCCTAGCTCACTTTATTTTTTTTAACGGGTGGTATTGGAGATTGAATTCTCACATGCATATGCTATTGATCTGCAGCCCAAGCCCCTTTATTTTTGTAAGAAATAGTCATCACTTTGTTGTCCAGAGTGGCCCTAACCTGGGCTTATAATCCTCTTACCTGGCTTTCCAAATAGCTGGGGTGATAGGCACACCACTCTACACAGCTGCTTTTCTTTGGTGTGTTGTTAGTTTAAGAACAAGTTCTCCTTTGTTTGGTATCATTCTCTTTCACTGTGGCTCAGGTCTCTGGTGGGAGGACACTGTCTTCCCTCATGCAAAACGGAGTAGGTTCCCTGGCAGGATTTAGAGGATACGTAAGGGCCCTTATGTTAAGTGCTATGCATCCCCCACAGTGTATGCTTGTGTGGTAAGTATACAGACAAGTTATGGAGGCGGAGACAGATTTCTGTGTGTTTCTCTGACTGATGCTGTATTTCATTTCTAGTTTTGCTGAAGATAATTGTGTTACTGTGGTTACTATGGTTTCCAGCCTTACTTAATTGAGCTGTCATTGTTTTTTACCATTCATTTATTTTTGGGTCTCTCTTGATTCTCCTAGTCATTTTTTTCTTTCTGTGCTACAACCGCATCTCTTGTGTACTCATTCCATATGTGTGGACTGATGCATACAGTTGTACCTGTGTTTTTAAGATGGACACTTTAACCCTGAGGTGGTCAAGTATCGTCAGCTCTGCTTCAAGTCACAGTACAAGCGGTATCTCAACTCCCAACAGCAGTATTTCCATCGGCTGCTGAAACAGATTCTTGCTTCCAGAAGTGTAAGTAATGCTCAGAACTAGGTCTGCAACGTGGCCAGTGACCTGGCAAGCATCATAACATCAAATAGTGGTTCTGATACAAAAGCCAAAAGAACCACTGCCAAAAGCTGGGCTTGCTTTCCCTTATTCTGGTAGGAGCAATTATTTAGATTGCAGAGACGTTGAAACATGAAAAACAAAGTACTTCCTCGAATCAGTATTGACAAAGAAAAGCAAAGGGACCCATACTCATCACGAGCTATTGAGGATATCTAGGATGCCCTTGGAATCCATATGCAAGTACATACTGGCCTCTGTCACAAGTACATAGTGGCCTCGTGATCCCTTCCAGTTTGATAATAATTCTCCCTTTTTTTTTTGCCCCCCGGAGCTGAGGACCAAACCCAGGGCCTTGTGCTTTTTAGGCAAGCACTCTACCACTGAGCTAAATTCCCAACCCCAATAGTAATTCTCTGAGGCAGAGTTATTAAAGTTCTTAACTTTATTGCATTTTTATTTCCTTAATTTGTGTGCAAGAGTGTGCTTATGTGTGGGTGTGGGTGTGCCACAGAGCATGTGTGGCACTTAGTGGGACTGTCCTCTTCTGGACTCTGTCCTCTTCTGTCTTGTGTCTAGGTCCAGTGGTCAGACTTGTCAGGCTTGGTGGCAAGTGTCTTTACCCTCTGAGCCATCTCACTGACCCTGTTACAATTTATTTAAATTGTTCCTTGAGATTTAGTGTAGAGATACTTGGTGTTTAGTTTAATTCTGAGTGAAACAGGTCAACACAAAATTGGGTATTTTTTGCCATGTCATTCTAGTAAAGTGTTTCTTTTTTTTTTTTTTCTTTTTAAAAATTTTTTCCTTTTGGGGGGCAGGGGTAAGTTAATATTTTGTGTGTGTGTGTGTGTGTGTGTGTGTGTGTGTGTGTGTGTGTAGAGCCCTGGCTGTTCTAGAACTAGCTCTGTAGTTGATGCTTGCCTTGAAATCACAGATCCATCTGCCTCTGCCTCCCAAGTGCTGGGATTAAAGGCATGTGCCACCACCGCCTGGCAAGGTATAACCAGAAGTATTTTGAATTTCAGATTTTTGTCAGAGTTCTGGAATCCTTGCATATATGTTTTGGGATAAGGCACCGTTGTAAACAAACTTCGGTTTACCAGGAAGCTCGTCTGTGTAGACCGAATGGTTTTATCAAGTGTTTTCAATGTGTCCCTGTGCTTGGGCTTCAGTCTCTGCCAGGAGATGCAGGGCAGCTCTTCCCCTGTGCTGTTGTACTGGCACTCAGGGCATTTCAGATTTTGTTTCTTCGTGTCGTGAATGATCAAACTAAGTAATCTAGATACTTTTTCTTTATACATGATCAAATATGGTGTATTTCCTCGTTTGGAGGAGTGAGACTTAGGCCTTTTTAACATTGACGAGAATAAAAACATGGACTTGCAGACTATGCAGAGAGTAAGATCTGATGCTGACCTGGCCCCTCACCTGGTCTCTGGTAGGATTTGTTGGAGATGGCTCGCAGGAGTGGCCCGGCTCTTCCCTTTCGCCACAAGCGCCATTCACCATCCCGGAGCCCCGAGGAGCGGGAGTGGCGGACCCAGCAGCGTTACTTGAAGGTCTTGCGGGAAGTGAAGGAGGAGTGTGGTGACACCGCCCTGTCCTCTGACGAAGAGGGTGAGTGTCTTTGGGTCCTGGGAGCCCAGGGTACTGGAGCCAGTGGTAGCCATGTATTTCCCAATAAAGGAGCCGTGGGGGGGGAGAGGGACTCACCAGCTCTTGGTGGTTGAGTTGCTGAGACATTGTGTCAAGGGTGACTACATGCCCTCTTTACTCTTGTGCTCCTGTGGCACTTAGGTTAGATGAGAACATCTTGGACAGATCCCTGCAGGACAGGGTCTTTCCTCTGGTCCCATTGTGCCACTTGAGAGAACTGCTTTTCCCCTTACAGGAGAGTAGTAGTGACTGTTGGCCTGCTGCAATGCGACCCCATCACTCTGTTGAAGTCTCTCTCCTGGAAGAGCCGTTTAAATGACCTAAGTGTGCTCCAGCTCATCTGGGGAAGGGTCAGGAAGGAATGTGGAACCCTGGCCTCCATGTTGTTGGCTTAGCCCTGTTCAACCCAAATGGCCACTTACCCAATCTCCCCTATTGGAGTCCACAGCCACGTTGGATTTACAAGAAAAATTTTCTTTTGAAGATCTCAGCTCATGGCTTCCAAGCTCTCCAGCACGTTCTCCTAGTCCTGCGGTGCCCCTGAGGGTGGTGCCCACGCTTTCCACTACGGATATGAAAACAGCAGGTGAGGACTGAGCTGATGCTACTGCAGTTCCAAGACCTCGTGGTGTAGAAAGTGGAGCCCCTTAGGGAGGTGGGGACAGGAAACAGCACTGCTGCTTAGAAGTGAGAGATTTGGAGAAGTGTGGGACCACGTAGTACTGTTACCATCTAGAGGTAGGCTTCCCTGCTTTCCTTTGTTTTGAGATTGTCCTCAGGAGCTCATCAGTTGCTATTTTGGGCTAAAAAAGCATAATCTTGCTTGAACTAGCAATAGAATGTGCAACCAGACCCATAGCAACTCCCTAGGCTGTAAAGACAAAGAACTTGAATTTGGAATAGGAAACGGGAGAATGCCAAGCCTCTTGAGTATGCTTATGGGTCTGCTACATAATTGAAGTCACTTATTGGGCAGTGTATAGAGAAATGATGGAATACTGATCCTGAAACTGTGTGAAGACTTTTCTGCTTACACTGCTTACATTACACAGCATCAGAAGTAGCTTGCTTTTGACTGTCTGACTAAGCAGATTTAAGTTAGAGCACCATCGTAGTGAATGATCTGGTCCATGTGGTTTGATTCATTTACTTTCAGATAAAATAGAGCTGGGTGACAGTGACCTGAAGATAATGTTAAAGAAGCACCATGAGAAGCGGAAACATCAACCAGTAAGATTGCAGTGGGAGTGGTCATTCATAATTTTCAGTCTGATGCTTTTGGTTTGTCTGTCCTGAGACAGTGGTAGTCACTACCTGCATTGTGCTTTTTTGTTGTCATTGTCAGAGACTGGAGCAGCAAGACAGGCTACTTAGCATCAGAGGTGTGAGAGGGCAATCAGGTGCTTTGGCTTTGCAAGGCATGGTTGACAATGTGAACCTCCTTTAGTCTTTGTGGTTACACTGGTGTGAGAATGAATCATGATTGCCTCTCATTCCCAGAGGCTGAGTTTATCCTTGGTCCTGCAGCAGCACCAAGAGTGAAAGCTGTGCTCCTCCCTTTTGTTGCGCTGCCTCCATTGTCATGTCATTGTGAAGGCAACCAAGGTGGAGAAGACAGCTGTCTGAGGCAGAGGGGTGAAGTGGGAAGGTTAGGGAGGGAGAATTGAGTTCTTTCTCTCTTCTCCACTTATACTGATAGCAAGCAGACCTCTTGAGTCCTAATAATCTTATTTTCAGACTTGTAAACTATAGTAGTATTAAAACTATCTGATGAGCATGTGAACTAAGAATGCAGAAGGGCTTTATGAACTGTAGCTGCCCTATAGCAGAAAGGGGGGCCAGGTTTTTCTGTGCCCCATGTGAAGAGCAGTAGTTGGTATTTCTGTGTATTTTAATTCAACATGATTACCTCAGGTGTCCCCCTGTATCTGTATCTGTTAGGTAAATTGGCACAGTCGCCATCAATTTGGGGTTCTTTTTTGGACTTCTATAACCAGATCTCTGATGTTGTATCTAGGATCACCCAGACCTTTTGACAGGGGACCTGACCCTCGGTGACATCATGACTCGTGTAAATGCCGGCAGGAAGGGCTCTCTCGCAGGTAAAAGACTACGGGTCCCTCTTAGATCCCTTCACCTGACTTGGGATATTATTGTAGGACATATTGTCTGTATGTGACGAAAACGAGTGGAACCATAGCTTCCTTTATGCTGACCACTTTTGTTTGTAATTGCCCTCTGAATTTGAAATTAGCACAGCAAGGTGTGGGGAGAGGGCTCAGTGGATATGGTACTTGCTGTGTGAAGACCTGAGTTTATATCCCCAAGCACCCATGTAAGAGCTGGGTAAGTGTCACAGCCTGCTGTAATCCCAGTACTCTGCAGGCCGAGAGGGGATCTCTTGGGCAAGTGGACTGGCTAGACTAGAGAGACCCTGCTTCAGTAAACAAAGTGGAGAGTGATTGAGGAAGATGCTCTATGTGCATATATGTA